>NC_087228.1:3134358-3765338 GCF_034640455.1 Diachasmimorpha longicaudata | reverse complement strand
AATAAGGATGGATACAAACCCCCCAGCTCACGGGTCGAGGCAATCATCTCCTTCCCCAGGCCAGAGACTGTCACTGACCTCCGCCGATTTCTTGGAATGGTCAACTACTACCGCAAGAGCATCCGTCACGCTGCTGAGTCTCAAGCACCGCTTAACGGCTTCATCACTCACTCCAAGAAAAATGACAAAACCAAAATCCAGTGGACCCCGGACACAGAGCTGGCTTTGGAGGCCTGCAAACAGAGCCTAGTTGATGCTACTCGCACAGTTTTTTTATCACCCTCTGCACCGCTCCTGCTCACTACTGATGCCTCTGATTTTGCTATTGGCGCGTCACTGGAGCAGCTTGAGGACAACACCTGGAAGCCAGTCGGGTTCTTCTCGAAGAAACTGAGCCCTGAAAAAAGAAAATGGAGCACATACGACCGAGAGCTGCTAGCGATCTTCTCCGCTGTTGAATTCTTTCGCCATGTCCTCGAGGGACGCCACTTCGTCATCAGGACTGACCACAAACCCTTGGTCTACGCCTTCTCACAAAGAGCAGAAAAGGCCTCGCCCCGTCAACTCAAATTTCTCGGCTACATCTCGCAGTTTACCACTGAGATGGTGCACCTGAAAGGAGAAGAAAATGTAGTCGCAGATGCACTCTCCAGGATCAACACCATCAACATGCCCTCCATCCTCAGTCCCGAGAGAATCTGTAAAGAGCAGCAGGAAGACGAAGAGTTCCAACTAATCTGTGACAATAACAACAACTCCCTGAGACTTCAGAAACTATCGATCGATGGCACTCACTCGATCTACTGTGACATATCCTCAGGCGTTGTAAGACCCTACATTCCCCGAAATCTACGGCGAGAAGCCTTCGACACTGTGCATGGATTGTCCCATCCCAGTGGACGAATCACAGTTCGCACCCTCAAGCAGAAATACATCTGGCCCGGTTTCAAAAAAGACGCACTGGAGTGGTCCCGCAATTGCATCGCTTGTCAACGCTTAAAGATCCAGCGTCACAATCGTCTGACCCCCAAACACATCGACGTGCCAGACACGCGCTTCAATCATGTGCACTTAGACCTGATCGAGCTTCCTGTAGTCAACGAGCTCAGGTACTGTCTGACCATCATCGACAGGTTCTCCAGGTGGCCAGTAGCGATTCCCCTGAAAGAGATGACAGCTGACACCGTCAGCACCGCCTTCTACACCCACTGGATTGCCCAATTTGGCACGCCGTTGACCATCACCACCGATCAAGGCTCTCAGTTCGAGTCCGCACTCTTCAAAGCCCTAACTCAGCTCATTGGTGCTAACCGCATCAGAACCACACCGTATCACCCACAGTCTAATGGACTGGTTGAGAGGTGGCACAGAACTCTCAAAGCCGCTCTGATGTGCAACTCACAAGCTCCCTGGCCTGAAATCCTTCCGACAGTCCTCCTCGGTCTTCGCACCTGCTACAAGGAAGATTTGAACGCCTCACCTGCTGACCTAGTCTTTGGGACAGGTTTACGCGTTCCAGGAGAATTTTTTGTCTCAGAGGACATGCCACCAGATCCTCAGATCTTTGTCGAAAAATTTCGCGAACACATCAGAAGCCTGAGACCTACCCCTACTGCTCATCACATCAAAGAGCGCATGTTCATCCTAAAAAACCTCTACTCCTGCTCTCACGTATTTCTCCGCATCGATGCAGTCAAACGACCTCTGGAACCACCTTACTCTGGACCTCACGAGGTTATCGAGCGGATTGACGACCACACCTTCAAGATCAAGATTGATGGGATCGAGAAGGTCGTGTCGGTGGAGAGGCTGAAACCAGCCTACGTGGTTAAGAAGGACCCTCAAAGTCCCCAACTCTCTCAGCAGGCTGAGAGACCTGATCCACCTGAAAACATCAGACCCCCGCTATCGTCTACAAACATGGATCAACCTCTTCGCACATACTCCAGGAGAGATAAGACTGTTTCGTTCCCTTCGCTTCCTCCGAAGGACACTGGGGGGGAGTGGTTGTGGCGACCCCGTCCGCAGCAGTTCCCACCCCGGCCACGGCGCAGCGCGCCCATCTAGCTAAAGGCGCAATCCGTCGCCCACGAAAACAAGCCTTGATACCAAAAGTATTCTATTCCTAACTGATACGCCACACGTGAAGCACTTGATTCCGTGTATCTTCCAAAGTTTAGTGTAATAACCTTTCGTTTGTCAATAATAAATATTAATGTTAATTGATACTGCGGTGATTGCTTTACCCTGGGGAACCCTCGCAAGAAGCTAAATTCTAAACGTCAGCCGGTGTCAACAAACAGTAGAGGTTATATTGTTAAATGTCACTTCTGCCCAGTAATGGGCGAGAATAACCTGCGGCTTCGCACCACAATTTTCGAATATTTTTGCACGCACGAACTGTTATAAACACTTTATTCGGTGTTGACACAGTTGAGTTCGCACACGATGGTACAAAACAATATTTGTATGGTTGTTTTTTAACTTTTTGACTGTCATTTGACATTTTGGAGTATTTGTGAGTGTTTTAATCAGTTAAGGTTAAATCAGTTTAAATAGGTTTAATCAGTTAGGGTTAGGTAAATTTGATATACCGACGGTAGGAATCTATGATCCGGTAGATGGCGCCACATGCGGAAGTATTATAGTGTTTCTTTGGGTTTCACTGTATATAATAATAATGCACTAAAGGATTATGATAAACTAGATATTTATTGTACATCTAACTTAGGCAACACAAAAGGTAAGTAGTCTTAGGAATACAAAGGGTCCAGTATCCACTATAGCTGTGGCGTCGTTACTGGAGTATAGATAAGGCAGACACCCAGCGCTAGCAGTCAAGTCGGGGAGATAGTTGTTGCTTCCGACGTTGGCGCTTGGGTGTCAGGATTGTGGCAGGAGTCGAAGTTACCGACGGTCGAGCTGCCACAGTATAGGACCCGCCTGATGACGTCATGACAACTTTTGGAGCATTTGAAAATTTCACTTTTTGAACAATCGATAATTAATTGTTAATAGATTTTTGAAATGTTTTTTCATGAACAATCCATTATTAGGACCATTAACTATGTAAAAACAAAATTAAAAAAAATCATGCAAGTTCCCCATTCGTCCGCATGAGCAACTAAATGCCGAACTTGCCATTAATGACACAAAAAGAAAGATAGTTCATACAAATAAACTTAAATTAGCTTTTATACGTCCAGAAACCAATGAAGATAGTGTCTAAGAAACTCAAATTTACATTGACTTGATTATTAGCCAAAATCATTTCTGTTTATGAGATAAGAAAATGTATAATAGGCAGAAAGGATGTTTACAAAAACCCCTTTTTTAAATAACGGGAAAGATGTCGCAGAATGAGCCAGTTGCGACTAGAATTCCCCAGATTCCTCCATTCTTTTTCTATATTTGGGCGCGTAAGGCTCAAATTAAATATTATTTGAATAATGGACAATTAAATAACAATAGTTGGGAGAAATACTCAAATAGAATGAAAGTAGATGGAATGCTGGACATGTATGGGAGGAGAGAAAAATAGAAAGAGTAAATTCCAGCAAAACGGGGAAAAAGTAATAATTTACGAGAAATTTCAGAATATCGTGACTAATGGTAAGCCTACACTGTAAAATCTTTGGGGAACTACTTTCCCATGTTTTTATACATTCGTGAAACTCAATGGTCAATGGAAATCCTGTGTTTAGTTGAGGAACGTGATTTTTGGGTGGTCGGGCGTCGGAAAATTGGGATTAGTGTCGTGAGGATGACTGAATAACACTAAAACACTAGGATGTAAAACCTTCGCGATTTATTGTCATCTGTTGTAAATGCAATACAAAAATGTATAGAATTGTTGATTTTCACCCGTGTGAAATCGTTGATTGTTGAATTGCAAAAAAGTACGTTGAGCGTCGTTGAGGAAAGAAAATATCCAAAATAGGTTGACTGACACGTTGGTTATACGGTGAGTAACTGACTTGGGGGGGGGGGGGTCTCAAGTCCGTTACCGAGGCGGATGACCAGTGACCCGATGAACTCCGGAAGTGTCCGAAATTCATCGATCACTTGTCGTTAAGGTGGGGGGCGTTTTTTCATGTCTACTTTAAACATCCCGCCCGCATTCATCAAGCATGATGAATTCTCTGTTGATGGTAGTCTCTAGTTGTCATCTTGTTGGTCTGCTGGTGTTGGGTTCGTTGGTAGCAAGCAAAGTTTTGCTATTGGTCGGGTGTATTGATGTCGTTGCACCCGAATGTTCTGCGTTGATGGTGATCCATCTGGATTCGTTGGGATCTCTGCGGTTGCTGTGAGCAGTTCTGCGACTCTCACTAGTCCATCAGCCCCTGGCCTTACCACAATGACTCGTGCCAGTGGCCAACGTGCTGGAGGGAGATCATCATTGGTCATCAGGACCATGTCTCCCACCTTGATGTTACGTTGCTGTTGATTCCACTTGTATATGGAGTGGTAACGTTGAAGACACTCCCTGGACCATCTCGACCAGAATTGTTGTATTTTCTGGGTCACCAGATTCCATCGTGTGATTTTGTTGATATTTGTGTTGAGTTGAGATGGCTCCGGGAGTAGTTGAAGAGGTTCTCCGATGAGGAAATGCCTTGGTGTGAGAGCCTGAAGGTCATCTGGATCATCCCTCATCGGGACAATAGGCCGTGAATTGAGATAGGCCTCGATTTGTACCAGGATCGTGTTGAGCTCTTCGTATGTTAACGTTGTTGTTCCCAATACTCGTCGTAGATGATACTTCGTTGACTTGACAGCGGCCTCCCACTTGCCTCCGAAGTGAGGGGCATTTGGTGGGATGAATTGCCACTGGGTTCCGTTGAAGGCAAGAGCAGCTTTAATTTGTCGATTTTCTGGAGATTGTTGGTTGTTGAGTCTGTTGAGTTCGTTGGCTGCTCCTTCAAATGTCGTTGCATTGTCACTGTACAGAACAGCTGGAATGCCTCGCCTTCCAGTAAATCGTTTGTATGCTGCGATAAATGCATCCGTTGTTTGTCTGGTGACTAGTTCAAGGTGAACCGCTGAGGTTGTGAAACACACAAAAACAGCTATATGAACTGATGATGGTTGCGCGTTCGTTGGTCTCCACTTGAAGATTGGAAATGGCCCTGCATAGTCTACTCCAGTATGCAGGAATGGTCTTGAAGGCGTTGCCCTAGATGTTGGAAGTTGACCCATTAACTGTTGGGCTCGTGTTGCCCTGAATCTGGTGCAGACAGTACAGCGCAGAATTAATGCATGGACTGATTTTCTGCCACCAACGATCCAGTTTCGTTGTCTGATATGAGCCATGGTGAGTTGAACTCCCCCGTGGAGTGTTTTCTGGTGAGCCTCGTTGATGATGAGCGTTGTCAGGCGAGATTGTCGTGGTAAGATAATTGGGTGAGTCTCGTCTGGATCAAGCAATGAGTTCTTTAGTCGTCCACCAAGCCTGAGAATTCCTTGATCATCAATTCTCGGTGTGAGCTTGGCCAATGGATGTTGGCGAGGTAGTTGGCTGTCTCTGTTGAGGTTCTGAAACACAGATTCAAAGTATTGGGTTTGTGTTACCTTAACCCAGAATGTCCTCGCTTCGTTGAGTTCTATCGTTGTTAATACTGGTGATTCGGGCGTTGGTTGTCTTCGAAGTCGTTGTATGGCTTGATTCATCGTTGCGGTGACTTGTAATACTTTGGATAAAGTAGAATATCTGTAGAGGAACTCTGCCAGTGGATGCTGCCTAGCTTCAGCAGCTACTGGGTGAGCTGTTGCTGGTCTCTCTTCAAGAGACACCTCCGTTGGAGAACTGGTTGTATTTTGTGGCCAGGCTGACGGCGGTTTTGCTAGCCAGTCAGGACCTTTCCACCAAAGGTGATGTTCGTTGAGTTGACTCGGTGAGATGCCACGTGAAGCGCAGTCAGCAGAGTTGTAAATCCCACCGACATGTCTCCATACGGCTGTTGGTAATGCTTCCTGGATTTTCGTTACTCTATTGTTAACGAATTCCTTCCATCTCGATGGATGGCTGTTGATCCATGCCAAAGCTACAGACGAATCAGACCAGAGGTACGTTTCTGCGTTGACTTCCAATGTTTGTTGTGCCCAGCTCACAATTTTTGTTAGCAGAAGGGCCACGGTTAGCTCTAGACGTGGAATCGTCAGCTTTTTCAGTGGTACAACTCTTGTTTTTGCACACACCAAGCTGATTGTTCGTGTTTCGTTGTCTCGTTGAACTCGTAGATAAACGACTGCTCCTATGGCAGCTGTTGATGCGTCGGCAAATCCATGTATTTGTACGTTGATGATAGTTGGCGATAGATTTAGCCATCTTGGGATGGAAAGTTGATTTAGTTGTGCGAGTTCCTCCCTGAACTCTTTCCACCTTCGAACATAGTCGAATGGAACTTGATCATCCCAATTAAGTTTGAGCAGCCATAGTTCTTGGATGAATATTTTTCCTCCAACAATGACTGGTGCGATGAATCCAAGAGGATCGACAATTTCAGGTATTTCCGATAGCAGTACCCTCTTGGTGAAGCTCGTTGAGTTGAATATTCTCGATTTATATTGAAATAAATCTGTTGCTGGATGCCAGCACAATCCGAGCGTTTTGATGACTGCTTCCTCGAATTGCACTGTACCTGCCGGTCCCGTTGACAAGTTGAGTTGATTGAGTATCTCTGGGTGATTGCTGGTCCATTTTTGAAGTGGAAATCCGCCTGCCTGGCAGATCTGTTGAAGTTGAGTTGCTATTTCTTTGAATTCTTCCTCAGAGTCCGCTCCACCGTAAATGTCGTCGACATAACGGCCTTTAGTTAACGGTAGCACTGCTGCAGGAAATCGTTGACCTTCATCGTTGACGAGTTGTTGAAGAACTCTCAAAGAGAGCCATGGAGAGCATTTCTGTCCATATGTGACCGTTGTCAGTTGATATGTCACAAGTTGTTGATTTTCGTCTATCCAAAGAATGCGTTGAAGATTCCAATCGTCATGGTGTACGTTGATTTGTCGAAACATCTTAACGATGTCGGTGCCGAAGACGAGTCGATGTCGTCTTAACCATGTGAGTACATCCATTGCATCCACTTGGAGCTTTCCGCCCGCGTGGAGGATGTCGTTGAGTGAGATACCCGTTGATGTCTTGTTGGAGCCGTTGAAGACTACTCGAAGCTTCGTGGTTAGCGAATCTTCTCTCAGAACCCCATCATGTGGCAGGTAGTAATTTGTTGCTGGTTCTGATGTTTGTTGTATACGTCACATGTGATCAAGTGCTTCGTATTCGTTGATAAAGTCATAGTAGAGTTTGCTGTAGTCAGGATTAGCGCTTAATCTTCGTTTCACCGACTGGAGTTGACGAAGCGCTTTACTCTTCGATTCTCCGAGCGCTGCTGTTGATGTGCGAAGTGGCAATCGCACAATGTAGCGCCCTGACGTGTTTCGTTGATGAGTGCGTTGAAAGTGTTCTTCACACTCTAGTTCGTCTGGTGTGAGCTCGTTGGTTGTATTTGTTGAGATTGGTGGTTCTTCCTGGACCCAGAATCTTTGTAGAAGCTCCGTTAAATGTTCGTTAGAAGATCCCCTTGCCGCGGGTAAGGAGGTCCTCGTTGAATACTTTGTGTTGCATAATGGACCGGATAGGATCCATCCGAATGTTGTTAGTTGGCCAACTAATTGATCATCGTTGGATTTTTTAATCCCGTTGCCGATGATTTTCCCGTAGTTGTCAGCTCCGATAATTATGTTGATAGGTCCAGGTGTTGAGTATTTCTCATCTGCCAGTTGAAGCTGCTGCAGTGGTCCGATTGATGCAGATGAGCATGAGAACGTTGATAACCGTGAGGTTAGCTTTTGTAGGATGTGGGCGTTGATCTCAACTTGTTGAAATGGCTGTTTCGTTGATTGGAGCGTGACTGCCACAATCCCTCTCGTTGAACGTGCGTGTTTTCCACCAATTCCGATGAGTTCGATCGTTGAATGTCGTCGTTGTAGTTGAAGTTGATGAACCAGGCTTTCCGAAATAAATGAAAGCTCTGAGCCTTGGTCGATGAGGATTCTTGCGATGGTGTAGAACCCGCTATTGGAGAATGCCCTGGCGTTAGCCGTAGCCAAGAGCACTAATCGTTGATCCGTTGATTTGTGGGAGAACTTAGTGTCCTCTACGTTGCTCGAATTCCGTTGAGTCGATTCTTCGACTTGACTTCGGGGGGCGTAAATCCCCTTGTCAGTCGTTGAATCTGTTGATTTCTCGTTGGATCTAGTTGACTGAGTTGATGTTGGACGACCTGTTGAAAACGAGTGAGGATCAATGATCTGAGTGATGAATGAAGTTATAATAAATCAAACACTCAAACCTGATTCCTCCCTCGTTGGTTGTTGCTCTGGACTGCTGTTGATTGCTGATGTCGATGGTCTCTCTCTGTCTGTTGGGTCCATGTGCAACAACGTGTGATGCCTGTGTTGACATTTCATGCAAGATTTAGTGCACTTGCATTTCGACACCAGGTGTGTGCCGAAGCAGTTGTAGCATAGCCGTGTTGTTGAGAGATGCTCCAGTTTTTTCTGCGGTGGGAGGTTGAGGAATACTGGACACTTTTCAATGAAGTGCTTGGCGTTGCAGTACCCACAGCAATCAGCAGGCTTAATATGCTGAGGTTCCTTACGTTGAATTGTTGCTTCGGCGGCATGATAAACACGTGCACTAGTTGGTGTTGCGCGTTGAGGTTTTTCCTTAGGCCTGTGAGGAATTGTTGAGTCATGTTGATCATCTGGAGTCATGCCTCTTGCTGTTGACTCCAGGAAGTTGACTAACTCCTGCAGAGGTACGAAATTCGTTGAAGTTCCCAGCTTCTGTTCCCATGTGGTGCGTATGTCAGCCTCCATGGAACGTTTGAGCAAGTGAAATACGAATTGCTCGCCCAGATCTTCTTTGGAAATCCCGGCGGTGCTTATCAGCTGATCCACCGTCTCACGAGCAATATGAGCGTTGTCGATCATGGCCTTGGCATCTCCCTTAGCCATTGGTCGCAAGTTAACCACCCTGTTGAATAAGTGTCCGGCGATGAGACGTGGATTTTCGTAATGTCGTTGAAGTTTGTCCCATGCCTTCTCATAGTTGACGTCCGTAGCGGTAAAGGATGAGATGAGCTCAGCTGGAGGTCCCTTAAGAGCCTCCTTCAGCCTCACCAGCTTTTCTGCAGGCGACACGTCTGGCTTTCTTCCAACCAGATTCTGGAAAAGATCAGAAAATTCTTTCCATTGAGAAAATCTACCTTGAAATGTTGGGAGGTCGATTCGTTTAAGTTGACTATTTGTTGTTCTCCCAGCAGATAATTTCTCCTTCGTTGATACTTCCCCTTTGAGTTTCCAAATCCTCTTCAGCGTCTGACGTTTCAATTCTCCTGTTTTGAGAAATACTTTTCCCGTCATATAGCTGTGATCTGCGGGTAGAGTTGCAATCAATGCCTGTGATCGATCAGCAAATTCGATCCAGGCGTCCTTTAGATACTCCTCTTGGCCGTTGAGTTCTTCCAGCGTTGTATCTGAGGCTCTTAATTCACTCAGTTCTTCGTTGATTGCGTTGAATTCTCTAATTCTGTCCTGTAGAAACTCTAATTGGTTGGTTGTTCCTGTTGAGAGCTGCGTTGGTGTGCTTATGGTTGATGGCATCGTTGTAATTTCTGATTTCCTCGTTTTAATTGTTGAGGGGTTGATTGGAGGGAGAGTTTCGACAGCATTTGCCGAGTCTTCATGCTCCTGTGTTTTTCAAGCTTGCGTTTCCGGAGCGTTGCTGATGATTGGAGGTACTGGGTTGACCTCGACGTTGGTTTCGATATGTTCCGTTGACTTATACTCTCCATCATCTGCCATGTTGGTAACTGAGATATAACTACTTTACCGACCGTTGAGTATTATCGACCGTTGAGTTGGCGTTGAGTTGAGTGCGACCTCACTCGTTGGGCACAGTTCCAATAGGTTGGGAACTACTGACGACGTTGAGCGAAGTGGGCCGAGCACTCCCGAATGGTCACACGCTCGGTCAGAGAAATTTGAGACCCGATGAAATGTAAACAAACTCAATACAAAGGGTCGAGGGCAATAAATTCTTATTGTTCTCACGTTGGGTTTATCGTTGGAATGTTGTTGGGTTTATCGTTGGAATGTTCTAGAATATTCCACGGGTAGTTGATTTTACTATAGGACTTGGCGTCCTTTTTAGTATATCGTTGAATTTTCACGACACTTTCACAATTTTCACTGTTTTTTCGCGCACCATCCGGCTCGAAGGACCAATGTTTAGTTGAGGAACGTGATTTTTGGGTGGTCGGGCGTCGGAAAATTGGGATTAGTGTCGTGAGGATGACTGAATAACACTAAAGCACTAGGATGTAAAACCTTCGCGATTTATTGTCATCTGTTGTAAATGCAATACAAAAATGTATAGAATTGTTGATTTTCACTCGTGTGAAATCGTTGATTGTTGAATTGCAAAAAAGTACGTTGAGCGTCGTTGAGGAAAGCAAATATCAAAAATAGGTTGACTGACACGTTGGATATACGGTGAGTAACTGACTAGGGGAGGGGGGTCCCAAGTCCGTTACCGAGGCGGATGACCAGGGACCCGATGAACTCCGGAAGTGTCCGAAATTCATCGATCACTTGTCGTTAAGGTGGGGGGCGTTTTTTCATGTCTACTTTAAACACCCTGCAAACTGAACAAGTCGTAAAAAGCCTTCCGGGAAAAGGCCCTCGGTAGAAACATAAAAGTTGGTCTCTCTCTCTCCCTCTTTCTCTCTCAGTTTTTGCACATATGAACTGCTCTTTCTTCCTGGCCCAAAGAGAAGGTTTGTGTTGAAAATTTCCAAGTGGGGGTGAAAAGTCCAATCCCCTAACTAAAACGCTGTGGCTGATTGGCCCCCTAGTTTTTCTCCCTGATATGTTGTAGAATAAGCTAGGCTAAGATTGGTCTAAGACTTGTAAGAAAAGTAGTAGAGTCAATGTTGTATTGGAATGAACACCAACTAAAGATTTTCTTGGAGAACCTTCCCAAGTCCAAAGTTCAATAAATTCAACTGTGTAAAACGTGATCAGTGATTCAATTCAAACCCTCCCGCACTTGTACAGCAGGGTGGTTCAGCACCCCACGGACGACTTACCTGCCGCCTATTTTTCCCCAGATCAGCCGGCTCGGTACGTAACAAGAGAAAAAACTATGAATCTCTACCTTGTGTTATGTCCTATCAAGTCACTAGTAGGACGGTGGCGCCATTAACGAATATTTGCGCCAAGTTTTAAAAACGTGGAGTTCGTTAGCCGCTAAACCTCTAATCAGGACTCCATCGATGTCAACTCGTTGAAATAAAATAGTTGGATTTAGGTGGTGTAAATAAAATCAATCCAAACAGCAGTGGTTAGGACAGCACGTAACACACACTTTATTCAATAACTTTCAAATTTTAAATTGAGTCTCAAAAGATTAATACACATTGAGAGAAACTAACATCCAAAACTAGACTGAAATGTGGCGATTAACTATTTGAAGAGAGAAGCGGCAATGAAACAAGTTAAAATCGAACTGAACTAAACTTAACTAATTTTCCAAGGTTTGGGTCCTACAACCCCCACTAGTCTAAATGTTGCGCACGCAACTTGGTCAAGAAAAAGGGAAGAGGGGTAGAATGAGGAAAGCGGTGAAAAGAAAAACGCGTGACATCGCGTTTTCTCTATCAAGGGACTCAGGCCCTCAGCTTTCGATACAATGGACAAAGAAGACCTCACACGTGTTGAATCAAAACATGAGCAAAAACAGAACTGGTGCATTACGACCTAGACTGTATTGATTCGAAGATTTATGATTTCCTTCTCAAGTTTCAGGTTTGGAGAAAATGTTTATCCAACGAATTTTACGGGTAAATAAATGAGAAAGTTAAACTCAAAATGTTGAGATTTGTGCGTAACGATTTTTCCCACACTGGTGGTGTTGTTTTCATTGTTCACTGTCCATTATATCTACTTTTTCTGCGTATTTCGACACTGATTAAAATATAAAAATTAAGATTAATCTAAATTTCGCGGACTAAGATTAATGATGTATAGTGACATCTACTGGCTATCAAGCTCAGGACATCCCACTTGTCCACTGTTATGTCCTACCTGAGTTACCAGGAGGATAGTGGCGCCTCTTGCCAGATTGAGCGTCAAGATTAAAAAAATCATAGATTCGTCAGCCGCTAAACCTCTAAAGAGGACTCCATCGAAGTTCACTCGTCCACTCTCCGGATGGCAGGGTTCAGGTTTTAGTTACAAATAAATCGATAATCCAAGCTCGTAGGAGAGCACACTTTACTTTATTTAAAGTTCTCTTGAAACTTTAAGAAAACTTTAAGTATAAGATTCCGTAAAACTAAATAAGCTGAAGAGAGAAGCTCTAAGTTGTGGAAACCACTACCACATTAGGACTGACTTAAAAATAATAATTAAATCTAAGGGTTGGGTCCTACACCCCCACCCGTCTGTTAGTTGCGCGCGCAATCCTTGTGCGTAGAAACCAGCCCACTAAAACTCCTGCTGGATACCCCCAGGTACTTAGCCGACACGGGTCACTAATTGCAAAAACGACATTATATACTCGATTATACATCGTTAGTACATGATTGTACCAGCAAAAGTTTTGTTTGTACATTCACCCATTAATTAATATTAATTAAATAAATCTTGCCATGATGCTGGCCGGAACGGAATCAAAAATTGCTTGGTTAGAGTTCATAACCAGTGAAATCGATAGAGAATCGTTTGTACATCACGAATTGCTTTCCCTGTCGTTTGTACATTCATTTTTTAATTAATTAAATGGAGATAAAAATTTTAGATCGACCCACCGATCAGCCGCTTGCGTCGATTCGTCTGTTATCGACAATAATGTGTAGTGACCTGTACATACGGTGTACATACAGTGTACATATACATCATATATATTACATTTCATAAATGGATGGTTTGATGAGAAGCATTAAATTAAACGGCATAATATTTGATAAACGATGGATTGTGCTGATTAGTCATTAGTGACATGTGCGGGTGTTATCGGAAATGACAGTGGATTTTGACAGCTCAAGAGAGGTTATGGTGGCTGTTATATTGGAATAATCTTGTAACTAATACAGTAATTTCGATTTTTTCATAAATTTTATTTATTTGTTTATGCTTGATACAAAATATGATAAAGCTCTCTCTCTGTCTCTCCCCGTCTCTCCCTGCCTCTCTCTGCCTCACTCTGTCTCCCTGTTTCTCTCTCGCTCTCTCTCCCTGCTTCTCTCTGCCTCTCTCTCTGTCTCTCGCTGCCTCTACCTGTCTTTCCCTGCCTCTCTCCGCCTCCGCGAGTGGGGGGGGCTCCGTTTGTACTTTCTCAACTGTACAAATGATCAACTGTACAGAGAATATTCAAACGGTGAGAGCACCACTGTGCAGGGATTCAACTGTCGAGACAAAAAGCTAAGCTTTACATGTGGCGCTGGGTCCACATGTATAGCCTAGCTCTTTGTCTCCGAACGAATCGCTTGCATCAATTTCTTCATTTCAGAGATTGGTGCGTGAAAATAAGGAATTGAAGAGAGAAATTGACCAATTGAGAACTGCAAATAAAAGATTGCGAGCAGAAAACGACGCGTTTTTTTAAAAGTCTGAAGAACGAGCTTTGAAAATGAAAAATCTTCAATACCATGTGTTTGGATTTAGGATTTTTTCCGATGGACGTGGTTGGGGGCGGGATTTTTTATGGGGAG
This sequence comes from Diachasmimorpha longicaudata, assembly GCF_034640455.1. Lineage (NCBI taxonomy): Eukaryota > Metazoa > Arthropoda > Insecta > Hymenoptera > Braconidae > Diachasmimorpha > Diachasmimorpha longicaudata. The sequence goes on along the minus strand of NC_087228.1, from coordinate 3,751,560 downwards.
AATAATTATAAATGTATTTTGGGCTTTTGGTGTTTATTAAAAAATCACTAAGCGATGGTAAATACCGGTGAATTACAACCGAAACAGCGTTGGTTTAATTGTCCGACCGGTGGGTGGATATGACAAATGGTGAAATTAACCGTGGATGAATTAGTACAAAAAGACACTAAAGACTTGGACGTATGGATCGTTCCATGGGCAAACGAAGACGAAGACTGAGGCTGATGTGACGAATGGGTCAGCCAGTCTCGTCGGTGACCCGAGGTCAACCGAATTTGGCCGACGAGGCTGATTGCCCCCCGTCTTCAGATTTAAATCTGAACATTCCGCCCGCCTTCGACATCTTCAGAATGACGAATTGAGTCCGCTGGGGTTGGTCTGGATGTCCGTTGTCGATGGGTAGGAGACAGAGCTTGTGGATAGGCCTCTGGAGTACTGATGTGGCCGTTTTTAAATCCACAACTCTGATGAGTCCGTCATTGCCAGGATGAACCGCCTGGACCCGTGCAAGTGGCCACTTACACGGTGGAAATCTCTCATCCGAGATGAGAACGACCGATCCAATGGTGATGTTGGCTCTTGGATATTTCCATTTGGGATTGGAATGGAAACGGTGGATGCATTCTTGCGACCATCGTCGCCAAAAATCTTGCACCCTGTTTGTGATGAATTGCCACCTATCGAAGCGCGGAATATTTTCCTCGAGCAGTGATCGTTCCGGAACCGTGGTAATGGCCCCGCCGATGAGGAAGTGCCCTGGGGTGAGCACTGAAGTGTCCGCTGGATCGTCCGAGGTAGGTGCAATGGGCCGAGAATTGAGAACTGCCTCGATCTGCACCAGAAGAGTTGTAAGTTCTTCTAGGGACAGAGTTGAGGTCCCAATTGTCCTTTGGAGATGGTGTTTGACGGATTTAACAGCCGCTTCCCATTTTCCGCTGAAATGTGGAGCGCCTGCTGGATGAAAATGCCAGGTTGTTCCGTCTGCTGCTAGAGCAGCCCGAATCTGGTCCGATTCGGCTGAGGCCTGAGCAAATAGTTGGTTCAGGACTCGATTGGCGCCGATGAAATTCAGCCCTCTGTCACTGGTGATTGAGGCTGGGATTCCTCGTCTGCCCGAGAACCGTTTGTAGGCTGCTATAAATGCCTGGGAGGTGTATTCCGTGACCGCTTCGAGATGGATGGCTGAGGTGGAGAAGCAGACGAAGACCGAGATGTAGCCGTTCTGGGCCCGATGGCCCGATCCCTTCCACCGAAGTATATTTAGTGGGCCGGCAAAGTCGACTCCAGTGTGGGTGAATGGCCTGGATGGTTGAATACGTGATGGTGGCAACTGACCCATCAGTTGTTGAGTGAGCTCTCCTCTGTTCCGAACACAGACAACACATTGATGGATGTGTGTTCTCACAGAAGCTCTACCGCCGATGATCCAATACCTTTGCCTGGTGAAGGCCAGGGTGAGCTGGGTTCCGCCGTGATGCGATCGTCGGTGTGCATCTCCGATGACCAGATCCGTGAATCTGGAATGTCGTGGGAGTACCGCTGGATGGATCTCCTCAAAGTCCAGGTGAGCATTGTGGAGCCGGCCGCCGATCCGTAAGATTTGTTGGTGGTCTAGGTAAGGAGTTAGCCTAGACATTGGAGATGTATTTGGTAATTTTCTGCCACTTACCAGGATCCGGATCTCCTCGTGGAAGTGATGGTACTGTATCCTTTTTATCCAGAAAAGTCTAGCTTCTTCGACTTCTGCTGGAGTGGCAAACCGTTGATCTGGAATTTTGTTGAGGTCGTTGTGCCGCTCTAGGAGTTCATTGCCCTCCTGAGGGCCGATGACAACTGGATGTGCTGAGGATGGCTTTTCTTCAAGCGCCGCCGCCGCCGTGGATCCGACCGATGAGACTGGCCAATGATGTGGAGGTAAAATGAGCAATGGTGGCCCATTCCACCATAGTCGATGGTGATGGAGTTGTTCCGGTGATAGCCCCCGTGAGGCACAGTCTGCTGGGTTGTCCGTTCCGCTGATGTGAAGCCATTCTCCGTTAGGTATAGCCTCTTGGATTTTTAGAACACGGTTTTGACCGTATTCTTTCCAGCGAGATGGATGAGACTTAATTCATGCTAGAGCCACCGAGGAGTCCGTCCAGAGGAAGATGGTTGGTTGGGCTAGCTCCAGCTGTTTGATGGCGTCGGAGGTGAGCTCCGTCAAGAGCCCTGCTGCTGTTAGCTCAAGTCTAGGGATAGTCACTCTTTTAAGTGGGGCAACACGTGTCTTGGCGCATACCAGAGAGATGACTGGAGCCGTACCTGGTTTTTCCGTCCGAAGATAAACTACCGCTCCGATGGCGAGGTTGGAGGCATCCGCAAAGCCGTGGACTTGGAGGTTGGAGACCGTGGAGTCAAGTTGGAGCCACCGAGGAACTGCGATGAGGTTGACGTGGCTTAGTTCTTCCCTGGACTGATTCCAGCGTCTGATGGTGGACATGGGAAGTGGATCATCCCAACCGACCTTGATGAGCCACAGTTCCTGCATAATAATTTTGGCTTTGATGGTTACTGGAGAGATGAAGCCCAATGGATCAAAAATGTGGGCGATTTCCGATAAGATGAGCCGCTTGGTTACTGGTTTGGTGGAGAAGGTCTGTGATTTGAATTGGAAGTTGTCTTGGTGTGAGTTCCAGCACAAGCCAAGCACCTTGATGACCTGCTCCCTTTAGTGAAGCTCCGATGAAGATGATGGGGATGATGGAGGTAACAGCCCAAGTTGGCTGAGGACCTCCGGACAATTGCTGGCCCATTTCTGAAGGGGGAAGCCGCCCGCCTTGCAGAGCCCGATGAGCTGAATGATTATTTCTCTCAGCTCCCCTGGTGAATCCGCTCCGCCGTAGATATCGTCTACGTATCTGCCTTTGGAGAGTGAGGGTACCGCCTTTGGATACCGATGTCCGTCGTCCGCCGTGAGCTGCTGGAGAACTCGAAGAGCTAACCATGGAGCACAGGTTTGGCCGCAGGTGATCGTGGTGAGTTGAAACGTGATGAGTTGGTTCTCATCACGCCATAGGATACGCTGGAGGTTCCAGTCGTCCGAGTGGATCCTAATTTGCCGGAACATTTTGACAATGTCCGTGCCGAAGAGGTACCTGTGTCTTCTCACCCAGAGAAGCACGTCTGGAGCGTCTACCTGGAGTTTCCTGCCGGCGTGGAGGATGTCGTTAAGTGACGTACCGGTTGAGGTGGGACTGGAGCCGTTGAATACAACCCGAAGCTTGGTTGTTGTGCTATCTGGCCGTAGCACTCCGTGATGTGGCAGATAGTATGCTGGAGATGGTTCCGTGGTGTCCACTACTCGCTGCATGTGTCCAAGAGCTTCATATTCTTGGATGAAGTCTCGGTACAGCTTCCCGTAGATGGAGTCTCTTTGGAGTTTGCCGCTGAGCTGGTGAAGTTGCCGCAAAGCCTTGGGTTTTGAGACCCCAAGGGAATTGGCCGATGATTTGAAGGGTAGTCTGACGACATACCTTCCCGTTGGATCCCGAGTGTGGGTGAATTGGAACTGTTGCTCGCATTCGAGCTCCTCCTGGGTGAGAGGGTTATTGCTCTGAGCTGGCAATTCCTCCTGGGTCCAGAACTTCTTCAAAAGTGCCAGCAGTTGCTCGTTCGAAGTCTCTCGTACTGCAGTTAGAGAGACCTTGGTCGAACAGCCTGAGCAACAAACTGGTCCCGAAATGATCCAGCCGAAGGTGGTGTTCTGGCCGACGAGTTGATTATCCGCGGATTTAATCACTTGGTCTCCGATGATTTGGCCGTAGAAATCTGCACCGATGATGACGTCTATGGGACCAGATTTTCCAAAACTAGGATCCGCCAGTTGGAGGTGTTGGAGTTCGCCGATGGACGGTGACTCACAGGAAATAGAGGGTAATTTCGCTGTGAGTTTGCCGAGGATGTGGGCCCGTATTTTGACAAACTGACTGTCAAAGTTGGAGTGGAGTGTAACAGACACCAAGCCTCCAGTGCGACCTGAGTCCGTGGACCCGATGCCGATTAGATTGATGACCGCCGCCTTCCGTTGGAGTTGGAGCAATTTGATCAGGCTTTCAGAGATAAATGATAACTCTGAGCCCTGATCGATGAGAATTCTCGCTGGTTGCGAGAAACCGCCTGGAGTAGATGCTCTGGCCCGTGCCGTTGCCAAGAGCACCAGCTGTGGTTTGGAGTCCGATGGAGATTGGATTGAGTGCGCTGGTTTGACCGCCTTGGATGAGTGGTGACCCGCCGCTGATGGTCTCACAACTGTGAGGTTCTCGATAGACGACCGAATCAATTCCGCCGTGGTACTACGTGCCGTTAGTGGTGGTTTGGATGAGTCTATCAAGAAGATCCAGGTGAGAAGGTGTAATAAAAATTAAAAATGGAATTTTTATTCACCCGATCCGCTGGTGCTAGCCGTATCTGGTGGTGGCCTTGGTGCCGTTGGTGGTTGACTGGCCGCCTTTTCCAACCGACGTTGGACTGAGCTCGTTGACTGGGCGGTGGCTGAACGAGCTGCGTTTGGAGCTCCGGGTGATCCTTCATGGATCATTGTGTGGTGTTTGCCCTGGCAAACCTTGCACCGTTGAGTCTCTGGGCAACTCTCCGCTCTGTGGCTTCTAAAGCAGTTAAAGCACCGTGGACTGCTTATAACGTACGACCTCCTGTCCAATGGCTTCATTTGGACGAAGGTGGGACACTTGATGAGTGTATGGCCGACCGATGGACCGCAGGGACAATGACTTTCCCTGGTGCTGGTGGCACTTGCCTTGGCCGATGATCCGCTGGATGGATGACTGCTGGGTGCCTGAGGAGTGTCCGCCGACACCTGATGAACCCGAGCCGTGGTGGTGGAGGTGGAAGTGACCGATGACTTGGATGGAGTTCTAGTTTCGCCCTCGAGGTTTTCCAACCCTCGAGCGATGGAAGAAAGGAAGTTGAGAAATTCCTCCAGAGTTGGGATTTCTCTGGAATCGCCGAGTTTAAGCTCCCACTTTTCCCGTGTATCCGGATCTAACAGTCTCCTGATCAAATGACTGATGATGGTGTCCCAATGCTCCGTTGGGGCTCCGAGGGTTTTCAGAGCGTGCATGGCTTCCTTGGTTGTGTAGATGACCGTTTGGATGGCCTTGGCTGTCTTGACCTTGACTGGAGTCAAGGCCAGGATCCTGTTGAGGTGGGAGGCTACGAGAACCCGTTTGTTCTCACAGCGATTCCTCAGGGCTTCCCAGGCCGTTGCGAAATTGTCATTCGAAATGACAATATTGGAAATGAGGCTGGCTGCCTCACCCCGAAGAGCTGCCTTCAGCCGAGTGAGTTTTTCCGCATTGCTGATCCTTGGTGGATTGATGACCAGATTGGTGAACAAGTCATCAAATGCTCTCCAATCGTGATATTTTCCGTCAAATGTGGGAATAGTAATTCGGGTGAGCGAATTAAATTCTGTGGATCCGGGTGGCACCTTGGGATTGGGTTCTCTGCCTCCGCCTGGCAAGAATGGTCCGAAGTTGTCCGATAATGATGCCGATATTGAAATTGGTAGAGGATACCTGGCTGTAGACGTCCTCCATGTGGTAGGGGTGCTCGAAGACCTCCGGTGGAGCTTCTCTGAGAAGGAGCTCGTGGTAATCCGAAAACTCCTTCCATGAAGCGTTGGCTTGCGATTGGTATGCTTCGAGGACTGACTCCGATGCCTCGTCCTCCGGCAATTGGGTTAATCTCTCACAAATCCCGTTTAGCATCAATTGCCTCCGTATTTGCGCCTCACTCCTCATGAGGGCAACACTTTTTGTTGATGATTGGGTGGCCGGTCCATGTGGTTCTGATTTGGGTGGATTTGTAAATACCGTTAAATCCGATTCCCGTTGTTTCTCCACTATCGTTTCCGTTGACGTAGTGGAGCCTCCGGCTATTGGGTTATCCTCCGTGGCGCAGAAATCAATATCTTCCACTTGATCATCCTCCATGGTAACTTGGGTTGGCCGATGGGTTACCGACTGTGCGCTGGGGTCGAAGTACTGTGCGCCGCCGCTGTCCGTTGGGTCCGTAGTGGGGATGGATGTAGTGGGTACCTCGTGGGCCGAATGTTTTCACGATGGCACTCGAACTACGATACAACCGACGTTTTTGGGTTGGGTTGTATGAGGTGTTGGTTTACCGATGTAAACAAACCCGAGGATAAAGCAATGTCCGAAAACTGTCCGAAACCAATTAACGCGCACAACACTTAGAAAATTCCCGAATGTTCCGAGTCCGTGGGAATGGTCAAGCGAATCCCTAATGCACGTTTCAATTAGCACGAGGCGAATTTTCCGATGGATTTTTACCGGTTTATTTCACAAACACTCCCGTTCCGGCCCCCGATCCGGCTCGAAGGACCAATGTTTGGGATTAGGATAATTTTCCGATGGACGTGGTTGGGGGCGGGATTTTTTATGGGGAGAATAATTAGAACTGTAATTGGGTTTTTGGCGTTTATTAAAAAATAACTAAGCAATGGCAATTACCGGTGAATTACAACCGAAACACCGTTGGTTTAATTGTCCGACCGGTGGGTGGATATAACAAATGGTGAAATTAACCGTGGATGAATTAGTACAAAAAGACAGTAAAGACTTGGACGTATGGATCGTTCCATGGGCAAACGAAGACGAAGACTGAGGCTGATGTGACGAATGGGTCAGCCAGTCTCGTCGGTGACCCGAGGTCAACCGAATTTGGCCGACGAGGCTGATTGCCCCCCGTCTTCAGATTTAAATCTGAACACCATGTGTTTAAATGATGATGTTCCGTTTGATGGTTGGGCCGGATGGGATGGTGAGTGGGGAAGTTCGGGAAGGTAGTGTAACGAGATTTTTCCTCGGGGTTGAGAAAAACCCGTTAACTGCCCTTTCCCCTGGATTCGCAAGCAACATTTGTTGGGCGCCAGCCGTCCTTTCTACCGGGGGACGACAAACCGGAGTCTCAATGAACTAATTCTTAACATAAACCAAAATTCACAAAACTAAAAACACATAGCTTTGCTTACGAATCCATGGGAAGACCTTGAATACCCGCGCTGCTCAGGGGGTAGGTTGTGGAGAGAGGGCGTAGTCCGGATGGAGGTGATTCGTCGGACTTTCATCCGCAAAAGAAAATAACAAAACCCCTAAAACTTTGAATAAATAAATTTAATTATTACCTTTGGTGGTATTTCAATTAGTTCTAATACATTATTTTAATAAATAACCATAACCAGAAACCAAAGAAACTATTATCTTTTAAAGAATCTTAAATAACCATAAGTGATACATCATAATCTCTTTTAAATACCTACGAGTCCGCCGAGAGAGATAACGCAAAAGACGAGGCTTGAAATTTTTAAATTTTAGCGTAATTAACCCTTTGAATTGTTTTCTCTCTGAATCGCTCAGAGCAAATCCCTACTTCCAATTAAATAATTATCAAATCCCTATAAACGCAACGGATCTCACGGAAATCTCCTCCACCAATGGGGAGGCAACATAATTCTCTAAATCCCTCTAAATTACCTCAGAGGATTAAAATTCTCGTGATGATTCCTTATGGGTATCACTCACGCATCGCGATCACCTTCCTAGCTAATCGCCCCGCATTCGATCAACACCGATCACTCTCACTACGATACGTACCCTTCGGTGGTGTAACCGACACTATTCTCCCTTTCTATCAAAAAATCCTACCGTGAGGTTCGGAGTCCAAAATCGAACTGTTTCTTCCTCTCTATCGAAAACTCTACTACGATTTTTCTATTCAAAAATCTAACTGAAATTCTTCCCCAAAATCTGTGCCGTTTGGCACCATTGTCTTGGGCGATTCCCTCTCCGCCTCCCCTCGCCCAAGGGAGACGGCAAGAACTCTCTCCGCTTCCCCCTCGCCCAGGGAAGTGGCATATTTCCATTAACACAGATCTTATTCTCTAAAAATAATATGAGTTAACTTTAACGGCATCGAGATGAGGAGTTAATTAAAAATAAAATCGCAAATATTCTTTTTACTTCTAACCTAACTATTAATGATGCAATCTCACCTGTGGCTCGTTACCCACGTGTTCCATTGTCGACCGGCGACGACCGGCAAAAATCCAACGGATAACCTCCCTGACCTTATTTCTCGCACAAAACTCGTTGTTTTTGGCCTCCAGGGTGTCTTCTTAACTTGATGTTGCGTCGACTAGAAGCTTTCACTACTTTATTGCACTCGAATTTTATTTATAATTGCACCTCGATATTTAGCGTCCGTCACACGTGTTTTCCGACAATGGAATAATCACAATAGGCGAGTTGTGGTCGTATTCGGTATTAATGGCGCTGGCGTCTCCGTGTCAACCGGAGGCACGCGCGCCAACCGCATTCGAAATTCAAACGGGGTTTCTCTACCCTCCTAGCATCTCTGGATCGGGAGATGATTCTTTATTAAACATTTTGTTCACGGAACGCGATTAGATCCTTCTGGTTGTTTTCTCGAGGATCAGAGGAAAGTGGGAACCCTAAATTTTACCCTAAAATCTAACTTTTATTCTTTATTTAATATTCAGCCTTTGGCTATCCTAGGGGTTACTAGGGCTGCTCTAGGCCCCTAGGTCTGCCACCCTAAACCCAAAACGTATCTCCCCCTCCCTCTTGATCCCTAAATCGAGCGGTATTTTTATGTATTCCTACACAGATCCAAAAAAATCTAAACGGGGGGAGTGATCCTCAGGAAATTCCACGTAGCTCGGTAAATTTGGCTCATAACCGGGAATTCCCCTTGGTCCCCGCATCCCTGATGTTTCCGATCCCACAAACTTCTATTACTCCTTCCTATCTAATTCTCGGGTTTTTACCCGTATGAACTGGGGAGTTATTCTACCGGTTACTCTAATTCCCAATTTTCTTTTCCTTAACTTATATCTAAGCCTCTCTCGCTCTCTCTCTCTCTCTCTCGACGTACTCACCCCTTTCTGAATATTTTCCTTGGGTCCCGGGATGTTCTAAGGAATTCTTGAAAATTCCTTACTGTAGATAATTTTTCCACACTTGGTTTCGTTGAAATTCCTGTGTTATTTATAAATATATACACTGGTGTGCACTCCGATGGTCAAACTCTTCGATATTTAATTATTTAATGGACTGTATGTTGAAGTGCCGGTTGATATTCCCGATTAAATTAGTGTTGAGTTCCGGATATGTTTCCAGTTGAACTTCCCTTAGATTTGGGTGACGCGTCCAAACCGGTTGATCTACGATGGTGTACTGACCACCGTAGCGATCCCGAAAACGATCGTGACCTCTCGTTACGGTGGTCAATGGTGATTGGTTGTGGTCATTCGCATTTTGACCGCGAGATTTTGAGCACCATCTTAGGCAACCTCCAAAAATCACTGCACAAGCAGTTGCCGCGTTGACAATTAACGATTTTTTGAATTCTCGCGTCCCACCCCTACATCCTACTGCTGAAACCCTGGTAAGGTTGCAGTTTCATAAGCCGAACAACCCGTATAGCCCCGAAGAGCAGGATTTGGTGAAACAATTTTATTATTATTCGGCTTCGGCCTATACGTGCATGCGGAAAGCGGGCTGTGTACTCCCCGGGGAAAGGACAGTTCGCTAGTGGATAGCGCAATATGACATTTGTCCAGGATTCTGTCCTATCGTTTTCGAGAAACTGAAGGAAAAAATGGTCAGTTTTATTCTTATCGATAGATATTGCTCTTGAGCTTGGGATGAAATGTCGATCAAAAATTATGAGGAATATTCTTCGAAGTACGACACCATTGAAGGTATAGTCGACCTTGGACCTCTGAAACGACGAGACATGAGAGCGCACAACATTTTTTTTTCAATCTTACCAGTTTGAATACCACAAAGAAACGGAAACAGCCCATTACCAACTTTTTTCCGGCAAAAATGGCTAGGCACAAGAAATTCATTCACTGTTACTGTTACATGAATGCCTTCGACATTTGGAGGAGGCTGAGGTAAGGGTGAAACTTCTTGTCTGCGATCAAGGTTCAAACAATGTCTCTTTATGACACAATTCTTTACGTTCATTATGGGAAAGCAACGGTGACCATAGGAGGCAAAGCTTATTTCGCAGCTTTCGAGTTTCCTCCCTTAATCAAGCGTGTTGTTACCGCATTAAGAATGCACGGGGCCATTTGGCAGGATAGTCGAGTGATTGTTTCATGGCATGTTTTCACGTCAGCGTATACGTTCGACAAAAATTTAGCTACTTCTAATCTTTTGTCACATATTTCTGACATCCATATCTCTCCCAATTCCTTTCAGGCTATGAATGTGAAACGGGCGTTCCAAATCTTCGGACATCGTTATGCACATGCCAGTAAACTTTGGGGTACTTCTTTGTAAAATTCTTCTGGATCCAATGTGGCTTCGTCTCCTTGGAGAGACAACGCCCAATATGATTCAAAAATGAACGATATCATTTGTACGGGGTAATTAACGCGATAGCCGATACGAATTTAAAGTCGACCCTTCCTTGGGTTGTAAGGCCCAAGTATACAGTTTTTGTACGCTAATTTCTTCTCCAGTATTACTACTAGCGACGAGTGACCCGAAAACGGAAGGATAGGACGTTTTTAATGATTGGGATTTTAATAATTAGCCACAATTCACAAAAAAACACACGATATATTTTAATGCATGTTTTTGTTTAAAAGTCAGAAGAACAGTTAATCACAAAATTAATAAATTGCTTCACACATAACACACAAATTAAAAACTTATTGCCACAACTCTTGCACGGTAGATGTTTTAGCGGGTTTTTGGATAATTACAACAGAGGGTTGTATCTCGAGGTTGTCTCGTTGAAATCTTTTGGTGTACTAACTTACTGAAAAATGTTCAAGTACAACAATGAAGAGTGGGTGCAAGCAATTGTTCCCTTGTAGGAAGAGGGGGAAAGAAAAATTTTCCTGGTTAGAGGAAAAACTATTGCAGGGTCGAAATCATTACGAAATCTGCGGCGTTGCATATGGCTAAGTTGGACCCATCGCTATGACGCGGAGTAGCAAAAAAAAAGGGGTCTACATAAATTCTTGGGACGAGGACATCCGTGGAAATTTTAAGGCTCTCAAGAATTTTGAGAAATATTGAAGACAATAATTTTTTCCGTGAAAAGTAGTTGCCACGGTTTTCTCAGTAAACAGATTTTTATGCTGTGACGACTTCTAGGTGATTCAAGTCGACTACCAAGGGATTAAACTTGCGAAGTATTTATGAGATAGGAGGAAATTTTGGAAACGAATAGTTTTCCACAGTTGTCTAAACAATAAAAATTCTGGAGTGACGTGGTAAACTAGGATAAGTGCAGAAATCCGAATTTTTCAGGAGAGCTGAAAAACGAGTTGCAGCATTATAAGGAGGATTTTCACGCATCCAATGATGGACATTTATTTATTGCTCCATTATTTGTTAATAACGATGGGACCAAGGCTTTGTACTAGATTTGACGCCTAATTCACGCACTTATCCTCACTGTTATGATTGCCAACAAAAGTTAAGTCAACTTATCTTCCTCGGCAATAAAAATGGAAAGAGACATGTTGACTTATTCTCTAGTTGTTGTTAGGGCAATAATCAATTACTAAATTCCGTCGATTTGTGTACGAAAAATTTTATTTATGTATTTATTAGACTGCAATTACAATTGTATTACACTGCTCATATCTACCCCTTTTTAATCATTGTCTTCACTTGAAGAGATAATGTCTGGATCCGTTAGGGGGTTATCGTCGGTATCAACAATAAGATCCCTGTAAAAATCTCGGCTGTCCTCATCGATCATCGGTAGGAGTTTCATCAAATCCACCGTTTGGTCCTTATGAATCGGATTTGGTGAAGTACGAAGACAGCGAAACTTCAATTTGGGTAAAAAATTTTTTCTTCTCATATCCATGAAATGAAAGTTGTCATTTTCACTGAGGCCATGCGTATATTGGATTAATCCAAGTGTAGATGCATTGTATCTGAGCCACTGAATATTCCTCCATGATAATTTTCCTCCCTTGACGTTGCAATTTAGCTTTCGAACTGTACTAGTAGCTAGAAGCTCACTGAAATTGAATTGCTTCTCCAAATTCATTACAATAACTTGGTAGCGTTTTCCCATGTTTCGCACCATGAAATGATTTGACTATACTGTCATACCCTAAGTGGTATGACAGTTGCAATAATTTTTTCTCGTTAAATGTTTGGTCAAGGGTTTGAATAATATCAATAAATCCACACAATTTTTTGTTTGGGAAAAAGCCGTTACGGCATAAAAAACCCAAGATGTATTTAAGTAATTAATACACTAACTGGGAGTAATCAACTTATCAGTAATGGTTTAACCACTAGTTTGGCTGTTGCCCATACAATTGACACACACACACTTTTAGCTTTAAATTACACTTAAGATAAACAAGATCAGTTCGTTGGGTCCAAATCCTATATTTGGTATCCAACGTTGATATGTGATATCACTTGATGATTGTGAGGTTAACTCGCACGTGGTGGTATCCAGGGGGTTACCCAGGAGGTTATGCTAAGTTAATATTTTTGGTGAATAAATCTATATATTAACGAAAAAATATATTTAGAATTGTGAGGACGACCGTTTCGCCTGTGATTATTTTTAATTATTTGTGATTTTTGGTTTTTGATCGCGAATATATTAACTGATATTAATGGGATAAGAAGATCAGCAAGAAAAGCGTGATTTTCACTTTAAACTTTCACTTGAGAAGACAGAGAGTATATACATTCATCCGGATGAAGACCCAGCCCATCCCCAAAACCGAAAACACCCGAAGCGCCAAAGCGCACGCGCAACGAACGATTTGAGTCCCAAATAGTCGCCGCGCGCGCGCCGGAGACAATCGTGTGCGCCCGGCCGGAGCGGAGAGGGCCGAACCCCCGTTCGTTCGGAGAGAGAGGGAGAGAGGGATGTTCCGACTTGACTTCCGTCGCAACATCCCTCATGAAAAGAAACTATGTGATTTCCACTGGGCGACATTGGAATTATACACACTATGTTATAGTAATCTCTTGGTATATAACTGTGCTGCATCCTCCGCTTCGACCGTTCAATGGCAGAGTGATCAAAATCACACTCGTTGCGAGTGTGCCCTGGATATAAAAACTTGTGATCGATAATTTTGAGTGTCCGTTTTTTTTTGAAGAGCACACAAAAACATTGTAGCCACAATTGAATTCTTGTTTTGGCCAGCACAAGAATCTGAGTAGAATATTACATGTTCTACAGTGTCAGGGAGTGTTACTAGGAAATCGAGAACTGCTGATGCAATCTGATTCGCACCTCTTGAAGCAATTCCTCCATGCCACATGTAATTAAAGCTTTTACCATCAGTGCAACGGTGGCATGGTAAATTAAATGTAAACAATTGTCTCCAATGGAATATTTGTCCAGTCGGTAAGTTCGGCGTTGGAAGACACTGCCCCAGGTGAAACGTCGTGACAATTGTTCTACCGTCATCGCTTTTGGCGATTTACTTGACAGTGGCTTTCATGTTGTATGGTGCATTGGCCATATTCAAATGAGATTCCAGTTATTCCTTGGCATAAGTCTTCTCTAACTCGGTAGTAGCTGATTTCAGTTGAATCTGCAATTGATCGCAGGTTCTACACGTGTCAGTTTTCAGTTATTTGAATGATAAGCCAAGCGCCTTGATCTCTGGTTTATATGACCATCTCGTAACGGCTTGATCAGGATATGCTTCCTCATACAGTTTAAACATCTGAATTCGGGTCAAGTGAGAAGGTAGAAATTTCTTGGAGATTCTGCTGCGAGAATAGTGCGACTCATAAGCCGGGAAACTCAGTATGTGATTTGGAATAGTGTCACGCTTTGAAATAGATAATTTGCGGGTTGATGGATGATGCCCTCTTTTATCGTCTGTGCAAATCCCGTTTGAAGGTTGTAGTTTCTTTGCTACAATCGTAGCAATGAAAGGGGTTTAATATATCAAAAATTTTTTGAAAACAAGTTTTTCAATTGGGACTGTTTCACCCTTGACAGAGACTGAATATTTCAGAGAGATATTCCTATTACGTCGCTTCAATCGACTGCTCTTAGACTGTATGGTTCGTTGTTTTGGCCCTGCAGAAATTAGTTGAGCAAGGTAGAGACGTTTGAGGCGGACTTTATCTAAACTCCAACATCCAACCCTGAGTGACTCACATGAATCATCAGATATTCATTGAGCACACTTCATTCTACAATTCTCGAGTGGTCGAGGTTGACGTGCTCTTATGACTTTGCCATTGGAAGTTTCATAGGACTCACCCGCGTTTTTAGCAATGCTTCGTCTGATTCTTGCGGTTGAATTAATTGGTCGAAGGTAACGTCGCATACGTTTTTTAGGAGGAAAGGGGCTTCTATTGTGTTTATTATTCGAGTCGGAAAAATTCCTTACGTCTCGCTCTAAAACAGTTGGGACGTGCATCTAGTGGGTGGAAAACGCGAGAGAGAGACTCGAAAAATTATCTCAAGAAGACAAATCCCGCGAAGTTCCCGGATCGACCGGAGGTTACATCTACGTAGAAAAGTAAGGAAAAGTTCAGGGTTAGGGAAAATATTAGGATTCTTGAGAAGTATAAGAGGAAATCGTGTCGGTCCTCCGCTCGCGTCGCGAAGAGGGGTAATAAAAATTATCATCCGGCGTGGGCCGAGGGAAGATCCGTTCGCAACATCTCCTCGGGATGAACAGCCTGGCTCAATGCGGTATTATGAAAACAACCTTGCCAGGTTATGGTTTTCGGAAACCTCGCATGGCCTATGAATTTACTCTACTTACATTATAACAAACACTTAGGCCATTACCCACTGCCAAGGGGGGGTTTGGAAAAATCCATACTGTCGGCCGGTTCAGATGGCCGAAGGACACTTAGCAATCATGACGGCGCCGGGTCACAAGTGACTGACGCAGGCGTGGCTCCCGCGGGGAACCTCGGGGCGGTGGTCCTTGGTGTCAGCCTAGCACCCAGAATGTGAAAGGTGGTTAAGGGTATTTGGGATAAAAAGAAATAGACTAGAAGAAGAGGAAGAAAAGAGAAGAGGTGACTCAAATTCTCATTCATATCTCCAACCGGGCCAGGGTTACCCGGAGAAGGTTACCGGGTTCCTGCCCCACGACTCTCGTCTCCGACAACGAGAGCTGGATGGTCGCATTCATTCATTCACTCATCGTCGCCGCCGTTTCTTATTTCCGCGTACGCTTTCACGCATTTCAACCACATGCACATGACTCCCTCGACGACACTAGCGCTTGTGCCGCCTGGGGCCATGGGCGATTCCCGATTATATTCGCGATGCACTCCCGCTGTTGTGCCTATCTCTGCTTCCTCCCTCCACTACCTAGCACATTGAGCAGCGCCGGCATCCGTGACCTCTTCCTTAAGCCCTTCGCTGAGTTAGGTTTAATACAGTGTAACGTGACATTTTCTATGGGGGTCGGACAATGCCCATCACCTTCGCCCTACTTCCCCTTTATCTAATTAGATTCAAAAATTTAAATCAATGGGCGCCAGATACTTTTTAAGCCGGAAGTATCAAACCGGAATTTGGGCTGAACCTCAATCATTAAGTTCGAAAATACGCAAAAAAACGAAAACGTAACTAAAATCTATATCTAAAAGAAAAAGAGAGGCAATTAGATTTCGGGGAAAGGTAACGGTCCTCGGGTCACTCAGTGTGCTAGGTTATGGAGAGAGGGGTGAGTTTCAGGTGGAACCAGAGGTATTGGCTACAAAATAAGGGATCTAGGAGGGGAAAAATATGTAAGGAATTTTCAAGAATTCCTTAAAACATCCCGGGATCCAAGGAAAATATCCAGAAGGGGGTGAGTACGTCGAGAGAGAGAGAGAGCGAGAGAGGCTTAGGTATGAATTCGGGTTAAGAAATAGAGCATTAGGGTGAGCGGGAGGAATAACTCCCCAGGTCATGCGGATAGAAGTCCGAGAATTATATAGAAAGGGGTAATAGGAGTTTGTAGGATCGGAAACATTAGGGATGCGGGGACCAAGGGGAATTCCCGGTTATGAGCCAAAATTTACCGAGCTACGTGGAATTTCCCGAGGATCACTCCCCCCGTTTAGATTTTTTTGGATCTGTGTAGGAGTACATAAAAATACCGCTCGATGTAGGGATCAAGAGCGAGGGGGAGATACGTTTTGGGTTTAGGGTGGCAGACCTAGGGGCCTAGAGCAGCCCTAGTAACCCCTAGGATAGCCAAAGGCTGAATATTAAATAAAGAATAAAAGTTAGATTTTAGGGTAAAATTTAGGGTTCCCACTTTCCTCTGATCCTCGAGAAAACAACCAGAAGGATCTAATCGCGTTCCGTGAACAAAATGTTTAATAAAGAATCATCTCCCGATCCAGAGATGCTAGGAGGGTAGAGAAACCCCGTTTGAATTTCGAATGCGGTTGGCGCGCGTGCCTCTGGTTGACACGGAGACGCCAGCGCCATTAGTGCCGAGTGCGACCGCAACTCGCCTATTGTGATTATTCCATTGTCGGAAAACACGTGTAACGGACGCTAAATATCGAGGTGCAATTAACTGTAAAATTCAAGTATAATTACGTGGTGAATACTCTCGTCGACACGACATCAATTTAAGGCGACACCCTGGAGACTACCGGTAACGAATTGGGTTCGAGGAATAGGCTGAGAGAGGCTATCCGGTGGATTTTTGCCGGTCGTCGCCGGTCAACAATAGAACACGTGGGTAACGAGCCACAGGTGAGATTGCATCATTAATAGTTAGGTTAGAAGTAAAAAGAATATTTGCGATTTTATTTTTAATTAACTCCTCATCTCGATGCCGTTAAAGTTAACTCATATTATTTTTAGAGAATAAGATCTGTGTTAATGGAAATATGCCACTTCCCTGGGCGAGGGGGAAGCGGAGAGAGTTCTTGCCGTCTCCCTTGGGCGAGGGGAGGCGGAGAGGGAATCGCCCAAGACAATGGTGCCAAACGGCACAGATTTTGGGGAAGAATGTCAGTTGGATTTTGGAATAGAAAAATCGTAGTAGAGCTCTTGATAGAGAGGAATAAACAGTTCGATTTTGGACTCTGAAGCGTACGGTAGGGATTTTGATAGAAGAAGTGTCGGTTAGACTATCGAAGGATACGTATCGTAGTGAGAGTGATCGGTGTTGATCGAATGCGGGGCGATTAGCTAGGAAGGTGATCGCGATGCGTGAGTGATACCCATAAGGAATCATCACGAGAATTTTAATCCTCTGAGGTAATTTAGAGGGATTTAGAGAATTATGTTGCTTCCCCATTGGTGGAGGAGATTTCCGCGATATCCGTTTCGTTTATAGGGATTTGTCAATTATTTAATTGGAAGTAGGGATTTGCTCTGAGCGATTCAGAGAGAAAACAAATCAAAGGATTAATTACGCTAAAATTTAGAAATTTCGAGCCTCGTCTTTTGCGTTATCTCTCTCGGCGGACTCATATGTATTTAAAAGAGATTATGATGTATCACTTATGGTTATTTAAGATTCTTTAAAAGATAATAGTTTCTTTTGTTTCGGGTTATGGTTATTAATTAAAATAATGTATTAGAACTAATTGAAATACTACCAAAGGTAATAATTAAATTTATTTATTCAAAGTTTTAGGGGTTTTGTTATTTTCTTTTGTGGATGAAAGTCCGACGAACCACCTCCATCCGGACTACGCCCTCTCTCCACAACCTACCCCCTGAGCAGCGCGGGTATTCAAGGTCTTCCCATGGATTCGTAAGCAAAGCTATGTGTTTTTAGTTTTGTGAATTTTGGTTTACGTTAAGAATTAGTTTATTGAGACTTCGGTTTGTCGTCCCCCGGTAAAAAGGACGGCTGGCGCCCAACAAATGTTGCTTGCGAATCCAGGGGAAAGGGCAGTTAGCGGGTTTTTCTCAACCCCGAGGAAAAATCTCGTTACAAATAAAAAAAAGTCACGAGAATAAGCAAATTACGTATATTCTTGCAAATTTTCCACCCTCCTAATTATCTACAAATGATATGCAAGAACTTTACTAACATTAATTCTCTTCGACATTTCCTTTAATTTCTTTCAATTTTGGCCAGGATCAATAACCCTGGATAATCTTTAATAAATTCCCAATTACTATCAAAGCTTCGGGATATATTACTAAATACTTCGTCTAATTCCCTAAATACGTGTCCCTTAAAAATTCTCCTCCGAACAAGGCAAATAATTAACAAATCTTAGAGATTTTGCAGCGCATCTAATCTAACGTGTGCGAGAGAGAGAGAGATAGAGAGCGAGAGAGACGGACGCGAAACCCAGCACGCGTGGGGGAGATTTTCAAAGGCCGGAAATCACGTTTCCGGAGATTCGCGAAAACGCCGAATCCGTAGAGGCGAAACTCAAAAACTTTAGCCCATTAAATCACGATACCCTAGTAGCTACTTTCAGTAAAATTTCAACGATTTTTAATCATTTCTGGCCGTAACAGGATCACCGTAATCTTGTTGGAAACGCGAACACGCTTCAATGGGCCCACCCAAGGTGTTACACCAAGGGGGGAATTAACCGGTAAACCGGTGTTTTAACATATCTCGAAAACGGCTGAGTTGATTTCCGACATCCAACAGCCTATTTTAAGAGAATACTTCTCCGAACAATCTCACAAAATGTGAGAGATTTTGCATCATTACTGGCCGACCGGGAACCATTAGAAGTTCCGGTGGAATTTCGATCGGGAGATCGAACGGGGGGGATGATGCAATCGCCACCCCGCTCGATCCTTTACACTACTACGTAATACCGCAACCATTATTTTATCCTTTTTTTTATTCACTCACGGCTTGGAATTACCAAAAAAAGAAACACTATTTAAACTCTCCAAAAGGATTTTTGGGCCAGGTAAAACCTGGAGAACACTCGTACCCTATTGACGGGTAAATCGTTACAACTTGAGGAAATGATTATTAACCCTGATCGTAAACCACCCGGAAGTGGAGAAAGGGCGCTTTGGGCTTAACCCAAAGCGAATAAATAAAACAATTGACTCACCATTAAATCTAGGCGTCTACGCCTGCCTTTTCCCTTCATTTTGGACTCAACAAAACTTTATTGTAAACGGGTTAAACTTTTCAACTTCTCCCTTCGATTAACGGATCCCGACTGATCGATCACGTCGATGTGATCTGATGGGGACAGACCGGGAGGCTCCGCCCTATTTCCCGAGGTCCTCCCGAAATTTTCCGAGGGGCACCGCGTAGTGTCACCCTCTCTATTCTAATTCCAACCGTAGTCCTGATTCTCCTTTTTACCGACCGGGCTCTAGGGACGTGATTGCTCACTAGGGTTTCTGGGGTTTTGGCGCTTCCTACGGGTTTGACTCTCCGGGATCTAAGGGGGTTAAATAAATGTATTTAAAAAAAACGAAAACTAATGACGAAAACCCTAAACAGCCTGGCAATTCGTCGAAGGCAGGGGCTGTACCTGCTTCGAGCGACCTTCCACCAAAAAAGAAATTAAAACGTAGGCAATTAATCCCCCTCAAATTCGCTTTTTGGAGCGCCGGTATTTCAGTCCGGCTTATTCAAACGCCCGTAGAATTAACGGAGGGTGAATCCCATACAAAACTACCGGATGACTCGTAATTTGGCCCTTCTTCGCGATAATTTAAATGGGCCCACAAAACTCTTACATGGGTCGGTAAAAGGCGAACAATTTCTCAATTGACCACCCGAGGGCGGAGGGGAAAATCTAAAATCCCTATTTTCCGGGTTTAGCCACACCGGGGTGGAATAGTATGAAAATAAATAAATAATTCTCTCTCTCTTCCCTCTCACTCACGCTTTTTTAAACTACTCGTCGTTTCGGGGTTTGGTGTTCTCCCTCCCGTCTTTGGGTTCTCAACAGACATCCCCAAATGTCTGTTACAACAGTTACGGTTCAGTTTTGCTTTTTTTGTGTTTCTTGTGTTTAATTTTTATTTACTAAGGCTTCGAGTTGCTGATTACTCGATTAAGAAAAATTCGGTGGCGTCGGACAACCTTTTAGGTCCCGATTTTGTCCGTTTTTTGTTTGTTCGGCGAGGAGGCTAAATGGTGGAAGGGCGAAGTTGACAGGCATTTCCGATCATTGGGAAATGTCACGTCGAAAAACGCAAAACAAAATGTTCTTAATGACCAAATAACTCTGGAGAGTCTATATTTAACATCAAGAAATCAAAGATTGTTCACTTACAGGTTTAGTTGAAATCCGTTACAATTATTCGGATTTAATTCTGAAACTTGAAGTATAAAATCTCTCACGAAAGACAGTGTACAAAAGAATTTTCTAACACACAAGAATTTACCACACTGATAATTTACAATACTCAAGTTTCAATTACTTCTTGAGGAGCGAAAGAATAAATGTGGACTTGCCAAGGAATACAAAACTGATCTCAATCCTGATCTTTTCTGTGCTTAACTATGCTTAACTGCGCTTATATGTGGCGGCAATACACGGGGATGTGGTTTTCTATCTTCAACCTGAGGGTGTGTCCTTAGATATGGAGAAAATTAGGGGCCCAATGGTTACTAACCTTGGAATACGATTTTTTATACTTCGTACTCTAGTCTCGATGCTTCAGGGTTAACTCCGATCCCTCCACATCAGACATTGAAAATGAGGGCGGACTTTTCCTACCCCATTGTAACAATGAGGATTGTTTAGGGAGGTCCCATTTTCTCCTTCCATAATTTTAAATACCAAGTTGAACATTGAAAAACAAGCTAAAATAAAGGAATTTTATCAAGAAGGTTTTTATCACTTCCTGTTACAAGGTAAATTGCATCAAGAGCTTGAGAAGAAAAGAAACTTAATCGTCCCATTTATTTTCAGCTTAAATATGAATTAAAACGAAACTTATGGTCAAGGCACAAAAAGAAAATATAGAGCGTGGATGGATGTATATTTAATGTGATAAGGACCTTATTCGAGTCCACAGTCTGCCAACGAGTTTCCTCTGATACTTCGACGGAAAAATGATTAGTTAGTTTTCTCATATGCAGTAGGTCCTTATGTGTCCCAAAGTAAACAATGCAACATGGAGAGCATGATTCCTAAGTTTTGATAACAAGATAAAATTCAAAAGGTGACTTCGTGTAGATCAGTGTCTCGCAAACTTTTTTAGTCTGCGGCACGCTAACTGAGGAATTTTTTCTCCGCGGCACACTAAGCTAAATAAATTTTCGGAAGAAAACGTATATTTAAAAATAATTTAAAAAATTTGTTTTACAAATAGGTACATTAATTAATATTTGGTACAATAGAAAGGAACATATTATTATTTTAAGCTTAATGTGATTGATGGGCTTGTTTCTGGGAACAAATTTGCATTATTCGTACCCCCTCGCTTGTGCATCTTGTTGTTAGGACAAAGTTTGAGCGGGCAAATACGAGTACCTGCGTTCTGGCTAATTTAGTTAAAGTTAAATAACTACTTTTTGGGTAATTTTATAGTTATCAGAAATTGGTTTTTAAATTAATCTCAGAATATCTAGTGCAACTTGGAAAATCTTTTGCGGCACACTTAACATTCTCCCGCGGCACACCAGTGTGCCGCGGCACACAGTTTGCGAGACACTGGTGTAGATAGTACGCTCGTATGCAGCTGACTATTATGAATCTTAAGACAAATAATCTAACGTGGGAAACACGATTTCTAAATGTTGATAACGGGACGAATATTCAAAATGTGTATTTTTTGACGGATGTTACAAAAACATAACTAAAAAAAAGATCGGTATCGGAGGGTGCATTGTACGAGTGGAGGTAACGCGCAACATACAACAACCGCGAGAGTGGGGCGTCTGTGTGACGCCGTCCCCGCAGGTCTGTCATGTGCATAGTGGGGAGATTCCGCCCCCTCCACTCTCATACGTAGCGCTATAAAATGCAACTGCTCGTGGTGGATTTTATTCAGTCGTCCCGATTTCATCCATTGGTTTTTTCAACATGGAGAGTAACAAACAAAAGGGATTCAGTGATGCTGAACAGCATGTGGTACTGTCACAAGTTATATCTTTGATTAGATCAGAGAGAAAGCAAATTCGTGTCGGCTTGCAAGTTACGTGTTTCGGTCAATTCGTCCCGGTTGTACAATTTATGAGCGTACGCCCGAAACGCCCAATATTGTTAATAACACGTCAAGAATGGAGCCTTTTTTCAACGATCTGGATACTGTAATCGACTACTTTGATTCTGAGCAGTTTCATTCCAAGATCAACCACAATGTACCTGCAAAGGAATTTGGGACCATAAAAATGAAATTCCAGCGTAGTTTTGAAAACCCCTGCGTGACCCTGGTTCGCAATGATGTTGCAAATCAGACTCCCATAATGATGATGGGTCCGAGCATCATAACATTGAAAAACAAAGCTACATGGTTAACCAGTGGCTGGATTTCTTGGAGACATTGCTTCTCAAGGAATATAAGGAATCGCTTGTGCGATCAATTACAGGCGTTGCCACGGATTATATGGAATACAAGAATGTCTGCCACGGAGGATCTTTATTATCGCCTACGCGGAAATTTCGAGGAGATGTATCTCATGGCTGGCGATGATCTTCGACGTACAATACCCCATGAAAATCTCGGATATTTCTACCAATTGTTTGGAGAATTAGTCCATGATTGCTTCAATTATTGGGATAAATTCGCGGGAGGGGCTTCGAGAATGCCCTCATATTGAAAAGACCATACTCACATATGATTTTGTATATTATTTTAATCTAGAGAAAGATTTGTAAAATGTATGCTATTATTTTTATGAATTATAAAAAAGATAACATGTAAACCCTGTGTTGAATTATTTATGAAAAAACCCTCAACATCTTTTCAAGTATAAGAAAAAAAAAGGCAGGCAACAACATTTTTGATCTCTAGAAAAAAAAAACTTTCAAAACGAGAATGCACACAATGAAAGAAAAAAAGAAAAACATAGGCAAAAAAAAGGAGACATCGTTGTGAATTTTTCCAACGTTCTTCCATAGCCAAGGAAAATTTATTACCCTAAAACATGGAAAAAAGCCTGCATCTATTGCGCCATCCATCTCCACCTAAAAATAATGGACAGTTATCCTTGACACGTTCTACAAAACGACATTCCAATGCACAACAATGGAATCATTTTAAGCATTTTTGAGGCCTCCCGGGTCCCTTACCACCCACTTCCTGTAGAACAAAAGAAATTTTTTGGCGACCCTCACCCCAGGGGGCCACCAGAGCGGCGACGTCCTCTTCAAAGGACAAAGGGAAAACCTGTTTGGACACGTCTGGAAAAAAGGGGGGAAGAAGGGGATTTCTCAGAATAAATTCGCCAATCATGCCCACTTACTACTGGGCCCTTTTTGCTCTAGGAGGCCCAAGAGCCGAGAAAACGCGAAAAACCATCTCAGAATATTCCCGCACCCCTAGAAAAATCGGAAATCATCTCACGAATCAAATGGCGCAGGCCAAATTGCCCTAGTTATGATATTTCTCGAGATAAGGTCCAAAAACGGTGTGATCCCAAATCCGGACCCTTTTTGCTCTAACAACCATAGGAGCCTAGAAAAACGAAAAAATCGGTTTTAGAGCATTCCCGAACTCCTGGGAAAAAGGGAAATCGTCTCACGAATCCAATGGTGCCGGCCAAACGGCCCTAGCTATTATATTTGCAAAGATATGGAAGAAAAACGGTGTGATCCCAAATCCGGGCTCTTTTTGCTCTAGTAGCCACAGGAGCCGAGAAAAACGTGAAAAACGAAAAAATCTACTTCAGAATATTCCCGAACCCGTGGCCGGCGCCATTGGATTCGTGAGACGATTTCCGATTTTTCTAGGGGTCCGGGAATATTCTACAATAGATTTTATCGTTTTTCTCGGCTCCTACGGCTCCTAGAGGAAAAAGGGGCCGGATTTGGGATCACACCGTTTTTCGTCGATATCTTTGGAAATATCAAAGGTAGGGCCTGGGTCGGCTTTTCGTGGTCTGTTTCGATTCCCAAAAAGCTCTTAGCAATGATTGTTGGAAGATACTACCAAAAACTATTCCCTACACGGGACCACTATTGCTGTGTCAAATGTAAAATACTTTTCCCCGGTTATTTAAATGCTAAACCTGAGAGATAACGAAGTCTTTGTGAGAATGATAATGGCACGTCCTACGAACGTTGTCGGAATTTTAGTTAGAAATAACTGGAGAGATCGCTATAAATGGAATGATGCATTAGGGTTTTGCCGGAGCTACTGTTGTTATGCCGTTGCGAACTGGCGACGAGTTAAAAATAAACGCATCGCGGTACGATTTTCGCTTCTCTTGAATAACGCGCTTCGATGGATAAACTCTGCGGTGTTTTCTAAGGATTAAAGGAAATCCCGATTTTTTTACTGGTTATGGAATACTAACTGAACGGACTGATCCAATATTGAACCATTCAATGGACAGAAATTGAAAAGGATCAATTTTTTTCCTCACACCAGCGAATAAAGGTAATTAATGTAGGTTCCGGAAGGGCCTGTTGAATATTGTAGTTTATTTTTGATTGGATGGACGAGTGTTTGTTTTTTCGTATTCATGTTGAGGGGTTTGCAGGGGAATATCAATGATTGCGGTAGTGGGTGTGTCAACGAGCCGACCGATGTCGAGGAAAATTCCAGTGAAGAAAAATACGTGGAAAAATCAAGTAGTCAGAGAATTAAATGATTTTAATTACTTTTGGGATAGATAAGATCAATTGTGATTGACTCAGTTGAATACAAAATATTAAGTTAATTTTAATTCTTTAAATTGTGATCAAGATTATTAAGAAATGGCTGAAAAACGTCAGCTTTCCCGTGATGTCGTTCACAGACAATATGATCTTGCAACTTCATAAACGTCATCTCTATTGAGGTCGTCGGAGATCTTAGATTTTTTAAGGGTTCGATAGGTAGCTGAAATTCAACTCCCGCCCCGGTACAGACGCCCTCTGCCATTCTTTCTATTTCGGGAGAGCCCCAGGTAGCCTCGATCCTCCAGTTTTTAATTCCCAAAAATATTCCCTTTTTGTTGATTCAATCCATCTCTCAGCTGCGCCCCATTGTGGCCCTACCATCAGGACCGGAGTCTGTTTATTCTCGGCTGTCGTCAGAGAATATTTAATAATTAAACCCAGGTGGATACACCTCCTGGGTATCTCCATTACGGGTACACTGGGCAGGGGGTGACTATCATCTCAGCTTTGCCGTCTCACTGAGCTTTTATTATGAATGCAAAATTTGAGTATTTGATCTGCGCGATGCAGCGTGAGACAAATCCGAGAATTTTTGCGGGGAAATTCTGGAAATTGAATTTTTCAGGGTTATTGCTAAAGGGCTTTTATCCCGGTGTGCTGGCTACGCTATTAAAAATAAAACATCACAACATCCCGACGTCCTATATTTTGTAGTTCCTTTCAGCTGAAAATGGAAATGTTAAATCGATCGCGGTAAACATTGAAGTGAATCTCTGTCAATTAGCTCTTGCAAATTAATAAGATAGAAATATTATATTCACATCTGAAGTACACCAGCGAATAAATTTCTTAATGAACCTGAAGAGTCTTTTGAAAGAATTACAAAAGTTGAATGAAACTGATTTATTCAGAGCTCACGACTTTATGATTCCGTAAGTCTTAATGAAGCGGAAATATTCCGGAGATCTAGAAATTTCTGTCAAATATTTACCCGAAAATTCGAAACTCGGATTGAACGAACTTGGATAGAATACTGGATTAGTTCTTGTTAAGGGGTTATTCTCATGTGAGCACTTCAAAAAATCGATTTTTTTTTTTATATTTTGACAGTAAAACCTATTGAAAACATGCTGTGAAAAATTCAGACCGAAATTCATAGTATTTGATAAGTTACAGCTCATAGTCGCCGACGTGTCGTAAGCGATTGTCTACCAGGCTTTCAACTTTAAACGCGTTTTTCTCGAATCATCATTTTCTGAAACGGTCAAGGTCCTACAAGAAAAAGTATTCAACCGATTGCTTTAAAATTTACATATGTTCTTCTACTCATTTATAGTTATCGTCCCTACCACAATTGTTTATTTTCGACAATATCTTCATATTTTTTTTAAACGATTTGTAACGAAAAAGAAGGAGATTTTCGTGATTTTTTTTTTGAAGTTCGATATTTTTTGATGTGAAACATCTATAGGCGCACCCCTAAACTGAATCGTTGGCGTGGCGATACTTGCCGTGGCGAGCATTCGCCAGGCTATACTAAGGTATGCCTATCTATATTCTGTGTAGTAGAGTGTACGGTGTGGCTTCTCACTCAGTTCGACGTTGTTGTTTACTACGGTACACATAACCTGCGTTTTATTTAATTTTTCATTTTAATTTTTGACAATAAAATATGTGTGACAGTGATAACTCAGAAGATCAAAGTGATCAACCTTGTGCAAAGAAAGTGAAACTACACTATGGTATACTACCAAGTCATCAGTAAGTAGATCGTATTTTTCAAGTCTCCATAAATGTAATTATTATATTTTTATATTTAATTAATTATATTCATATTAATCATATTAATAATTTATATAAATTATATTAATATTATCTTCAATTAAGTATTCTTTTATTATTCATGAAGGAATTAATATAGAAAAATTTATTAATAAAATTTATATTTGCAAATCTTTAGTCATATATTGCAATAATTAACTAAGATTTGAGTTCATGAGTATATTGAAGCCACACTTAAATTTTTTTTTTTTTGTGTATTTCAATATCATATTGTTTTAAATATTTCAGTTCCCAACAATCATCAGAAGGATCACAAAATATTATTATTGAAACTGGACGTCACCCTGATCAGTTAAACACAAGGCATACTATCAATGTTGTGTAAGACTTTATTAATCGAATAGTACCAGACTATTTTAAACTATTGCATCTATTGGGAATATGTGTTCTTCACTTGTTAAACTACAAGACGGAAGTGAATTAATTATGATTGTAATATACATTTCACCTAATAACAAAATGGATCATCTCATTTCATTTTTACGTGAAAGGTTATTTCCTTATAGTCAAACAGGTTCAATAATTCTTAAAACGAATAAACATAAACTACCATTATTTTTAGCTGCATATTTCAGTGTAAATTTTGCAAGAGCTGAATCAATGCCATTAATGACATTTCTTCAAAAAGAATTTCAATGGCAAATCAATAACGATCCAAAAGAATCTACTACCAAATATGGAACAACAATAGATGCTGTATTTGTGAGATATCTTGATGGTGTTTCATCCAATACTTTTGTAACGTACTTTAGTTATCATCGACCAATCGTCACAGTAATACCGGCAGAGGAAAAATCGAATATAACTATTATTGAAGCCACAGATGAAAATATTTAAATTGTGGCAACTTGATACTAATATCGAATTTTTATATCATGTAAATAAATGTTTATTAAATAAAGTTACCATTTACTGTAAGAATCTCGTAATACTTCATTTTTTCATTAGGCTATATTTAATTTTTTGTTTTTAATGAAATTGATTATATTTGGTAGGGACGATAGCCACAGATCTACTGAATAATAATCCATTCGATTTTTTTATATCAGACAACATGAACAGCCGCTATCACCTTGACCAGTGAACTACCTTTTTTTGTCGGGAACTACTTTGACTTAAAAAAAAATATATGTTAAAAATGTAAAAAACCAAAAAAAAAATTTTTTCGTATATTTCAAAATACAAATAAAAATATATTGAAAGATCAACATAATTGAAGTTTGTTGTCGCATAAAAAAAAATCCGAAAAAGTGGTAAAATCTAGGCGTTCACATGAGAATAACCCCTTAAAGGGTAGACCTCGTGATAAATTGAACAAACCCAGGTTTCGACAAAATTTAATACCACATCGACTGTCTTATTGATAATTTTCCTGAGAAAGTAAAAGCGGACCACCTGAGCATTGCAAGAGGAAAGATCATGGGATTTTCCGACGGTGGTTGGTACCGTATATTCACGGAAGAGTAGAATCCAAAGGCAGAAAATTAATTCCCGGGAAAGAAAATTACGCACAAAGAGCCTCCACCTTGACATTGTTGTGACATAAAAATACTCGTGTTTTTCCAGTCAAATTGAAAAACTTTCTCAAGTCTCTCAGGAAATTATTTTCCAAGCATCCGATGATTGTTTACAGACTTCCCTCTGATGGGTAAAAATATTCCCCTGGAAATAAACACTACATCATACAAAGGACATTATCGGGAGTTTTTTTGCTCAGTCAATTTACCATTTGATGTCAATAGCCAGTAGACATCATGACAATTTGAAAAATCCGTTCAGAATGAAATACGATTGCAGTTATAATTTATAGAGCTTGGAAGTGGCTTTGTTGTCTAAGTCATAAATGAAAATTAATTTTTAATCAAAAAATCTGATCGCCAAAAAATTCTTAATAAATTTGAATTCTCCCCATGCAATCACCACCAAAGAATTCATCCTCTCCGTCTAAATTAGCATACTTGCACCCTCCACCGTACGGCCTATGTCAGGGAGCAACTGCACACATTTGTTGCATTCCATAGCTGGGATAATCTCAACTTGAAGTGTACACGATTCACTCGAATAAATGAATTCTTACGTACATCTTCATGCATATCCCCAGTTACCAGAAATCTCATGTTTTATTCCGACGTTTATAAAGTTGGGGTTTTACAAGCAAAAATATTTTAATGCACACAGCACGCACGACTACCTTTTACTGTAAAATTATTCAGAATTGTTGGTTCAACTTCGTTATACTTTAGTTAATTAATTTCACTGACCCAAATGCATCCAATATTATTTTATATATTCTTGATGACTGTTTAAATTATGTTGTTCACAATCGTTCCAAATCAGATGCAAAAAGGGTGCTCTGAGAAACGAGGCGGATGGTGAACAGGCATGTTTTGGGAGTGATTCTAAGCAGAAAAGTCCTTTTCCACTTTTCGCTCGGACACACCCCTGCAGAGATATGGGGGTGACAAGAACGGCCAATGGGGCGCGAGCATTGCGCGGCTCTCCGTCCGTGTGCCACGTGTAAGCAGTGTGCGTGCTTCCCCTTCTCCTCGGGCGGCCGTTCCATTCCGCTAGTGAGTGAGTGCGAGAGAGCAAGAGGGGGAAAGATATTTCAAGACAATCCTTTCGGGGGGGGGGGGGATTAAAAACCGATTATTATTTACATTAGTATTATTTATTAAAATACAAGATTCTGAAAACCGCGGGCATCCCCCTTGGCATTCCGGAGATAATTGTTTAAATGTTAATTATCTCATAATGCAGTAGGGTTACCGTATTTTGTCAAGAAATCTTTTTTATTGTAAATTTAATTTACAACAAGAAAGGTCTGTTTGAGGAGTTTCTGAATTTAGGGTGGATGTGGGAGGAAATTCTGGTGAGGGATCTAATGGTTGAGGATTAACCCGGGTGGAAAAATGTACTTCACTATTGAATGTCTTATAAAAGTTTATTGAGGCCACGTGCCACCAAAGTCGAGGTTTTTACACTATTTTTGAATTTGACCCGTGATGTACAATCAGTTAGGATTTATTAATAATTAATACACTTCTTAACACTGTTGAATCACTATTAGTTAGGCTAATTAGGCCGTCTGTCTCTGAAGGAGATGTACTTGGTGAATTTCTCAATATAAAGGGGAGATTTTCTGGATGTTGAAAAAACGTTACCGCTCTCGATGAATATCTACGATAGACTGGGCGAGTTTTCGGACTTCCGGGGTCAGCTCGTTGGTCTACTGACCCGAGGTGTCGCTGCTGACCTTTTGGTTCTGACCGGGGGACTTAATTACTAATTGGCGGTAATTTTTGTACGTTTCAACCAGATCTTTTTTATTGTAAATTTAATTTACAACAAGAAAGGTCTGTTGACAAAATACGGTAGGCCTACTGCATCATGAGATAATTAACATTTAAACAATTATCTCCGGAATGCCAAGGGGGATGCCCGCGGTTTTCAGAATCGTGTATTTTAATAAATAATACTAATGTAAATAATAATCGGTTTTTAATCACCCCAGCGCCCCCCCCTCCACCGAAAGCATTGTCATGAAATATCTTTCCCCCTCTCGCTCTCTCTTACTCTTACTCACTAGCGGAATGGAACGTCCGCCCGAGGAGAAGGGGAAGCACGCACACTGCTTACCCGTGGCACACGGACGGAGAGCCGCGCAATGCTCGCGCCCCATTGGCCGTTCTTTTCACCCCCATATCTCTGCAGGGGTGCGTCCGAGCGAAAAGTGGAAAAGGACTTTTCTGCTCAGAATCACACCCAAAACATGCCTGTTCACCATCCGCCTCGTTTCTCAGAGCACCCTGTATATTACTCGTGATTAGCGTTAAGTTGTCTGTTAATTTGTTCCACTAGTTCACGTCGCGATAGTTCAAGAACATAATGGGGCTATTTATTCTCCGAACTCGTTTTTTCCCTCGTTTCCACAATACTATCGGGTAGCTAGTCTCCGTAATGATTGGCGCACCCATCGCGTGTCACCAGGTATTAAATCAACAGCGGTTAAGAATGCTCCTCGCAGTCCACTTAAACCATAAAATAGTTAAGATGATTGATGAAAAGTCGTTTACAAATTTTTGCGATAAAACATGACGACCAATCTAATGGTGATGGGAGGAGCAATCTTGCCAGTGATGATACTGAATCGGTGTGAACATTTGGAGATGAATTTCGTACATTTTGTGATAGTATTATCTCAGCATTGGGAATATTTTTTCACCACATGGGGAAGTAATAGGTATTAGGTAACCACGCAAACTTGTTATGTGCTTTGCATTGTTCTCTCTGGCAGCGAAAGGTATTTTAATTTTAATATAGACTCAACTTTAAACACCAGAATTAAACGTGAGGCCCCGTAATTTGTATTTCCACTTATTCTTTATTCGTGGGATGTAGAGTAATTATAGAAGTAACAGTGATTTAATGGTGTCGGGAATTGAGGACACGGGTTCGGGAAAGCTTTAGGATCTTTTGGTTCTTGGAAGAAACTAGAGAAACGTATTTTTGCCTCCAGATTTCAGTACTGTAGTCCTTCAATTTAAATTATGCATTTTTTGTAGACAAATTTCAGTTACGTTTCCTACACATGTGTCCATATGTGTAGATAGATTGTTATCTGAATCGTCGCTAATGAATTCTCGAAATTAAAACCCTTTTCCTCTGTGGTGACCCTGTCGCCACTACACCCTGGCATTCCCCAATCCTGTCTAGACTTCCTAGACAGGACTCCTAAAAACACTTAGCCTAAATTACCTACCCGACCGACGCCATCCCTACCATATAAATCCGGGGAACACCCCAGAACTGTCCCAGGAAAAACCCAACCTTCCTGTGCACTTGGCCGGCATCACGACGTCACGTGTCGAGAATACGATGCCGAGCCAATCACAGTCGAGATCCCTGGCATCCCCTCTCCTGTTTCCCAACATTCGCACGCCCACACTTTTCCGCACACGTTTCCACACTACACAGTCGTTCCTCAACATACCTCGGACACACTACTCCCCGATCTACCTTGGACACATACAACTCGCTGTATCCTGTAGGAGTAAATAAAATTGTTTAAACTATACCAAAAAAAAACGCCCCCCAACTCAACGACAAGTGATCGATGAATTTCGGATACTTCCGGGGTTCATCGGGTCACTGGTCATCGGTCTCGGTCACCAACTTGAGACCTCCCCCAAATCAGTCTTTCAACGTACATTCAACGTATCAGTCAACTTATTTCGATCTTTTCGGAATATTCAACGACTCTCAACGTTATTTCTTGCACCCCAACTCTCAACGATTTCAACGATTTCACACGGGTGAAACCCAACGAACTTTGTGAAACTTGTATAGTTTTTTACAATTAGTGACAATAAACATACGAAGTTTTTATAACTTAGTGTCGTGTGTCTTCAACTGCATCTCACTACACCAATCCCAATTTTTCCGACGCCCGACCACCCAAAATCACGTTCCTCAACTAAACAAAAATATTTTGACCATCACACTGGCGTGCATCTACTTCAATCACCTGCTCAACCCCACACCTCAAATTTAGGGACTATTCACTTTTTTGTCATTTATTGTTCGATTTTCGAGGTTCATACGCCATTATTCGGCTATTTTTTTCATACGTTCCTGTCTGTAAAAAAATTTATAATCATTTTTATAAATAAATGAGTCTTAATCACCGAGACAACAGTATGAAACACTCACAGGTTTCATTTATTTGAATATGCTGAGGGAAAATTTAGAAACACAGAGACTGTCTTCGCTACACCTCAATCCAATTCAAGTCAGACAGAGGCTCACACGTTGCTGGAGCAACTGTGCGCCTGTCATTCATCCTTACACCATATCAAACTCAGAGAAAAGCAGAGTGAGCTAAAGTCCTCTGAAATTCACCAGGAGTCTGGGGGTTATTTGACAATTACATGAGTATCACGCTGTCACTCATACATTCTCCTACTTTTCAAACTCTCCGTTATCTCCGTTATCACGTAAGACCTGTGGCGGTTGTTTCAGCTTCATACATTATTTAATGATGCGGTCGGATGTTAGTTAATTTAATGAGCTAAGCTCTGCAATGAAATTTTTTTTTGGCGAGGTTTTTGTTTATTTAGCGTCTGAGAGGATCAGTATTTATTTTACGTGGTTGCAGACGTTCAGAGCAGCATAATCCCGAAAATATAATTTCTTTGGTTTTATCATTGAGAAAATCGAGAGAAACATTTTCGGTATACAAAACTTCCATTCGGAAGCACAAGCCGACTTTACTCAAGTGCGAAAGATTATGAAATCAAAGGTTATTGAGTTCTGAAACTACCCAGAGATAAAAGTTGAGTAACAATCACCTGAAAAAATTTGCCAAATTTCAAAATACGAAATAAAATAGTGGAACTGTATTTCGGTGAAAAATATCTCCTTCATTGGAAATTCTGATTCCATCGACAAATTTGCGCACAATTAATTAAGGTAAATTGAAGGAAGTTCAGTACAGATTTGAAAAAAATTCACCAGTCCAGGTCCTCCTTCATCGCGAAGAAATAACTGCACTATAATTACCTCGTCCAGCTCGTAATTTCCTCACACCGACGAGATCCGAAACGCCAAGCGTTTTTTTCTCCAGTCCCATTGTCTGTTAACCTCGGCCTCAAATGACTTATAAATGTACATGTTACCTCATCCCCAGATAAAAGAAAACCAGGAATAATCCCCTCATCCTCAACCAGCAGGGCTGAGGGTCCTTCCGGTGCCTAGTTACAGCCTTTTCTAAGAATACTATTATAACGTCAGTGCCACCTATTCCCGGTTGGGATAGGGTCAATGTAATGCAGTGGATAAGAAAAAGTTCGTCTCGGTTCGCTAACCCAGTGGAAAATTTTCTCCCTTCCTTTAGCCTCTATCCTGAAACAGTATCAGATCACCGTATACATATATCACCATCCTAGTCTATATATTTGACATCGTACACGGAGAAATAAATCTGGTAAAAATTATAGAGAGATTCGGGATAAAAATTACCATGTGGCAGAGTAATTGTGTAGCATTTCGTCGATGGGTTAAAAAGTATTAAGTGTCAAATAAAATTTGCAATTGCAGAAATAAAAACAGTCAGGCCAGCAGGAATAAAAATTACCATGCCAGCAGGAATAAAAAGTATCATGCCAGCATAGTAAAATTTCTTACCCGGGAATTCAATTTTCATTAGGCGCTGGATCATTTTTGACCTTGATCGCCTAATATTTTTTCCTGGATTAATTTCTTTTTTTTTGGTCCGTTAACTTCTTTTCTCAAATTACAATCAATTTTAAATAATGGACGAGTACATATCGAAGATTGTTTATGAAACATTTATTTTTATTGAATTGTCAAAGTCCCATACATTCAAAAATAACTTATTATTATTCTTATTAAAAGTCAAAACCAATTTTTTACAAAAAATTTACCTTGGAGCGTCTTAACTAAATTCGTCACTCTACATCCATTTAAATCGATAGAGCGAAGAATATCCATAATATAGTGTTCACTGCAGAGTGCAAACGATTTGTTGTGTTCATCAAGTAACACATAAATTAATTTTTTTACAATGAAGAAAAACTCATTATCCTTGATAATGATGTGTTGTATATCGTAAAAATCAGGCCCATCTCCAGGAACTACGCAGAATTGAAAAATTCTAAAAAACATGACGAATCTCGCCAAAGAGAGCTTTTTGTTCATTTGTTGCCTATGTGGAGGGCAGTGAAGAATTTTTTGGAGTGTACGGTTTCCCTCAAAAAATTGGAAAAACAATGGCGATAACATTCTAAAAATAATACACCCTGGCCTTAATCCTAATAAATCTAACCTGGGACTTCCGGGGCAGCTACTGGAGCGTTTCGCCGTGGAGCAACCTGCTAAAGTAGGTTGTTCTTCCTTAACTTCTTCTTGGTGTAATAGTAGTGTTCATAGAGAAGTCCTGTTGGGTCTATTTTAATTCCATTTTCCATCCGGAATGGAGTATAATAGACGAAAAAGCTGTCACCAATGAACACTTCTGCAATCTGTGTGGCCCAAGTGGTGAACTTAGCAGACGTTATCCTGCAAATAAAATTAATATTTATAATTGCAACTCACAGAGATTATAATTACCAATAATTAGTAAATACATACTTGAATTGTTTCAAGTAGGTAATTCCTTCTTGTCGAAAAACGTCCCTGAACTGTCGATCTTTCTCCTGTGCGATGACCAGGCAAGTCAGCAAACATCGAGTATTTTTCGATAGACTTCCATCGTTCCTGCATGCACCTATGATAGTCTTCCCGTCAGTACTGTCAAGCAGTAATTGATAAATTGGCTGTAAGACAAAAAAAAAATTCAGGTTAGAAACAGGACTAAAATTTGTTTTTCAATCAATTCACTTCCTACTTACATTGTTGTTAATACATGGGTGATTGAAGTATGCAGGATCAGCCTGGAAATAATTTCAAGTCAGAAATAACTAGGATATCCACTTTTTAGATTACCAACAAGAG
This sequence comes from Diachasmimorpha longicaudata, assembly GCF_034640455.1. NCBI lineage: Eukaryota > Metazoa > Arthropoda > Insecta > Hymenoptera > Braconidae > Diachasmimorpha > Diachasmimorpha longicaudata. The sequence goes on along the minus strand of NC_087228.1, from coordinate 3,716,440 downwards.
ACTACAAATAGCATGCGAGAAGAGGATCCAGGAGTCAGTCAAAAATGAAAAGATAATTTGGTATGATTTATGTATACTATCCGTATGGAGACAGAAAATAAATGTGTGAGTAAAGCCCTTACCATATTGATAACCTTCTGTAAAAGAAAAAACAAATACAAACGATGCACAGGACAAACAGTGTTGCGATTTATGGAGATGAAACCACGTCTTTAACCTAATTAATAACGCAATTTCTCGCCATGCCAATAACCACGTGCTTAGATCTCTTTCATGGCAAAAAAATGAAAAAAACAATTGAAGACAGAGAAGAAAACAATAATTATACTTACGTCGAAGTTTATTAGGATTTCACCAATTATTTGGTAAATAAACCAAAAATTTGCAGCGTCCACTTAATCCTTACACGGTACGCACTGCGAATAACCAACGGTTTTTATGCGTGCATTTTCGGGGGTGCTCGAGCATTTCCGAGGCCGAAAGGTCGCGAAGAAAATCGGAGATGATCGACGGACGCTTACCCGACGGTCGGATGATTTTCTAATGTGCAGCATGGTAAAAAGTGCATGCGCAGCTTAGCAAAAATCGTGTATTTTTCTGTCACATTTTGAATGGATGGAAGAGTAAAAATTCATCTATCTCACAAGACAAAAAATGAAAGTATCAACTCAATAAAAATTATAGGAAAATTAATAAATAACATTGAAGGATCTTTCATTTTTTGTTTTCCGGGTAACTTTTTTTATTTGAAAGGGGTTAAAAATCTATTGACCTGGAATAAATTACCATGCTACTAAATAAAATTTGATAAGTGAGACAAGAATTTTTCTTGTTGACATTTTAGTTTTTTTTCAATTGTCTTGATAAAATAAACTAGAAAGGAAGAATGCTACACCATTATTCGGCTAGCATAGTAATTTTTACTTGAATTTTTTCTCCGTGTAGACACGAAATTTTGTGCGGATGAAGAAGGAAAGAGACGACGAAAGCGCTGGATAAAAATGGAGAAATGGGATTCAGACAAGTACAAGGGAAACATTGATAAAGGAAGGCTAGGGGGGTGGGTTAGGGTAGAATGAAACTTGGCATTGGTTCCAGATTTTAGTTGTCCAAGCAACGAGCGAGTTGGTGAATTGGCAAGCGAGTAAAGCGGCCATTGGAGTTACCGGTGAGAGGAATAGGGACAATGAAGGGTGGAATAATATTCCTAGGGTGCATCTCCTAAGAAGGTCGAGCAGCACGTTTTCCGGTTCCCGCTTTCTAAGAAACGGACATTGATCGGATCTCAGCTACTGGAGAATTGTATATACCGAACGTGCTAAAGCTATGGTATAGTTGAGTATATCACGGCTTTCGGTTGTTAACCTTTTGCTCATGTTTACGGAGACTTTGGAAAAAGCTTTATCTGGTTGGTCGATGTGTAAGGCGAGGGCTGATGGGGAGGTAATGCAACCGTTGTACTTTCCATGATCCAGCGCTGATGACGACAAACGATTGCTGGATTTCGAGGTATCGACTGTTTTTTTTCGGGGGAATTTTTAGGGACCAGAGTGGAGATTACGTGGGGTTTTTGGAAACAATGTGGGGAATGTTGGAAAATTTTCTGGGATGGATAAAGTACTCATAGCTGGCAATTCAGGAAATGTTTGGGTTAGAGCGTTTCAAATAATTCAATTGAATCGAATACAATGTCTTGTCAATATAAATATTTTGGTTCGATTTGAATGAAACATTGATTTATAGTCAATCAACCATTTTCTTTGTGGTGAGAAAATTCAATTTATTTTTGACGTTGAGACGTAGGAAAGCATTGGCATGATGGCAGCACAGATTTTGATTTAAAAAATCAATTCAATACAATAAATCCCAACATGGTGGAGCAATATTTAAATAAATAGCGAGTGAAAGGTTCAATAGAGCATTAATATGTCTATCATTCCCTTATTCCTACAATTGATTGAACAATATGGACAAGAGGAGCGTTCCCGTGATTGTTGCAAGCCATTGGGACGATATTCCGTCTGAGAGAATTATTTTCCCGGGGGTTGTTCTTCCTTTCAGACCGCGCGGCACAATTTAGCAATCTCTCGACACCGCTGGGGAACACCAACCGGGTTCGGGTGTCTCAAAAGCTGCTGCAATTCAGCAGCAGGTGCTTAACTGTGATTGCGATACCACACTCAGGGCACAGTTCGGCTACCACTATTGATTGTTGATATTCCGTGGAGATGAACGACCAATAATAGTGACTTGTTTCCTATTCCGGTCGGTAATACCCACAATTCTTTCAACGAAGATGAATCGGTGGACCTGATCATGAACCAGAAGGTTCATATTTTTTGATGATCGATATAACGGAATCTAGTGATGTGATCGCAACTGAACAAAATTCATCCCATTCCTTGGCGAAGGGGAGACAGGGTTAGATCGATCATTGGCAATCTCCAATATCTCCTGAACGATGTGAACTGAACAAACTTCACATCATATTGAGTCGTGTGAATAAACAAATTTGAAAATACTTGAAAGTTGCTGAAATTGTACTCAGCAGATTTGAAGTTTTTGATGATGAAGCGCCATTCAGATATTGTCCCAAGTTTTCTATTTCTGGGACGATGAAGAAGTCCTTCTGGAGATTAGAGAAATTATGTGCAGGCCCAAAACTTATTTTATTATCATGACTTATCAGTTGTTGGCTGATAACAACTATTCCCTTTTTAGTCTTTCGAAAGTACTATTCAAAAGCATCTTCTTTTTTTCCGGTAGAATAAGAAACTTTTTAAGAACTTTTAAGAACAATTTTAAATTTAATTTAAAACTTAATAAAAATTCGATGCAGTTAAATGTTTAGGTTTAATATTTTTACGTCTAATTGTTGTTTAATTTTACTATTTTAAAAAATGTTCCTTCTAAGATAGAAACTTTGTTCTCTTAATTCCCCTGAAACTGAAATTTAACAACTGAAATTTAATATAAATTACTCGCTATGAATTACTCCAACTCTGTGTTTACATTATTTCTTAATCTGACGGTTTTTTAGATACCTTTTTTTACATTTGTAGAAGGATAACCATCTCTCACACGAGTCACACATGAAATCCGTTATGAATGCGACAGCTTAAGAACGTCATTGTAAAACTTTGTCAAAATTTGTATGTATGCAGAAAAATGTATATGTAAAACTTGTCATGGTATGTTCAACCGAGATAGTCTGTAAATCCTCGGGTTCTTACGTTTTCGCGATAAAATTTTTCCTCCAATATTTTCTCCACTGAATGTCGGAGGTATTTTCCAAATATTCTTGTTCCACGTTTGAATAGATTATGATGATACAGAAACGTAATGTAAGATGTTGTATCGCTTCGCATTTACTTGGAAAAAATGGCACCTTGGCATCATCGGAAATGAGCGTGAAAAATAATCGTCAGGTTTAAGGAATGACGGATCATTATTTTAAAACTCTCTCACGTAGATCTCGCTTTCTCATTCCAATGGAATAATGCAGCATTGGATTAACCCCGCGGCTCGGTCGTGAACGGTTTAATGTACTTTTCAGTCTGAAGGATTAAGAGACATTGTTTAAAAGTTTCTGCCATGGGTGCTCATTATTGCATTTCTCAGCATTATATGCACGACTTTTTCTGCGCACCTCATTGTATCTTTAATTAGGATGAGTTTAACTGAAATTTGTAAATTCATTTGTCCAAAGGATTAAAAAAAAATTCTCGGCGAATTTCAGGTGAAGCGGGTCAATCGATAGATCGATATGTGTTAATTAAATTTCGATAAATTTTGTTACTTATGTGAGGTCAGAATTAATTTGGTTCAAGTGGAGTGACGATTGGAGACATCAAGTCCTCCTCATTAAGTTCCTTCGTCGATAAATTTATTACAATTGATTTATCACGAAAGTTCGTGAAAACAATGATTGTTTCTCCGTCAGATAGCGAAATCGTCTGCATACTTTAAAATTCCTGTTCAAAATAAAACTTTTCCTGTAATTTCATAGAGAAGGCTATTTATTTGTTCGCCTCATTAAAATGAAAAGTTTCACATCCCTCAGCGCTGGTCGCCCGGGTGCCATAATGCATATTAAAAAAAACTTTTTAATAGAATTATTCATGCAATAGCAATAGAATATTTTCCCCCAAGAAGTTGCCCTAAAACAGAACTTTACGAGGATTACAGCCACAACTGTTGACACTATCATACAAATATTTTCATCGACTGATATAAATTTGGGGTCCATATTCATTGAATTATATTTATCGAATACCAAATAGGCGTCAATTTCCCGTGAATGTAAGCCAGAAATTTATTTTTCGAGTTGACAAAACATTAATTATTCATTGATTCAAAGCCTTCGGGCGATGATCAGTTGCAACCCAGGAGAGAAATGACCACCGAAACAAGACTGGGTCGACTCCATGTGCGTAGAGAGCAACTCTGGGACTGTACTGGATATCGATATTGTTTCAGTACCAAATTCTCACTGGAGTGATAACAATGTTACAGTACCGAGTCTCAGGTTTGTCCCAGCATAGTTTACCGATACCGATTCCGTATGGTTTATTTCCACTCTACCAGTACTGACGTTTAGTACTGAAACATGGTCATGAATCGGTGTAGATCCATCTCTGTGTCGCATAATAACCAATTAATCCGGGTAGTTTAATTATTGCATAATTACTCAGTAATTGTCAGTTTACATATAGATGGCTTTATTTTTTTCAGTCAACAAATCACATTATTCACATTTTTTCATAAAAAATAGACTTTAGACTTTATTATTAGACTTTATTATTGTAGACGGTCCTAACCAGAGGTGCAATCAGCCTCTCGGCCATTTTACACCCTGCCTTTAGGCAGCCGTCTAGTCGCTGGTCTCGAGTATCTGTGCCCTACGAGCTAACTCATAGAGCCCCTTGATACCGTCCCTGTCGACATGTATATCTATGCATGCAGACCCGAAAACGTCCCACCTGGCTTTATCGAGCCCGCTGCATCTTGTGCATAGGTGAAGGGGATCCTCCTCCGTCAACCCGCATCTTTTGCGTAGGGGGTCAGTCCCCTTGCCAATCCTTGATAAATACAGAGCCAGAGGCCAGTGTCCAGTGATAAGCCCCACCATAGCACGGAGCTTAGCCCTGTTTAGGCCCAACAAAGTTTCTGCAATCTTCCTAGTGGGTTTTTCCAAGAGGGATTTCGTGTGTCTGGCACCCGTCTCTGAGTCCCACCTCACCACAATCCTCCTATCCTCACGCTCCTTGACCAGAACCCAATTTGTTCACAAACTCGGTGTGCACGCCTACGTGCTCCACCTCCCCCTGAAAGGCCCTACTGCTTCCGTTCTTTGCTAGCTCATCGGCTTTCTCATTGCCCTTGATGCCAGCGTGGCCCGGAATCCAAGCCACCTCAAGCCGATTATTTACGGCAATTTCCTCCATCAGCTCAACGCATTCCCCAATAACTTAGAGCAACACTCATACCTGAGTATTGCCCTCAGCGCGCGCCTGCTGTCTGAGTAGATGAAGATCTTTTTGCCCTTGTCCCCTCTCTCCAGGATCATCCTGGCGCAGGTCCTTAGGGCAACCACCTAAGTCTGGAGCACGGTTGCGTGCGAGTCCAGCCCAATGGTCCTCGCTCCTGCCCGTCCGCTCACCCGTGATCCGTCCGTATACCAGACTAGTCCACGGGGCGGCGCCCAGTCGGCGTCCTTTCCTGATGGGGTTTCCCCCTATCTAAGGTTGACAGAGAACTTTCTGCGAAAGTGCCATCTGGATCTGCAGGCGTCAGCACCGCGCGACAGTAGCCCTTCCAGCTCTCTGTCTGCGCGGAGGACACTAGCATGCCCACTCCTGGCTCCCTTCCACGTTCCCTGCAGCCGCAATATTGCAGCCGCTTTTGTCGCCTCCTCCCTTATAATTAGGTGTGGCGGTGGCATGAAGAGCAGGGCTTCCAATGCTGAGCTCGGGGTCGTTCGAAGGGCCCCTGTTATGCACAGCATCGCAAGCCTACCTAGCCTGTCCACCGCTTTCCTGTGGCAGGCCTTATTCAAGGCTGACCACCACACTACGGCTGAGTATGTTAGCTGTGGGGTCATAATGGCCGTGTAGATCCAGTTCACCATCCTCGGCCTTAGACCCCATGTGCTTCCGAACATTCGCCTGCATGCCCAGTATGTCATAGTGACCTTGTTGGTCTGCATGGCGATATGCTTTTTGCAGCTGAGCTTCTTGTCGAGCCAAATACCTAGGTTTTTGACTTCCCCAGAGAATTCCAGCACTGAGTTATAAATGGAGGGAGCTTTGACGGCACCCCTCCTTCTGCTTGTAAAGTGCACCATCTCCGTCTTGCCCGGGTTTACACTCAGGCCCTTCGATGTGCACCAGTACTGAACATAGTCCAGCGCCTTCTGCATTTTGCTATGCAGCATGCTCGCGTCCCTGCTAGAGACCAGCAGTTCCACATCATCTGCATATGCGACTGTCCTTACCCCCAGCTCCTCGAGTCCAGTGAGGAGGCCGTCGAGAACAAAAGATGCCGCCGCTTTCTCCATCGTATCAAAGGTCCCTTCGATGTCTATAAAGACACCAAGGGTGTCTTCCCCCCTTTCCTTTGCGTTTTCTATTATGCCTACCAAGTGGTGCAGCGCAGTCTCAGTTGATCTGCCAGCTTGGTATGCATGTTGTGAGGAGCATATTTGGTTAGACCTCAGTGCCCCCTCCTTAATGTGCCTGTCGACCAGCCTTTCCAGCGTCTTCAACAAGAAGGAGCTTAGACTGATTGGTCTGTAGGCTTTCGCATTGTCATAACTGCATTTACCCGGTTTGGGGATAAAGACAACCCTGACTTCCCGCCACCTGCTGAGCACATAGCCCAATGCTAGGCAGGCCCTTAGTGCCGGTAACAGTCTGCACAGGAGGAATGGACCCCCTCTTCGCAAGAGGGCCGGATGTATCCCATCCGGACCCGGACTCTTGTACATTTCAAAGGAGTCCACCGCCCATCGCAGTCTATCTAGCGTTACTATTTTCGCGGCTAGCTCCCAGTGGGGATCGCCGCTTCCTGTTCGCATCCAGACCGCCTCAGGGCACTCTCCCGGATGCTCTATAGTAGTCCGGAGAGTGCGCACGAACCACATGCTCAAGGACCTCTCGCGGTTCTGTGATGGTCTCTCCGCTTGTCAGCGTGATTCCACCCAGCCCTTGTGCAGGGCCCCCCGAGAAAACCCTGCGAAGCCTGGAGATGCTTTCAAGCGCCTCCAGTTCCTCACAGTATGTTCTCCAGGTGAGCTCCTTTGATTGTTGTATGAGCCTCTTGTACTCCCTCTGCACATTTCTGTACAGAGTCCAGTCTTCGGCTCTCTTGGATTTATGCGCTCGATTCCCTAGTCTCCTGGATTGGCATCTCAGCCTGTCCAGTTCACGACTCCACCAAGGCACTTTGTTTCCTTGCTTGCATTGTTTAGCCGGGTATGCCATCTGGAAGGACTCGGTTAGGGCAACGTGGATTCTCTTCACCTCGTCCTCGAACTTGTCCTCCCTGCAGGGCCTTACGCGTCCTACCCTGAGCCTTTCCTCCAGGATCCTCTCAACGGACTCCCAGTCGGTGGCCCTTGAGTTTCTGCGCAGGCAGTCCCGGTGTAGTTTGACACAGCCCTCAATGCTAAATCTAATGAGTCGATGGTCGGAGAGTGTGTCCTCCCGGTCCACTCTCCAGTCCCTGCATCGCCCCGCCAGCCGGCGGGTGCACATGGTTACGTCAATGATACATTGACAGTGTGAGGTGACAAACGTAGGCCTCGAGCCCCTGTTTAGGATCTCCATGTCCACGTCTGCCATAAATTCCAGGAGAGCAGTGCCTCTGTCATTACATCTTTCACTGCCCCACACCACGTTTTGCGCATTTACGTCGCATCCTAGGATGAGTGGCAGCTTTTCGGCTCTGCAGTGATTCACCAAAACACGCATTTCCTTGGTAGGTGGTGGTGTCGGCGACTCATGCGGGAAGTAAGCCGAGCAGAACACAATGTCCTCCGCTTCAACCTCCCCCCGAAGTCTCACGACAACCGCCACCAAATCTCGGCGGCAGAAGTTAGCCATTCCCCTGCCTCCGCACGCTCTTTTGACAGCAATGCAGGCCCTGGGGCCCAGGTCGCCCCGGCCATAGAATAGCTGCACCTTGCCACCAGATAAGCCTTTAACTGAGCCTCCGTGATGCCAGGGCTCTTGTATAAGGCATCTGTCTGTGTGCTCTACCGCAAGGCTGCGACTGGCCTGCTGAGTCGCAGCCTTGCAGTGCTGCAAGTCAATCTGGGAGCAGTGGACTAGCAGTGAGACTAAGCCGTCTCCCCGCATCTCGTCTCCTGCTCCTCTTTCCCGCGTCAACCTGGCCATTGGTGGGCCTTTAGGCAGGGTCGCCTGTTCGCCCCCTTACCTGCCCCGAGTGAGATGAGCCCGGCAGGGCCCAGTTCAGGGTCTCTTGAGACCCCCTTCCAGTTCCCGCCGAGCCCCCCCTCACCAGAGGCGGCCTTCCTCTATGGCCCTTTGGACGTCCGCACAGCGGAGGTCGTGCAACAGCGAGTGGGTCCCTCTGTAAGAGGGAGTCTTCCTCGCTCTCCTGCGCATAAAAAAAATAGAATATTTTCTTTTTACATTTTTTATGCTTAAATATCTTATATTTTTTCTTTAATATTTAGAATACCTTTTGGTTTTTGGAGACTTATACTATTATTTGGTACAAAAAACTAGAACTAATGAAAAAAGCGTATTCATTTCTGCGTATTTTTATTCTTTCTTTCTGCATAGCCACCTTCTCGGTCTGCAGCTCCAGATAACCAGCGACTAGTGACACCGACAATTTTAAGTGTATGGTTACGCTTCTCGTATTTTATATTGAGCATTTCTAAAAAATATAAATAGATTGTAGAAAATTAAGGAAAAGAGCATATTGCGGATACCCGTGCATATTAACAAAAAAATAGATAAAATGAATCATACCTTCCATGCATAAATATGTTCTGGTAATCACAAACTTCAGTTTTGCAATACCTCGTACTTGTTTTCCCATTGCACTGTACTTGATTTGTACATCCTTCGAAAGTAGCCTTCCGAGGATTGTTTTGATATCAGACTCATAGCTTCCTGAATCTTTTATTGTAGGCACGCTTTAGTCTACGTTTTGCCTGCTTGTAAGATCCTAGCCATGATAATTAAAGTGAATATTAGAGGAAACATATTTTATTTGGAGATAACAACGAAAAATATATGTTGTTCTCGAACATTAAAAAATTGTAATAAAGCAATAAAAGAAAAAGAGAATAACGCAACATTTATCGACCATATTCTGTAACAAAACACGAAGGAATTATTGTGTTGAAATACTGAAGATGATGTTTACCTGCGTAAGTTAATTTTTCAATGGCAAAAGATGGCCAATCATCAGCAGGGACCTGCAATGGCTTAATCATTGCGTCCATGGATTTTGCATCCTTTTCTGGCCATTTGCACTTCCACTGATCATCTGTGGCCAAAAAAGTCCACGATGATGGCACCATTTCAATTTACACTTCTCTTTTTTCATTAAATTCATTCAGAAACTTCACAATCACGTAGGGTGCTCCAGGATCCTCTGTATTTTCGTTGGACATTCTAAAATTAAGCGATTTAGGTGAAAAATATAATTCTCTAGTAAATGTTCCATTGAATGTCATGTTGTTGCTTACCTGATAAATTGAACAGATTAAAATCAACAAAAATTGATTTAACGTAGACAAATCGGTAAGTAAGGTTAATGCACAATGCACGACTTTTTATCGATTCTACCATAAAACACCGGAAAATCCTAATTTCTAGTGAGTGATCTTTTTTTAGTCTTAAAGAAGTAAAAGTAAATGGGCAATCTCAAGAGCAATTTCAAAATCACAATGAGGAAGTCAAAAATAGTGGGAGACGAATTTTGGGTGTAACTAACAACGCATCTATGCGCGAGAAAACGACAGGTGTGGACGTGTTTACCCCCTCTTCCGCAAACGATCCATCATCGAAGGGGCTAGGGGGCGGGGGTCTTTGACCCTTCCCCAATCCGCCTCCTCGCCTTCTATGATTTGGGTTTAATTATTTTTGAATTTCGGTATTCATTTTTCAGACATTGGATGTATTTATAAATCATACATTTTACAGTAATTTATCAATTTTTCCACGAAATACATAAAATCAAACATAATTCTTAACCTATACTATTTTTTTAAATTATGGACAACAATTACTCACAAAAACTGGAATTCTTTATAATTTAATGATTGAGTCTCATTGATTGTGCAGCATCGTTATCGCATAATTTACATCAAAGGATATTATCGTTCATTTAAAGTAAATGCATTTATTTATTGATAGTCACACGAACATATATTTAAGCACTCCTCTCCCAGTGCAGTAACAGAGTAATATCGGTACAAAAATCCTGCCTCCCAGCAGGACCTCCGCATCCGGGCCGCATCCGAATCGAAGGCCGGGGGTTGGAAGAAATGGCTAGGAGCCGGATAGCTCAGTTGGAAGAGCACCCGATGCATAATCGGAAGGTCCCGGGTTCAAATCCCGGTCTGGACTATCCATTTTTTCAGTAATTTTTCTTACAAAAATCAAATGGAGAATTATCCTGTTCCCCTTCCTACCTCATCCAAAATCCTATCCAACGATTTCCTTTGACGTCACAAGAAATGTGGAACGCTATATAAACTTCCCGTGTTGATGATAAATCTTGATCCCGTCTTGATTTTTTATCATCAAGACGGGAAGTTTATATAGCGTTCCACATTTCTTGTGACGTCAAAGGAAATCTTTGGATAGGATTTTGGATGAGGTAGGAAGGGGAACAGGATAATTCTCCATATGATTTTTGCAAGAAAAATTACTGAAAAAATGGATAGTCCAGACCGGGGTTTGAACCCGGGACCTTCCGATTATGCATCGGGTGCTCTCCCAACTGAGCTATCCGGCTCCTAGCCATTTCTTCCATTCACCTTTCCGGCCTATATGGAGCACCGCCGTCCTTCATACGGCAACCATTTTTATCATCAAGACGGGAAGTTTATGTAGCGCCGGCCAGGCCGGTGCTATATTTGTCCTGCCTTTTCTTGCCTTTTTTCTTCAGTAATCAGCACTGAAGTATTGATACCGAAACAAGATTGGGGCAATACTGGAAACCAATACTTAATTTCGGTACTGGCTCTAGACTGATTTTACAACAGAGACAATATCGAGAATGTCCAGTGCCGATGTATACCGAGACACGGAGTTGTGCCGGTCCTGGTTCGGTTGTCAACGACCGAGAGCTCTTACCTGGGAAGCTCTCGCGAGAGCTTGCAGCAAAGTTCATTAAAATAAAAAACGAATAATTCCTTTATTAATTTTAATTTTTTACAATGTATTCAATAATTAATAAAATACTCATGAACATATTTTTCTTCTCTTTTTCATGTTTCTCCCGCCGGATTCATCACGACATCCACCACTCTGGATTCAACAAAATTTTGGCGACGATAATGACACTCAATGCGGTAACGTATAATTCATCGACTCATTGCTTCTGCAACTCGCCTGTGCATTCACTCGAAAATTACTTTTAAAAAAATCAAAAACTCGGTCACGAATTGAACATCATTGTGTCACTCATTCAATCATTCGTCGGTTTTCCTCGTTCATTAAATTTTGTTCCCTAATTTTCTTCACCACTAGACCAGTGAAATTAAATGCCCCTGGCAATACGTGTAACGCTACTTCAACACTCGTTAATGTTACATATGTTGCACTGTTAACGGAATGATTATATTTTCGGTGGGTTAAATCCACCGGGATAATTCTCCATTGAATTCACCCACTCAAATCGATGCAATTTTTCAACACTACGAATTTTCCAACACGAAATCATCGCGTTGATTCTCCGTTAATCTGATCGTTTATTTTTCATATTCTTTCACTTTTCAATATTATTATTTTTTTACGTGAATAAATTCCATTGAATTTCTGTCAACAATTCCGCTCATTAAATGTTTAAAATACTCCAATTATACTCGGTATGTGCAGCTACTTTGTTAGATACATTAAATACCTATCAGCGAGCTGCTTGCGATGAAGAAACGATGTCACTGCGGTGTCCCCCGGGCACCACCATCTCAGTCGTTCATGCACGATATGGGAGGGTGGCTCAGGCAGCCGTTGGTAAATGTACCAATCCGGAATTACCCGCCTCAGTTGCACCGACTAACGAGACGTGTTTACTCTCTCATGCCCTTCAAGTATTTATTATGACACACAATGTCTATTTTTTTAGCCCCATTATTTCAGTTGCACTTGTATATGTAGCGTTCCAACTGTGCCTCAAAATTTGGAACATTTTTAGTATCTCAATTTGAGCACTTAATATTCACAGCATTTTACCGCAAGTATTCTACATGAAGCATTTGGAAAATATTTAATTAGGCGTTACCACGTGCTAGGGTAAACGTTCCTGGGGACATTGCAATATTTACAAAATTTTGCGAGTGTCCACTTTGCTCAGATTTTAATTTTTATTCATTTATTAATCTTCAAAATTGAACTTAAAATTTTCACAACCTGGTATCTTCACCGCTGGTATCTCAAATTTCTATACGACTCCCAACGCCTGCTTGTTATCGCAGAAGATAGTGATATTGAGCCAGTGTAATTCTATCTTGGGTCCAGCGTCTCGTGACTCGTAAAAAAAATCATATTGATCAGTGAGTATTGACCCCATGCCCTCATGATCATTAATTCTGGCTGCGGTGAAGGCCTGAGGTGCACAAGAATTGATGGTACATATTCCATCGTATCATATCATTACTCGATATAATGACTAATTTCATTAACCACTCGCTTCTGCAGTATTTCATCACAATCAAAATTCATTTGTACAAATTTCTAAAGCGAACGATTATAATTTTTGTGCGAATGAACGCGTGCTATGAATTCGATCGAATTGACACGATGACATAAATTCATATTTAAATAATTAGAATGTGAGTATCTTAGGAAATAATATTTGAATTTTAATACCAAAATGTGTATGTTCACGCGCCACATTTCCCACCACATGATATGTTGTTCATCTCTAATAATCTCTGACATAAACCCAGTCTGGAAATACCATCCAAAATTGCCACTAATGAGCCCAATTTTGCAAACTCCGAGGATAGAAATGTCGAGACATTCGCCAATAATTGTTGACCCGAAAAGAATCTCGTTACTTCGACTAGATGGTGATGTAAGCCATATCGGATTACCTGGAGCTCGCATCTTAACAACGGTTGTAGTTGAAGACGAAAAAGAGGTGGAAATATCCTTGGAGGAATTTTCTATTGACTACGAAATGAATCGATTTTTTTTTGCCACTGGAATAAGAGAAATACCCGGTGAAAGGAAATATATGATGAATTCACAAGTTCAATCATGATTTTTCGTATTCATGGCCATTCTCTATTCCCATTTTTTGCATTTTCATCGTTATTGAAATTGATCTCATTCACTCTCTGCGACATGAGCTCCTCGTTAAATTCAACATGTGCTTTTCCGAATATTTTGAAGAATATTCTGGCGCACGGAGAGAACAGTACGAGAAAAATTACCGCACTCGCAGGGTCACAAGGCTTCGGATGACTTTTTTTTTCCCCCAGAGAGAAATAGACGACAGTTTCGTAATTTCTAAGTGGGAATGCGGGTTCGATAAGTAACGAAGGGTTCAATGAGAAATGCGGAATGTTCCGTAAATAGTTCGGCACAGAATTTTCTGTGCGAAAAAAAAATTTTGGATTAAAATTAGACCTCTGGAAGACGAAACGTGGGATGAAATGACAATCCACTGATTTTTAGGTGAATTCTACGGGAAAATCTAGACTTGGGAGGATAATTCTTCTGATAAAACTAACCCTCGTTCCTCGTTTCACCCCCTTCACAAGTAGGGATTTACTATTGGTCCAAGCTTGGACCGAGCTTGGACCGAGCTTGGACCAAGCATGGACCAAGCATGGACCAATCCTAACCTACCTTGGGACGATTTTGAACACCAAGCTTGGATCTAGCTTGGCTAACCCTCGTTTTGTAATGCTAATCCAAGCTTGATCCTAGCCTGAATATGAGGGCCCAATGGAGGGTGGTGTTCAAACTTGGACCAACCTTGGTTTATCCTTGATTTAAAGTTACAGAGTTACAGTTTGTTTGTCACAATTTAGTGTTTATTATGAAAAATTGACTATCAAATAATAATAGTACATTTCTGGGATATGAGTAAGGAAGAACATAAAAATTATTATTTTCGTAATCTATGAGATTTCATTTCGTGTAGCTTTGCGGTGCTCAGCACATCCTCCTTCACGATTACGCCAAAGTGCCAAAAACGAAGTAGTTGTTAATTGGATGTTCAATTTCTCAGGCATTCCTTCATAAATTTGCTCAACTACGTCTGCAATTGAAAATTAGGCTTAAGTCAGAGAAATAACAATTCAGGAAGTTAGAAAAGACGCTCGTATAAAGTTGAAGGATAAAATTTAAATCAAAATAACTAGGTAAATGTCACATGCAAGATGTTGAAAGCGAAATTTAGTCAACATACCTTTTATGCAAGAAAATGATATAGTGGCCCTAAAATTTCTCTTTTCAGACCCATGTACCTTACGATCCAAACCACTATAATGTTGTTGCAGATCCTTCTTTATTAATCCCAGCAAAATTGCTTTCACTGTCTTCTCACATGTTTGAGTCCCTTGTGCCAAAATTTTCATCACTCGCTTCTGTAAAATTATCAAAGATATTAACAGGAAATTTTTATTTCGATAACCAATTGTTGACCTATACGCCGGAGACACTAAATAAAAATTATACGGAGGTCTAAACTTATAAAAAATTAGATTGCTATCCTGCCTGGAATACTCGTCTGTTTTGAGAAAAAAAGGGCCAGGATTCGACTGACAAGGCATGAAGTACCTTAAAATTTTTCAAAATACATGAATTACAATGAATTAAATTATTCAACACCCAAAAAATATTTTTGACCTAGAAAAGAAATTGAAATTTTTCTACATGTGTATGACATCTTTTACAAGGGAAACCCTCTGGAAAATATTCTAGAATTAGTTCTTTCATAAATCGCTCAGTTTAACTTCATGGATTGACGTTAACCGGAATTGAACGATTTTCAATTTTTGATACTCTAATAAATAAATTATATCATAATCACCTCGGTAATAAGGAATTCGTAAAAAATATATCGAAAAATTCAAGAAGAATCCCGGTTAACTCATGGAATTAGTTAAACTTACCAGAATTTTTTTTGCATTTTTATCCTCTTTATACATCCACGTCATAGCCACAATTTCAAGCACTTTTTGCCCTTTCTCATTGGGTTCACCACAGAATTCAAAGATTCGATAGGAATCTACCTCCGTCGATTCGTCAATCATGCTAAACGAATAATTAACATTTTTATTCAGAACGTTTTGAGATAAGGCGGAAAAGAATGTATACCACAAAGCGAACACTAATGGGAAGAGAAACAGGTATATGTTCACGTATCAAAAAATACTTACTTTAAACGTATTTTTGTTTTAATTTAAACTTTAAACGTTTTTAAATAAATTAACGTCGAGTTCAGTACACCCGGGTGAAAACCGACGGTTATAACGAAATACCACGTGCACGTGCGTTTGCCTAAAACGGGGGGATCGTCAAATGATGTTCTTTCTCCACTATCAAAAATAAAAAATGGGGAATCCCACGACTGGCGGCATGGGATTCCCCCTGTCACATGCTGCGTAACAGTGCCAAACTTCCCCACTCAAAATACCTACGTCCAGTTAGCCCCCCATGTATGAATTTTCCCACTTTTCCGATTTTTCTCCGATTTATAGTCGTATGCTGATGATTGATGGTTGATAAAAAATTTTTGCTGGTGATTACTTTTTTAAAAATTTAATGATAAAAATTTGTACTAAAAAAAAATCGGTCGACCCCCCACTATACACTTTTGAAATTTTCTCACCACCAATAGTCGAGAAATCGTTTGCTGGCTATTGCTGGTCCATAGACATCAACTTAATGAATAATATTAATGGGTGTTTGATTTTTGATGTGTCGTGGGATTGATGGGCCGGTTGGGATGGTGGGTGAGGAAGTTCCGGAGGGTGAATAACTAGGCACTGGGTGTGTTGAAGAGCTGATTTATTTTAGTTAAAATAAATACACACAATATGCACTCCGAGTTATTAAAAAGTTATTCGTTATGAGTGGACTGTATAAACCGATTGATAATTTCCGGTTCCAACCCCGTTGGTTATCCGAATTCTTGTCGATAATTCCCCGGTGGGATTACGTAGATTTGACGACGCGTCTTGTCCGATTGCTATCTGATGGTGTACTGACCCTCGTAACGATCCCGAGATCGATCGTGACCTCTCGTTAGGATGGTCAAAGGTGATTGACCGAGGTCATCCGGTGGTCATCCTGACGTTTGACCGCGGGATTTTGAACATACCGCCCGCCCTGCGTCGCCCCTTTGGGTGACGATGTAGACTGTCCTTGTTAATGTTGACCTTCCAATAGGTCGTCGTTGATTGGTAGTGGTACCAATCGATGGATTGCCCGCTGCGTTTCCTTGTTGCCTTTCCAAAGTGTGACAACCCTGGTCAAGTTGTCCTGTCCTGGGTGGATCCTGATGACTCGAGCCAGGGGCCATCTGGTTGGCGGTTCCTGCTCGTTTGATATGAGAACCAACGAACCAATCTTGATGTCGTCCGTTGGTTGTCTCCACCGATAGATTTGTTGGTAGCGATGCACGCTCTCGCATGCCCAACGATCCCAGAAGTTCTGCACCTTCTGCGTCATAAGTTGCCACCTATTCAGCCGGTCCGTGTTGATGTGTTCCAGAGTTGGTTTTGGAATCGCTGTCAGCGATCCGCCGATGATGAAGTGCCCTGGTGTCAATGCCGTTGTGTCTTGCGGGTCGTTGTTTATCGGGCAGAGTGGTCTCGAGTTCAAGATGGCTTCAACCTGAGTCAGAAGAGTCATAAATTCCTCGTACGTCAGAGTTGAAGTCCCTATCACTCTCCTTAAGTGGTGTTTCGTTGATTTAACCGCGGCCTCCCACTTGCCTCCCATGTGTGGCGAGTAAATCTCCATTCCGTCCCGTTCGTTGCTAGCCAGTTCTTGATGATAGCTGATTCGCTGGATGCGAGATCTGTGACCAGTTCCAAATGTGTTGCGGATGTGGCGAAACAGACAAACAAGCAAATGTACGCCTTATACATTGTTTTGCCTGCCCCTGAGCCTTTCCATCTCAGGATGTTGATTGGGCCGGCGAAGGCGACTCCTGAGTGGAGGAAAACTCTCGATGGTGTCACTCGTCGAGATGGCAGCTGACCCATCAGCTGTTGAGCTCGCACAGCTCGATGACGTGCGCAGATGACGCACTTTAGTATGTGTGAGGGTACTGGTGCCCGTCCTCCGATGATCCAATACTTCTGCCGGATGTGTGCCAACGTGAGTTGCGTTCCCCCGTGGAAACTCCTCTGATGAGCTTCCGCAATGATTAGTGTTGATAGCGGTGAGTGACGTGGGAGAATAATTGGATTCTTCTCCTCCGGATCCAATGTTGAATTCCGTAGACGTCCGCCCATGCACATGACGTCGTTCTCCAGGTATGGCGTCAGCGTCGCCATACGATGCTTGGCTGCCAGTGAGTTTCCAGCCCTCAGTGTCTTAAGTTCCCGTTCGAAGTATCGCTGTTGGGTGTATTTAACCCAGAACAGTCTTCCGTCCTCTATTTCCGTTGTTCCTAGTTGTGGAGAATCCGGCGTTGGCTGTCCCTTGAATTTATTCACTGCTCCATTCACCCAGGCTGTGATTGAAGCTACCTTGTTCCATGACGAAATCCGGTTGATTAGTGCATCTTCGTCGACAATATGCACTGGATATGAGCTGGTGGTGGGCGGTTTCGCCTCCATTGCCACCACTGATGCTAATTCCGTTGATGCTGCTACCCATTGTTTTGGTGGTTGGACAAGTCATGATGGTCCAGTCCACCAGAGGTGATGCTCCCCCAATTCCTTTGGTGATATTCCTCTCGATGCGCAGTCCGCTGGATTCACCTTCCTGTTGATGTGGTTCCATTTGGCAGAGGGCAGGGTGTCTTGGAGCTTGAGAACCCTGGTCTGCACAAAGTCTTTCTACCGAGATGGATCTCCGTTGATCCATGCGATGGCTACTGATGAGTCGCTCCATAGGTAGAGCTCCGCGTCCTCAAGCTCCAGAGCTCGCTCTACATAGGCCAGTAGATTTGTGACCATGACAGCTGCCGTGAGCTCCAGCCGCGGAATGGTCATCTTCTTGAGGGGAGCCACCTTGGTTTTGGCACAGACCAAGCTGACGTTGGCTCCCGATGATGCTGACCAGGTACGAAGATAGACCGATGCACCCATTGCTAGGGTCGATGCGTCCGCAAATCCGTGTAATTGTGTTTCCCTTCCCGATGAGAGATGTAGCCATCGTGGTATTGAGAGGCTGCTCAACTGTTGAAGTTCCTCCCTGACACTTCTCCACCGTTTTGCGTGTGTCATTGGTATTTGCTCGTCCCCGGTCGAGTTTGAGCAGCCATAATTCCTGTATGAAGATTTTTGCCGTGATGATGACCGGTGCTATAAGTCCCAAAGGATCGTAAATTTGAGCAATCCCGGACAGGATTACGCGTTTGGTGATGGTA
The DNA here is from genome assembly GCF_034640455.1 of Diachasmimorpha longicaudata. NCBI lineage: Eukaryota > Metazoa > Arthropoda > Insecta > Hymenoptera > Braconidae > Diachasmimorpha > Diachasmimorpha longicaudata. Next base: position 3,697,672 of record NC_087228.1, on the reverse strand, counting down.
TCTCCGCTGAAGTTCCTTGCCTTGAAGTGGAAAGTGTCTGTCTGAGGCTGCCAGCAGAGGCCCAGCACTTTCACTGATGATTCCCCGAATTCGATGGTTGGAGCTGATTCCGTTGACATTCCAAGTCGTCCGAGTGTCCGTGGCGCGTTGCTACACCATTCCTGCAGTGGCATGCCGCCCGCCATGCAGAGGCTGATTAAATCCTTAATTATTTTTTCTAAATCCCGTTCCGTTTCTGCACCTCCGTAGATATCGTCAACGTATCGCAAAAAATGCTGCTCGCATTCTGCGTCAGCCTTGCTCATTACCGTTGCTGGTGTATCCGGTATTTCTTCCTGCGTCCAGAATTTCTTTAGGCAGTCTAATAGTTGTTGGTTGATAGTCCGTGTGGTCACCCTCAGTGACCTCTTATTAGCACAGCCTGTACAGCAGACTGGCTCCGATACTACCCAGCCAAAGGATGTTTGCTGGGCTATGAGACTCGTTCCGGTGTATCTCCTAAGTCCGTCCATGATGATTTTTCCGGAGAAATCAGCTCCGATAATTATGTCAATGACCCCAGGTTGTCGAAATTTCCGATCTGCCAATTTAAGTTCCCATAGTTCCTGGGGAGTTGGTGCGTCACAAGCAAATGGTGGGATCTTTGCCGTGAGCTTGCTCATGATGTGGGCTTCCATGTTAAACAACGCAGTGGAATTATGTCTCGGTCGTAAGTCGAATGACACAACCCCACGCGTGCTTCCCGAGGAAGTTTCTCCGATGCCGATGATAGATAACGTTGATGACCTCCGTTTCAGTTGTAGTTGATTGACCAAGCGCTCAGATACCAATTACACTTCTGAGCCTTGGTCGATGAGGATCCTTGCTGGCCTTGAATATCCCTGGTGATTCAGGGCAGTAACCCTTGCCGTTGCCAAGACGACCAGTGGATAGTTGTTTAAATCGAGGATGAAGGGAAAAGGTAGGCGTAGACGCCTAGATTTGATGGTGAGTTAGTTATTTTATTTGTTCGCCTTGGGTTAAGTCCAAAGCGCCCTTTCTCCGCGTCCGAGTGGTTAATGATTAGAGTTAGTAATGTTTTTCCCAAGTGATGACGATTTACCCGTCAATGCAGTACGCGTGTTCTCCAGATTTTACCTGGCCCAAAAATCCTCTTGAAGTGTTTTATTAGTTTTTCTTTTTTTGTGTAATTCCGAGCCGTAATGAATAAATGAAAGAAAGGATAGAATAATGGTTACGGTATTGCGTAGTAATGTGACGGATAGAGCGGGGTGGGGAGTGCATCATCCACCCGTTCGATATCCCGATTGAGATTCCGCCGGAACTTCTAATAGTTCCCCGTCGGCTACTAATGATCCGAAATCTCTCATATTTTGTGAGATTGCTCGGCGAGGTATTCTCTTAAGATGGGCCTTTGGATTTCGGAAATCCACTGAGCCGTTTTCGAGATATGTTAAATCGCCGGTTTACCGGTTAATTCCCCCCTTGGTGTGACACCTTGGGTGGGCCCATTGAAGCGAGTTCGCGTTTCCGACAGGATTACGGTGATCCTGTACGGCCAGGAATGATTAAAAATCGTTGAAATGTTACTGGGAGCATCTACTAGAATATCGCGATTTAATGGGCTAAAGTTTTTGATGTTCGCCTCTACGGATTAGGCGTTTTCACAAATCTCCGGAAGCGTGATTTCCGGCCTTCGAAAATCTCCCCCATGCGTGGTGGGTTTCGCATCCGTCTCTCGCTCTCTATCTCTCTCTCTCTCTCGCACGCGTTATATTAGATATGCTGCAAGATCTTTAAAATTTATTGGTTATTTTCACATTGTTTGAAGGGAAATTTTTAAGGGACACATATTTAGGGAATTAGGCAAAATATTTGGTAACCTATCCCGAAGCTTTGATAGTAATTTGGGATTTATTAAAGATTATCCAGGATTATTGATCCCGGCCAAGATTAAAGGAAATTAATTAAGGGGAATATCGAAGAAAAATAATGTTAGGAAAGTTTTGTATATTATTTGCGGATAATTGGGAGGGCGGAAAATTTGGAAGAATATACATAATTTAATTATTCTTGTGACTTCTTTTTTCTTTATTTTTCCCTCCTAAATCCCTTATTTTGTAGCCAATACCTCTAGTTCCACCTGAAATCCACCCCTCTCTCCACAACCGAGCATACTGAGCGACCCGAGGACCGTTACCTTTCCCCCGAAATCTAATTGTCTCCTTTTTTTTATATATATGTTTTAGTCACGTTTTCGTTTTTGCGTATTTTGGGATTTAACGATTGAGGTTCAGTCAAACCTCCGGTTTGGTACTTCCGGCTTAAAAAGTATCTGGCGCCCATTGATTTAAATTTTTGAGTCTAATTAGATAAAGGGGAAGTAGGGCGAACGTGATGGGCATTTTCCGACCCCCATAGAAAATTTCACGTTACAAATGGCTTTTGGTTCCGGTGGATGAGGATGTCGAGGATGATGATGCTGACGACGATGACGACGAGGAGGATGAGGACCTGGTAGAGGAGTGACGTCCTCTCTTCAGGGTCTCCACAGGAGTTGGTAAGGGGGGTACGACGTACCTCAACCTGGGGATGTACCTGAGGGGTTGTAGGCTACAGGTTTGGAGGGCCTGTAGGAATCCACGTTTTCTCTTCTCTAACCTCCTGATGTCCGGGAACCATGGCCGAAGGGGCTCCCAATAGTCGTCGATATGAGGGGGCGTCATATTTGGAGGTAGCCTTTCCAGGACTAGCACTGGCTGGATGCTGCGGATCCTAATTCCTTTGCCTGGTTTACTCTGGTTATCCGCAGGGGTCGGTTCCTCTTTCATTTCGGAGACAGGGACTTCGGGGTCGCAGCTGCTGAGGTTGGTTGTGGCCACCTCCTCACTAGTCACTGGTATGACGGGCGTATCGGGTTCTGGAGTGTCTGGTCGGGAGACTGGCTCGACGTCTGGGTAATAGGGGCTCCTTGGGGGAGAGATACCCTGGATCTCTCGCTCCAATTCCGGGAACTCGAAGTCAGCTAGCTCAGACGGCATGCCGGAAGGCCATAAGGCTGCGATGAGGGCCTGCTCGGCCCTTGAAGTTCCACCCTCTTCAGTTGTTGGTGTGGATGGGGGGTTCTCTGGTAGAGGTCTGGGCTCATGAGTAGCAGGTGAGCCTGGCGGGGTGTCCACGATGTCCACTATTTCCGGTGACTCCTCTGGCATTGTAGTGGCCGCTTTCTGCAATGAGAAGGCACGGAGAGTTTGTCCAGACATTTGGCCACCGTAAGGTGGATTTAGATCAGGGTTATTTCAGTTGGTGGTGTCGGCCAGTTGTGTTTGGAGGGGTACCACGGGTAAGTCGTGGAGAGATACTAAAGCCTTTAGTGATTTGCCGGGGACCGGTGTAGCGCCAGCTACATCATCAACACCGTCAGAGTGAGACGATACGACTCTCACTCCTGGTGTTGTTATTCTTTCGATGGTTCGACGAAATTCCTCACCGGATTATCCCCACTCCCGGCAAAATCACCTGCCAAATTCCGGGATTCGATCGTTCTAGATCATCAGTAATATTTCGCCCCTGACACGCGACACTCCAAATCTTTAATATTGTAATTAATCATTGTGATAATAAACTATGTATTATGTTTTCATTATCGAATGAGTTATTTATGTGGTAAATCCGCTACATAATTGGTGACCCCGACGAGTGAATAACCCCGTCAAGTGAATAATAATCATTTTTCTAAATTAATATTTAAACCGCGCACGTGCTCGCAAAAAAAAAAAAAAAAAAAAAAAATTCTTTTGTGTTAAATCTCAACGGCGGACACATTTAAATAACCGGGACCAACTAAACCACAAAATAGTAAACTAACGTGCCCCAGGCACAGTGCTAGTGATTTTTAGTGAGTGGCAAAAAGAAAAAAACAATTGTAAAGCAAGACGCTCAACCGAAATTTCGGTCAATTCTTTCGCCACGCAACCAATACTGCCCCGTGCGGACAGTACTTCTCCGGCGCGTCAACACTTACACAGCACGTCAATACTTACTCCGCGCGGTCAATTTCTTTTCGGGAGGGCAATATTTGTCCCGCGTGTCAACACATCTCCGTCGGACAATATTTTCCCCGCGCGACAATATTTTTCCGGGAAGACAATTATTTCCCTGCGCGAAAATACTTTGTTAAAAAACCGACGGACGAAAATTACGCAATTTGACATTTTAAACATTTAAAATTAGTGTTTTTTTTTTTTTTCAAAATACATTACTCATTTAGGGCGTCAAGTGAATTTAAGTGCCGAATCTCTCCATTGTACTTCCTCGCGCGCGTGTAATGCCCGGTCCAGTGCTTCCAGAAAACATCACACCCCCGCCTACCAGGATGACCGAGGGTTCGTTTTCATCGTCACTTCGACCACCCGCATTCAGCGTCGACTCGCCCAGAATATGGTTCACGCAGATGGAGGCGAACTTCGCGATCGCTGGAATCGTCACCGAACGTGACAAATTCAACAGGATCGTTGCCTCAATAGACACCAACATCTGCAAGGAGGTCAGTGACGTCATTGACCCGATACCCACTGACACACCCTACCAGAAGCTAAAGCACGCGCTGATCTCACGTTTCACAAGCTCGCAAGAGGCCAGAATGCGTCAGCTTTTGGACAAGGAATCCCTTGGCAGTCGCACTCCTTCAGCACACCTACGGCATCTCAGGAGTCTAGTCCCAGGGATCGGCGAAGACGTCCTCAAGTCGAAATGGCTTTCGCACCTGCCAAATCAGATGGAAGCTTTTCTCTCAGAGGACGAGGGCACCGACCTGACGAAGCTCGCTGAACGAGCCGACAGACTGAACGAAATCTTCAGCCCGGGATCAGCACCCATGGTCAATGCCGTGGCACACACGCCGACGCCTACGTCACAAGAGTCGGAGATAGCCGCACTGTCCAGACAAATTGCAGCTCTCCAAGCTTCTGTCCGACAACTGAAAGCCACGACATCCAGGCCAAGCACCAAAGCTTCCGAAAACCGTTCCCGCAGCACTTCACGGAACAGGCTTCCCAACAACACCGGTGTCTGCTGGTACCACAGGAAATTCGGTAAGCAAGCAAAGAAGTGTATTCCAGGTTGCAAGCGTGAGGGAAACGCCAACGGGGGTCAGTGATGGCGGAGACTGACTCTCACTTAGCTTCTCGCCGTCTGATTATCAGGGACGTCAAGTCGACCCTTGAGTTCCTGATCGACACTGGCTCAGACTCGTCAGTCATACCGTCCAGACGGCACCACACAAGATCCAAACCAGCAGAGTACCAATTGTTCGCTGCAAACGGCTCAGTGATCAACACCTACGGATACGTTCTACTGAACCCTGACCTTGGTCTTCGCAGAGATTTCCCTTGGCGATTCATTGAAGCCAACGTCTCACGGCCAATCATCGGGGCAGATTTCTTGTACCATTACCATCTGGTACCTGATCTACATGAGGGCGTGCTCATCGATCAGTCTACCGGACTCAAGGTCACAGGATCTCTCAAAGACGTAGCCTGTTGCTCCATCAAAACACTCCAAGCAACCAGTACCTCGGAGTGGACGGAAATCCTAAAAGAATTCCCGGCGATCACTCGCCCTGATGGAAAACTGAAAGCCACAGCACACCAGACGAAACACTACATCAAGACGTCACCTGGTCCACCGGTTTCCTGCAGGTTCCGCCGCCTGCTTCCAGACAAGCTGAAGCTGGCAAAGGCGGAATTCACGAAGATGGTACAGATCGGCACCGCTAGACCTTCAAAGAGCCCCTGGTCTAGTCCACTCCATATGGCTCCTAAGAAAAACGGAGAATGGAGACCGTGCGGAGATTATCGCCCACTAAACGCGAGAACAGTCCCCGACAAGTACCCTATACGGTACATCGAGGATTTCTCGGCTAACCTCCATGGAACGACGATATTCTCCACGATCGACCTAGTGAAGGCCTTCAATCAAATTCCTGTCGCAGCTGATGACATCGAGAAAACGGCTATTATCACACCGTTTGGGCTCTACGAGTTCCCTTTTATGACCTTCGGTCTCCGGAACGCCGCCCAGACTTTCCAACGTTTGATCGACGAGGTCACCCGAGAACTACCATTCACGTACGCCTACATCGACGACATCTTGGTTTTCTCCACAGACCCTGCCGAGCACCGGGATCATCTCCGAGCTCTCTTCGCCAAACTGCAAGAGTTCGGCCTCGTCGTCAACGTTGCGAAGTCAGTGTTCGGTAAGCCTGAAGTCATATTTCTCGGTCATCTAATTTCAGCAGAAGGAATCAGGCCACCTCAGGACAGAGTCGCAGCAATAAGAGAGTTCCCACGGCCAGCTACGGTTAAAGCCCTCAGGAGATTCCTCGGCACCCTTAATTTTTATCGTAGATATATTAAGGGAGCCGCCGAGATCCTTTCTCCACTGACTCGCCGTTTACAAGGCCCGGACCTAAAAGGCTCTCATCCGGTAGAGTGGACCACAGAGCTGGACCAAGCTTTCCAAGATGCCAAGCAAGCCCTTGCTAACGCCACTCTGCTGTCACACCCGAACATCGAGGCAGAGTGGGCAATATTTAGTGACGCATCAGACCACGCCATCGGAGCGGTCCTCCAACAGCGTAATCAAGGATCTTGGCAGCCGATAGCTTTCTTCAGCAAAAAGCTATCGGGTTCAGCAATCAAGCACTCGACGTACGATCGAGAATTGCACGCGATATATGAAGCTACCAGGCATTTCAGGCACATTTTTGAGGGTCGTCACATCGTAATGTTTACGGACCACAAGCCCTTGACGCATGCCTTCGCCCAGAAGCCAGAACGAGCAACTCCATGGCAGTTCACACGGCTAGATTTCATCGCGCAATTCTCGACCGACATACGTCACGTAGCAGGAGCCGATAACATCGTCGCCGATACTCTCTCTCGAATTGAAGCCGTCTCAGCAGTTGTTTCGACCGAAGAACTGGCACAAGCACAACGGCAAGACGAGGAGCTTCAACACATAATTCAACGAGAGGAAGGCGGCCTACGACTCCAGAAAGTCCATTTTCCTGAGCTGGACACCACACTATACTGTGATGTTTCATCACAGTCAGTACGGCCATTCGTCCCTCAGCCTCTACGGAAGCGGGTGTTCACTTCCCTGCACTCGTTGGCACACCCAGGAAAGAGGGGCTCAAAGAAACTTGTATCAGCTAGATACGTCTGGCCTGCGATCCAGAAGGACTGCGGCAAATGGGCGCAACACTGTCTTGAGTGTCAGCGAAATAAGGTGACTCGACACTGTGCAACCCCGCTCGGAAGTATCCAACTTCCATCGCAACGGTTCGAGCACATTCACATCGATCTTATTTCGCTGCCGCCATCGAAGGGCCATAGATGGTGCTTAACAATCGTCGACCGTTTCACCAGGTATCCAGAAGCAGTACCGCTCATCGACTCGAGCCTCAACACAGTCGCTCAAGCTCTGCTGTACCACTGGATATCTCGACATGGAGTACCACTGAGGATCACGTCTGACCGAGGCGGTCAATTCTTCTCAGACACCTTCCAGAAGCTCTCGGAGCTATTGGGCAACCATCGACTGATGACAACACCATACCACCCGCAGTCAAACGGCTTAGTCGAACGACTCCACCGCCAACTAAAAGCCGCCATACACTGCCACGGAAACGAATGGTACGACGCCGTCCCAATCGTCTTGCTGGGCCTACGAAACGCTTGGAAGGAAGATATCTCCACCACACCAGCCGAGATGGTTTATGGCGAACCACTGAGACTCCCAGGCGAATTTCTAGCTCCTTCAGCCGATCAGTCTCAAGCTTCAGACTTTGTCGGAAACCTGAAAAAGCGCCTCCGCACCATGGCACCCCAACAAACATCTCGTCACGGAAGCAGACAGACCTTCGTCTTCAAGGACCTGGCAACTTGCTCTCATGTCTTCGTCCGGAATGACCAAGTCCGTAGGGCTTTTGGATCGCCTTACTCTGGCCCATTCAAAGTGATCAGCAGACATGAGAAATTCTACAAGGTCCACTTCCGTACCGGAGGATTCGGGGAGTATCAGAGCGTCCCAATCTCAATCGACCGACTGAAGCCGGCGTACGTCCTGCCAGAGGATTTAGACCAGGTGCTAGGTCAGCCTCCAGAGCCACAACAACAGCAAGGTCGAGACGAACCTCAGCCGTCCACCAGCACAGCGACCAACTCAGCCGTATCAAACACCCAGGCCAAACGCAAGCGAGTAACCTTTAGCCGTCCAAGGCGACCAAGATAGCCAACGCAGCTATCTCTCGTTTGCACCGCTATACTTTTTCTTTTCTGTTACAGATTTTTTTTTATAACCATGGCCACTTTATCAAACAGGGGAGCCATGTAGCGCCAGCTACATCATCAACACCGTCAGAGTGAGACGATACGACTCTCACTCCTGGTGTTGTTATTCTTTCGATGGTTCGACGAAATTCCTCACCGGATTATCCCCACTCCCGGCAAAATCACCTGCCAAATTCCGGGATTCGATCGTTCTAGATCATCAGTAATATTTCGCCCCTGACACGCGACACTCCAAATCTTTAATATTGTAATTAATCATTGTGATAATAAACTATGTATTATGTTTTCATTATCGAATGAGTTATTTATGTGGTAAATCCGCTACACCGGTAGGGTTTCAGATCCTGAATGGCTGATTCACCCTGATCTCAACCATTGAAGTCGATGAGTCGATACCGGACTCGTGATACTTTTGTCTGGATGATAAATGGCCCTTCGAAGGGAGGTACCAATGCTGCCGAAAAGCGTTTTGCCGCATTGGATAGGGGGTGTGATCGTCGTAAGACTAATCACCCTCCTGGAACTCAACATCACAACGACGGAGATTGTAATATTGCGCTTGTTTGTCAGACGATTCCCGTAAGGCATGAGTGAGGGTCTTACGGAGGGTTTCCAGCCGCTTCATTCTAGTAACCCATTCCAGCAAGTGGTGAGTTGTCAGCATTGGTGTAACAATATCCCGGTGCAATTTCCGACCTTGAACGGTGCAATCCGTGGAGGTACATCATGTTGCTGAGGGATGCCCCGGCGGTGCTGTTTGACCAGAGCGTGGCGTTGGCCTCCGAAATAGCACAGCCTGTTCCAACGGGTCTCAAAACTTCGAGAAATCCAGTCATTCCAGGTACAGTCTTAACTTCGACCAATCCTGGCTGATGCTTCATCACTTCCCTGTTCGTGATGTAGGTGTTGACCATATGAACGATTTGCGTTGAATACTGTATCCTGTTTCTCACGGTACCAGGTTCGTTGTCAAATACGATCATATCTGTACTGAGCGTAGCCTCTGGGTGTATTCTCTCTGCTGGTCCGTATTTCAAACCAAAAGGATCGGCCCGTCGGCCCGGAGTTTGGTTGATTTCTCCGTTGACAGCTCTCTTGAACTTCCAAAACGTTGCGTGTGTCCACCTGATTAGCCGGTTGCGGTTCCGAGTGATGTTGATCCCCGTGGTGATTGTCCTGTTGCTGTTCCGATTGTGGTTCCTCTTCATGAGGCATGGCTTCTACATGGGATTGCTGTCCGGTTTGCTTTTCCGCCGAATGTAAATTATCACCCGAATGTTGTTGCTTTGCCGATAGATTTTCCGAATGGTGGTACACTTCCGGTTTTTGAAGTTCCCCGCAATGATTCTGAGAGGTCGTCGACCTCTTCCCCGATGGTGATGCGCCTTGTTGTTTGTCTTGGCGTGATGCTGGTCCCGCTAGTTCGTTGACAGGATCCTCTTTGATGCTCGCTCTGGTTCCCGTGATGTTGTTGTCTCCTGTCAACGTACACAGCGGTTAATGTAGCCATATTTATTATAATGGATAATAAAATGCTACTTAACCGCTCGTGCTAGGCTCCGATGATGTGCTAGCCTTTGTTGAGATTTCCGGTAGATCGTGCTTCCTTTCATGGATTAGCGTATGATGCAACCCGTTGCAGTGCCGACACCTCCTAGTGCTCTTGCACTTACTTGCCCGATGAGGCCCCAAGCAATTGTAGCACAGTCCCTCGTCAATTAGGAACTGCCTCTTTTGGACGGCATTCGTGCCGAAGAACTTCATGCACTCTGGCCCAATCCAGTGTGGCCCTCCGCAGGCCACACAGGCCGTCTTCTTGGTTGAGGCTCCCTTTGAGGCCTCTGATGGTGGTCCCGATGATGTACCGTGGAAGGCCTTTGCCGATTTGTTTCGGCCTTTCCGAGCTCGTCTTCTCCCCCTCCCGCTCTATATTTGCCCTCGCTCTGGCCCGGAGAAACTCCAAGAAGCTATCCAGCTTCGGGGGATCCGTTGAGTCTCCCAGTTTGAGCTCCCAGTCCTGACTGGACTTGCGATCCAGCGCCTTCCTGATTAAATGGCAGACCATGATGTCCCACGTGTTTGTTGGAGCCCCGAGATTTTTCAACGCCGTCAGTGATTCGGTCACTGCATCGATCACTTGAAGGAGACTCTTGGATGACAGTTCCCGCACCTCCTTGAGCCTCAATAACCGGTTGAGGTGGGCTGCCATTATCAGCCTTGGATTCTCGTACCCAGCTACGAGTTTCTTCCAAGCTGTCTCGTAATGGGCAGCTCCAGTCCCGATATTGGTGATAAGCTCCGCTGCCGAACCCTTTAAGGTCTTCCTCAGCCTTATCATCTTGTCCATATCCGAATAGCCGGTCTGGCTATGGACAAGTGAGACGAAGGCGTCGTGGAAGTTTCTCCACTCCGAGTAGGTGCCGTGGAACTCCGGCACCTGTAGCCTTTCCAGATGGCTAGTTGAGGATCCTTATTGGTTGCCCGGTCCCCTTTGTGGCAGGCTAGCCGTTCTGCGGCCTAGCTCCTCCATTGCCTTCCGATAGGCCCGGTCTGCTTGGGCAAACATGTCTTCAGCGAAGTAGGGGTGATCCATTGCCTCTTCGCAAGACTCCTCAATTAGCTTCTCGTGGTAGGCCGAGAACTTGGACCACGTGTCCCCTACCACGGCCCGGAGCGACTGGAGCTCATCATAGCGAAGTGATCCTGCTTCTTCACTTCCGAGTTTTTCGATGATTTCCCGAACGGATTTCATCCGAATCAGTTGGATCCTGATCCGATTTTTGACGCTGCTAGGCCAGGGTGTAATTGACCTCCGCGTCTTGGAGACCGGCTCCGACTCCGGTTCCTTGGAGGAAGGCTCCTCCGATGAGGTGCCGGGGTTTTCCGATGTTCCCAACGATGCGAGCATTCTATCATTTTTCTCCATCATCGTGGTCCACAATTTGGATTCATCTCGTTCCATGATTTAATGATTATCCGTTTAATTTTAATTTATTTAATTTGGATCCAACTGAATGTCTTCCCCTTACTTGAAATGTTGCACATGCGTTGACACGGGACGTTTGAAATAGTTGACTTACCGATCGGCGTTGGTAATTATTTACCGACAGTAGATGATGTGCCGCCGATGTATTACCGACCGTCTCGTCGATCGATAACGCGCTCGATAAATGAAGATGAGCGCCTGGTGTGGTCGACCTTGTAACCTCTCGAGGAATCCGACGTAAACAAAGCCCGGTGCGTATCACGTGCGTAATCCCTTGAGGAATTCGACCGTTGTCCTCGATGAGTCCGTGGGGTCTGTGATGTGGGCCCCGTAGATTTAATGTGTGGCCGGCGTCCCTTTTCCCACGTTGGATTTTCCGCTTCACACTTCACACACTTCACTCCCGTATCCGGCTCGAAGGACCAATGTTTGATTTTTGATGTGCCGTGGGATTGATGGGCCGGTTGGGATGGTGGGTGAGGAAGTTCCGGAGGGTGAATAACTAGGCACTGGGTGTGTTGAAGAGCTGGTTTATTTTAGTTAAAATGAATACACACAATATGCACTCCGAGTTGTTAAAAAGTTCTTCGTTATGAGTGGACTCTATAAACCGATTGATAATTTCCGGTTCCAACCGCGTTGGTTATCCGAATTCTTGCCGATAATTCCCTGGAGGAATTACGTAGATTTGACGACGCTTCTTGTCCGATTGCTATCTGATGGTGTACCGACCATCGTAACGATCCCGAGATCGATCGTGACCTCTCGTTACGATGGTCAAAGGTGATTGGCCGAGGTCATCCGGTTGGTCATCCTGACGTTTGACCGCGGGATTTTGAACAATGGGTAAATAATTAATTTTCTCCCAACGCTCAGGGAGGTGATGGAAGTTATCCCCCCCACTTGATAGTTCAAACATTTTTTCGTCATTAGTCGATAGGAAATCATTTGATGTTGATTGTTTGTTTATAAATATTGATTAATTCAATATTAGTAGGATGTAAACCATTAACATTCTATCGACGCTCCGAATGGCGATTTAAACTCACTAAATCCAATATGGCCGCTAAGGATCGATCAGTCGGTTGTCATTTTGAAGTAAAGAACCGGGCACTTCGGAGCGTAACATTACCTGGATTACCTATCAACGTGAAGTTGTGAAATTCTAATATGTTTCAAATGCGTGAGTGTCAAATTCCCGAATTGTATGTCTAATACATCTAATGAAACCAATAGTGCCATATTTTCTCTGAGAGGCACATAAAACTCATCGTGAATCACTTCAGAGAGCGTGCCTCGGCATTTGTTAAGCATAGGGATAACGAATTCTTTCCTTAATTCTATTAACCATTAATTGCATGAATTATCATGTTCCTATCTAGGTTCTGATTTTTGAGGGATAGATCGTTTCGGATGTACAATAAAAAAATTATCCGAGAAGTTGCTGCCATTAATTCAATAATAAATTGGCTGCTAGATTTGACTCCTTATTATTCTCTGTCCATACGAAATGAAGCATTCTGTTGCGTGGCAAGCCCGCAATTGTTAGGATATTATTATAAGAATTTCCTCATTTTTTTGAGAAGCGGAAAGTGCCCATTCCTTCGTTTTCCTTTCCTTCTTTTTCCCAAATTTTTATTGGTAGGCAAAGTCCCCAACAGATGTTTTGAAACAGAACTGCCGAATAGAGTTTGAATTGTCCCTCCAATATAACTAAATCCTTGTTTTGTTGTCCACCTCAATATTTCTGAGTGCCAATCTCACCTTTTATCGATTCATTGCCCGCTTTTAGTTTTTCCAGACAGACTAATCCCTTGCAATTGGCGTTTACGAGCCCGCTCGGCGCCAGTTTGGTCAGGCCCTAAATTTTGAGTTCCTAATTACCCTCTTCCCAGTTAGTAGACTCCTGATACTCACTAGTCCTCAAGAACTAATCAAATCAACCCTCCTCCCTCTGCCTCTAGTATTGACCAACCACATCACACTCCGTACCATCCCATTGCCCGCCTTTTCGGAAAAACTCCCACTCGCCGAAATTTGTTAACACAGTTAGTTATAATTTGTTCACCAAAGTGGAAACAAGTAATTTTCTCTACCTTCCACGCTCACACCAAGTGTATTCAGTGTTTAGTAAAATAAATTCTAAATCGAAATTGTTGGTGTTGCCATCAAGTTTTTTACTATACAATCGCTTCCCTCATACCTCATTCGTTCAATTTCTTAATCAGAAGTGACATAAAGAACCGATACGGCGTGTCACAGTTTCCCGCGGTTTAATTTCATTTTTATTTTATTTGAACTGGTGGAACTTACAACTCCATCAGAATTATTCAGTAATTGTTAATTCGCGGCAAAACACATTCATAGAAAACCTTAAAGAATTCTTTAGGAATCTCTATTGAACTTCTATTGGATTTTCTATACGTTTTTTGCTATTTCTATTGACATGTTCGATGGGGAATATTGTATAGAAAAATGTCAATAGAAAATAAAAGTTAATAGAATTTCATTTTTCGATAGAATTTTTTCGACTCAAATTTTTTAAGTTTTTTCAAGTCATTTTTTGATTTTCTTCTCTCCAAAAAAATCTAATGAAAAAACTTGAAAAATCTGAACCGAAAAAATTCCATAGACAACGAAATTCTATACACTTTTTCTATAGAATCTCCTATCGAACACGTAGAAGACAATGGCAAAAAACGTATAGAAAATTCAACAGAAGTCTTATAGAAAGTCTATAGAAATACCTCTAAAATTCTTTAGGGTTTTCTATTAAAAATTTTCGTGCGGGAACAGCGATCATTCTCGCAGGAATTGGTGTGGATTCGAACGATAATCCTCACCCTATGACTTTTAATCACCAAAGGATAGGAGTGACTTAAAATTATTCTCCAAATGACTTCGTACGTATTAAAAGGTAAGTTATTTTCAGTTTTTTCCGTTGGTGGTTTTTAAATCCAATTAGAAATTCTGTTTCAAGGCATTTGTGAAATGGAGAAATTGTTTATACCAGGCATAAAGATGCGTAAAACTTGGATTGTTTGGAGGAAAATAGAAGTTCAACGAAGGTGAGTAGAAAATATTGTTTAACGTTTTCTTAGAGAGAAATGAAAAATTTCATTCCATTGTCATAGTCACTATAACTCCGAGAAACTATTTGCAATATTCCTCATCAAATCGATTAACTCTGGATCTTCTCAGAAGTTGACGGGAGATTTGCTGTATTGTTCATCGGTGTTGAATAAAGTATTCTCTGGAATTGCACATACTTTTCTAGCTGCGGCAATCATCTCAGAAGATCACGATTTTTGTGATGATCCCTTTTACCGTGGACAATTTTTTTTTCTTAAGGTTCAAACACCTGTAATAATAATTTTTTTACTGGTATTGTGAATCCAATTAATTTGATGATGATCTTTAATGGAATTTAATTTGATTTTATTCAGTTTCGACATCAAAACGGAAAATTGTACTGTTCTCTTCCATGAAGATGGAGAAAACTAAAAAAAATCATCGCTGAGGTACTGACATTGTTTGACTAGTAAGGTAAGGTCGCGTAAGAGCGATAGGGAAATTTCACAACACTTAGAAAGTTTTTTTTCGAGTCCTCTAACTCCATAGAAACAGTTCCGTTGATTTTTGCGAAAGTGAAGGTCAGAGTTTGTTGAATTGAGTGTGGAATATTTTCATTATTAGTTACGAAAGTATACTTGAAAAAAATAAAATATTAATTTTCAGACCATACTGGACATGGGAATTGTCCAGACGATTACAAAGGATCCTGGACAATTCTGTTGCTCCCACCACGAAGACTTCGGCGATGCGTGTCCTAAATATACAGAGGATAAAGAAGTCTGTCGAGCAATTGTGAATGATTTAAGACATCAAAATTCGCCTCATTCTTTCCCTTTTTTTATGGAGAATTGCTGGAGTAATTGTTCATTCGGATGATAGATTTATGACGTATTGTCTCCGGGAAAGTGCATCGAATAGTTGGTGGGAGACGTATGATGGTGGACTTGGCAAAGTACAATCGGCTGGACCTGGTGATATTATTAAGCCGCAGGGAGCTATTTATGTAGTGGAATAAACATTCTTCTGAAAAGTACTGTTTTTCTCCTTTCCCCTAACTACCAAAATGTAAGAATTGGAGGATTCAAGCTGACCTACAAAACGAACTGAAATAAAAATGAGCTAATTCCAGTAACGTTGATGACTTGTATTATAAAACAGATGACTCTTATTCTATAGAATTATTAACTGATTTCTAGAATGTAGGGACATTAGGATAGATTATCCAAAAAATAGTTTCACTCGAGTTGATTGACAAATCCTGAAAACAGCATGTAGAATTAGTCGAATTCCTAAAATCAATTTCGATTTTCTTGAGAAAAAAAAATATTTTATCCAACATTTATGCTCCAAATGATCCAATCCTGAAATCGGCTTCATCCCCCCGATTAATTATCTTTGATTTTGTTACGGTTTTCCCGGTAAACAATGGTATCACCGATGAAAAAATCATTGAAAAATGCGAGGTTGATGGTAACCAAAATTGATGAAATAGTCAAAGATTTTCATTCATTACATAGATGAATCCCAGTCTCATATACATATCCTCAAATATTCGGAAAACTGTAAACATTTAAATGGGAACATCGTAACATATCGTCGCATATTGGCTATGTCAGAACGGGAACACTTCATTTACACAATTTTTTGCGATCAATAAATCTCAACTGATTATTCCATATGTTAGGAGGATTCAATCAACATCAAATGATTTCCTATCGACTAATGACGAAAAAATGTTTGAACTATCAAGTGGGGGGGATAACTTCCATCACCTCCCTGAGCGTCGGGAGAAAATTAATTATTTACTCATTAATATGATTTATTAAGTTGATGTCTATGGACCCGCAATAGCCAGCAAACGATTTTCCGACTATTGGTGGTGAGAAAATTTCAAAAGTGTATAGTGGGGGGTCATCCGATTTTTTTTTAATACAAATTTTTATAATTAAATTTTTAAAAAAGTAATCACCAGCAAACATTTTTTATCAACCATCAATCATCAGCATACGACTATAAAACGGAGAAAAATCGGAAAATTCTTAAATGGGGGGGTAACTGGACGGAGGTACTCAAAATGCTGTTATGTCCTACCTGAGTTACCAGGAGGATAGTGGCGCCTCTTACCAGGCTGCGCACCAATGTTTTAAAAATCGCAGCTTCGTCAGCCTCAAAATCTCTAAAGAGGACTCCGTCGAAGTTGACTGGTTCACTCACCGGATGCCAGGGTTCGAGTTTTAATTATAAATAAAACGATAATGCAAGCTCTTAGGGGAGCACACTTTACTTTATTTAAACTTCTGTTGAACCTTCAAGAACAGAGATTATACGGGAGATCACCAGCGCTTATGGAAAGGCTTCAGCCGCAATATTGCGTAGCGGTGGCGCAGGAACTAATTCCGTTAACGTCCCTGTAAGTAAAACAGAGAGCGTACGAGAGCGTCAATAATGACTAGAGTGGGAGAAAGCCCGTGAGTGGGGGAATGAGTGAAAATGAATGAACGTGCTGTGATCTCAACGAAACTGAGGGATTTTGAGTTTCATAGGTGCACGCCAACTGATCCAGAAAAATGCCCTCAATTAATATTTAATTTTGTTGAAAAATTCATTTCTCCCCCCTAACGAAGATTAAGGGATGAAACTCGTAGCCTTCCATTGAGAATTTCACTCTCAATAGACAGCCCAAGTTTCATTTCTCAATTTTCAGTTTTAAGGGGGTCAAATGAATTTTCAAACCGCGGGGGGCAAAGTGTCCGCGCTGAGTCCGTGATTAAAAAAAAATTAATTTCTCATCCCCTAATAAAGATTAAGGGATGAAACCAGCGGCATTCGATTGAGAATCTTATTCTCAATGGATACTCCAAGTTTTTATTCCTTAATTTTCATTCGAAGCGGCTCAAATGAATTTTCAAACCGCCGGGGAAACTCAGCCGATTCAGTTTCTCTGTGGGCGAAGTGCCCGCGGTGAACCCGTAATAAAAAAAAAATAATTTCTCACCCCCTAATGAAGATTAAGGGATGAAACCAGCGGCATTCGATTGAGAATCTTAATTTCAATGGATACTCCAAGTTTCATTCCTTAATTTTCATTTGAAGGGGCTCAAATGAATTTTCAAACCGCCGGAGAAACTTAGTCGATTCAGTTTCTCTGTGGGCGAAGTGCCCGCGGTGAACCCGTGATTAAAAAAAAATCAATTTCTCACCTCCTAATGAAGATTAAGGGATGAAACCAGCGGCATTCGATTGAGAATCTTATTCTCAATGGATAGTCCAAGTTTCATTCCTTAATTTTCATTTCAAGAGGGTGAAATTCATTTTCAACGAAGATCGATTGGAACTTAAATGGCCAATCGAATATCATCGGTTTCAGCTCTTATGTTGCTGATGGCATTACGAAACCCTGAATTTTGTGGTCACTGTTCTAGTATTACCCGAATGCATATACATTTTAATCATTTTGTCGATTGTTTAGCCGAGTATATCAATAGCGATAGAGATAACAAAGAATATTGTCATCTGACTTTCGATGTCAGATTGCCATAAATACGCGAAAAGTACGCATTAATATACTCGTTTTCAGGGAGCACCCCGAGAAGGCCATCAACATCACTCCCCATCTGTAGCTAACAATAAAAGATATTAGTTTTTGACTCACAACTTGGAAATGCCGAATCAATCTCTAAATGATTCTCAGAAATCTCGTTGAAGATATCGATATAATCAAATTTCGATTAATTGATGACATCAGTGGTGATATATGCATAGACGAAACGGATATGTGATAGGGAAAAATTCACATCGACTTACAATTTTTCATCCGCCCTGGGTGAATGCAGTAGTTACAAGATTAATATGTATGTGGTATCCTACCACATCGACACCAACGACGTGAAATTAAGACGAAGTTATTATTCGGCCCTTTTCGCCTATTGTCGTACACCGATACACTAACACTCGACCCGAATTATTATCGCGCCTGACCAGCAGCAGATTGAGTAGTCTAAATTTAACTTTGATTTGTATACATCTTTTCACGTAATAAATTTATCTTCGATAAATATTTAATAATTGATAGTTGAGTTAGCTAAATACCCAACTCACTTCATTGATGACCCCGACGTGATTTGTTGCAAATCAGTTACGTTAACAATTGCAAGCAATCTCACATTTTGTCGATTTGTTTGACCGGGTGGCCGAGTTAATTTTTCGCCGCACATCATTCTCCAACGTGTTAGCTAGTGCATTAGTGCTTCTCAGTGCCTAGCCTCACTGTTTTGTATAATCGTCGACAAGATAAAAGTATTGTTTAAATCATCGCCGCAGTATCTCGTAAACGATGATTTTCGGCGTATGGAAAATTCTCGTTAGGTGAACCTTCGAGAACATTCCATAGCATTACCTCAGTATCGATAGCCAGCCTGCGGAACCAAAACAAACGCGCCAAGGCCACCTCACGACACTTCAAAGCAGTGCCCGGAGAACAGTGAATTTTTGCCTAATCCGTTTTCGACAACAACACTCCTAAATCGATAATTCCGCGTGTGTATTACCAAGTGCCGTCAGCTGAGTGCCGACACATTGCTGAGCACCCTATAGACGCTGTGCTGTGTTGGTGAATTTAATACGGACTCACAACGCCCGATTATTCCACGATGCCCGTTGATCCAGTCACAGGTCTCCCGACACCTGCGACGGGAGTGTCAACGATTGTCACTGCTGACCTCAAAGCACCACCATTCAGCACGGAAAAGCCTGCCCTTTGGTTCGCCCAGCTGGAAGCTTAATTCAGGAACCGTGGTATCGTCACAGAAACTGATAAATACTACCGAACTATTCCTCTAATTGATACTCGCTCTGCATCGGAAGTGGAGGATTTAATTATCAATCCACCCACAGAGATACCGTACCAAAAATTTGAATCTGCCTTAATATCATCTTTTTCTAGATCCCGGGAGGCAAATCTCCTCCAACTGCTCGATCGCGAGAGCATTGGAGATCGCACTCCTTCGCAGTACCTTCGTTATCTACGAAGCCTGGTGCCAGATATCGACGAAGAAGTTCTAAGGACTCGCTGGATTTCACATCTGCCAGAGCAAACCAAGGTCTGCTTGATAATCCAGAAGAACGCCTCAGTCACCGAACTGGGAGAACTTGCGGACAAACTACACGAGGTCTTTCAGCCCACAGTTACCGCAATCTCAGGCCCGAATCTGGAGCACCAGATTGCCGAACTGACTAAGCAGGTGGCCGCGCTTTCTTCCGGCCGGTCACGGCCGAGTCGCTCGCCATTCCGCACCTCACCCGACTCTCGCAAAAGGCGAGGTAGTCGATCTCGATCCAGGAAAGTATCAAAAAAATTCGAAACGTGTTGGTATCATTTCGCTTATGGCGACAAAGCACGCTCTTGTTTACCAGGATGTAAGTTTCAGGGAAAAGGCCAGGAGAATCAACAGAGGCGGTAGTTGGTTCCCCTATTTCAAACCGCCGTTTCGTCGACGATACAGCCAGCCGTCAGAGATTTCTCATCGACTCGGGCTCAGACGTTTCCGTCCTTCCACATAATCGACGACCTTCTCTCCGAAGGATCCCTTATCAACTCTTTGCAGCAAACGGCTCGGTGATTAACACCTACGGCGACGCAGTCCTCACATTGAATTTAAAACTGCGCCATGACTTCACTTGGCGATTTCTGGTCGCCGACGTTACCCATCCGATCTTGGGCGCCGACTTCCTCAGCCATTTCGGTCTCGCCGTCGACCTTAAAAACAAACGCCTCATCGATACTGTAACGGACATGTCGACACCGGGTAAGACGACGGAAAACCAAACCGTAGCATCTATTAAAGTGCTTCAGCAACACGATGATTCACCGTACCTGAAGCTACTTCAAGAATATGCGTCTATAACGAAACCTGACGGAGCCTTCTCCAGAGCTAAACATTCGACAGTCCACCACATCAGAACGACAGATGGACCCCCAGTATCGAGTAACGCTCGTAGATTAGCACCTGATAAACTCGCTGTAGCTCAGAAATGTTTCCAAGATATGCTAAATTTAGGAATTGCTCGTCGTTCCCAAGGGTCCTGGTCATCTCCTTTACCCCTCGCACCGAAGGCGACAGGGGATGTACGACCATGCGGAGATTACCGCCGACTCAACGACAGGACCATTCCAGACAGATACCCAATTCGACGCCTAGATGACTTTGCTGCAACGCTCCACGGGAAAACAATATTTTCCACAGTCGATTTAGTCAGAGCGTTTAATCAGATACCTGTGGCAACTCGAGACATCGAGAAGACAGCCATCATTACGTTTGGGTTATTCGAATTCCCAGTAATGACATTTGGTCTCCGCAATGCAGCTCAGTCGTTCCAACGTTTCATGGACGAAGTCACGAGAGACCTGTCATACGCCTTCCCATACATCGACGACGTGTTAATCGCCTCGCGCAACGAGGAAGAGCATCTTCAACACCTGAAGACACTTTTCGACAGATTCCAAGAACATGGACTCGTCATCAACGCCGCGAAGTCGACATTTGGGAAGCCAGAAGTGAAGTTTTTGGGTCATCTCATCAATGCGCAAGGGATTAAACCACTACCCGAGAAAGTAGAGATGCTATTGAATTTCCCTCAGCCAAATAACATCAAACAGCTGCGTCGATTCATGGGCATGATAAATTTCTACCGCAACTTCATTAAAGGCCGTGCACAACTCCTCGCATCCCTGAATCAACTGACGAGTGGTAACGTCAAGGGTAGTACACTCATCGACTGGACACCACAGCTCAACGAGGCTTTCACGAAATCGAAGGAAGCCTTAGCCAATGTCGCGCTCCTCGCGCATCCTGACACTAGCGCCGAGTGGGCAATATTCACCGACGCTTCAGATCATGTCGCCGGAGCAGTTCTGCAGCAACGTCGTCAAGAGGGTTGGCAACCATTAGCCTTCTACAGCAAGAAGTTCGCCCCTAATGTCAGCAAGTTATCGACATATGATAGGGAACTTCACGCTATTTATGAAGCTATTCGCCATTTTCGATACATTTTTGAAGGACGACATGTCGAAATCCACACAGATCACAAGCCGCTAACGCACGCTTTCCAGCAACAACCTGACAGAGCCACTCCCTGGCGATTTCATCGATTAAACTTTATCAGCAATTTTACCACTGATATTCGACATATCGCCGGTGATGAAAATGTCGTCGCCGATTCTTTATCACGACTAGAATCGATTTCAACGGCCGTCACCATACAACAAGTAGCTGAGGCGCAACACTCCGATCCTGAGCTGGGAAATATCCTACGAGGAAATCACCCGGTTTCAACTCTAAACCTTCATAAAATTCGTTTCCCGGACACCGAGGTGGAACTGTACGTCGACGTCTCGTCGAGTTCAGCACGTCCTTACGTCGCACAGCAATTGAGAAAACAAGTTTTCAACTCGCTTCATTCTCTTGCGCACCCAGGACATAAAGCTTCCTTAAAGCTCATCGCTCAACGCTACGTATGGCCTTATATGAATCGCGACTGCCGCGAGTGGGCCAGAGCATGCATAGAGTGCCAAAAATGTAAGATAACTAGGCACCAGTCAGCTCCAATCGCTCATTTCGAACTTCCGTCTCAGAGATTCGAACACATACACATCGACATCGTCTCATTACCCCTGTCCAGAGGACACCGCAAATGCCTCACAATCATCGACAGGTTTACTCGTTTTCCCGAGGCAGTGCCACTGGAAACGGCATCTACGGAGAACATTGCCCGAGCACTATTACTGCACTGGATTTGCCGATATGGTGTGCCACTACAAATCACATCCGACCGAGGAGGACAATTCGAATCAGATCTCTTCAGACAGCTAAATGATCTACTAGGAACTAAACACCTCGTGACGACACCTTACCATCCACAAGCAAATGGCCTCGTCGAACGCCTCCATAGGCAGCTCAAGGCTGCACTACTGTGTCACAATGACACATGGGTCGCACCATCGAATAAACCGCTCCGCGCCGGAGAACTCGTCCAGAACTTGAGAAACCACTTCAACAACCTAGCCCCAGAACAAACATCAAGACAAGGACATCGTTCAATTTTCAAATTCAAGGACTTGAACGCCGCCAGCCATGTCTTCATTCGCCAAGGCCAAATCCAAGCAAGTTTCTCCAAGCCATACTCTGGACCACATCGTGTAGTCGAACGTCACGAAAAATACTTCATTGTCCAAATCCGCGATAAAACAATCGCAATCTCAATCGACAATTTGAAACCGGCATACCTCATGGATGAAGATATCAACCACACAGCAGAAGTACCTGAACAGATTGAGTCTCAACCAACAGCAGGAACAAGCTCATCGTCTACACCACCTAATCGAACCCGGAGACGAGTGCATTTCAGCGACAATTAATTCTTTCTTGTCTAATAGGCAAACACACCTATTTTTTTCTCTGTTTCAGCCAGTAATCTTTCTCAAAGCAAGGGAGGCATGTGGTATCCTACCACATCCACACCAACGACGAGAAATTAAGACGAAGTTATTATTCGGCCCCTTTCGCCTATTGTCGTACACCGATACACTAACACTCGACCCGAATTATTATCGCGCCTGACCAGCAGCAGATTGAGTAGTCTAAATTTAACCTTTGATTTGTATACATCTTTTCACGTAATAAATTTATCTTCGATAAATATTTAATAATTGATAGTTGAGGTAGCTAAATACCCAACTCACTTCATATATACCTGACTCCCAATTCCTAACGATCTATTGGCCTGTCACCTTTTGTAGCTCTTTGTTGCGACTAACGCCTTTGATGCCACTCTTCAATGCTTCTCGATTGTTAAATCTAGTTCTGTTATAAATTTTAACTCTTATCATGAATTCCATAACTGTTATACGATGGCTACAGCACGGATGATTCTGATCAAACCAGTCTGGGGCAGTCAGTTGAAGGGATTTAATTATATCTCCAGCAATGCTTTTAAGTACCTATGTTGATGCCCAGTGCTTCTTCCAAATGTTATCAAAGGCTCGCAGTTGCAACTGGACGATCTTCGTAAAACGATCAGTAGGACGAGTGAGTTTGGTAACTGGTGGAGCATCTTCGTCAACGTTTTCGTACGCGCGGAATTCGATGTACAGCTCACTTACACAGCGAGCGTCCATAGGTGACTTAGTCATATCTACCTTGCATGACTGACACTTCCCCACAGTTTTAAAAGCTATATAGCCGGCGAAGAAGGCGACTGCGTTCACTTCATAAAATGACATTGGCTCTTCAGCTGTGTCATTTCCGTCTCGATTATGTTCCAAGGTGAAAATGATTTCGGCAGCCTCAGAGATTCCCTCCCGATTCTTATCTTTATCCTCATCGTTCATTTTACGTGAATGGTTCGTAGATACTGATGGATCAGTAAAGGCTGTTGAAATACACGTGGCCTTCGGCCCTACAAGAAACTCGTTACCTTCGCATGAAACATTCCCTTTTTCTCCAATGTTGACATCGTTCATGGCCAAAACATGCCTTGTGGAGAGTCGTACCATTCGCGCTCTTGGATTTTGGCAATTACCGTTTCGAGCACGAAGAAGTCCAAATCAATGTTCCGTCCCATCTTGATTGCCTCGTGCAGTTGCGAACTTGAAGTTTGGATATTCCTGGGACACTGAGTTGTAGACTCCTAGGAGAGCATTGCCAGTTAGTTGCAAACCGTAAAAACTAGGCAGAATTGTAAAACCTCTTTTCTGAGGGATCCTACACGTTTTGGACCATTGAATCATGTCCTGAGTGAGTTCTTCTATTTGGGGATTATCCGAAGACAATGGTCTTCTATTGGGATTTCGATCGATCATGCCCATAGAGTTACATGCATCAATAATGTTATTCATTTTTTCCACAAATTGAGCTGTAGCCTCCCACGTGCTTGATACGAAGTTGTGTCCCGCTGCAGTCTTCGTCGAATAAGCCCACAACCGAATTGCTTGAGCGTATCTAGCTCCGAAGATTTGAAACGCTCGTTTGACATTCATTGACTGAAAATTATTGGGAGCCATATGAATATCAGAAATATGACTCAGGAGATTGGATGTCCCCAAAGTTTTGTCGAACAGTAGTAGTAAGTGGGCACGATTGGCGAATTTATTCCAGGAATCGTCCCCCTTCCCCCCTTTTTCCAGACGTGTCCGAACACGTTTTCCCCATTGTCCTTTGAGGAGGACGTCGCCGCTCTGGGGCCCCCTGGGGTGAGGGTCCCTAAAAGAATGTCTTTGTTCTACAGGAAGTGGGTGGTAAGGGTCACGTGATTCAAAAGGGGAGTGGGGGGGAATTGGGCGACGTGGGAAATGTGGGTATATATGTGGAAAATGAAATAAATATATAATACATAATTTATTGAGTATATAAATCATTTATTCAGAAATTATACTTATATGAGGGGTGGTACATAAGATGGGGGATTTAAAAAACAGTAGTCATCAAAATTATTATTATTATTATTATTATTATTAAATTAATGCAAACGGAATATATTTTTTAAAGACCGTTGGTTACATTGCAAACTACCTTTACCAGACAAGTTCTGAAAGGTTTACTTAAATTCCTACGATTACAATTGTGTTTTTGAATGATTTTGTTGAACATTTTCATAACAATGCGATCGTTACGTTTTGTGTCTGAAGTAAATAGTTTATGAAAGGACTGTAAAGACCGATCATTGAACAACCAGTGAAGCACAGCAATGCAGTACTGCCCACAAACATCAGACGATATATCTTGGAGTCTTCTCTGGCTCCATTCATAAACATTGCAATTTCGCGTGAGGCGCTGAGAGATTCTTGTATCGAAGGGTGGCATTCCGAAGCTGTCGAAATAGATTCCTTGCCTATTTGAACCGAGGTAAACGGCAACCCAGTGACTTCCTGCCTGATTGTGGTTGTCGGTGTTGATGATGATAGCACAGGGCGGGGGCCATGTCCATGGGACACGGTCGGCAGGGTAGACACCTCCAATGCGGTAATACCTCCAGGAGCTGAAGTGTATTCATAGAACGACGGTAATCCGGGAAATTAGCGTGGGTCTCGTTCAGCAGGCTGTGTGCAACTAATGCAATCTTATGCTGTGCGTCCATTAAGTAGTCTTCCATTTTCACCCGCTGTAGTCGACAATAACCTGCCTTGTGGAATTAATTTCTAGCAAATTGTCATATTCGGCGTAGAACACGCAATTTATATTCTTCTCTGTTGCTCCATGGAAGCGAACTTCAATGCGAATACTTCCACATTTCACCAGATTCCAATGGCCAGCGGAACTTGCAGATAAATCACGAGTCAGATCGAACGCGAACAAGCAAAATCCATCGGAATAGGCCGGACGAGAGATGTTATTTCCATGGTCGCTGAAATGTGTTCCAGTACCAGAAAATAGGGTGTTGAATGCCTCCACATCTAGGCAGACGGCAGAGATGAAACTCGGTTGCAGAGGTTTTGTAGGTACTTGACGTCCATCGACATTCAGGCATAAAAAGTTTATCCCAAAATTTTGAAAGTTGAAGGGATTCTTCTTCCTCGATCCGTTGAAACTGGCATTTTCAACAAATCCCAGTATGATTCTTTTAGGCACTTTCCCCAAAATGGCATTGTCTATTGTCTCTCCCATAATCCCCCTATGGAGAACAAAGGATTTGACCTCCACCCGTGTCAAGGGATATTTCGCAGTTGTCTTTGCAAGCATTTTAGCGTGAGCTATCAAAATTCCAGGGCTGAGTTTCACACGGCGAACTATCAAGGAGGCTTCCTCTATATGCACCTTATATCTCAGGGCACTATCGTCTATAAGACAATAGGCATCCTTTGCACGGATAAGACGAACGCGTAACTCTACGTCATTCATCAAAAACTTATCTTGATTGAACACGTCACAATGTAAATGTCCCAGTAGATCAAATGTTTTTCCACCTTTAGTAAATGCCTGACGTGCCGCTAGCCCATTGTTGGTTCTCGCATCGCCTGCCGCTACAGCAGTAGAATCCATTGCACCATAGCTATCCGTAGCCCAAAGTGACATTCCAAGATGTGAGGACTTTGCATCTGTTCCATAGTTCAGTAATGTTTCAATGTATGCTCTATAGGCGTACAGATTATTTGGAGGCGTAACAACCTTTTGATTGAAATATACATCCACCTGGTTAAACATTGAATGTAAAAAATTATTCACAGGACCAACAGAGTCGTCTAGAGCAGCAGTGCCCTCGGGTTTCAGGATTCTGGCGCGAACTTTGATCATGGTGTGTGCCAAATCAATATATTCTTCTCCATGGCCTGGTACGATGAATTCAATTGGGGCATCGTCGGACAGCGTAGACACAGGATTGTAATAAACAAATTGAGAATTTTCAATACTTGTTTGGGTAGGTGATATGGTAAATAGGTCCAACTCCGACTTCACACACTCAGAAGAGTGCGAATGTAGAAACGCCATGATGATTAGTTGAAAATATCGTACAAATCACGAGTCCTCCGTTTTGATTTATGTCTCGTTACTATTTTCACTTTCTTGCTTTTTTTGTATGCAGCGGGTCTCTTCTTTTTATTCTTCCGAGTTTTGGATGTCTTGGCAGATCCACGGCCAGTGAGCTTATGAGAGGCGAGGCGTTTACGCTTCCTCTTATATCCTGTGCCACGCATCATGGTTCCAATTTTGTCCTGGGCCCTCCTGTTCAATTTCAATCCAGACTCGGCTAATCGGTTTTCCAGCGCCACCTTTAAAGGCTTGCCATTTGTCACCACATACCCAACAACGTTAATACCCGCATTGAGAGCTTCTTTACCGACAGCTCGGGCTCCGCTTCCCAGATAGGGTAGAATCCGCCGAAAAACACCTCCAAGGAAAGCACCAATTCCATGGCCTCGATGATAAGGACTTCCAACGAATACCCTTCCAAAATTAGTATATCTATCCACTGTTCCTCCACCAGCTTGGTTTGCGTAATATGCAATGTAGGGGCTCATTTTTTAGTCAATCAATCCTCTTGAAATGAAGTGTCACGTTCAAAGGACCATACTCGAATGGAATCATATCACCCTGATTGCATCTTATATCTATTTCAATTGTGCGAAATGAATACCTCATCAACGGAATATAATGAGGAGTGGAAAACGTAGTACAGTGCATGGTCCCATAGGTATACGTAGAAGCGCTGAATGGTACCACTCGTAACAGAAATGACTGCACGTCACCTGTTACGGAGGGTACACAAAGATCGCTGTAGATGAACAAATTCCCAGGCAAAACTTGCTGGTAAGGTCATTGACGGTAGGGCCTGGCGTTTGTGAAGCTGTGTACACGTCTCTCAAATCCCAATATATCGGATATTTTATTGGAAAAGTCTATTGCATGAACTGTGCTAGTGCAGTTCTTGGAGTTGCAGTGTTTTACAATTTTCACAAAACTTTGTTGCGATAAATATTCAAATCGGATATGAGTACTCAAGGGCGGAAAAGTATTCATGAACCCCACTAAATCTGTTATATCTTTGAAAACTGCAGTAGGTAGAAAAAATGTTTGTAGTGAGTTTGTCTTGCTCTTTTTGTCGATTGAATTACTAATGAAATTGATTGAAGAATCTTTTCCATCACGTATATGTAAAAAATTGCAAGGAAATTGTATTTCACTCAGACCCACTACCCATTCTCCTTCCAGTTCAACTTGTTTTGGAAGCAAGGTGGTGAATTTCGATGCTGTATTATCAGGATGATAGTTCATGCTGCTGTTGCTGGGGAGCACCATATAAAATTCGTTTCTCTTCATTTTTTTCCAATTGCATGCAGTTCTGCAGCAGGTATTCAAGAATCAAACTTATCAGGATATCCTTCCGAATGAACAAGAACCTTCTTATTTTTTCCTCTTCCCTTGGAGCGTATGACACGTTCCACTATGAACTCGTCCCTGTCCGTTGGTTTATTGACAAGCACCAATTCTGGTTCGTAGAAAAATCCTTCAATTGGTTCGTCAGCAAAATCCATCAACTCGTATATCGGCAACGATTGCTTGAAAACAGCTTTCGTTATTTTGAATATTTCTTTACTCCAATTAGTTTCATATCCTTTCTCAAAGGTGCCTTTCGTTCGACTGATGCGTACATAGTCGCCAACTTTATATTTAAAGGATTCTTTAGGTGGTTTCTCCGTCTTGAATCGACTTTGTATATTACGCCATACGTATGGTGCATTATCCATACTCACAGCCGCAGGCGCCATCTTTATTGAAGAATGTCGCGCGTTGTTATAAGACTCGACAATTTGTTTCAAAACATCTGTATACTTATATGTTCGACTATGTGTGAAGTAAGGCCACATACGTTCCTTCAATGTCCGATTGAAGCGCTCCACAACTGCAGCTTTTATGTGGGGATTACGTGGAACACGAAATTTTATTTTCTTATCAGAAAAAAATTTTTGGACACTGTTGGCCATAAATTCTTTTCCCTTGTCCGTTTGTATAGAAACAGGAACGCGCCCTTCATTTGTATCGATTATACGCTTGAAAGCTTCAAGAACCTGTGATGCTGATTTGTGTTTCAATGGCTCTACCCAGGCAAACTTACTCAAGACGTCAATAACTACAAGTAAATATGAAATCCCATGATTATATGTTTTTAATGATCTCAATTCAACTAGGCCAGTCTCCGACACATCATCAATGTTGGTTACTGTATAATGAAGACGCGGAAATTTACGCTTAATGGGCCTATGAAGTGTATAAGGATTCTGAGCATTAATCCAATATTTTATTTCACTTTCAGGTATTTCTTTCTTATGTTTTGACAAAATATTTCGAGCCCCTATGTATGCTTCAGGCTCTGGAAGGTTAAAATATTTCCTTGAGAGTTTTTCATAGCTCAAAACGAACGCCATGATGTAACTTTGTCGGTTTTCGGGGTGTAGGAAGGACTTAGCCGTGGTTTTTTCGAGTTTTTACGGGGACGATGTACAGGTGGAGTGAATGGCCTATAGCTTTTCCTTCTTCTACCTTCGTCTACAGAACTCTCGTCCTCCGAAATTGCAGGTTCTTTTCGATTCCTAATGTCTGGCAATGCTGGTGGAGGCTGATGAAACTTGGGATTACCCAGAAACTCCCGAGGGGTGTTCAGGCTTTCGATATAAACGACAAAATGTTCCCATCCTTTAGCTGAATATATTTCCGTGCTCTGACAACATCTTGTATGAGATCCACCATATTAACACCATGAAATGTTTGTCCATCCAAAGTCACTTGTCCTTTTGAATTCCATTTGAGTCTGTTAGCAGTGTCGATGGCGTCAATGGATTCTAGTATACCAGCAGCTTTTCGCTGATATACTTTAGGTACAGTAGCAACAATAGCTTTTGGATCGTATCGTTCAGTGGTTTCAGTTTCGACGGGGGTCTCCGTTTCTAGCACCGGCGTTTTACTCTGTTCTGTATAAAACAAATATCGCCTCAGAACGTCGTTATACAGCTTCCATTTTTCATGATCGTCTCTAGGGCTTTTCGAATTTAAAATTTCCAATAGCTGGGTAGCTAATCTACCTGTAACAGTGCCTGGAATTTGGGCTGATGGCTGAATTTCTTTAGCCAATTCAGTTAAAACATGGTGAGCATCAACATGTGAAGAATTTTTTTTTTTAGACGCTCCACACTGTCCTCTGGTACAAACTCATTTTAAGTTCATGTTCCATCCTTATACAATGGCTGAGATAAGTGCGCTTATCAGAGGACCCAATAGCATCGGTTAAATTGAACCACCTTTCTGATTAATGATTTTTTTCTTGCTACTTAAACTTTGTTTTTTATCGGGGAGTTTTCTCAATAGTTTTTTATGTTTGCACAGTTTTGATTTCTCACAATTTTTCAAAGGAATATTTCTGTGTAACAAATTTAAAGCACACTCACAAATGCAGCGAATCAAATCTTTATTAGCGTGTTGTATTATTACTCGTCGTAGCCTGGGTGGTGCGTAGATGAGAGCGTGTAATAAGGCTGCATTCTTTTCTCCCAGCGACTTGCGAACAGAGCCGCTTTCAGAACGACTTCTCGTTGCCATCACACATGAACGACTGGTACACTCCGTGATGCCCCTCCTCCTTTTATATTGCGATCCTTCCGCGGAATATAAACATGATGATGGGGATCACTGGGGAATACATTGGTACGAAACGTACAGTTTTCAGGAGTCGATTGTTTCAACTCTAACAACAAATAGCCATGAGCTGCCGAAGTTGCATCAAAATAGGCTTCTTGCAGAAATTTTGGATCTTCTGGATATATTTGACGAGCCAAATGGGCAATTTGTGCACGATCTCTGGGATTTTTAAATACGACGATGTAATTTGTATTTAATGAAATGTCTCTCTGTCCTTTTCCTTGGTGGAATAAATTCTGAGATAGAAACATTACACTGAGATTTTTATGATGGCTTCCTTTTGTAAATAAATCAACTATTGCACCATTCGAAGATTCCCGCATCAAATCGTCTACGACAACCAATTTTGGCTTATTATCATCAAAATCTCCAGATCTTGGTAGGCCTTCACGAAATTCGACAAAATTATTATCATAATCCGAATATCCATTCTGCCACTCAGCGTAATAAAAGATCACTTTTTCAATTTGTGTATCGCACATTTGCTTAATTTCTTTCAAAAACCTTTTAACAAAAAATGTTTTTCCACAACCCGTGGGGCCGCAAATCATTGCAGTGAAGGGATGTTTCCACCTCGTGTCCATATTGCCTTCTGTTTAATTATGCCTAAAATCTCATCATTTTATACAATTTTACGATATCAGAAAATATGGATTTGAAAATGCTAGAGAGGGCGTGACGTAATGCACCTGTATTGGGGGTCAAGTGGGCTTGCCTATGGCTAGGGCAAGGGCAATGCGCTTAGACGGGGGCAGGTAAAAAAGGTGAAGAAGTGTAGTAGCCCTCCTGTGGCACCAATATTAAAATCTCTGACTTTTTCCAATATAGACCGAATTTTCTCGCACTAGCTGCAGTCGTCCAATGACCATTCACAATGTCGGACCCAAACGATTTAGCGGGGCCCAGTGACCCTTCCGAAGAAAATACTGCACCTCCACAGGAAGATTTTGATTGGATAAATAATTTTGATCTTGCGTTATTCGGTGACTTTGCCATTGAAAATAATTTTGATCGAGATTTATTCGAAAATTTCAATTCTGAGCTCTTTGATATTCAATGTGGTGGTGGTGAAAATGTGGTGAGTGACCCTAAGGCTTTGGAAGCTGTTGAAGAGTTTAATCTAGATTTACTAGATCAACAGAATGATAAGTATCTAGCTTCATACCGTTTATAATACCGAGAAAAAATTTTAGGCATATTTTTTTATTGAAAAATACTAAACTCGATTTCAGATCAACAAAATGGCCGCGAAGAAGAAATTGAAAATCTATTGCCGCCCTTAAGGACAATACGACGATCACGCCAGAGACTTCCACGTTTCAAACTCGACACACATGTGATGGAGTTTGCAATCAACCCTTTACCTGAAAGTCGTGACCCTGCCGACTGGATTGAAGAAGCTTTTCGTGATGACTATAATAAAATTATTGAGGCTCGAGAACGTGGTATGAATCGAATGTGCCTTACATTCAATTTTGCAAATATGCAAAGAGACAATGCCTGGATAAGTCCACTTGGATAAGTGCGATCATAGGATATGAGTTTCAAGATCTATGGAATCTTGTCAGCTCTATCGCGCAGAGCGCAAACGGTTTCGGATGTGCCGATGAGTTCTGGATCAAACTTCACGTGGCTGAAGCTCCGGTAGGTCAACGTTTTCTTGAAAACGACATGAAAAGAGGGCTTAGTAGAAAATGTATCCTTCATATTTCGAATGAAGATGGCTTGTGTCTAGCTCGATCACTTGTTGTGGCCAAAGCACATGCCAAAAAATTGAAAACCAGAGCGGATAAGGGCAAGATCCACGAGGTATGGCAAGCCATACGACAATGCAAGGGAAGAATGCAACGTGAGGAGGCCAAAAGACTAACTCAAAGGGCAGGAGTCATTGCTCCTGACGAGGGCTGTGGTCTACAGGTAGTTGCTCAATATTAGCGGTACTTGGCTCAAGAAGGATGCCTTATCAAGGTTTATTCCCTCATGAGAAACGGAAAAGATCGCCCTGTACTCGATGGTACACCTACGATGGTACACCTGAATTGATTACCAGAAAGATGGCCGTCCGATATACCTTTCCGATTGTGTATTATCCAGAAGATAACCACTATGAGCCAATCCAAAATTTACCTTCATTCTTTGGCGTGAAGTATTATTGCGAGCATTGTAACAAACCTTACACTACGCAAGGACATGTTTGTGATAAGACTTGTGATAGGTGTTTGAAGAATCCTCTGTGTAACTCTACGATTGTTGAAAAAATAGTGTCTGACGGATGTAATCGAGAGTTTCACGGCCAATTGTGCTTCGATCAACATAAGAAGCCAGGATCTTTCAGCAGAAATAACCCCACCGTCTGTGGCTACATAAAATTGTGTGGACAATGTAATACGAAAATTGATCATCGCAAAACTCAAAATCATGTGTGTCATAAATATTATTGCACCGTATGTCAAAAGGACGAAGATATTTCTCATCTCTGCTATATGCCCACCTTAAAGAGCAAGAAAAAATTGACTTTGAAGCGCGTGGCGTTTGTTTTCTACGACTTTGAAACCAGACAGGATGAGCTTCTGCAAGGAACTACTAACGTCAACGTACACGTTCCTAATCTTTGCGTTGCACAAACTGTGTGTGACCGTTGTGCAGATATGAACGACGATGACATTGTGAACGCCAACGATAATCACGGAAATCCATGTGGCGTTTGTAAACATTGGGAAAATGTTTTCGATGGTGAGGATCCTGTGCGAGGATTTGTTGATTACATCACGTCGATGGGTAAGACGTATAAAAAAGTAGTTTGTATTGCACATAACGCGAAAGGCTATGATTCATAATTCGTTTTGAGAGACGTCATGAAACGCATTCACAGTCAAATTGAAGCAATAATTAACGGAACAAATATTATCTTGATGGATTTTGGGGACAATAAATTTATAGATAGTTTAAATTATTTTCACATGGCTCTGGCAAGTTTACCCAAAGCTTTTGAATTGGGGAATATAGCGAAAGGCTATTTTCCACATTTTTTCAATACAAAAGACAATCAATACTACGTAGGGCCTATACCTGATAGAAAATATTACGGTGCTGACACTATGCGTGTACAAGATCGTGAAAAATTCTTATCGTGGTATAATGACCGCGTCGAAGAAAATTATGAATTTGATTTTCGTAAAGAAATTCTTCATTATTGCAGACTTGATGTTACAATTTTGAGACGAGCCTGTGTTGAATTTCGAAAACTGATTATGAATGCTGGAAATGTCTGCCGTTTTACAGAGTGTGTAACGATTGCTTCTACATGCATGCGTATTTTTCAAACAAATTTCTTAAAAGACAAGCAGATAGGCATTATACCTCAGGGAGGATATCGGTTAGGGAAAGCGCAGTCGAAAATCGCAATTGAATGGCTCTTGTGGCGCGAACATTGCGAGAATCATCGAATAATACATGCCGGACGAACTCGTGAACACAGAACAACATCAGGCCTGCGTCTAGATGGTTTTTGGGAGGATACCGCGAATAATAATAAGAAATATGCATATCAGTTCCACGGATGTTATTGGCACGGATGTCCACGGTGTTTCAAATTCAATAGAGATAAAGAGTTAAGGGGTTACATGGGTTTCACGGTTTCAAAAAATCGATTTTTTTTTGTCTTATTAAATTCTATAACATCTCTAGAATATTGTCCTAAATTTTCAAGTTGATCCGAGAAATAGTTTCGGAGATACAGCCCTGAAAAGACGGACGCTCGAGGTCAGGTAATTCAAAGTGTTTAGAGCCGTTTAAAGTGTCTAGAGCCCAGATAAGCCAGGGTTCGTCATCTACAGGAGCAAAAGGATGCCCTGGACATTGGAGCTGCAGCAGGTTCTCTAATTTATGGCCCAGGAATCGACGATTCAATGTAAGTTGAAAGAAAGATTTTTTTTCTCACTTTTATTGTCTCCAAAACTTTAAACGCGTTTTTCTCAAAACTATATTTTCAAAGTCGGTTGTCAAGATTTCTCGCGAACTACTCAACCGATCTTAATGAAATTTTACACAAATCTTCGAGATATCATTTACAAGGTCTTGAACGAAGGATTTTTTTTTTTTTAATTACAACTATTTAAAAATAAAAAAATTTCGAGAAATTTTCATCAAAATTTGCATTTTTTTATAAAAATGTCTGCCAAAACTCGAATTTTCATTTTTTTTTTTCCTTCGTCCAATACCTAGTTTGTTGTCTTTAATAAAACACGAGTTTTTTCCTTTCATTTCAGATAATCCTGAAAGAAGTTCTGCTGACAACGCGGAGGCACCTTTTTTCCGAGGGACTGCCGGAAATGGCGTCGTAATGGCCGCCATCTTGATATTTTTTTTTGAAAATTTCACAAAATGTTTATTAAATATGTATCTTTTAAATAATAAAAAGTTTCATCTAAATATTTCATTTTTTATATGCAAAAAAAATATTGAAAAAAGGCCGTTTTTTGCCCGAGGAAACCCATGTAACCCCTTAAGTCACAAGGATACACTAGAGAGTCGATATGAGAGACCAGGGGCGATTACACGGGAATTGCGACACTCGGGTTATGAAGTCGTTGAAATGTGGGGATGCGATTTTATTCGTCAAAAAAAGACAGATCGTGCGTTGGCGAATTTTGTAGAAAACGTTGATCAGCAGATGTTTATAGCCCTGGATCCACGCGATGCATTTTTCGGGGGACGAACAGGAAATACGGTAACACATTATGATGTAAAAGATAATGAAAAAATTCGCTATATTGACGTTTGTTCGTTATACCCATACGTTTTAAAGACAAGGATTTTCCCGATTGGACATCCCACTGTCCCTGTAGGGCGTGATTGCCAGCTTATATGCCCTAATAACAATATTTCGCGGATAGACGGTCTCGTGAAATGTCGCGTTTTACCCCCTCGTCAATTATTTCACCCTGTTTTACCAGTAAAAGCCCATGGAAAGTTACTGTTCCCTCTCTGTCGATAATGCTGCGATGATCTTGTTCAGGACAATTGCCCTCATGATGATCCCACTGATCGCGAATTTTTGGAAACTTGGGTCGCTCCAGAACTTCGTAAAGCCGTAGAAATGGGGTATAAAATATTAGAAATCAGTGAGCTTTGGGAGTATAAGAGAACTACGCGTTATAATCCTGCTACGCGAACAGGCGGATTATTTGCCGAATATATTAACACTTTTTTGAAAATAAAACAAGAGGCTTCGGATTGGCCTGCCGAGTGTGTAGATGATGAATCAAAGAATAGATATATTGCTGAATATGAGGCGCGAGAAGGTATAAAACTTGACAAAGATAAAATTCAAAAGAATGCCGGATTAAGAGCAGTAGCAAAACTTTGTTTAAACTGTCTCTGGGGTAAATTTGGGGAGAGGGAAAACTTGACAAAAAAAGCTATTATTCGAACACACGAGGAATTTGCAAATATAATGTTTAATCCTGAAATTGAAGTAACAGGATTTGTTCCTGTCGATAACGACACTCTCTTCATGTCCTGGAAACATTTAAACGAAGCCGTGGAAATGTCCACTAAGGCTAATGTCGTTATTGCGGCTTATACCACCGCTCACGCGCGTCTAAAGTTATATTCTTATCTAGAAAAACAGCAAAAACGTGTTTTATATTATGATACAGATTCGGTAATTTACGTCAGCGATGGATCCAATGAATTACAGCTAGGGAATTTTCTAGGGGATTTGACCGACGAGGTAGAGGGCTACGGAGAAGGAAGTTTCATTACTTCTTTTGTCTCTTGGGGGCCTAAATTTTACACTTATCGCGTAAAAATACCGGACGGCAGTATCGCGGAAGTTAGTAAAATAAAAGGGGTTAGACTGAATTATGAATCGCGTAAACAAATTCATTACGACTCGATTCGCGCGCTCCTTGTCGATAAAGCAGATCCCTACCAGATCGACAATCATGGTATTCGTGGGACAGTTTATCATGACGTCATAACGAAACCTGAGAGCAAGATCATACGTATGACAGGCCCAAAACGGAGGCTTGATGGTTTTGCGACTCTGCCCTATGGTTTCAAAAAACCGCGATTTAACCGCTGCTAGTTGGCGCGCACTGTTTATTTAAAAATGAGGTATTTTATCAAATTAGATTGATTGTAGTAGTTTTGTATAATATTGTTATACACTAAAAACGTTTGTAGGTCTTCATTATTTAATAATTAATTAAACAATTTACCGAGTAGGGGCTATCCCGCCACTCGATCAATATTTATTTGTAGCCTCGAATAGTTATTATCGTTGGATAGGGAATCGTTTGTTGATAATTAATATCCAACTTCCATATTTTTAAGTTTATTTGTTCACTAGATATTCATTATTTTAAAAATAGGCCCTACAGTGTTTACATTTGCGCAGAGCCTCCTACTGTCAGGAGGCGGCCATACGTTTTTATCGACACTGTGGAATTCTGGGAATCTACGTTTCTGGGAGGAGATGCCGATTCTCGGGGGCGCCACCGTCAGCTTTGGCTGGCGGGTTTTTAGCCATTCGTATTTCGAATTGAAAAACGAAGTTTCAAAACCCCGCGGCCCGCGAAAATGAAAATTAGCTGTAAGAAAAATGTATGCTATATAAGAAAAAAAATAATAAATAAATAAAAATTAAAAAAAGGTTCCCTCTCAGTTTCTCCCCACCCAATTCCTATTTAATAATAATTTAAAATTAAAAGAAGTAAATGTTTAAAAAGGAGAATCACAAATAATTATTTTAAAAATGTTTTATTAAAAAAACTTAAAACTAAACTACATTATATTGAATAATAATCTGAAAGCCTAATATACTTTTCTTAATATTTAAACTTAAAACTAAGGAAGTAAATCTTCGGGTCGAAATATGTAAAAAAATAAGAAGAATTATTTATTTGAAAAAATTGATTTATTAAAAAACTTAAAAACTAAAAATACATTTCTTTCCTTCTTATTTTTAAACTTACAACTAAGGAGAGGAATTATGTGCAAAAAAAGAAAAGAAAAACATTTATTAAAAAATTTTTTTTTTTTTTTAACAAAACTTAAAGCTAAAGAACAGATTTTTTTTTCATTCTTATCTTCACTTATTCACTTATTATTCATTAAACGTTCCAAGCCAGACGTGCAATCAGCCTCACGGCCATTTTACACCCTGCCATTAGGCAGCCGTCTAGTCGCTGGTATCGAGTATCTGTGCCCTACGAGCAAACTCATAGAGCCCCTTGATCCCGTCCCTGTCGACGCATATATCTGTGCATGCAGACCCAAAAACATCCTACCGGACTTCATCGAGCCCGCTGCATCTTGTGCATAGGTGAAGAGGATCTTCCTCCGTCAACCCGCATCTTTTGCATAGGGGGTCAGTTCCCTGGCCTATCCTTGACAAATACAGAGCCAGGGGCCAGTGTCCAGTGATAAGCCCCACTATAGCGCGGAGCTTAGCCCTGTTTAGGCCCAACAAAGTTTCTGCGATCTTCCTAGTGGGTTTTTCTAGGAAGGATTTCGTGTGCCTGGCATCCGTCTCCGAGTCCCATCTCTCCAGAATCCTCCTATCCCCACGCTCCTTGACCAGGTCCTTCACAAAGTCGGTGTGCACGCCTACGTGCTCCACCTCTCCCCGAAAGGCCCTGTTGCTACCGTTCTTTGCTAGCTCATCGGCTTTCTCATTGCCTTTGATGCCAGCGTGGCCCGGAATCCAAGCCACCTCAAGCCGATTATTTACGGCAATTTCCTCCATCAGCTCAACGCATTCACCCACTAACTTAGAGCAACACTTATACCTGAGCATTGCCCTCAGCGCGCGCCTGCTGTCTGAGTAGATGACGATCTTTTTGCCCTTGTCCCCTCTCTCCAGGATCATCCTGGCGCAGTTCCTTTAGGGCAGCCAGCTCAGTCTGGAGCACGGTTGCGTGCGAGTCCAGCCCAATGGTCCTCGCTATTGCGGGCCCCTCTGACCAGACCCCCGCTCCAGCCCGTCCGCTCACCCGTGATCCGTCCGTATACCAGACTAGTCCACGGGGCGGCCCCCAGTCCGCGTCCTCTTCTGACGGGGTTTCCCTTCATCATAGGTTGACAGAGAACTTTCTGCGAAAGTGCCATATGGGCCTGCAGGCGTCAGCACCGCACGACAGTAGCCCTTCCAGCTCTCCGTCTGCGCGGAGGACACTACCGTGCCCATTCCTGGCTTCCTTCCATGTTCCCTGCAGCCGCAATCTTGCGGCCGCTTTTGTCGCCTCCTCCCTTATAATCAGGGGTGGCGGTTGCATGAAGAGCAGGGCCTCCAATGCTGAGCTCGGGGTCGTTCGAAGGGCCCCTGTTATGCCCAGCATCGCAAGCCTGCCCACTCTGTCCACCGCTTTCCTGTGGCGGGCCTTATTCAAGGCTGTCCACCACACTGCGGCTGCGTATGCTAGCTGTGGGGTCATAATGGCCGTGTAGATCCACTTGACCATCCTCGGCCTTAGACCCCATGTGCTTCCGAACATTCGCCTGCATGCCCAGTATGTCATAGTGACCTTGTTAGTCTGCATGGCGATATGCTTTTTCCAGCTGGATTTCTTGTCGAGCCAAATACCTAGGTATTTGACTTCCCCAGAGAATTCCAGCTCTGTGTTATAGATGGAGGGAGCTTTAACGGCACCCCTCCTTCTGCTTGTAAAGTGCACCATCTCCGTCTTGCCTGGGTTTACCCTTAGGCCCTTCGATGTGCACCAGTGCTGAACATAGTTCAGCGCCTTCTGCATTTTGTTATGTAGCGTGCTCGCGTCCCTGCTAGTTACCAGCAGTGCCACATCATCTGCATACGCGACTGTCCTTACCCCCAGCTCTTCGAGTCCAGTGACGAGGCCGTCGACAACGAGGAGCCACAGCAGAGGGGAGATAAACCCCCCCGCCGGCAGCCCCATCCCGCCGCAGCCCTTACCGCACTGTCCCCAAGGGTGGAGTGGACAACTCTAGTTCGGAGCATGGCGGCTATCCATTTGGTGACCGATTCCTCGATGCCAAAAGATGCCGCCGCTTTCTCAATCGTATCAAAGGAGGTGTTGTCGAAGGCCCCCTCGATGTCTATAAAGACACCAAGGGTGTCCTGACCCTCTTCTAACATTCTAATTTATCGGAATATCTTTTCAAATTTCGGGGATAAAATGGTGACTTAATAGTGCCATCTATGTAATTCTGGCCGCAGGACATCACAATGCTGTTCACTGCACCATATGATTGACCGTACTCCACCTGAAGTTGCAATAGCTGCTTGCTATGGCTTAACAATTACCCGAAGCTCAGATGTTAATGCCAATAAAATATTTTTGTGGTTATGGTATGTGATGATAAGGATACAGTCAATATTAC
Organism: Diachasmimorpha longicaudata; assembly: GCF_034640455.1. Classification (NCBI taxonomy): domain Eukaryota; kingdom Metazoa; phylum Arthropoda; class Insecta; order Hymenoptera; family Braconidae; genus Diachasmimorpha; species Diachasmimorpha longicaudata. The sequence goes on along the minus strand of NC_087228.1, from coordinate 3,657,710 downwards.
CGAGGATTAGTCGTCAATTAGAGATTAAAATATTTATTCTGCAAATTAACATTTTTTGGGGAAAGGGTTATATCATGGAATCAAATTGCCATGCAATTGCTAAAAAAATGTATTAACTCACACACGCTTTGAATTTTACATTTCTCATAATTCACTTCTTTTTTATTATTTTCTCTCATCAAATTGCACATTTATGCTAAATTTAATTGAATTTGCAATTTGAAATTTTTATTTGTACGACCGTTAAAAAATTAATTATCAATGCATCATTGATATCGCATAATGTCGATTCGCAATATTAATCATAATACATTTTTGCTCATAAGATCAAGATTGACTCCAATTAGGAGTTCCAAGGCTTGAGATTATCTAGGTATAATATATTAGGTCGTGATTGAAACTACCTTGGTATCCAAGCTTGTATTTGCATTGTACCTTCAAGCTTGGTTGAACTCTGGTAATTCAATAGGATCAAGGATGGTCCAAACTAGGAATTCCAAGGCTTGGAATTACCTAGACATCAGCTATCGGATCAAGCTTGGCTGAAAGTGGGGAGTTCAAGCTTGAAATACCAAGGTTAGGCCATGATTGGAACTACCTTGGTATTCAAGCTTCTATTTGCATTGTACCACCAAGCTTGGTTGAACTCTGGTAATTCCATAGGATCAAGGCTGGTCCAAACTAAGAATTTCAAGGCTTGGTATCCTAGGTTGGTTCAAGCTTGAATTTCCCCACCTCAATAGAGGTTTAATTTTTACCTAAAATTGAACAATCAAACGAGCCCGCTGAAGGCGGGCGGAGTTCGATCTAAATTATACGAAGCGTCTCGTTCGAAGATGATAGATTATATGTAGTACTGTCTGGTACGCGGCAAATACACAACCTTTAGAGTTTTTAAAAGAAAGCGCCGTTTTCGTCAGTGGGCGCCCTCTCGGAGGCCCCCCTCTCCTGCTTTCATATTTTTAGAGTGTCCAGCTTATCACAGGTTTTTGCAAGATGATCGGGGAATGGGTTTTTTTTTTTTTTTTTTTTGGGTGGGTGATGATCATCTTCGAACGAGACGCTTCGTATAATTAAGATCGAACTTCGCCCGCCTTCAGCGGGCTCGTTTGATCGTTCAATTATACTACGCGTCTCGTTCTCGATGATAGATTATATGTAGACCTTTAGCAACTGTGATAACTGGAGATTATGTATATTTATCAAATTTTTTAATTCATATGCAAATAGAAGAAGGAAAATTACATAAACTGTGAGAATTTAATCTTTATGTTTCTTTACTAAACACTACCCTTGCAAAAGTATCTTCTGATTTCTGGATTGGCTTATCATAAATTTGGGCAAATACCCTTGATCTCTCAGACCATCCGGCTGTTTTAATTATGGTTTGAACATCAATACCTCGATTGTATGCAGCAGAGACAGCTGCGTGATTTGTACTGTAGGCACTGAATCTTTCTATATCAATACCAGCTTTTTTCAATAATGCTTTAATCCAATGCCCCAATGTTTGTGCGCAGACCGGACGATATGGACGGACCGTTGATATAAATAATTTATCAGTGTTATCTCTCAGGTCCTGAGTTAATCTTACGTAATGTAGTACGATAGAGGCTACGCACACGTTTTTTCTTTGATTTAAGAAAGGTAAGATCAATGTTGGTTGGGCCTTCCCGGGCTTGGAGGTCTTGATAATGTCTGGAATTTTTATTTTAATACCTGAAGAGAACGATTCGATGTTATTAACATTGATTAGGGCAAAAGTGTGAAGTCTAGGAGCTGTAGCTAGTGCAAGCAGAGTAATGGCAATCTCTGATATTTCCTTAAGTGATAATTCTGCAATGTTCTCTAAATTTTCGATGTATGAAAGCACTGTCTCAGTATCCCATTGTGGGAAGAAAGTTCGGGATCGGAGGGGATCGGGTGGTGTGTGGGGGTATGAGCAATCCCAAAAAAACTAAAGAGAGATGAATTACACTGCACGTGTCACCTTGATTTATTAACAAACACAATTCGTCAGTCTTAATAATATTTAATCATATGTTGAAGAGCGGTCCGTTATTATAACTTATTGAAAAGAGCAAAAACAATATGATTATATTAGAGGCATATATAAGTTTACACCAGTACTGTGAGGTCATTGTTTCCTGGAGAGACCGTCTGCGTGGTCTTGCGCCGAAACCTCCAGTTTATGTTTATAGAATAAAAGAAAGAAATCATTGTTCATTGGAAGAAAGAAACCATGATGACGATGCTTTGGTTTTTAAGATTTTCCAATTCGTTTGTTAGTTCGTCGACTGCTCTCGAAGTGTGAACATATATTCCTCAAGAAATAAAAACTGCTCTTACTTATATCGTGCATTTTTGTTAATTAACCTGGCTTCCAATTTATTAAAATCTAATATAACTAATTATAAGAAAACCCGATGAGCCGTTTCGCGGATATGACGAGTAACAATAGTTCGAGCGGTCTAGAAAGATCGATTTAGATAATTGAGCGGTAGTTAATAACCACGTGTTACTAACACAATAATCCGGAAGCGAGTGAGCGAGCGAATCGCCCGATCGATCTGATGAGTCGAATTCGGGGATCCTCGTGGTCGGTGGTGGGGCAGCTTCCCTATGCAGGAGAGCTAGGAGCGGTCCAGGAAGTGGCGCCCCATCACCCAAAGAATGCTAAGTAGGCCCATAGTAACAACTGGATTGTTTTGATTTTGCCTGACGGTGAGCAGGCGTAAGTATTGGTGATGGAATCCTGTCGGCTTCCAGGAATTCCAACACCCATGTATCAGAATATTTCGGTTTTGGAGGACGTTTCTTCGAAATACCTCTGAAATATCTAGATATGAGTGCATCTTTTGACAAAGCTTTCCCAATTATAAGAGATATAGCAGACCTAGTAGAATTCAAGGTACCGTAGCTAGCTCCCTCATCAAATCTTGAAGTTAAAAATTTGATCACATCAATATTTTGAGGATTACACATGTTAATTCCCTCCTCTTTGGAGAATTTTGACCATTTCAATAGCGGTCCCTCATATTGCTTCAGAGTTGATGAGGTGACTGAATTCACCATAATGTCTAAAGCACGTTCGGGGATCCTCTTATTCCGGTATGACTGCTCGACAATTTTCCTGCCATTAGTGAAAGGTTTGGGGTCAAGGGATGCATTTTCTGCCTGCAAGGAGACAATAATAATTTTGAAGAGCGTTCGAACATTAAAGGAGAACCCCTTAGTAAAGTTGTAAAGAGTGGGTACCATGGCTGAGTGGGCCAGTAGGGTACCACCACGGTTCCCATCGCTTTTTCGTTAATTATTTTACGTACAGTCGGACCAATGAGTGCGAAAGGCGGGAAAGCATAGAATTCCTCATTATCCCAAGAGATTGAGAATGCATCAACAGTTTCTGATTCGGGATCAGGATAACGAGAACAATATATTTTACATTTTTTATTAACCCGACAAGCAAATAAATCAATTGTGAAAGGACCGAATTTTTTCTTGACCAGATCATAATACGATTGAGCAAGTTCCCATTCAGTATCAAAATTTGTGACTCTAGATGCTGCGTCGGCTTGTACATTCTCCCTTGATGGAATATAAATCTCTCGCTAAGATGTGGACACTTTATGCCACCTGCCTTGTTTATATAGGCTATTGCAGTTGTATTGTCTATATGTATTAATATTTCGCAATTTTTAATATCTGATGCAAAGCATTTTAGCGCAAAGAAAGCTGCTAAGAGTTCTAAATAATTGATGTGAGATTTTTTGTCCTCCTTGTCCCAAAAACCATGTGTTACGACTCCATTCGACTCAGCACCCCAACCCGTTCTCGAGGCATCAGAACTAATGACCCGTTTGTATTGCTGCATTTTAATTGGATTAATCCCTACTATTATATTATGTTTCCACCAGACGGTATCTTCCATAGAAGCTTGACTGATTTCCATAAGACCCTCAAAATTATTGTCATTCTTCAATAATGCCAACCATTTTTCACGTTCCAGTCTTTTACAATAGACTTTTCCATAATCAACTCCTGAGCAACAAGACACTAATTTTCCCAGAAGATGTGCAACTTCACGAATTTTGTATTGCTTTTTTAATGAAAATTGATTTAATAACCTCGTTACATTTGTTTTCTTGTCCTTAGTCATTTCAATTTGATATTCCGCAGAATTTATGATGAAACCGATATATTTCTGTCTTCTTTTGGGTGTCATAGAGCTTTTCTGATAACTTATAATAAATCCCAATTCCGCTAATATGATCCTTGTTTTTAATGCGTTGGCCTCGCAACTCTCAGCAGTAGTACTAATGCCCAATATATCATCCAAATATATCACCGACAAGAGGCCCTGGGTCCGCAAAACATTAATAACAGGTTTCATAATTTTTGTAAATACGTATGGACTTGTACTCAAGCCGAACGGAAGACATGTGAATTGATATAATTTATTATCGAAACGTGTTGCAATATAGCCTCAGTCTGTTGAGACTTGATTTTATGAGTCTATGGTTTCAAAAATGTATCAACATGAAGAGAGAGAGAGAGATCTCTAGACATAAACACAAGCCATGGGGTCATGTGGCAAAGGAACTGGGGATCCTTTGTCACATTATCACGATTTTTCTTTTTAGTCTAGTTGACCACTTCAGTCTGGTGTGGCAGGTCGTAGAGTACAGACATTTCTTCCTCGAGTAATTTTTCAATAAACGATAATTAAGAATATTTAAATCCACTGCGTTAAAAAGTTATTGTTCTGTCCCCCATATTCCATTAGGTTATGGGCCCAGAGCATATCGTGTATTAACTGTGTATTTTCTGTGAAACAATCTTAGTGATACGTCGAACTGAAAAGTGAAGTGACGTGAAAGTGATTAGGATTTAAAAACTATATAGGAGTGTAAGTGATAATGTCGAAATCGAAGGAAAGAAGAAATATTGAACAGTTTGATGGAAGCAAGTACATTCCATGGAAACATAGAATCCGAAATTTATTAGATGAACTAAATGTGCTTCAAGTGATTTATCAAGATCCTCCTAATCCTATCACTAGACGATGGAAGAAAAAGGAGAAGAAGGCAAAGACAACGATTGTTGAATATTTATCAAAGTCTGATCTCAAGTATGACTCACCAGGATGCACTGCTAAATCTATTCTAGAAAGTTTAGATGCTGTTTATGAGAGAAAGACATCAACTAGTGAAGTGTCAATTCGAAATCGGTTAAATCGTCTGCAAATGAAAAGCGATGCAACATTAAAAGAACATTTTGAAGAGTTTGATGATCTTGTCACAGAACTAGTAGCTGCAGGAGTGTACATGAGAGAAGGTGAAAAAGTGTCGTATCTTCTTCAAAGTTTAACTTTAGTGTTTGAAACGATTTCGACAGTGATCGGAGCAATGAAAGATAGTGAAATTACATTGGATGGCGTGAAATCCAAGCTCCTTGACCAAGAGACAAGGATGAAAAGACGAAATGATGACACAAGTGTAAAAGTGTTACATATTCGTAATGAGACTCCACGTGAAAACGATCAAGACCGTTCAAGATGTTACAAAAGATTTAATCGAAGAAATAACAGACAAGGGAAAGGCCCAAGATTTTCGTCATCATTCCGACACCGCAGGGATGCACCGCATGTTATGTGTCACAACTGCGGACGAAAAGGTCATAAAATAAGGGACTGCTATTACTACAAACGATCACAAGACAAAAACCAACAGAACAAAGTAGCCCATACAATTCAGGCAACACGCACAACCACAAATGACAACATCTCTGGATTGGTGCTCATGACTGACGGTGACAAATTAGCATTTATTTTGGATTCGGGTGCAACCGATCATCTTATCAATGATGACAGTCGGTTCTCGAGCGTGATTGAGTTAAATCCACCACTCAAAATCTCCGTCGCTAAAAGTGGCGCATTCATCAAAGCTACAAAACGAGGAAAAATCAAGGTGACGACAAACATGGGAGTTGAATGTACCATCGATGACGTCCTGTACTGCCCAGAGGTTCCCTACAACTTGTCATCAGTGAGGAGAATGCAGCACAAAGGGTTGAGTATTATATTCGACGAGAAAGGTGTGGAGATACGCAAAAACGGTAAAACGATGATGTACGGTAAGCTCACAGATAATTTAATTGCATTAGATTTTAAAGTAGCGGAAACGGTGAATTCCAATAAGATGCAAGTATTGAACGCAAGTACTAATAATTATAATTTATGGCATCAGCGTTTGGGCCACATCGGTAAAGGAAAATTTCTAGAACTAAAGAATAAACAAATGTTTGAAGATGTGAGTCATCTTCAAAAAGTTATTCCGAGTGACGATTTATGTGAGGCTTGTATAAACGGAAAACAGTCTCGATTGTCCTTCAACAAAACAAAAGATAAAAGTCACATAAATCGACCATTGTTTATTGTACATATCGATGTATGTGGTCCAATAACTCCTCCAATGATTAATAATCAGTGGTAATACCCCAAGACCTTCAAAATTATCGGATATTTCCCGAGAGTTTCGTTGCGTAGCAACGAGAGGGATAAGGTTCGCAGGTTAAAAAACCCGAGCGCGAAGCGCGAGGGTTTTTCTGCGAATCTTATCCCGATCGGTGCTACGCAGGGAAACTGGAGGGAAATATCCGATTAATTTTGAAGGTCGAGGGGTATTTGGCTGGATTATTTTTTTCATTCCAATTTCAAACAATTAAATGTGTGGCATTTCACGTCATATAGTATGGTTGTTCACTCGTAGTCGTGGCTTCTCCAGCGTATATTTTTTGTCTGCACAAAATGCAGAGAATTATTTCCAAATTGTGGCTTTTGTCTTCACTGTATTATTAGGAACATTTTAAAAAATTTTTTGATCAATAATCTCCAAGGATTCCCGTCCAAATCTGCTCATGTCGAGGTAAAGTCTTTGAACTTGATTTTTTGTAATGACAGTTTTGGGGTTTGAAACGCGTACAAATTGTTTATCGGATATTTTCATTGCTTAGCAACAAACAGGGAAATATCCGAAAAATATCCGAAGTAAAACTCTCTTACTTGTACCACGTGACGGGAAATGCCACCATTTGATTGGTTGAAATTGGGATGAAAAAAATAATCAAAATTATTTTCTAACTTTTATTGATGAATTCACGCATTATACTGTAACGTATTTAATCACTCATAAGTCAGACGTGTTCAGATTTTTCAAGGATTTTATTGCAAAGAGTGAAGTTCATTTTAACGTAAAGCTCGTAAATATACATTGCGATAATGGTAAAGAGTATCTGTCAAACCAGATGAAAGATTTTTATATAGAAAGAGGAATTAGCTATCATTTGACTGTTCCATATACTCCTCAATTAAATGGCGTTGCGGAACGTATGAATCGAACGATTGGCGAGAGAGCCCGTGCAATGTTAAATGGTGCAGCTCTGAGTAAAGAATTTTGGGGAGAAGCCGTTTTAACGGCAACATATTTAATTAACCTTACTCCAACAAAAGCTATACAGTTGTGTAAAACACCATTTGAATTGTGGCATAGTAAAAAGCCCAAATTAGAGTATCTGAGAGTTTTCGGATCGACAGTTTACCTGCATAACAAAAATAGAAAAAGGACATTTGATGAAAAATCGTGGAAGGGTATTCTTGTCGGTTTTGAATCCAACGGATACAAAGTTTGGGATGTTGAGACTCAGAAGTTTGTGAAAGTAAGAGATGTAATAATTGATGAGGTAAATTACGTGACATCTCGGCCAGTGTCAAAAGAAAATCCGCCACCTCGCCACACTGATGATTTTGATGTGATGTCAGAACCAGTTGAAAGGCGATGTGAACCTGATGATGAGAAATCAGGAGGCGTTGATACGAGTATACCTGGTACTAACCGACCGGAGGCAACTCATATAAATGAATCTGATAAAGAGAAATTTGAAAATGATGTTGGTTTGAATATACCTGGCAGCCATAAACCAGATGCAATTCAAAGACAACGATCTGAAGGTGAGAAATCAGATGAACAAGGTATGAGTGAATTTGACAATAATAAAGCTCAGAGATGTAAATCTGATGATGAAAGTAATTCAGATCCACTGGAGCCGATTGATCAGAACGTAAAACAAAATCGTAATAAATCTGCAGATGAAGCAGATGGTCTCCATCAAACCGACAAGAAAATTAAAATTAGAAGCGAAAGAATTAAGAAACAACCACGTATTTCGTATGATGAAACCGAAACTCCAGATGATTACCTCTTGTGTGCTCAGTCTATTGTTTATAAAATACCTACAATGTTCGAGGAAATAAAAACAAGGGACGATAGGCTGAAATGGGAGAAGGCCATTGGGGATGAACTAAATTCTCTTATTATAAATAAAACGTGGACATTAGTAACGAGACCTAGTGGTAAAAATATTGTCGATTGTAAATGGATATTTACAATTAAAAATGATGGACTCGGGAATCCGATAAAATACAAAGCTCGTTTAGTCGCTCGCGGTTTCAGTCAACAGTATTTGGTAGATTATGATGAGGTATTTGCACCAGTCGCGAGAATTTCGAGTTTTAGATTCATTGTAGCATTTGCAAACCAGCATAATTTACTAATTCGTCATATGGACGTTAAAACTGCATTCTTGAATGGTACATTAAAAGAGGAAATTTACATGAAAGTACCAATGGGTGTAAAAAGTAATGAAAATCAAGTTTGCAAGTTGAATAAAGCACTATATGGGTTAAAACAGGCTGCAAGATGTTGGTTTGCAATGTTTGAAAAAGCTCTCATTGGAAAAGGTTTCCAAAACTCAGCAGTCGATCGTTGTATTTATTTTCTAAATCGAGGAAATGTATCGGAAAATATTTATGTGGTATTATATGTGGATGATCTTGTGGTTGCAACGGCTAATGTCATAACCATGAGAAAATTTAAGAATTATTTAATGAGTAAATTTCAAATGACAGATCTAAATAGTATCAAATTATTTTTGGGAATGAAAGTTGACTGAAAAGATAGAATTTTAACGTTGAATCAGAGTGCCTATATGAAAATGGTTTTAGAAAAATTCAATATGCGTGATTGTAACTCCGTCAATACACCTCTCCCGAGTAAATTTAATTTTCTTGCTTTAAACTGAGATGAAAAATGTGAGGCACCTTGTAGAAGTTTAATTGGATGCTTGATGTATATTATGATTTATACGAGGCCTGATTTAAGCGCAGCAGTTAGTATTTTGAGTCGTTATGCAGCTAAGAATAATACAGAGCTTTGGCAAAGTTTGAAAAGAATTCTAAGATATCTCAAGGGTTCAATGGATCTGAAATTAACATATGTTATGAATCATTTTAATGAACTTTTAAGTGGCTATGTTGATTCAGATTGGGGAGGTGGTGAAAGTACGGATCGAAAAAGTACAACAGCTTATATATTTAAGTTATATGATCGATGCACAATATGTTGGAACACGAAGAAACAATCATCGGTAGCTATCTCCTCCACAGAAGCCGAATACATGGCTTTGTCTGAGGCTGTGAAAGAGGCTTTATGGTTAAAATCATTAGCAGTAAGCCTCAATGCATACATTTCAGACCCAATAACAATTTACGAAGATAACACAGGTTGTATCAGTATTGCGAGCAATCCGAGCAGTCACAAACGATCAAAGCATATTGATATAAAGTATCACTTCTCGAGAGAACAAGCGGAAAGAAATGTAATTAAATTAAAATTCATTTCCACAGGTTGCCAACTAGCCGACACAATGACGAAGCCGTTACCAGCGGTTAAATTCCTGGAATTCAGAAGGGGAATTGGTTTAGAATAAATAATATGAGTCGATTATAATTAGTTTGTTTGTTTAACAGAGATATGATTGTTAATATGGTCTGATTGGGTTTTTCTGGGTTTCCCCAATCCTATGCAACAAATGTTGGACCATTTTGTATTAGCCCCAGGTATAAATAGAAGTATGAGGAAGATCTGTCTTGAGTCTGATAGTGTTAAGAACCTCCTAAGAACCTCCCAAATCAGGTTCCTCGTGGATTCTGGATCCATCATATCCATAATTCCACGAGGGAAGCGACAAAATAACGAAAAACCAGCGGATTTTCAATTATATGCAGTCAACGGGACCATAATCCACACGTACGGACAGCGAGTGCTCAACCTAAACCTCGGTCTCCATCGTGCCCTGAAGTGGCCCTTCACCATTGCTGACGTGAAGACTGCGATCATCGGTGCAGACCTACAGGCCTACTATGGTTTGCTCATCGACATCCAAGGTCGCCGTCTGGTTGACAAAGTGACCAGTCTCAGTGTCACCGGCACCTTGCTCGAGACCTCAATTTTCAACGTCTTTCCAGTCGACAAAGCCCGGCAGTTGCCACCATTCTACACGGGACTGCTGCTGTATATTGACGTCACCAAACCTGCACCGATCCCCATGATCAGCTTCAGCAACCCAGTCGCACACCACATCCTCACGACAGGCCCACCTGTAGCCGAGCGCCCACATCGTTTAACTGGCGAGAAATTCCAGACCGCCAAGGAGAATTTCGACCTGCTCTTACAGTTCGGTGTCATCAGGCCTTCCAGCAGCCAGTGGTCCAGCCCCATACATATGGTGGCTAAGAAAGACGGCGCATGGCGTGCAACAGGTGATTACAGACAGCTCACTCGTCAAACGACACCCGATCGCTACCCCATCCCACACATAGAGGATGTGATCCAGCGCTGCCATGGTAGTAGCATTTTCACGACCCTAGACCTGGTGCGTGCCTATCACCAGATCCCGGTAGCTGAAGAGGACATCCCCAAGACTGCGGTGACCACTCCCTTCGGCCTTTTTGAGTTTTGCGGCATGCCACCTGGGTTGTGCAACGCCCCACAAACCTTTCAAAGGCATGTGGACAATTTGCTACGAGATTGTCAATTCGCTGCGTGTTCCTTTGATGACATCATCATCTACTCCACGACTCCAGAGCAACATCAACGCCATGTGGAAGCCATCCTCAAGCTGCTCCTCAACAATCACCTGACGATCAACCCAGGCAAGTGCCAATTCGCTCAGGAGGAGGTCCTATACCTGGGGTACATCCTTAACAGGCATGGCTACTGTCCACCCACAAACAAGGTAGAAGCAATTTTGACCTACCCAAAGCCAGAGACCATCGAGGACCTCCGGAGATTCCTCGGCATGGAAAACTACTACCGGCGCTGTATCCCTCTAGCCGCAGCGATCCAGGCCCCCCTGAACGAGCACCGGAAGCAGGCCAAGGAAAAGGACAAGCGTAAAGTCCCTTGCACCGCGGAATTGGAAGCAGCCCTGGAGAGTTACATGCAGAGTGTGGCCAAGGTCACCAGGGCGTCTTTTCTGTCAGCATCAGCCCCTCTGTCTCTCTCCACTGACGCTTCCGATTCAGCCATCGGTGGTGCCTTGGAGCAACTCGTCGATTCTACACGGCAACCATTAGGTTTCTTCTCGAGGAAGCTGAGCCCCACTGAGCAACGCTACAGTACTTATGACCGTGAGCTACTCGCCATCTTCTCCGGTATTAAATACTTGAAACACATAGTCGAGGGTCGTGAATTCATCGTGAAAACGGACCACAAGCCCCTCGTCTACGCGTTCCACCAGCGACCCGAGAAGGCATCGAGAGGGAAATATTCTATAATTTTGAAGCTCGAGTGGTATTCAGGGGATTATTTTTCCTATCCAAATTTCGGCCAAGAGAATTGTGCCATGACATGAAAAAAGGTTTATTTGGTTAAGTGTCGTTTGTTTATCAAAATTATCAAAAAATTATCGCATATAATACCACAAGAGCTCCGAAATTATCGGGAAATATCCGATAATTTCGGACATCTTGTGGTATTATATGCGACAATTCCACTTTTTTTCTTTTTGAATGGAAATCACTGTACCTGATACATCTTGATCTCATCATTGTATTTGAGAGCATCATCCCCCCAGCAAAGTATGCGAACCCTTCTGCCATCATTGTTATTTATATTTCGTCCTCGCTCTCCTACATTACAACTGTAGTATGCCTTCGGTCGGCAAGGCAGCACACGCGACTTTAGAGTTAAATAGAAAAAGAACACGAGAGGTGACCCCCACCTCTCCCCATCCTCGCGCGGAGACCTCGCTTTTCTTTCGCGCGCGCTTGATGACACACGTTTTAAGAGTTTTGTGACATTTTTAAGTGGTCAAGATGGGAAAGAAATCCAAGAGATCTCGTGAAAGAGACGAATTGTTAGAAAGTTTACTAAATAAAGTTCAGAAGATCGAAGAGAAACTGAATATTCTACCGGACGATTCGGAAAATGAAGCACCGAACAACCAGCAGAATTTGGGAGAAGACACTGAGATTACATCAGATGCAGCGACAGGTGTCATATCGGAACTGGTGGATAAAACTGCCGCGGAATCTAAGGATGACGAAGACTGGATAAAATTTGTAAGTCTTTCTTTTATGATAAAAATATTAATTTAATCGCAGAGTCCAGTTAGAAGGCAAATGACAAGGGAAACATGCATACATGAAGCGATCTGTGCTTGTGTGTGTGTGACAAGCACAGACACACATAACGCACCACGCAAACATATCGCACCACGTCTGTGCTTGCTGAGTGGTAAGACATGACGCATAGAGCCTTGCAAACGGGATCCTTCTTTCAAAGGACGTCTGAAACAAAGGGTATTTTTAAAAAACAAACAACAGTTTGTCAACCACAGAGCTCAGGTGCATCAACCCCCGAGATTTCCGAACAAGATCGAGAAGACCAATTAAATAATGTAAGAGCAGGTAGATTATCCCTTTTCTATAATAATTGGACTCAGATTACTGATGATAAGTTTGTTCTATCCTGTATTTCCGGATATAAGATTCCTGTCGAAAAAGACCTTATTAAAGAGAACTACAGGAAGTGTGAATACTCGGGATCAGACTTAGAAGCCACAAGATATTGTATTAAAGAATTATTATTTAAGAAAGCCATTAGGAAGTGTTCGGACACAGAAGGTCAGTTTTTATCATCTTATTTTTTGGTCAAAAAGCCTGATGGTTCAAACAGGTTTATTTTAAATCTAAAAGCACTTAATAAATTCATCACAAAACAACATTTTAAACTTGAAGACTTAAGAACAGTAATTGAGCTGATTTTTCCAAACTATTTTTTAGGATTGATCGGTCTACAGGACGCGTATTATTTATTGCCAATACATAAAGAAAGCAGAAAATAGTTGCGTTGCAAGTTTAAAAATGAATTATTCGAATTTCTTTGTTTACGCTTTGGTTTGTGCACAGCTCCATTCGTGTTTACGAAGGTTATGAAAGTAGTGATGAGAAAATTGAGGGATAGAGGCTTATCATCAGTAATTTATTTAGATGATATCTTATGTATTGAAGAACCTCTCGAACAATGTCAAGGTAACTTGAAGCAAACACGAGGCTTTCTCGAGTGGTTGGGTTTTTTGGTTAATTATAAAAAATCAAGCCTCATCCCTTCCAAAAGGTGCAAATTCTTAGGTTTTATTATTGATACCAAGAGCTACAGGATTGAACTGCCGGTTGAAAAGAGAAAGAAAGTTGACGACTTACTAGAAGTCTTTTTGAACCTAGATAGATGTTTAATCAGAGAGTTTGCTCAATTAATTGGAACCCTTATTGCATGTTGCCCAGCGGTCGAATATGGTTGGTTATACACTAAGGCCTTGGAGAGGGAAAAAAATTTCCAGCTCTTATTTAACGACTATTGTTTTGATAGAAGAATGGTTATTAAAGAACCGATTAAGCAGGAGTTAGCCTGGTGGAAAGAAAACATATTGAGTAGTGTTCACTACATTAAGGACGGTTCTTTCTTCGAAATCGGGCTGGGGAGCATGCAATAGTAATAAGAAAATTTACGGTTTTTGGTCAAAGACGGAACAGGCGTTACATATCAACTTTTTAGAACTTTCAACGATAAAGCTCGCATTAGTAGAACTAGCTTCAGGGTTTGAAGACTGTAAAATTCTATTGCGAATAGATAACACCACGGCCATTGCATACATAAATAAAATGGGTGGTACCAGATTCCAGAGATATAATAAATTGGCTCGTGAAATTTGGCAATGGGCAGAGCTTAGGAAGATAATTCTGATTGCTTCTTATATTCCATCTAAAGAAAACATTATTGCTGATAGCTTATCAAGAATTAAGAATATTGATACGGAATGGGAACTGAACGAAATTTATTACAAGGAAATCATTAGGAATTTTGGCGTTCCTGAGATTGACCTTTTCGCATCCGAATTAAATACGAAATGTACAAGATTCATCTCATGGAAACCAGAGGGTAGATCCCTGTATGTTGATGCCTTCACCATCACCTGGGATAAATGGGATGTTTACGCTTTTCCCCCCTTTTCATTAATTTTGAAAGCCTTAGCAAAAATTAAACGGGAAAAAGCAGAGGGTATCTTAGTGGTTCCTCTGTAGAAAAATCAACCTTGGTTTCCGCTTTTCGAAAAATTAATAGTAGGCAAGCCTCTATTTTTCAAACCTAATTCAAGACTACTCCTTTCTCCATGCAGGAAATTATCACATCCCAGAGCAGACCATCTGGGTTTAATTGCGAGCAGAATATCCGGGAGGCCTTTCTAGCAAGGAAAGTTCCCATTGAAGCCTTAGACATTGATCTAGCTTCATTAAGTAAATCTACATTCAAACAATATGGTAGTGCTCTAAAGCAATGGGATGAGTTTTGTAGACGGAAGAACAGAGACTGTTTAGATATAAATGTTAAGGTAGTCCTAGAATTCTTATATGAGAGATACAAAGCGGGGGCGTCTTATGGTACGCTCAATTCTTGCCGTAGTGCAATTTCATTATTGTCTAAGAAGAAGATTGGGGAAAACGCAATCATTTGCCGTTTAAAGGGGGTATACAAGATGAGACCATGCAGACCCAAATATTCCTCTACATGGGACGTGGCAACTGTCCTCCGTTTCTTGGAATCCTTAAATATATGTACTTTAAGAGATCTAACATATAAGACTGTAATGCTTTTAGCCTTACGTACCGCTCAAAGAGCGCAAGCTCTCTCAAAGATCAGAATCGATCTTATAAAAGAATCACCTGACGGTATTGAGATAAGGATCCCTGATGTTTTAAAAACTTCAGGACCAGGACGTAATCAGCCATGTTTTCGATTACCAAAGTTTAACGAAAAACCATTGTTATGTGTGTATTCTGCAATTAGATTATATTTAGAAAGGATAAGTCCTTCACGAAAAGAGGAAAAACTATTATTTATCTCATATAAGAAGCCTTATGAAGCAGTAACCACTCATACCATTAGTAGATGGGTGAAGAAATGTTTGTTTTTAGGTGGAATTGATACCACTATTTTTCTGCTCATTCCACACGGCATGCTTCTACGTCAAGATCTGCCGAAAAAGGTGTTGATTTCGATACCATTCGCAGAACTGCAGGCTGGTCTGCTGACTCTCAGACGTTTGCCCGTTTTTACCAAAGGCCTATCAATACAAATACTTCAAACTTTTCTTTATCGGTACTGGAATAAAAAAAAAGAGAAAAAGAAAAACCAAAGAGGGAATTGATTATTTTCAAATCTCTAAACAACTACAGTTGTAATGTAGGAGAGCGTGGACGAAATATAATTGGATGATCAAACTAACTTACCTGTAAGTGATGTTCGATCGTAATTATATGAAGTCCTCGCTCGAGTACATTAGTCCCACCTAGAGGCCAAAAACGATTTTTTGTTTTTCCCTCCCCTTTAAGTTGTGTGTATGGTGGGGCTCTAAAATTGAGGTCTCCGCGCGAGGATGGGGAGAGGTGGGGGTCACCTCTCGTGTTCTCTTTCTATTGAACTCTAAAGTCGCGTGTGCTGCCTTGCCGACCGAAGGCATACTACAGTTGTAATGTACTCGAGCGAGGACTTCATATAATTAGGATCGAACGTCACTTACAGGTAAGTTAGTTTGATCATCCAATTAAAATGCACTTGTAAATCCACTTAGATGGAGATTTTGGCAGCTCCCTCAGGCCTTCAATGCAGTCGACGTAGCCGATGATTTTCCTAAGAAAAAAAAATGAAATTACTCTCCGAACACGTGTCAATGATAGGTTATGATGATTGAATGCGTAATAAAATTTTGAAATATGTCCATTTTTTGAAAATAATCATAGGAATACTTACATGAGTGTAGCTCCAATATTGAAATGATCAATGGCTCTGTTGGTCGTATATTTAATAGGTGGAGATGTCATGATGTTTCACGATTATAAATTATCTCCTTTTTATAATAGGATAAAAACACTCAAACACGTTGCCAAATGTGATGGTTTTTACCGGTTCATTTGTTCCAGTTCATTTGTTCCCGTCCAATGTGCGACTTATATAATCGACAGATGTCGCTTCGGTTTCTGTCTTACGCTTACGCATTTTCGAGATATTTCTTTGAGAAATATCGATATCGATCTGTACACGGGTCTCCTTTTTATAATAGGAATAAAGACATTTGTGAGGACGGTTTTGCAGGGATCAGATGAATAGTTTTTTCTTTATTACCGTTTCGAGACATCTAATTGACTACATGAATCCTAGTAATAGAAAATATTTTTGAGTGGAAGCCATCCTGGTCAACAGCTATTCTCAGCCGTTGGCATGGAACTGCCAAATAGTTCCACAAACTTTTCCAGAGGACATAGTTCTTCACATCCGGGGATTCTTAGGGATTCTGTCGCCGAAGGGTTCCCCAGGTAATAATGAATCTATAGTGAGGGTTCGATGGCAAATATCAATGAAACTCGTATATTATTATTATTAACCTAGAGAGAATGTGAACTTACGTTGACAAAATATTTATCGCCATCCGCCAGTAATTCAACAAAAATGGCGCTGGCATATTCTGGAACCTGAGGTTCGTAGAGGTTAAGTATTTTCAACAACGAAACGATATTTATGTCGTGGGCGGCTAGTAATTCCATCTTCAATTTTGATTGGCTATCTCCACTCGCAGCAATTAACATGTTATCTGTAAATTTCTTTAAAAGCCTTCCTATAACACATAGGAACACATTGATAAGTTAATGAACTAAATAGTAGTCGTGATAGTGTATTGGTCAAGGCCATAAATTCTATCGAATTGATGGTGCGATAGGAATCATTGAGATCTTAAATTTCAATTATGTGGTGTCGGAATTTATGGAATGCAGTACCATCATTTGTCTGATACTATCCTAGGTTAAACCTAATTTACAAAACTGTCCGGAAATTCTTTCCTGAATCCCTTGAACAGTTTTTTTATTCAGGTCAATCCGAATAAGACCGTATCGAATTTCAAAGTCATTCAAGAATTTTGAAATCATTATTCTCTCCTCCTGTCTTTGATCGTAAAAAAATTGCCCGGAAATTACAGCTTTGATTTGAGACATGATGTGGCCTGCATTCTTAAAAACAATATTGAAAACCATTAAACAAATAGTTCGCATATTGTTAATTACTTGTGTAGATAATTTTTTCATAGTTACCTCCACTGAGGCACCTCATTTTCCAGTTGTAATTTAGCACTTTATATTCTTGATCGACAGCATCTAGTAATAGACCTCTTGGATAAATCCCTGTAGCCCATGAAGGAAGAGAACAATCCATGGACTCTAGTGACGCTAAACCATGATAAATAAAGTTGTACTGTTTAGTATCCGTGACGGGAGTACCGATCCAGTCGCTCAGATTTTTCGCAAAATCACTTAATGTTTCAATTTCTGCCCGAAGCTTCGAATCTTTGAGGACACTAGCGCGCTGTTCTTTGAACCTACCGTGAAGTAAAGGGTCAGTTTGCATGGTAAAATTTACGACCTGTGAAGAAATAATATTTGATCTCACTCCGGGTGTTTGTGGAAAAGCAAGAAGTCGTCGTCAGGTGGTGGAACATTCATCACCACTGGCTGCCAATTTAGTTTTGAATTCCATTTTTGGTAAGGACCAGGGGGAAACATACCCGCCATCGCCATTTGAAGAGACATTTGCGTTCTGTCAGCATGAGTACTACGCGCGGATACCACGTTAGGATCATATAGATCCCCCAGAAACTGGTCAAGACGTTCGCGCATGTATTTACCCAGTTCATAAACACTTTGCTTTCCTTTCTGAATAAAAAAAGGGAACAACAAATGATAAGTGTGTACAAGCACGATTGATCTGATAAACATAAGAAAATGATGCAATTTACGTTTGTCAATTGTCCATGACCGTAAGGAGAAAAATCCGATTTTACATATGGGCTTGTTGGAAATGATTCGTAAGGTTTATTCGTCGGAGTTCGATCTCCATGGCGAAAAATCTAAAATCAAATGACGATGTTTTATTACAAGGATGTTATCGTTCTATAAACATGCATTGGGAACCGTTGCTATCATATGTTCGTGAGATAAGGAATTGATTTTTATGCCTGATTTTTATAACACGTAAAAGATAAGGTCGAATGCCTTCTCATTCGTCATTATCTTTTACGTATTATACCACGAACATGTTGCATATCCAAACATTGTTATAAAACTTGAAAATAGTGAATACGTGAAGAATCATAACTGTACGTGACTTGATTAAATTTGCTGGTAATCAAGTTATACGTGAATGCAAAATATTTTTATGTTATTCGTTTTATGTTAATTACGAGATGAATTTAAACGGTTCAATTCTTCGAAAAAAAACGATTTTAAACTAATTCTACAGAGATTATTCCTTACAAGATCCACTGTGGTATATTTCTAGGGCTAAACAATTCTCTTAGAGGGATTATGAACAATTGATGCTACCCACCACATTCACGAATTTGTATTCTAGGTCACTAGTGACTTCAAGTATCCCGAGAAAGAAAATAATCGAGTGACAAAAAATTATTGTCGTCATTTCAATGCAAAAAACTGGAACCGAGTACCTCGCAATATTTACTGAAAAAAATTCTAGGATGTGTCAAGAATTTCCCACGACTTCACATTTTAAAATCCCAGCTTGGACGCTAGTCTCCGCACTTTATATACCTTAATGACAGTGCCACACTTGTAGTGGGGGAAAATTAGAAGAATGACTCATGCCATTATTCAATGAGTACACTCTATAAACAAGTTACGGAATCGTTTCACTCAGAAAAGTGCAAATCAGGTCCGGCTGAGGGTCAATGATGACTTTTTTTGTTGGCGTACTTGCGAAAGACATCATCACCTCTTCAAGGTTCTCATATACCTGGAAATGAGCTTGTCATCCAAATTTTCGTGAAAAATTTTTTTCCATCATGAATTGATGAGAGAATCTGAGGGTGATTGGCATTGAGTGACGGTTCGCACTCGAGTTACTGGTGAGAGGGTTCGTGCATTACTGAACCAAATAAGATTTTCGAGGCATTCGCCCGAGCAGTTTATCCACCCTCCGAGAGTGAATATATGAAATGTTCAGAACATGTCTATTATGAATGGCAATTGCCTTCACATGAGTATATCAAGGAGATGCAATATGTAATTTCAATTTATGATATCATCTGGAGCGAGTACAAGTATCAAGTGGGGTGGTAGGGACTCGTGCCAAAAGCATTTGTTGCCTGAGGTGCTGACAGTATTTACACAGTAGGGTGTAAGGTTCATGGTGTGGGTGGAACTGTTGTTCACAGACTTGTTTCGAGTACGTGGATAAGTGCTTTGGGACTTGGTTTCAATCAAGAATTTTATCATTGCCCTGGAGCAATAGAATTTTCAAAACATTTTTAATGAGACCTATGGAATTTCGATTGACTTCTCCGAAAAATGATGTCTTCTACATTTCCCATCGAATATTCCTATAAAATCGGCATTTATTCAGCTGTGTTGAGCTGTCAATTACGAATACCAATCTCTATATTTGAACTATTGTAGTAATGAGATATTTAAATACATAAATCGATATTGAAATTTTGATGAATGCTGTTCATCAAAAATTTTTGACGAAATTCTGCATCATTCGGTTCATCGAAGATTTACAATTCGATTTAATCTATTATTCAATTCAGCATTTGCAATCGTGAATTTTTTACCAAATTGCAACACTTGAATATTTCCAGAGGCTTTAACTCCCTCATTGATTCACTTCAGCTTATCGCTTCGAACTACCGCAAATACTTGGAACGTCGTAAAAAGAGGTTCTTTGTGCCCAACACGTCGTACGTCTGGCAAAAAATTACAGATCAGTTTTGCATTAGCAGGCCGTCAAGACAGACGAATAAATTTCTTCCATCAAATACGAATATTCAAATCTTTATCATCACAGTGTGATTCAAATCCAAAATTAACTGCGAACCAAGCAAATCATCTAAATTCAATTTTTACATATTTTTTCTGATAATCCCATTAATAATTTTAATTCAGGAAGCGAGAAAATGGAATTCAACAATCTTCAAGTAAAACTTGATTCTGTCTCGTTGAAACATAGTTGGGAAAGCGCTCAGAAACGACTGGAGTACATTGCATCCACGTTATCACCAATAAAATTCATTTCCAGATTGAAAAATGAAAGTTCTAGTTCTAATTTTTATTGGGTGGAACAAAATAGCTCAGATCCGTGGCAAAATCGTCCGGAAAAATCCCATCAATTCTTATTAAAATGTAATGAATATTATGAGAATTCATAGCTATATTAATCCAGTGGGTCGCCCTTAACATGGTACCTTGGTGCCACGTTTACCTATGCATAGGAAAAGAATGAAGGAAAATAGGAGCCAGAGTGTTACACGATATTTTTTAAATATCACTTGGCAACTGATCCATTATTGTTGGAATTTTGCAATAAATTATTGTTGTATTTTACATAAAATTTTATAGTGTTACCACGACAGATCCTCAGGTTTAGAAAATTCTCACGAGATAATAGAGAAAAATTCCGGTTTTGAAACGTAATCTCCAAGATAAGGACACGAATTGTTATTCATAATTCGCAATATTTTGAGACATCGCACGTACGACAAAATTCATTGATTGCACCATATGGAAAACGTAATAGCAAGACTCATAAAGGACATTTCGCTCTTCTGTACGACAGAACAATACGCAGGATCATGTGGGCAAGATTCGAAATATCGCCCGAAAACTTGAGTATACAAAGCAAGAGCTAACTATTATATCTTCAACAGCTCGCTATAGTGGGTCAATATTGCAGACAGTTTGGGTTACAAAAGAGTATTGTATGGTAGGTATACGGTGAAAACGTGATGAAGACAATGGAGACCCCGGGTCTTGTAAATAAACATTGTCATATTTCCATGCAGTGATGTTACGTTATGATGATAACCATTAAAGTTCTTCGGGTACAGCCAGAGGTACACGAAATACTGTATCGAGTGGGACACACCTTATAAGGAACCATCAATTCCTTTTCTCTTTGGTACTGAAGACGGCAATCGATAAACGATTAGTCGAAAATTCACTAGACATCCAACGATAATATTTTTTTACTTCAATACTAGTTATATTAACATAAATAATATATTTACTTATTTCTTTCATGGTGCAGTATTTGTGAAAAAGGGCCCGAATATTCGGCCATTTCGGAAGAGTCAAAAATTCGTTTGTGATAAATAAATTTTATTTTAATTCAGAGAAATTTTATTTTGATGAAAATAAAAAATTCTTGCGCAGAGTAGAAATGAATTCTACTGGCCATTTGTTATGCGTCAGATTAAAATGAAATCGGCATCAAAATTTCAGTTCGTGTGTATATCATCAATGATCAATCTGTGTTAATGGTTCATATTTTTTTCAATATTCAAGAATCTCCAGTGCAAGGAAAATCCCAACTAAATTTCCATTCCCGTTTCAACTTCAACACTGAATGCATAAACGGACAACTACGACTTTCCAGAAATACATTTTAGATATCGAACTGGTAACCGCGTTTTGGCATCTCCAGGTCGTTGTCGCTTAGCATGTTTATTGAAAATTGTTGGAAGGGAGAAACTAATACCGTTCGAAAACTCCTGAGGAAAATGGAGAAACATAAATCCAATCCAATCTGGCGAATTGATGAAAAAAGTTTCGTATTGTAGAAAAATATTGAGTTTTTTACATCAATCCGCAGCAAAAATCCTACAATAAAGGGGCAAAACCAACCGAGCTATCGAACTACATCGAAATCTCGAATCCGTAACATCCGGATGACGATAACGATGCACTCTACGATTTGATTGTCGAAACATGTTTCATAAATTTAATGCAATTATTCTGAATGTTTGCGAGATAAAGTAACGGTAGGAATAAATTTGAATAATTGTGAGAATTTTTCACTCCGAAATGTCCATTAATTTTTAATGCCCGAATCCAGATGAATCTTATTTAGGTAATTTACTCGGGTAGTAAACCGAAGCCCGTTTTTTTCTGCCCGAATTACCATGAGTTCCCCTGGGTTTGCCTGGTCAATAAATGGAACTGACGCTGGTACAACCAAGAGGGCAAGCTTCTGAGTTGCTGCATTTTTAATGTGTTTTCTTAGGATTGGGTTATTCTTCATCATTAATGAGGACGCGAGGTTGAGCGAGAGATTAGGAAAGGAGTGAAGAGCAAATTTTGTTTTTAAACACGTGTTTAATATTCCCAGATAATTTTCTCTTTATTAAACTATAGACATTTACACTAGTTCGTTTTCGCACTCGCTCTGGACCTTTCTATTACTGAAAAATAAAATTCTACAAAAATCTCGAGTTGTTGGTCAACTTCTTTACGTCTAGATAGAATCCGATAACTTGAAATTTTCTCTCCGTCAGTTGAATTATCCGTAGATCAAGGAAATATTGAGAAAAATAATATCACCAAAACCGCAGCGTTTTTGTGAAATTGATTTGCGCATCACTCGCAATTGAAATTGATATTGCAATTTCTAATAAACACTGTCATGTACGGCACAAAAAACGCTCTTCATGGACGGTTGTCCACTGCCTTGTAAATAATACTCTTTGACCCCGGCCCTTCACTGAAGCACATTACGATACATGTGCTTCAATGAATGGCCATTGAAAATTGAAGCATCCTAGAAAAATCGTGTGGAAAGTATTTCAACACACGAGCCATGGAAAGCTCTACCTCGTGATTTTCAAATTTCGAAAGCATCGGAAGCTTGTCAAGAAAGAATCCTCCTGTGGTATCGTAATTAAATGGTGTCATCCTTCAAATTAACGATTGGATAATTATGTACACCACCATTTCGAGAGATATCGATGGAGGAGAAATCGATAAATAACATCGAAACATAATTCGACCCATACTCTATGATCCACTCCCCCAAATATCGAACTAGATCAAATCACAAAACTTCCAAAAATTTTTTTTTCTCTGAATATTGATGTAGCCCAGCAGCAGAGATCCGACGAGTTATTTATGACGTCTACAGGTGATTTCCACAACGAGACAACTATTCAGGAAAAATTACGTTTCTTTTTCTTCTAATTCCAGAGCGAAATGTCGAACATTTAGTGGAACCCAGATCCTGATCTACAACCGAAATCCATTTGTTTATGATAATTATTATAATTCGTTCGATCTGTGTGTCCTAGCAAATGTGTATTTTGTCGGATGGTGTGATCCAATACCCATCCTGATAAAACACCAGGGTAACAGGTACCAATAACTCCGTCTAAATGGCTTTTCTTTATCTCATTTCACGAGAACGTTCGCCTTTTTCTCTTGTCCGCGTTTAAAATAGGACGATGACGCACAACGGGTGGTAATAGTTTCGAATAAGGGTCGTGGTAGGATATCCCAAACGTCCATCTGCTGAGGACGGTGGAGTGTGGCTTCCAGTATCGATTTCATATTTCGCGTTTCAATGCTCAGAAAAGGTCCATTGTGCGTTATCCTCTTCAGTACAGTGCACACTTGGGAGTGGATCGGCGAACTCATCTATTTTGTTACGGTTTTGGAACTTCAACTCTTTTCAAATCTACACACTCCCGTTACATCCCTTGTTTCAATGTATCAGAATTTTTTTATGTCTCCGAGGCAATTTTATTTCTTATATTTATTGTTTATTTCTTTACATTTATCGTAGGAAGGAAGAAACCTGGAGGAATCCAGGGGATAGAGGGAAAACAATTAATAAATCCACTTCGATGGCTCAAGAATTCAATGGCCCAGTTCGTCAAATAGTATCATAACTAAACAATTAATAATTGCAGCTAAAATGTTTATTTAAAAAATCAGGCTGCGACTGGCTAATTATCGTTGTTCCTTAGACGAGGGGTATACAACTTTCCGGAAGGCTTAACTGACCTCCCAAGTGTAACACTGTGACAATTCCATCACATGAATAGTCACCGAATTCTCCGGCCTCTAATCCACCTTCTCCCTTGATATAAATAACCCGTAAACATCGCCCTTATCACCCCCCCCCCCCCCAACGAAATGGTTTTTTGCCCTTGTCATATAATTACAAGCTATGAGACACAATCCATACATGAAATTTTGAAGTCTATGTCCCCTGGAATTCCATAAAAAAGTGTAGCTTTCTTATAAAAAAATACGTATAGCTGTACAGGAAAACGGTAGTTTGACGGAAGGAAAGCGAAATGAACAATGGGCCGACGGGGTAACATGAAATAAGGCGGAGATGACAGGATTGGATGTCGTGGGATTGGATTTGTAGGGTGGGGAGAACAGCGATATTGCGAATAGAGAAATAACCTACAGGTGAATACCCAGATCCCTGCGAACTCGAATATATAAAATTAATTTTAGGAAATACTTTTTTCATTAATGAAAAAAATATTTCCTAAAATAAAGTGCCCAAATTTTCTTCGCATTATCTAATAAGAACTTAATTTACTCCTCACAATCACTATTCAGATCGTGTCCGCACGTTTCTGTGAAAGTTCGATATTGACCGCAGCATAATCATAATCTCAAAGGTTCGTCTCGTTGGCACTAGATCGGCATTTCTCCGGGACATCTGCGCTGAGACAAAAATCTGATGTTGCCAATTAAATACTTTTCTGACAAGAATTTAAAGCGATTGACAAAATTATATTTTTGTCTTCGTGCGAATGTATCGATGGGTGTAATGGCACGAATTCATTCCCAACCATCTCCCCACGAAATAGTGTCATTAACACACATATCTACCAGTCTGACATCTGCATAGAATTCCAGAGGCCATGATCAATAACAATGTCAAATGTTCTTCAATTCGTCCCACGATTAGACGGTAGCACATTGTCCACTCATCACAGCCCTCGTTATTCCCCAGTTCTCTCATCCATAAACCAGTGCTTGTTAACGTTTCCAATTTCACTATAAGCCGCGAGAATAGAATCATGACTAATCCATTGTGTCGCATTCTGAGTTAATTGGTTTATACCATTACATTCAAATCTTCTACAAGTGACGGGTAATCTGTCGAAGTGGCAGCGACAGATGGAATATTCCTTGATGAGAATTGTCATTTTTAATTAAATGACATTCGTCGGTACGTAGCATATATGTATCTATATGTCAATATTATTATTATTATTCTTTATTTCCTTGATGTTACAACGTATTTCCGTTGTTTTACATCTCCTCCCGCCTCTCTTAGCCTTTCTCCCTTCTTCCTACACTTTGTTTTTCCCTTCCTCTGCGGTGCCATGGGACCGACTTTTTTCCCCAACTGTACTGCATTTGCACAGGAGTAGAGGGAAACCATGGAAAACCTCTACCGTACAGTCGGCCGATAGTGCAGGGTCCCAGTGTACCCTTCCGTCACACTGACTCGAAGGGTACACTGGGTCTCCACACCCGTGCCTTCCGCGCAGTAATTTTTGAGCGAGCGAACGGTGTTCCTAAGCGGTCACCCATCCAAGCAGTATCCCAGTGGAACGTTGCTTAGCCTGGGTGATCGCCGGAGCAACACCACACTCGCCCAACCATTACAGTCGGTTTCTATATGTCAATAAATCTTATATATAAAATTCTCGTGTCACAGTGTATGGCTCCATACTCCTCCGAAAAGCAGTATCCTATTAGCCGCAAAAAAACGATTTTTGAACAAAAAAACTTATAGAATCGTTTGTACTTCGTTAGCAGGTGATTGTACCTTCGTTTTTAACGTTTAAGAGCTGATTATTCTTCTTTAATTCATTAATCAAAATAATGCGTGAAGTTAGCCGACGAAATTTTGAAAAATCAATTATTTTGAGTTTTTTTTTTCATTCGATTCTAAATCGTTTGTACAATCCGCCTCTATAATTATTATCGTTTAAGAGTCCATATTTTTTTATGAATCATATATTTTTCTCAATACCATTTGACATAGGCTCCCCCCCCCCTGTACTATATTAGCCGACAAAGGTCAGAAAAATACAGTATCACAATATTCTCTTCCTGTCATCAATAAGAAATCGTTTGTAGAATCTAAATCTAAATCATTTATTGTTTAAGAGTAGATATTTTTCTTATATTGTAGCGCATGTGCTCATCCGCATGCGCACTCGTCCGTCAGAATAATATTCTTTAATTAATTAATAGCCCATAAATGATGATTGATAGACTAATGACAATGGACTATATATGACCTACAAACAATTTTCAATCCAATGACGAGGTTACTTTTGACCTTCAATCGAAAATTAAAAAATGGGGTGCTAACTTTTGCTTGAAAAAGTTTTTAATTAATAAAAAAATAGATATTGACTATCAAAGCAAATTGATCGAATATCAATGGTCTTCCATGATAAGTCCAATGTACTGTCCAGCGTTTCGTTTTGGACTGACTCACCTGACAATTTCTTCATGAGCAACGACCATAAACCCGCTTTATTTTGACGCTTTTTATTTTGTTTCAGTTTATTGTACCAATTATGATGGGACCAAGCATTGTCTTTCTCTTTTTCAAGATCTTTCCAAACCTTATGTGAGTAGATCGGAATCTCTCCTGATCGGAAATAAATTTCGTACTTCATCAGAATCGCGAGTGCTTCTTCATCGGAAATTTTACACGTTGGTGGCATTTTTAATGTTTTAATGTTAACTTGTTGCACAGTGTTTGAGACACAGTGAAAACACTTTTTAGAATAGTCTTTATTAACACAAGGAAGACACGTCTTAGGTAGAGGACCGTTGTCCAGAGACTGAAAACTATATCAAAGGGAAAACGCTCTCAGGGAAAAGAAAAACAGTTTTATGACTCAAAATGAACGCGGTCCATTGTTGAAATTTCAGCACATGTTTAGGGGGGGGGGCTCTGTTTGTACGTTTACAAATGTACGAATGATGAACAGTAGAGAGAATTTTCAAACGTTGAGAGCACCGGTGTGCAGGGATCCAACTGTCGAGACAAAAATGTGGCTGTACATGTGGACCCAGCGCCACATGTACAGCTTACCTTTTATTGCTCATTTTTTTGGGTGTTCATTTTTTTCATTTCCCTCCCCTTCCTCTTACCCGCCGACGCCTGTCATCTCTTTCTGCCGCCGCAGGGGAGTAGTACGGTATGGTGGGGACACGACCACACTCGTATGTTTTCCTCACCGTCGTGCGACCGGGTATTCCACGCCCCTGATTCGTCCAAATTCAACCCTGAATAAGTTGAAGAGGGTGCGTCTGATCAAAAAGTCGCTCAGGACTTTTCGACCCAGAATTTCACTCCCAACTTAAGTTTAAAGTCTGGACGTGCAATTCTGGGACACCCTGTATATTAATCCTATAACTGTTCGCCTAGAATCGGGGAAAGAATTCGAAATTGAACGTATCGACGTAAAATTCGAAATCATGAGTGGAGCTTACATATCGAGACGACAGTTTCCCATCTATTTGAGCTATGGAATTACAACACATAAGAGGCAAGGTTTGAGTTTACACAATGCTGTTATGGATGTGGGACAAACCATATTTTCTTCTGGTCAAACGTACGTCGCTCTTTCAAGAGTAACTACATTGGGAGGCGTCCATTTGATCAATTTCGATCCATCTCCGGCAAAAGCTTCCATTACGGCCATTGAAGAATACAATAGACTCAGGGCAAAATACAGACCTGATATGATACAAATACCTCTGCCCGATAAATATTG
Organism: Diachasmimorpha longicaudata; assembly: GCF_034640455.1. Classification (NCBI taxonomy): domain Eukaryota; kingdom Metazoa; phylum Arthropoda; class Insecta; order Hymenoptera; family Braconidae; genus Diachasmimorpha; species Diachasmimorpha longicaudata. Next base: position 3,629,645 of record NC_087228.1, on the reverse strand, counting down.
GCCGAAGGTATGGGACGCTCAGTGGGCTTTTGAAATTGGTTAAAATGATGAGACGAATGTAGAAAATAAACAAATCGATATAAGTTCGTCTATCTGTGGGCTATGCAATTCTGCCGCTGGTGCCAGTTATGCTAATGCAGTAATTCAATGCATATTTCGGTCCCTCGTAATACGCCAAGTACTGTTGCTCACACCTGAAGATGAGCACACAGTAATAAATGAATTATTGAAAAAATACATAGAAGGCTCTGAAGTTTTGAATGCAAGTGCACTCATACAATTCGTCTATGATAAATTTTCGCTTGATAACGAGCAGGATCCCGTAATCTTTCTGGAACGTTTATGTGACAAAGTGCGTGATTTACAACAAAATTTAAAACATGAATTTACTCATCTTGATCGATGTAAAGTATGTAATTATATCAAAACTTCAAAAGAGAATAATATTGTTTTGAGTTTATCATTTAATAACATCAAAGAACCAGTGTGAACCAATTATGAAAATTAGAAAAAACTACATAAATAACAAAAGACGCCAAGCTCATTGATTGAATTTACCAGTGGAGAAAGCTGGTGATAATACGAGTCCATAAACGGTTTTGAGTTCTCTATGAATATTTTGACTAAGACGAGTCCCATAATATCTTACAAAGGACATCGCAGTCAAATCAAATACTCGACTCAAATCGAAAGGGGTAAAAAGTCCTTTGTGAATCAAAAGAGTATTTGATTTGACTGCGATGTCCTTTGTAGGATATTATGGGACTCGTCTTAGTCAAAATATTCATAGAGAACTCAAAACGGTTTATGGACTCCTATTATCACCAGCTTTATCCACTGGTAAATTCAATCAATGAGCTTGGCGTCTTTTGTTATTTATGTAGTTTTTTCAAATTTTCATAATTGTGGCTTCACTTTGTAAGTAATTGTTGTTTTAAGTTTCTTTTCAATTATGTTTTTCAAATGAACAACATCGAAATGTATGCTTGGCGCATTTTTTTACAAAAACATGTTTTGTTTTTGTTTTTTGGCGGATTTTAGGATGCTATAACCCTCTCCCATCCGATGTGTTTATTCACAAAAATCACATCTCACGAAAAATCCTGAATTTTTAGTAGATATTCAATAATAAATACATCAAACGGAGAAACTGCCGGTTAAAAAATCACAAATACAAGTTCCCAACAGCCACCAACTGGATTTTATTTCCACGCAACAGTCGTGTGCAGGAAAACGACTCAAAGATTTGGAAATAGAGTAAACTCCTATTTTATATTACCCCCTATAAAGTGAATTCACGTACTCGTCATTTATCACGATCTAGGAGGCAATTTTCGCATATAATACCACAAGAGCTCCGAAATTATCGGATATTTCCCGATAGGTTCGTTGCAAACAAATGAACGTGTCAAGTTTTCCAGTCTAAAAATCACGAGCGCGAAGCGAAGCTTATTTGTTTGTAGGGAACCTTGAGGGAAATATAAGATAATTTCGAAGTTCGAGTGGTATTCGGGGGATTATTTTTTGCATCCAAATCTTGGCCGATAGAATTGCACCATGAGACATAATTTTCAACGAATTGCCATTTAATCTGTCAGATACAATTGAGGGTTACTTCAACATTTGTTTTTTTTTTTGTATATAGCAACATGCAAAATTTCCAGTGAAATTTCCAAGAATTTCCGCTGAAATACCGTGTTGACTATATAAAATAACGTCGAATGGTGCAATCCTATTGGCCAAGATTTGGATGGGAAGAATAATCATTCGTCAAATCACGTAATTATCAAACTACAAATTATCAATTTAGGGAGGAAATTAAATTCTGTGCAACTATTTGTCACTCGTAATTCCAGGAGTGCAGAAGTTTGGGCAGTAGCGTTTCCAATCACAGAATCAATAATTTCACTCTAGAATGAACGAGGATAATTGTTGAAAGTATATTTGTCCTGGTAAAAATTATTCGAGAACTCTCAAAATTGAAAAGCCCACTTTTCCTTGAAACGTAGATATAATGCAGGCAATCAAAAGAAGAGAAAAATATTCTCTAAACAGTGGACTGAATTGTTTACTTCTACCCACCTGAAAAATGGAAGAATAGTACAACAATAAACTGTGGAGTGGAATAACTAAAATTACACCGAGGTAGCCGTCGGCATTACTCGTCAACTTTGACTTGTTTCGGCGGTCGTCAGGGTGGAGAGATTAGTTGACGAGGAGAAATTCCAAGAGCCTTTTGACTTGTCCACGTATATCGCTGAGGGTGAACTTTCCCGCTTTTCCCTTGCGGTATCACCTACATTTTCAGCACTTTGCATTTCCGGAGGATATCATGTCCCTGAATTTTTTAGCAACGCCATAAGGAGAGGTATTTATCAGGTCATTTGTCAATTTCGCGAAGCAACTTCAGTGCACTGAGAGAAAAGTCCAATAAAAATTACCCAAAATCCCTTCAGGAAAATTCCCAGAACTGCCTAGGATTTCTTTTAAAGCATCCCCTGATTTTTAATTGGATTTTCTGGGACAAATTACGTCAAACAATTTGCCTGAACGTTCCGTATACCGCCGCAGGGGTGTAGCACTATGTGTGGGCATCCTCGCCTTCGGCTCGGACGACAACTGCGATTCTAGTTTACAAACTATTTTTATTCCCACGGTATTTTTATCCTGTTTTTTTTTTCAATGTCCTTGTATTCATTCCATTACTCAATTCCATTACTTAGGCAACATTTTTGTCATAAAGGTACTACCACCTTTCTGACTAACGATTTTACAGTATTCACTGTTGCAGATCGTAGTGAAAATATGCCAGAAGAACCGAAACTGCAAGTTTAATACAAGTCCAAAAAGTATAACCGACTGTAATGGTTGGGCGAGTGCGGTGTTGCTCCGGCGATCATCGATGCTAAGCAGCGTTTCGCTGGGACACTACTTGGATGGGTGACCGCTTAGGAACACCGTTCGCTCGCTCAAAAATTACTGCACGGAAGGCACGGGTGTGGAGACCTAGTGTACCCTTCCGTCCCACTGACTAGAAGGGTACACTGGGACCATGCACTATCGGCCGACTGTACGGTAGAGGTTTTCCGTGGTTTCCCTCTACCCCTGTGCAAATGCAGTACAGTTGGGGAAAAAGTCGGTCCCATGGCACCGCAGGGGAAGGGAACAAAATGTTAAAAGCCGAGAGGGTATACATGTGAAAAATAATATACAAGTCCAAAAAGTTTCCAGAATGATCCTTGTCCAGGGTTAGCCAAGTACCTCGAAATCGCCTACAAGTGTCGTCCCTATAAGTACTCCCATGAACATTAATGCATGAATGTGGCACTCGTTCATTGGAATAAATGAATATTGATATTGCATTCAACTTCTCCGGATAATTTCCAATTGAGCGCTGAAAGTTCTGGGGGAATCTGCTCTTGTTTTCGCAAAATTACATGTTCGTACAGCCGATGATTGCACGAGTATCGAGTTTAATAATGAGATGGAGTATTCAAAAAGTTTTAGCTAATGAAATATGCTGAATTCCGACGATATTCAGAAAATGTATCATCCAGCCTTCCCCAGTGCGAGAATTGGTAGAATGAGAATCAGGAATTTAATGTAGTGACAATTGAGATTTGCTTTTTAACATTGATGTATGGAAAATACCTTCGTGGAAGGAAAGAAAAATGTATCGCCATTTTTTGCTCATTCGCTCAATTTTTTTCCTGTGTCGCAGGACCGCTCTCCAGTTTTATTCGAAGCTACCACTTTCATTGCAGCTCACGTGTGCTTTAGTGTCACACGTTTTCACGTATCGTCACCATCAAATTGCGCCGAAATGATCAACAGAGGGGTCAAATAAACTCGTACACATGTTTTTCGCGATGCTACATGAAAAGCTCTTTTCTGTCTACCCACGTATCTGTGACATGAAAATCAGAGATTTCTGTGAACGAGAGAACAAATGCTGATTTTATCAGACTCGTTAGGATTAGATCCCCTCGGAGCTAAATTTAAGTTATTGATGTGACAAATTGAATAATTGTATTATAATAAATAAATAATACAGGGCAAATGGTTTGTGTAAAAGGGAATCATCAAATGTCAGAAAAATCACAGGTTGATTGGCGACAAGTCAGCTTTTTAATATCACTCGGATGTTCAAACGTATCCAGGTATTACGTCAGCATTGATGGAAAGAAAGTACATTCTGCAGATGCGCAATCTTCCACAGCAGTATAAAATTCAAGATAAAATCGGCAGAATTGTCGTCCCGGTATTTACTGCTTCATAAAATCGTCTTGGACATTTGTCCCAGGTTTTCGCAAATCGTATGCTTAATACTGTTTGGAAATTGATGATTGTATTGCGCGCCTCTTCCTCAAGATGAACAACGTAGTACTCTTTCTACCGACCGAGGCGCCACAAGTTTAAAGCGAGAAAACAAAAATGTATCGACCCCCCACTCCTGCGTCCCATGCATCGGGGCCTGCCTCCCGAGACTCATTATCTTTAACGTGCTTCCGTAGCCAAATATTAAAATGGGTGTCCACAGAACCAAGGGTATTGGGACGGACTCATGTTTTCGGAAGTGGCGCTTCATACAAGTATGATAGAACTTCACTTACAGGTAAGTTCGTTTAATCATACAATTGTATTGCGCGCCTCTTTCTCAAGATGAGCAAAGTAGATGTTTAGAGATTAGAAATAAATTGAATTCCTCAATATAATAGAATTTAATGAAATGCATTGTATCAAGTAATTAATCCGCAAAAAAATTTATGTATTAAAAAATCAGGATCTTCATTGAAAAAGGCCCTCAACATGTCAAAATAGATTTAGCAAATAAACTCGGATCTTGCATAATAGGCCTGTTATAAAAATTAGCAAAAACCGACGAACTTTCTGTCCAGCCAACACATTTCTTTATCAGATCAATGCCTACTCCCAGTTTTTTTGCAGAAGAAGTAGAAGCATGTCTGGCGCTATGAGCAGAGAAAATCTCTATATCAACGCCACATTCCTGAAGGGTATCCTTCAATCATCTACTCAATGTTTGAGTCGAAATCTTATGATACGGTTTCTTAAATGAAATAAACAGTGCATGACTCTCAGTTCTAATATCTTTTGAGATATTCAGGTATTTCTGAAGCGTTTTGGCAGGACAGATGTTTTGGTTTTCTTTAAAAAATGGTAAAATTAATACTGGTTGTTTCTTACTGTCAATCTTAATTTCTACTGAATCGTTCTTAAATCTAATATTCCTCTCATCAATTAGAGCTAAGGTTTGCATCCTTTGGCCAGTAATTAATGCTAATAAGGTAACTAATTTTTTACTCAATACATCTAAAGGCAAGTCTTCATTCGATAAATCCTTAAAATAATCCAAGACACAGTCGCACTTAAGACGTTGACGCGTCAACAACTGTGTATAGTGGTCGCGAAATTAAATTAACCGATCGAGTATACCACTCTAGTGTGTCCTTATGAAGAATAAGACGAAGAAGGGTGAGAAAACCAAAACCCAACCGCCGGGGTATGTGAAAGCAGTCTTGAATCTCTTCCAAGAAAAAGAAGAACCGGAAAAGATGACAGCCAATTTGCAAGTTCTGCATCCAGCATGAATACTGATACCTCTCCATCACGCGGATGCCCATCTCTTCCAATCACCACCAACAACTCACTTCCGTCGACATCCAACAACACTCCAAACAGTAAAAAATCTATCAATTCCTTCAAACGCTTCCAAGAAATCATCCAAAAAACATTCAACAACCTATACTAGATTAAATCAAACATCATAAATCGTATTGAATTCGCAAAACTCGGGAACTCAAACCGTAACAACAACAATGATGTCATCATCCAAACGAGTCAAGGATTCCTACTCAAATCCAACACAAGCAAGATCGATCTCATCAACACTCTCAATCTACTACGAAGCCAAGGTAAACTGACCGATTTTAAGGAAACATACCTAACCACATCCCAGGCTAATCCTTCCCCCCCGCTACCTTCGCTATAGTAATTGCGACTGTCTAATTCGAAATCGATGATGACACAATGAAGAAACACCTGGTTCTCATCAGTATCAATCACCGCTACTGCAAAAGGATTATCGCTAGAGCAACAAGCAAACCAACCTCACTCTTCAGAGTTATCACCGGATGCGAAAAATCATTCCACAAATTAATGAATGAGGGAGTTTTTCTCTTCAACAAACACTATCCCGTATATCCCAGTTCCCCTTCCCCCGCAGCCCCGTCCCCATGCAGAAAATGTGCCCAATTCACGCACACCACCTCTGACTGCCCAAATAAATTAACATGTCAAAAATGCCAAGGTGCACACAATACCAACTCATGCATCAGCGATATGGCCATCAAGTGCAGCTCCTGCAACTCGTTCGATCATGCTGCCTGCTCGTTCAAATGTCCCAATAGGCCAACAAAACCTGTAGAAGGAGTCTTCAATGCACCCACTAAATCAATCAATAAAAAATCATCCGAGCTTGATAAAACCATCACCAAAAACAATCCCATTCACGCCCCAATCACCACCCACGACTACATAATCAGCACCTACATCAACAAAATAAACATCCCCAAAAATAAAAACAGAAAAGAACTCATCGCCAAACTGACAAAAACGCTTCATCGACACCTTCAGGTTCGACACAGCAGCAGTTTTCTCCGGTAACAAGATATACATTTTGATGTTCAACTTTGATGCACCAGAGACCCCGTCACCTACCGAACCATCCAAAGGTAAAAGTGTCATAATCGAAAATGGAAACAATTAATATATTATATTCCAACATTAACAGTTACTCCAACAAGAAGCCCCTCATAAATCCCTTTATGGAAAAGCACAATATCAACTGCAGTCTATTCGTTGAAGCCAAGATCAACGAGAACACCAACATCAAATACAGAGACTGGTTCTCAATGGGTAAAATCGGAGTGAGACTGAGAGGGTAAACAAGAGGAGGGGCACTAGTCCAAACACCTCCAAACCTCCAACTAAAAAAACAAAGTGCTCCGTCCATTAATCATCAACTGAATAAAATTCTCCACTTCTCTCTTGCCTTCAGAGATGAACCACTCCATATTTTTCTAGTATATTCCCACCACTCGGCAAAACTAGAAAACTCTTTGTTCATCAAGGCATCACTCTGCAAATACGCCATCATAATAGGGGACTTCAATCCTAATAAACACATAAATTATCAAATCAAAAACTTTCTTTTTACTGGGCAGTACACCCAACTACACACAGACTCAACATTCATCATGCCGTAAAACGATGACACTACACCTGATCTAATCTTCTGTACCAAGAACATTCAAAACAGAATACGCGACATTGAACTCTTCCCAGATCTGAGTTCGGATCACCTAGCAATCAAATTAAGCATCACCAAAGACCCCAGAATTTTCACCGAAGACCTACACCCTCCTCTTTATAACTTCGCAAGAACAGATATGGATAAAGTTAAGGCCGAATTACAACAGTTTATCACCAACCACCCGGAAATAAACGAAAGAAATATTACGACATTCAATACATTTCTATCAAAAACCATACTGAATCACACGCCTAAAATCAAACATAATTTCTTCAGTTATACGCTACCACCGTTCATCATACATCTCATCAAAACTAAGAGGAAGAATGTTGGATTTTGGAGTTTTCTCCACTGCAAAATTCAACCTGCTATAAAGCCATTCACTCTATAAAAATATTCTTTGGTATATGTTTATGGAGCCCTCCTCCTATAATAATTTAAGGGGAATCGCACGAGGATTATCCAGTATAGTTTTCCCCATTTACGTCTAGTGACCAGGATGGGTGCAGGGAGAGGGAGCTCTATTGCCCTCTGAGTCCGGGCCTTACGAGAGTTAGTTAGCTAGTTCAGTTCATAGTGAACATTTGTAGTATGCACTGCCTCTTGAGTGTGTAAAATCAATAGTAATATTCTATAATAATAAATTGAATTAAACAAAACTCGAACAGTGTTGATTCTTTTCTACCCCCATAAAACCAACAAAGAACTACAGGAGATACCAGGAGAACAAACTTGGGACTCCTCCTACCGTTAACAAAAAAATCAAAGCAGAAATAAACGCCCTCAACAACACCATCTTCGGTCTCTCTCAGAAGTTCAGCTCCTATCAATGGCTCAAGGCGTGTAGAGAAATCCAGTGCAAACAGGGTAAAGAATATTGGTTCACCATCAAGAAACTTTCCAGATACAGACCGGAAATGACAATCCCAGAAATAATATACAACACCCGCTCCCTTACTTCTGACACAGACAAAAGGGACGCTTTTGCAGAATACTTTGAAAACGCATATAAATTCACCGAATCCGACACCTTTGACGACATAATGCATAACCTTATAGATGACTGGTACGACGCCTTCTCCCATTCTCCTTCACCGTCTCCCGAAAACACTCCCACCATTTCCTCCAGAGAATATCAAAGATTCCTGATGAGCGGTACAAATACAGCTCCCTGTCACGATAGCATACGCCAAATTACCTTAAAGAGTTTTTCCTACTCAATTCACCTCCACACCAGGACAATTTTCAATTTCTGCATGAAAAACTCCTACTTTCCACCAGAATGGAAAAAGGGAATTATCACATATAATACCACAAGTCGTCAAGTTTTTCAGGAAAAATCACTCGTTCTGCGCACTCGTGATTTTTTAACCTGATTATTTTTCCCACCCAAATCTTGGCCAATAGGATCGCACCATTCGACGTTATTTTGTATAGCCAACACGGTATTTCAGCGGAAATTCTTGGAAATTTCACTGGAAATTTTGCATGTTGCCTATATAAAAAAAAATGAAGAAGTAACCCTCAATTGTTTCTGACAAATTAAATGGCAATTCGTTGAAAATTATGTCTCATGGTGCAATTCTATCGGCCAAGATTTGGATGGAAAAAATAATCCCCCGAATACCACTCGAACTTCGAAATTATCTGATATTTCCCTCAAGGTTCCCTACAAACCAATAAGCTCGTCAAGTTTTCCAGAAAAATCACGAGCGCGAAGCGCGAAACTTGACACGTTCATTTGTTTGCAACGAACCTATCGGGAAATATCCGATAATTTCGGAGCTCTTGTGGTATTATATGCGAAAATTTTGCATGTTGCTATATATAAAAAAAAATAAATGTTGAAGTAACCCTCAATTGTATCTGACAGATTAAATGGCAATTCGTTGAAAATTATGTCTCATGGTGCAATTCTATCGGCCATGATTTGGATGCAAAAAATAATCCCCCGAATACCACTCGAACTTCGAAATTATCTGATATTTCCCTCAAGGTTCCCTACAAACAAATAAGCTTGTCAAGTTTTCCAGAAAAATCACGAGCGCGAAGCGCGAAACTTGACACGTTCATTTGTTTGCAACGAACCTATCGGGAAATATCCGATAATTTCGGAGCTCTTGTGGTATTATATGCGATAATTTTTTGAATATTTTGATAAACAAACGACACTTAACCAAATAAACCTCTTTTCATGTCATGGCACAATTCTCTTGGCCGAAATTTGGATAGGAAAAATAATCCCCTGAATACCACTCGAGCTTCAAAATTATAGAATATTTCCCTCTAGGTTCCCTGCATACAAATGAAGTCGTCAAGTTTTTCACATATAATACCACAAGTGGTTCAAAATTATCGAATATTTCCCGATAGATTCGTTGCAAACAAATGAAGGAGTCAAGTTTTTCAGGCTAAAAAATCACGAGTGCGAAGCACGAGTGATTTTTCCTGAAAAACTTGACGACTTCATTTGTATGCAGGGAACCTAGAGGGAAATATTCTATAATTTTGAAGCTCGAGTGGTATTCAGGGGATTATTTTTCCTATCCAAATTTCGGCCAAGAGAATTGTGCCATGACATGAAAAGAGGTTTATTTGGTTAAGTGTCGTTTGTTTACCAAAATATTCAAAAAATTATCGCTGATATTCGAGGTAGGCTATACAAAATATCAACAAATGGTGCAATTCTATTGGCTGAAATTTGGGTGGGAAAAATAATCACATATAATACCACAAGTGGTTCAAAATTATCGAATATTTCCCGATAGATTCGTTGCAAACAAATGAAGGAGTCAAGTTTTTCAGGCTAAAAAATCACGAGTGCGAAGCACGAGTGATTTTTACTGAAAAACTTGACGACTTCATTTGTATGCAGGGAACCTAGAGGGAAATATTCTATAATTTTGAAGCTCGAGTGGTATTCAGGGGATTATTTTTCCTATCCAAATTTCGGCCAAGAGAATTGTGCCATGACATGAAAAGAGGTTTATTTGGTTAAGTGTCGTTTGTTTACCAAAATATTCAAAAAATTATCGCATATAATACCACAAGAGCTCCGAAATTATCGGATATTTCCCGATAGGTTCGTTGCAAACAAATGAACGTGTCAAGTTTTCCAGTTTAAAAATCACGAGCGCGAAGCGCGAGTGATTTTTCTGGAAAACTTGACGAGCTTATTTGTTTGTAGGGAACCTTGAGGGAAATATCAGATAATTTCGAAGTTCGAGTGGTATTCGGGGGATTATTTTTTGCATCCAAATGTTGGCCGATAGAATTGCACCATGAGACATAATTTTCAACGAATTGCCATTTAATCTGTCAGATACAATTGAGGGTTACTTCAACATTTGTTTTTTTTTATATATATCAACATGCAAAATTTCCAGTGAAATTTCCAAGAATATCCGCTGAAATACCGTGTTGACTATACAAAATAACGTCGAATGGTGCAATCCTATTGGCCAAGATTTGGATGGGAAAAATAATCGCTGATATTCGAGGTAGGCTATACAAAATATCAACAAATGGTGCAATTCTATTGGCTGAAATTTGGGTGGGAAAAATAATCACATATAATACCACAAGTGGTTCAAAATTATCGAATATTTCCCGATAGATTCGTTGCAAAAACTTGACGACTTCATTTGTATGCAGGGAACCTAGAGGGAAATATTCTATAATTTTGAAGCTCGAGTGGTATTCAGGGGATTATTTTTCCTATCCAAATTTCGGCCAAGAGAATTGTGCCATGACATGAAAAGAGGTTTATTTGGTTAAGTGTCGTTTGTTTACTAAAATATTCAAAAAATTATCGCTGATATTCGAGGTAGGCTATACAAAATATCAACAAATGGTGCAATTCTATTGGCTGAAATTTGGGTGGGAAAAATAATCAGGAAAAATCACTCGTGCTTCGCACTCGTGATTTTTTAGCCTGAAAAACTTGACTCCTTCATTTGTTTGCAACGAATCTATCGGGAAATATTCGATAATTTTGAAGCACTTGTGGTATTATATGTGAAAATTTGTAAAAATTGAATTTAGATGATTTGCCTGATTCGCAGTTAATTTTGGATTTGAATGGCGCTGTGATGATAACGATTTGAATATTGGTATTTGATGGGACAAATTTATTCGTCTGTCTTGACGGCCTGCTAAGGCAAAACTGATCTGTAATTTTTTGCCAGACGTACGACGTGTTGGGCACAAAGAGCCTCTTTGTTACGACCTTTCAAGTATTTGTGGTATTTCGGAGCGATAAGCTGAAGTCAATCAATGAAGGATTTGAAGCCTCTGGAAATATTCAACTGTTGCAATTTGGTACACAATTCACGATTGTAAATGGTGAATCGAATAATAGATCAAATCGAATTGTAAATCTTCGATGAACCGAATGATGCAGAATTTCGCCAAAAATTTTTGATGAACAGCATTTATCAAAATTTCAATATCGATTTATGTATTTAAATATCTCGTTACTACAATAGTTAAAATATAGAGATTGGTATTCCTAATTGACAGCTCAACACAAATGAATAAATGCCGATTTTATAGGAATATTCGATGGGAAATGTAGAAGACATCATTTTTCGGAGAATTCAATCTCATAAAAATCAAAAATAATTTTTGAAAAAAATGGCCAAGTCCACGTTTCAATGCATTGTGTTATGCACGGTTTCGTTAATTTCACTGGTTTCAAAAAATGCTAAAAATAAAAAAAAAGCCAAGCTTGTATAAATACACTGCCTTATTTATAAAGCCACCACTCTGAATACAAGATTTACGCCAAAAACGCCTGATATTTGGTCGAAAAAAAAAATTCAAAAAAAACGCCGCGACCAACGTACTTGGCGCGGTTTCTACAAAACCCCATCAGATGAGAGCTGCTATTCACTGTAGATGTAGGTCCTACATTATAGGATTGGGTGCAGGAAGTGTCCCTGAACAAAAACATCATTGCTGCCTTGCTGTGGCAGAGTTATTGATATGTGGATGCCAGATTATCCAATGGTATAAGTTGAAAATTCCCTTAATTTCAGGGTTGCACTATTGGGCAGCTCTGGGCTTACACCATGGATGGATTCTAACTGATTGGAATAAAACACATATCATCTCATAATCTGCAAACACCTCCGGTGGCAATATAGTTCCTGTTCCTGAAGTATGCTTCAGGGTAAAGAACCTCCTAAGCTAACTTCTCGTTAGTAGGAAAAACCGCGCCAAGTACGTTGGTCGCGGCGTTTTTTTTGAATTTTTTTTTTCGACCAAATATCAGGCGTTTTTGGCGTAAATCTTGTATTCAGAGTGGTGGCTTTATAAATAAAGCAGTGTATTTATACAAGCTTGGCTTTTTTTTTATTTTTAGTATTTTTTGAAACCAGTGAAATTAACGAAACCGTGCATAACACAATGCATTGAAACGTGGACTTGGCCATTTTTTTCAAAAATTATTTTTGATTTTTATGAGATTTTTACTATTTTTCCAAATATATTTCAAGTTTTTTTACCTAAATGAATTTTCATATTAATTGTTAAGAAGTTGCCAGCTAATTGTATTTTTTTGAGGCCATCCGAGAGCGGGAGTTATGATGAGTGAGTGGGTGTTGGGGGTAGGATTGAAGGATAAAGGGTTGTCCAAACCGGATTTCCATCTCGAAACCTAAGCACCTTTCCTTCTTAAGCTGTCCACACGTAGATTATTTTTTCATTTTTCAATTGTTTTCGTAGTCTAATTGTTGCCGCCGGTACATGCCCCTCTTGGTTAGCTGTACCGATGTCTTCCTGAACAGTTAGCATGTATCAACTATTTTTAATTTTTTCTGTAGACTATACGAGAGCTAGAGTGATGATGAGTGAGTGGATGTTGGGGGTGGGATTGAAGGGTGAAGGGTTGTCCAAACGGGATTTCAATCTCGAAATCTAAGCACCTTATCTTGTTCAGCTATTCACACGTGGAGTATTTTTTCATTTTTCAATTGTTTTCATAGGCTAATCGTTGGTGCCGGTACATGCCCCTGTTGGTTAGGTGTACTGATGTGTTCATGGACAGGTGGCATGTATCGGCTTTGTTTAATACTATATCAAATATATTTTTCAAGTTTTTTCACGTAAAGGAACTTTTATACTAATGTTAAGAAGTCTCTAGTGAATTGTATTGTTTTTTATGTTTTTATGAGAAATATATAGATATATTTTGAATATTTTTACTTCTAACTTTTTATTCCCTATTCCTTACCCCGGTAGCTTATTCTAATTTTGACCGCAGATATTGGTATTCCTTGGGGTTTCTTTAAGTTAGGTATATTAACAAGATAACCTTTGAATAAATAAAAACGAAAAATAGAAAAGTATATAAGAAAAAGACAATGGGAAAAAGGAACGCAAAAAAATTAGTTTAGACATTTTATAAGGTCCATTATTTTTTTTTTTATTGTCAAATTCATCACAAACTTCTTGACTCCGGTGATCACCTACTTTTCTTATTTTACATAAACAGTCTTTTTCTCTATTGTCTACTTAATATTTCACATTTTCAAATACCTTCGTACGTTTAAGTTTTTCCGATAATTATATTTTAACATTAATAATGTTACGCTATATTATATTTTAACGAGACTCATATTTAACATGGACATAGATGATTTTATATTTAATAATAATTAACAGACTTTTCTTGATATGATCTATCACAATATTCCTGAGGTACGAAATTCATTAACAATTATTTGTTTTACTTCATCAATTAAAAATACAGCTATTTTATTTTTATTTTTCGGAAAATACTAACGCATATTTCCGTGTGAAATTTTAACCTAAAAAATCGTCGACGGACGCCGGCGGTTTTCCCCCCCTAAAAACATATGCAATAAATGGATCACATAGCTCAATGGGCTCCGAATATTGACGCGGATAACTTAATTAACGTTTTATATATTTAAAAGCTTACCAGGTCGTCGTTACTCTCCATAACTGCCAGAGGTGGGATGTTATTAAGATTGTTGTTGTCCATATTGATACACTGAAAAAACAATAGACGATGCATTCACCAACACTTCACTGCACTGTACACTTTTATCTAGGGACAAAAAAAAATCGCCAGCGTCTTACTAGCGAATGGCCAATCACGATTAGGTATTTCACTATAGTACACTACACTGCGCGCTGCCAACTGAGCGGCTCCAATGTAGCCTTTTAGTGATCGACATAATAAAAACTCGAGAAATGTGCATGTTAGCTCGTTGCTATGCGCATATTTTCCTTAATATTCCATAAATAAAAGCGATAATTGGTTCACTGGAAAGCTGATACGCGATTTATATTACGTAACTAAGGGCAGTTTTCACCTAAATAATCGCATAATGTTATTAAGTGAGAAAAAAGGATTGGAGGTAGTGGAAGGGGAAGTTGTGAGGTGTATAGATACTTGGTAGCGTTCGGCGATCTTTCGCGTATGAAACGTGTACTTGGCCGATACGCTACCGCGTATCTCGATCGAAATCACATGTCTCATTAAAAATGTTTTGAAAATTCTATTGTTCCAGGGCAATGACAAAATTCTTGATTGAAACCAAGTCCCAAAGCACTGATCCACGTACTCGAAACAAGTCTGTGAACAACAGTTCCACCCACACCATGAACCTTCCACCCTGCTGTGTAAATACTGTCAGCACCTTGGGCAACAAATGCTTTTGGCACGAGTCCCTACCACCCCACTTGATACTTGTACTCGCTCCAGATGAAATCATAAATTGAAATTACATATTACATCTCCTTGATATACTCGTGCGAATGGAATTGCCATTCATAACAGACCTATTCTGAACATTTCATAAATTCACTCTCGGAGGGTGGATAAACTGCTCGGGCGCATCCCTCGAAAATCTTATTTGGTTCAGTAATGCACGAACGCTCTTACCAATAACTCGAGTGCGAACCGTCACTCAATGCCAATCACCCTCAGATTCTCTCATTAATTCATGATGGAAAAAATTTTTCATGAACATTTGGATGACAAGGTCATTTCCAGGGATATGAGGACCTTGAAGAGGTGATGATGTCTTTCGCAAGTACGCCAATAAAAAAAAATCATCAGTGACGCTGAGCTGGACTTGATTTGCACTTTCTGAGCGAAACGATTCCGTGAATTGTTTATAGTGAGTACTCATTGAATAATGGCATGAGTCATTCTTTTAATCTTCCCCCACTACAAGTGTGGCACTGTCATTAAAGTATATAAAGTGCGGAGACTGGCGTCCAAGTTGGGATTTTCAATTCTTGACACATCCTGGAATTTTTTTCAATAAATATTTCGAGGTACTCAGTTGCAGTTTTTCGCATTGAAATGACGTCAATAATTATTTGTCGCTGGATTATTTTTTTTCTGGGGATACTTGAAGTAACTAGTGACCTAGAATACAAATTTGTGAATGTGGTGAGTAGCATCAATTGTTCATAATCCCTATAAGAGCTTATTCTATAAAAAATTTCTTAAATTGTCATCGTAGCCTCCTGAGTATGCTGTTAGTTGTTATCAATTATCACCGTTTTGCGTTATTCCTGTATTGTTTAGCACTAAAAATATACCACAGCGAATCTTGTAAGAAATAATCTCTTTAGTATTAGTTTAAAATTATTTTTTTCTAAGAATTGAACCGTATAAATTCACCTCGTAATTTTCTTACAACATAAAAAGAACTACTGGAATGGAAAAACTACTGGAAATTTTTAAACATATCAATTAGCGATGGCATAACATAAAAGATATAGCATAAAAATTTTCTGCCGTCAAGCATGACGATTATGAATAAATTTAATCACGTCATGTGCAATTATCATTCTTCAAGTATTCATTATTTTCAAGTTTTATAACAATGTTTGGATATGCAACATGTTCATGATATAACACGTAAAAGATAATGATGAATGAGGAGGCATTCGAGGTTCGTGAAGTGCAAACGATTCGAGATTTATGAAACTAAAAATCAATTGCTTTTCTCACAAACATATGATAGCAATGGTTCCCAATGTATGTTCATAGAATGATAGCATACTTGTAATAAAATACCGCCATTTGATTTCAGATTTTTCGCCATGGAGATCGAACTCCGACGAATAAACCTTACGAATCATTTCGAACAAGTCCATATGTAAAATCGGATTTTTATCCTTATGGTCATGGACAATTGACAAACGTAAATTGCATAATTTTCTTATGTTTATCAGATTAATCGTGCTGGTACACACTGATCATTTGTTGTTCACATATTTTATTCAGAAAGGAAAGCAACGTGTTTATGAACTCGGTAAATACATGCGCGAACGTTTTGGCCAGTTTCTGGGGGATCTATACGATTCTAAGGTGGTATTCGCGCGTAGTACTTATTCTGACAGAACGCAAATGTCTCTTCAAGTGGCGATGGCGGGTATGTTTTCCCCTGGTCCTTCTCAAAAATGGAATTCAGAACTAAATTGGCAGCCAGTGGTGATGTATATTCCATCACCTGAAGACGACTTTTTGTTTTTCTACAGAACCCCGGAGTGAGAGAATATATTTAAAGTATATTTCGATGCAGGTGCGACAGGATGGTAACGAGGGTGAAGTTGTCAATCACATGAGTCAAAACACCCTGTCGCACGTATATCCGAACTATTCGTCTTTGTTAGTGATGCTACGTTCGGGGAGTGGCGAACTGTGCCATTTTTCGTTTACTAGTAAACGAAAAGGTACTTTTCAATACGAGCTGAATGTAGCAGCAGTGAGAAAAAATATTATTTCTTCACAGGTGATAGATTTTAACATGAAAATTGACCCGATATTTCATGGTAGGTTTCAAGCGGAGTGCGTTAATGCCCTAAAAGTTCTGCAACTTCAGGAAGAAATTGAAAAATTCAGTGATTTTGGGAAAAATCTGAGCGAATGGATCGGCGCTCCAATCACGGATAGTAAACACTATAATTTTGTTTATCATGGTTTAGCGTCACTAGAGTCCATGGGATATACTCTTCCGTCATGGGCTTCAGCGATTTTTCCCACTGGTATATTATTAAAGGCTGTCGATCAACAATATAAAGTACTAAATTACAACAGGAAAATGAGGTGCCTCGGTGGAGGTAACTATGAAAAAGTTATGGGCAAACTATTTGTTTAATGCACGGCAATCAGGGCAAATCTGGGCAGGAGGGGAGAATAATAATTTCAAAATTCTTGAATGACTTTAAAAGAATTTTCGGGTAGTTTTGTTAATGAAGTTCAACCTAGAGTAGCATCAGAAAAATTATAGTAGGGTATTCCACGAATTCCGGCACCATACCAGTAAGTATTCAGAGCTCACTGATTTCTATCATACGATAAATTCAATAGAACTATTGCCTTGACCGATGCACTACCGTATATTTGGATTCCAAAATATAACGACTACTATTCAGTTTACAAATTTATCAACGTGATCTTATGTGTTATAGGAATGGTTTTAAAGAAATTTACAGATAACATGTTAACTACTGCGAATAAAACTAGGCATTCAAAATTGAAGATGGAATTACTAGCCGCCCACGACATAAACATCGTTTCGCTGTTGAAAATTCTTGATGTCTATAAACCTCAGGTACCAGAATATGCCAGCGCAATTTTCGTTGAATTACTGGCGGATGGTGATCAACATTTTGTCAACGTGAGTTCAAATTCTCTCTAGGTTAATAATAATAATATACGAGTTTCATTGATAGCTATATTTGCCATCGAAACCTCACTATAGATTCATTATTACCTGGGGAGCCCATCTGTGACAGAATCCCTAAGAATCCCCGGATGTGAACAACTATGTCCCCTGGAAAAGTTTGTGGAACTACTTGGCAGTTCCATGCCAACGGCTGAGAATAGCTGTTGACCAGGATGGCTTCCACTCAAAAATATTTTCTATTACTAGTATTCGTGTAGTCAATTAAATGTATCGGTCATCACAAACGTGTTTATTAATCTTTATAGTGTAATGACTCCATTATGAAGGTCAACACTTTTTCACCACACGAAACGAAATTTTAGGTAGAAATTAAACTTCAAGGGGGTGGAACGAGGAACCGTAGTTGCGCGAGGGAGTTGCGCATGAAACTCCCACGCGTGGGATTTTTACCCCGGTCTGGCATTTTATTTAAATATTTCATTTGACTTGTGTTGCTGCTATGGTATTGTGTTGAAAAAAAAATCTAAAGTGTTAATAGAATTAATAAAAACATTGTTGTAGTGCTTTTGTATACTATAGTGTTACTATATTTTGTATACATCATTACAACTGCTACCTACATAAACAAATGCAACACGTTATTAAATAAAATTATCTAAAAAAGTGAGAAACACGATGGGGATATATATGTTTACAATAGTGTGCAATACTATTAGTATACGCATAGGTGTGACAGGAGGTATTATTTTCCCCTCGCGTCGGAGTGATTTCCCCACCCTCGGGAATCGCCTCAGATCACCGTAGGCTAAGTCCTAGGGATTAAAACCCACCATCCGTCTTTACGACGACTGCTAGGGACTCTAGCCACCCTCAAAGGGCGCATGCGTTGAATTATCGATCGAACCACCCTGCAACAGGTCGTTCGATCGGGACAACGATTACTCTTGCCCCGGTGCTATTCTTGATCACATTGTACATGTCCCGGTGCCACTTTTGCCCGGTGTTACGTCTGAATACTTTTATCTTATTATTGCACGCGTGCCTTCGTTAATACGTTTGTAATTTGTAACAGACATTTGGGGATGTCTGTTGGGAACCCCAAAGACGGGAGGAAGACCACCAAATCCCGAGACGACGAGTAGAATAAAAGCGTGAGTGAGCGGGAAGAGAGAGAGAATATTTTTATTTATTTTTGTACTATTCCACTTCGGTGTGGCTAAACACGGAAAATGGGGATTTTTATACTTTACCGCCGTTTACCGACCCAAGTAGGATTTTTGTGGGCCCATTAAAATTATCGCGAAGAAGGGCCAAAATACGAGTCATCCGGTAATTTTGGTGGGGTTCACCCTTAGTTAATCGTTCGGGCATTTGAATGAGCCCGGCTGAAATACCAGCGCTCCAATATGCGGATTTTCGGGGGATTAATTGGTTACGTTTTAGGTTTTTTTTTTTGGTGGAAGGTCGCTCGAAACAGGCACAGCCCCTGTCTTCGACGAATTGCCAGGCTGTTTGGAATTTACGTCATTAGTTTTCGGTTTTTGGATATATTGATTTAACCCCCCTAGATCCCGGAGAGTCCAACCCGCAGGAAGCGCCAAAGCCATAGAATCATTTCTGAGTAATCACGTCCGTAGAACCCAGTCGGTAAAGGGGAGAGTCAGGACCACGATTGGACTAATTAGAGTAGAGAGGGTGACACTACCCGGTGCCCTCGGAAAATTTCGGGAGGACCTCGGGAAATAGGGCGGAGCCGCCCGGTCCATCCACATTCGATCACATCGACGTGATCCATCAGTTGTGATCTACGAATCAAAGGGATAAGTAGTACTTAGAGTTATCCGTGAATACTTGTTTCAATCGAGGATGAAGGGAAAACGTAGGCGTAGACGCCTAGATTTGATGGTGAGCTAATTATTTTATTTATTCGTCTTGGGTTACGCCCAAAGCCCCCTTTCTCCACTCCCGGGCGGTTAATGATTAGAGATAATAAGAATTTTTTACCCGTCAATAAAGTACGGGTCTTCTCCAGGTTTTACCTGGCCCAAAAATCCCCTTGAAGTGTTTTATTAGTGTTTCTTTTTTTTGTGTAATTCCGGGCCGTAATGAATAAATAAAAGAAAGGATAGAATAATGATTACGGTACTGCGTAGTAGGGTGAAGGATAGACCGGGGTGGGAATTGCATCATCCACCCGTTCGATATCCCGATCGAAATTCCGCCGGAACTTCTAATAGTTCCCAGCCGGCTAATAATGATCCGAAATCTCTCATATTTTGTGAGATTGCTCGGGGAAGTATTCTCTTAAGATGGGCCTTTGGATTTCGGAAATCCACTCAGCCGTTCTCGAGATATGTTAAATCGCCGGTTTACTGGTTAATTCCCCCCTCGGTGTAACACCTTGGGTTGGCCCATTGCAGTGCGTTCGCGTTTCCGACAGGATTACGGTGATCCTGTACGGTTAGAAATGATTGGAAATTGTTGAATGTTTACTGGAAGCACCTACTAGAGGATCGCGATTTAATGGGCTAAAGTTTTTGATGTTCGCCTCTACTGATTAGGCGTTTTCGCGAATCTCCGGAAGCGTATCTTCCAGCCTCCAGAGAATCTCCCCCATGCGTGGCGGGTTTCGCATCCGTCTCTCTCGCTCTCTCTCTCTCGCACGCGTTATATTAGATATGCTGCAAGATCTTTAATATTTATTGGTTATTTCCACATTGTTTGAAGGGAAATTTTTAAGGGACATATTTAGGGAATTAGGCGAAGTATTTGGTAACCTATCCCGAAGCTTTGATAGTAATTAGGGATTTATTAAAGATTATCCGGGATTATTTATCCTGGCCAAGATTAAGGGAAATTAAGAGGAATGTCGAAGAAAGATAATGTTAGGAAATCTTTGTATATCATTTGTGGATAATTGGCAGAGCGGAAAATTTGGAAGAATATACATAATTTACTTATTCTCGTGACTTTTCTTTATTTTTTTCCTCCTAGATCCCTTATTTTGTAGCCAATATCTCTAGTTCCACCTGAAACCCACCCTTCTCTCCACAACCTAGCACACTGAGCGACTCGAGGACCGTTATCTTTCCCCGGAATCTAATTGTCTCTTTATTTAATTGTCTCTTTTATTTTAATGTCTCTTTTTTTTTTTGTCTCTTTTATATATATCTTATATATAAAATTCTCGTGTCACAGTGTTTGGTTCCATACTCCTCCGAAACGGCTTGACCGATTTTGATGAAATTTTTTGTGCTTATCCGGTATCTATGAGAATCGGCCAACATCTATTTTTCATCCCCCTAAATGTTAGGGGTAGTCCACCCCTAAATTTTTTTTTCTATTTTTTAGACAAAATTTTTAATTTCTATTTTTTTATGATACAATATACAAAAATACATACAACCCTCAATTTTCACCCTTCTACGATCAACCCTTATTTTTTAATAGCCATTTTAGTAGTTTAATCATTTTTCCTCTCCGGTCGATAACTGATCAATCGTCATTTAATTAGTTATATCCCCGCCAGATATCTACAGATGTCACTTCTGACCAGGGTTGGGTAAATCGGGGGGGGGGGGCTCCGTTTGTACTTTCTCAACTGTACAAATGATCAACTGTACAGAAAATTTTCAAACGGTGAGAACACCACTGTGCAGGGATTCAACTGTCGAGACAAAAATGTGGCTGTACATGTGGACCCAGCGCCATATGTACAGCTTAGCTTTTTGTACGTAAAAACGAAAACGTAACTAGAACATATATATCTTATATATATGTTCTAGTTACGTTTTCGTTTTACATATATATCTTATATATATATCTTATATATATGTTCTAGTTACGTTTTCGTTTTTGCGTATTTTGGGATGTAATGATTGAGGTTCAGTCAAAACTCCGGTTTGATACTTCCGGCTTAAAAAGTATCTGGCGCTCATTGGTTTAGATTTTTGAGTCTAATTAGATAAAGGGGTAGTAGGGCGAAGGTGATGGGCATTTTCCGACCCCCATAGAAAATGTCACGTTACAAATTTCTTAATTAATAATCCTATTATATTGTGAAACCGTTTAATTTATTGTGTGACGTGGAGTCGATTTGCGAGCTGTGTTAAGCGTACAGGTCATATTATCGACAATAAAGTAAGTTTTGAATTTATTACGCTTCTGCTTTATTTCTTTTTTGTCTCTCTCTCTAATCTATGTTGGGTCTTCCAACTCTCACACCCCGAGATTGCCGGGAAACGTTGTTGGCTTTCGAAAAACCAACTGGCGCCCAATTAATTATTATTAAGTTGTTTATTAAGAATTCCTTAAAGGAAAAATCTAGAGCCCTGACAGCCCTTGACCCAGGCCTCGTCAGGTGAGGGTCTTTAAAATGGTTGTTCGAAATAACGAATAAACCGTAAATTGTTTAAAATAAAAAAGCCCTTGTCTCATAGATATATATCAGCCGTCTCTTTCTTTGGCTAGGGAGACAACTTCCTGTTTTACCAACAGTTACATTACAAGACTACAAGTTTGGGGCTAGCGTTTAAAAGGGCGCTGCGTTTAAAGTGTGAAGTTGATAAATTTTTACAAAATTAGAGGGAATCTCGAAATTTTGGCGAATTAGGAAAATTGACTCTATGCTCATTTCAGCTAAGAATTAAAAATTATCGAAAAGCCGGAAAAGTAGGAAAACCCGAAAAAGTATATATGCTACGATTATAGCTTTAAAAAAATCTACATTTTTATTTTTGATTATAGATTTGTCTTGAAAAGTGCCCACATTGCTATGTAAAACTTGATTTTTTATGTACAATTTTTCATGTTGCGAGCGCCATAAGTTCAAGTTTTCACTTCTGCCTGTACTCCCGGAGTGCAACCCTTTTTTTTTATTGCAGTATTGATAAAGAAAAGTTTGAAGTATCTGGATTAAGAGGCCTTTGGTAAAAACGGGCAAACGTTTGAGAGCCGGCAGACCAACCTGCAGTTCTGCGAATGGTATCCAAAACAACACCCTTTTCGGCAGCTCATGACGTAGAAGCATGCCGTGTGGAATGAGCAGAAAAAATTGTGGTATCGATTGACACTTAAAAACAAACATTTCTTCACCCATCTACTAATAGTATGAGTAGTTACTGCCTCATAAGGCTTTTTATATGAAATGAATAATAGTTTTTCCTCTTTTCGTAATGGATTTGTGTGCGATGAGATGTCTCGTTTGTGGGATTGGAGTGGGTGAGGAGAGCAATGAGTGGTGAGATATGGTGAGGAGGGATTGAGGGTGGCCGCACAAAACGCTACACAATTTCACACCCGTGATGAGCGGTTCAATGGCAGTTTATTATAAAAAACTATAACTTATTTTAATTATACTATGGATGAGTAATCATTTATAATTACTGAGAACTACGATTTGAGTTTAATCCGGAGATATCGATCTAGAGTTGTACTAGAGAACACTAATACGCGTGTTACCAGATTGAAGTCCGAACGACGAGAGAGTGATCCTGAGAGGGGTTATGGCCGAGAAAAATCCTAATTGATGGCACGTGACCATTCCCATTGGTCTGAGGGCGTGTTTCCGGGGTTAACGTCTCCGGGAAGTGGCGCCCCAATTAGGCAAATATGCCAAAAGTTCTCCTGGCAACCGCAGGTCGTTTTGGGCCAGGGATCGAGCGGTTATAGATTGGCGAGCGCGGGGAAGGGAAGGCTAGGAATTTAGCCGGTTTCCCAACATTCTCCCCGATGATCAGCAACTGGAGTTGCCTGATTAAACGTTCTGGCTGAGCTGCAACAATCAAAAGACAATATAAGAATGCTGAGAGTCATATGAGTTACCTAGTTTGAGCTGTCAGTCCACCCTGGTTTGCTGGCTGGGCGCGGCAACCCTCGGGTCTTTGGGGGTTGTAAGTCCCGGTTGGTGTCACTCTCGCACTGAGCACCGCCGGTTGGTCAGGGTTGTAAAGTCGTCGCGGTTGGCGATGCACGGTTCGAGAAGCCGTTGAGTCCAGAGTCTCTGGAGCTGGCTGTATAGGCAGGGTGACCAATTTGGCTATTGGCCTGGTGAGTGGGGTTTGAGGAGTCTTGAGAGTGACGATCCTGGTGAGTCCGTTTTGTCCTGGATAGAGGGCTGTGACATGAGCAAGAGGCCACTTGCTAGGTGGTAACCTCTCGTCAGTGAGAAGTACCAATGAGCCGACTTGGAGTTGATGATTGGCGTGCTGCCACTTGGAGATGGCTTGGAGCCGTTGAAGGTATCCAGTTCACTAGTGTTTCCAGAACCTTTGAAGTTTGCTCTGAATGAGCTGCCATCTGGTGAACCTGGCGAGATTGTAGTCGTCTCGAGCTGGTTATGGGAGAGTCGTTCGAGTTTGTCCGATGAGGAAGACTGGAGACTCGTCGATATGCGGCGATGCACCCTTCCGCAGAGTAGTCTGAGACAACTTCCAGATGAACTGCTGATGTGGCCATGCAGATGAAGATGGCCAACCAGCCCTTGTAGGATTTATGACCCCGTCCTTTCCAGGATCGTAGAGCCACTGGACCGGCGTAGTCGACTCCAGTGTTAAGGGATGCGCGGACGGGGGTGAGTCTGGCAGGGGGTAGCTGACCCATGAGCTGTTGTGCTTGCACTCCACGGTGTCTAATGCAGATGACGCACTTGAGTATAAAGGAGCGTACGGGTGCTCGGCCTCAGAGGATCCAGTAGCTGTTTCTGAGTTGTCTGAGGGTGAGTTGAGTGCCTCCGTGGAATGTCCTGAGGTGAGCTTGTGCGATGAGTAGATGAGCCAGCTTGGAGTCCTTGGGCAAGATCACTTGATTCTTGCTCTCAGGGTCTAGTTGAGCGAACGGAAGTCTCCCTCCAACGCGTAAGATTCCCCGGTGGTCGATGAAGGGAGTGAGCTTGGTGAGCGGATGAGATTTCGAGGATCTTTCACCACGTGAAAGTGTCCGGAGTTCAGCTTTTAGAAGAAGGATCTGGCTTCGTCGATGTCACCATGGTTGAGTGGGTGGTAAAATGAAGAGTCTGGAGTCGTCCTGAGTCTAGCGATGAATCGCCTGCAGATCGCTGTAACTCTAAATAGACGATCTGCTGATGAGTATCTATCGATGAGAACCCAAAGAGCTGGCAGATGAGTAGAGGACAGAAACAGGACTCTAGGTTTTTTCTCCAAGTCTGCTGGAAGATCCTTTTCCAGTGTGTATGAGGGCCATGAGGTACTAGCATCCTTAAGCCATGGTGGGCCTGTCCACCAGAGCTTGTGAAATACTAGCGAAGGTACCGATACGCCACGTGATGCGCAGTCTGCTAGGTTGTCCTTGCCAGGGATTATTCTCCATTGAACCTGGTGGGTAAGTTCCTGAATGAGCGAAACTCGATTCCTTACGAATTCCTTCCATCGTCATGGATGATGACTGATCCAGGTGAGTGTTACCGATGAGTCCGTCCAGAGATAGGTGGAGGCATTGGAGATGTTGAGTTGATCCTGAACATATCTAGTGAGTTTGGCAAGAAGCAGCGCTGCGGTGAGTTCCCATCGTGGTATTGTCAGCCTTTTGAGTGGAGCTACCTTGGTCTTGGAGCAGAGGAGTGTAATCTGAGGTGAGTGTGATCCACTGAAGACCATCAGGTACACCATAGCTAACATGGCCACTTGAGAGGCGTTGGAGAAGTCGTGGATTTCCACGGTTGAGACCTTGAGCAAACCAAGCCACCTTGGAATGGAGACTTGTGAGAGCTGGCTAAGTGCCTCTCTGAACTGTCGCCAGCGGTGAGCCGTGAGTGGAGAGACTGGTTCGTCCCATCCTAACTTCTCGATCCAGAGTGATTGGACGAGAATTTTAGCGCGGACCACCACCGGAGCTACAAACCAAAGTGGATTGAACAGCTGAGATGTCTCTGAGAGGATGATTCTCTTGGAAATAGAGATATTCTCTGGTGAGGTCACTGCGAAGTTGAATTTGTCAGTGCCTGGATTCGAGGAGACTCCCAGGATCTTGGTGAGTGAGTCATCTATGCTGTGATTGCCTTGGAGAGAATTGTCAGGTGAGAGAGCAATGAGCAATTCCGAGCTGTTGGAATACCACTTAGCCAGTGGCAATCCTCCTGACAGGAAGAGATTGGCTAATTGATTAGCCGTATCGATTAGATCCTTGCTGGAATCAGCACCTCCGCAGACGTCATCCACGTACCTCTCTCTAGTGATTGGTTCCACTGCCAGGGGATATTTCGATCCTTCGCCCTCGACGAACTGTGCTAAGACTGGCACAGCGAGAAATGGAGCCGAGCGAGTTCCGTACGTGACCGTTGTGAGGAGGTACGTGGATACATCTCCGTTTGAGTCAGTCCAGAGTATTTGCTGGAGTGGCCAATCATTCTCATGCACACGTATTTGGTGGAACATCTTCGTGATGTCCGTCGTGATGAATATGAGTGTGTGCCTGCGAGAGTAGAGCAACACATTTGAGATGACCTTTTGAAGCTTTGCTCCTGTGTGCATGAAGTCGTTCAATGATTGACCCGAGCTGGAGCTATGTGAGCCGTTGAAGACCACCCTAAGCTTGGTCGTCTCGCTGCCTGCTCTGAGAATCCCATGATGTGGGAAGAAGAATTCCGATGAGCCATAAGCTTGAGTCGGTTGAAGACCCTCCGAGACCCTCCACCCTCCTGAAGCCGGACCTTCATGTAAACGGAGTCCTACAAAAATCGGAAATCGTCCCACAAATTCAATAGCGTCAGCCAAATGGCCCTAGCTATGCTATTTCCAGGGAATGGACGAAAAACGGTGGCATCCCAAATCCGTGCCCTTTTTGCTCTAGCAGCCACAGGAGCCGAGAAAAACACGAAAAACGAAAAAATTGACTTTAGAATATTCCCGGACCCCTAGAAAAATGGGAAATCGTCTCACGAATCGGACGGTGCCGGCCAAATTGTCCTAGCTATTATATGTCCAAAGATACGGAAGAATAACGGTGGGATCCCAAATCCGGGCCCTTTTTGCTCTAGGAGCCATAGGAGCCGAGAAAAGCGCGAAAAACGAAAAAATCCATTTTAAAAAATTCACGGACCCCTAGAAAAATCGGAAATGGTTTGACGAATCCAATGGCGCCGGCCAAACGGCGCACGCTATTATATTTCCAAAGATATGGACGAAAAACGGTGTGATCACATATCCGGGCCCTTTTTGCTCTCGGAGCCACAGGGCCCGAGAAAATCACGAAAAAAGATAAAATCGACTTTAGAATATCCCCGGAACCCTAGAAAAATCGGAAATCGTCTCACGAATCGGATGGCGCCGGCCAAATTGCCCTAGCTATTATATGTCCAAAGATATGGGAGAATAACGGTGTGATCTCATATCCGGGCCCTTTTTGCTTTAGGAGTCATAGGAGCCGAGAAAAACGCGAAAAACGAAAAAAAATGAGCCGTCATGGGACGCCTGGCAGATGTGAAACATCGTGTGTGTACAAGTAATATGCATAAAAGATATTATTATAGGAATTAAATATAGCCTAATGAAAAAATGAAGTATTACGAGATTCTTACAGTAAATGGTAACTTTATTTAATAAACATTTATTTACATGATCTAAAAATTCGATATTAGTATCAAGTTGCCACAATTTAAATATTTTCATCTGTGGCTTCAATAATAGTTATATTCGATTTTTCCTCTGCCGGTATTACTGTGACGATTGGTCGATGATAACTAAAGTACGTTACAAAAGTAATGGATGAAACCCCATCAAGATATCTCACAAATACAGCATCTATTGTTGTTCCATATTTGGTAGTAGATTCTTTTGGATCGTTATTGATTTGCCATTGAAATTCTTTTTGAAGAAATGTCATTAATGGCAGTGATTCAGCTTTTGCAAAATTTACATTGAAATATGCAGCTAAAAATAATGGTAGTTTATGTTTATTCGTTTTAAGAATTATTGAACCTGTTTGACTATAAGGAAATAACCTTTCATGTAAAAATGAAATGATATGATCCGTTTGTTATTAGGTGAAATGTACATTACAATCATAATTAATTCACTTCCGTCTTGTAGTTTAACATGTGAAGAAAACATACCTCCAATAGATGCAATAGTTTAAAATAGTCTGGTACAATTCCATTAATAAAGTCTCACACAACATTGATAGTATGCCTTGTGTTTAACTGATCAGGGTGACGTCCAGTTTCACTAATAATATTTTGTGATCCTTCGGATGATTGTTGGGAACTGAAATATTTAAAAAAATATGATATTAAAATACACAAAAAAAAAATTTTTAAGTGTGGCTTCAATATACTCAAGAACTCAAATCTTAGTTAATTATTGCAATATATGACTAACGATTTTGTTGGATGAGAGATCTGGTTTGTGCAAGTTGGGTGATTGAGGGGGGCTGGCGGTGATGAAAGGTGAGGGGTGAGGAAATTGAGCCGGATGTGGACACAATAACTCACACGCGTATCGACTGAATGAGTCTCTTTTATTATAAAAATATAGTCTGAGAACAATTACAATTGATGGTGAGCGGTCACTGATTCTAACAGATAATACTATTGAGATACTCGCGATTTGAGGAATCGAGAGTTTAAACACGTTTGGGTTTCGTTGAAGGTTAACGAGAACACAATGTGGTACTTGTTATCGCAACGGAGTCCAAACGGTAAGAGAGCGATTTTTGGAGAGGTCACGGTCGAGAGCGATCTTGATCGATGGCACGTGACCCCGTCCGATTGGTCAAAGGGCATGTTTCCGGGGTGGACTCCTCCGGAAAGTGGCGCCTCAATTAGGCAAAAATGCCAATTGCCCCCTGGCAACAGCGGGTTGTTTTGGCCAGGGGTCGAGCGCTCAAGAGTTCGGTTGGCGCGGGGGACGGGAGGCCAGCGTTTAGCTGGATTTCCAACACTTTTATTGCATGTTTTTTCCTCTCAAAAGTTTTTTTTATTCATAGATCAAAAATGTTTTTGCCTTCCGTCTTTCTTTTTTATACCTGAAAAGATGTTGAGGGTTTTTTTTTCATAAATCATTAAACATAGGATTTACATGTAATCTTTTTTATATTTCATAAAAATCGTAGGATACATTTTACAAATCATTTATATAAAATCATATGTGTATGGTTTTTTTCAATATGAGGGCATTCTGTAAGCCCCTCCCGCGAATTTATCTAAATAATTAAAACAATTATGGAATAATTCTCCAAATAATTGGTACAAATATCCGAGATTTTCGTGAGGTATTATACGACGGAGATCATCGCGAGCCATGAGTTACATTTCCTCGAAATTTTCGCGTATGCGATGATAAAGATCCTCCGTGGCAGGCATTCTATTGTATTCCATATAATTCATAGCAATGCCTGTAATTGATCGTACAAGCGATTCTTTATATTCCTTGAGAGGCAATGTCTCCAAGAAATCCAGCCACTGATTAATCCATGCAGCCTTGTTTTTCAATGTAATGATGCTCTGCCCCATCATCATGATGGGAGTCTGATTTGCATCATCATTGCGAACAAAGGTCACGCAGGGATTTTCAAAACTACGGTGGAATTTCACGTTTATGGCCCCAAATTCCTTTGCAGGTACATTGTGGTTGATCTTTGGGTGAAACTTCTCAGGGTCAAAGTAGTCGGTTACGGCATCCAATTCGTTGAAAAAAAGGGTCCATTCTTCTCGTGTCATTGACAATATGGCGCGTTTCGGGCGTACACCCATAAATTGCACAACCGGGACGAATTGACCGAAACACGTAACTTTTAAGCCGACACGAATTTGTTTTGTCTCTGATCTATTCAAAGTTATAACTTGAGACAATACCACATGCTGTTCAGCATCACTGAATCCCTTTTGTTTAGTACTTTCCATGTTGAAAAAATGAATGAATGAAATCGGGACGACTGAATAAAATCCACCGCGAGCACCCGCGTTTTATAGCGCTACGTATGAGAGTGGAGGGGACAGAATCCCCACTAAGCACATGACAGATCTATAACCGTCAAACATTATACCCCACCGCAGGGAGTTCTGCGGCGGCGACGTCACACATGCACCCCACTTTCGCGGTTTTTGTATGTTGCGCAGTACCCCCACTATTACCATGCAGCCTTCCAATACCGATTTTTTTTTGTTAAATCGAGTGACGCGTTTGTTGTCATTCGTTAAAAGGCATTGCAATAGTA
Source organism: Diachasmimorpha longicaudata (assembly GCF_034640455.1). Classification (NCBI taxonomy): domain Eukaryota; kingdom Metazoa; phylum Arthropoda; class Insecta; order Hymenoptera; family Braconidae; genus Diachasmimorpha; species Diachasmimorpha longicaudata. The sequence continues at coordinate 3,599,465 of NC_087228.1, read as the reverse complement.
AAAATGTCTAAAAACTTTGAAACTTACGCTTTAGAGTCCCTTAAAAAATATCTCGCGGATCGCAAATCGTATGAGGGACGACAAAAGCCTCAATTTCGCCAGAAAAGAGTACGTGTATGTGTTGATAAATATACAGATGATGATGACCTAGACAGTGAAGATAGTGATGACATGTGCATTCCAGCAAAAGCGCGGAGAATCGCGATAGGGTCAGGATTGGAATGCGACGTGGAAGATTTCCTTGTTGATGCTTCTTGTGTATGTAAATATAAATTCCTTGGTGAGACATGGAATAAAATCCATATCAGATATCGCAGGGATAAATTACACTCTCAAGATGAGAGCATCGACATGTGTACGACATTTAAAGTATGTTACAATGAAGAACGTGCAGAATCTAATAGAGAAATCGAATCAAATTTTCAAATGAGATATAATCCTCCATCACTGAGAAGCATTGCAATCGCGAAATTATTAAATGAAAGGAAATATGTGAAAAATGCAAAAACTTTGGCTGTGGTTACTAAAGCAATTGTGCATAATAGTGATGTTTTATTATATAAAATGTCGGAGTCAAATGGTTTTTTCGACTGCATAGAACACACAAGATTATGCAAAGCAGACGTAGAGGAAAAACTCGATTGGTACCATTTTTTTAGGATGTGTGAGGAAGAATATTATCTCCCTGCGGGGGAGGAGACGTTGGTCTACAAGAAGAGAAATGGACCAATGATTGACCTTTCCTTTCAATAGCCAACAAATGCAAAACGAGTGCGGGGGGGGGGGCGAAAAAAAGGAAAACTCGAGCATCCTTCCTCATCAGGTATTCAAAGCACCCCCCACCAAGGTCAAATGTTCAAAAAAGTGTGGAAAACTTAGCCCCTCCTCTAAACTAGGGATGCATCAAGGAGCCCAGTGAGATCATTTCACTGCATTTGCGTTTTTTACGTCAAAATGACATCAAGTCAAGTGGACTCATCTCCAAAATCTAGTTATCAATCAGGTTATCAGCCTGGAACTTTTAAGCCTAAAAAATCTAAATATTGTGGAAACAACGCCATTAAAAATGGAATTAAGATAATTAGTGATCGTGTAGTGAAATATAACAGTGATGAGAAAAAATCAATTGAAAAAATAGTGAAAAAAGTGAAACTCCAACGACATGAGATTTCCAAGACAGGTCCTGTCATAAATATTGACTCTGACCTTCAAATAGTTGAAAAGAAGACGAAAAACTCAACCAGACGATTGGCCCATAAATCACCCGGTAGCACTCAAAGTGACTCTAAAATCCTGAAAGCCAATAATAAAAAAACAAGTGAAATCGTGCAAGTGAGTACAGAGGAAAAAAAGTTGTGGATTAATATGTTAGAACAAGATCTTGATGTGTTCAATCAAGTGAACTATATTGATAAGAAAAAGGATCTGAAAAAAATACAGGCTCGCGAAAAACGTTTAAAACTCGCGGAAAAAAAAGACGGCCGACTTTATCGCTCGCGAAAAACGCCGCGAACTAGCTAAGGAAAAACAAAGACAATTTAGAGCTCGCGAATCCGAAAAAAATCGATCCAAGGACCACACATCGAAGGATATCATCCCTGAGACCATGATGGAATTGGATTGATCGATCGAGACCATTCCCAGCACTCCATCAGTCATCAATTTAATCCTGGAACGCGAGGATGAAGATACTCAGCATGGATCATTGAATTTCGCGGCCTCAACCCCTACAAGTAAATATTTAATCAATCAATCATAGGAATTTTTAGATTAGATTGACTTAAGCTAATCTTGTATTATTTTTTTGTTTCAGAAGCGCGAAAAACTATCGAGGAAATTGAGGCCGTTCTAGTCGCGTTGGGCGCGAATCTAGAACAAAGGAATCGCGAGGACGATTACGAAGCGCGATGCACTCCAACGCAGCGTCAGAAAGAGCTTGATCAAATTGCGATGCAATTGAATCAAAGCGGTAATGATGATGATGAAGGATTGGCCTTCCAGGGTCTTGATTTTACCCCGTTATCACCCAGTAACCGTTCGGGCTAAAAATTCATTAAACATTTTTGTATTTTTTTGGATAGCTGAAATAAAGGTCATAAATTTTATTGTAATAGCGGTGTCAGGACTTTTTTTATTGCTAGGCAAGACCCAATATTCCCTCTCCTGTCCCCAGCCCTTTTTTTTCTCGTAGAAGCTAGGAGAAATTTCTCTCGCTTCTTCTTCGTCGGTGCCTTGAATCCTTTCGTTTATTGTCTCTTTCCTTCTAGTTGTTTAGAAGGTTTAGAGAACAACTTTGATTTTTTCCTCGTCTTTCCTACATTTATCCTTACCCTCATCTCCCTCTAACTCACGGTTTAGAGGGTTGAGGGCGAATAGTGGGGCAAAAGTTATATAAACCGTGAGGTCTCACTACTCGCCCTCTTCCACCATCGGCATCGCGAGGACTCCAGTGTCTCGTTCTGTTTTTAGTGATTTTTGTGTTTTTTTGTTTAAAACAAATTAAAAAATGGTGAAGGTGACGTGCCAAGGAGCGTGTCAGGAGGATTACGCCCGCGAGGTAAGTTTTTGTGTATTTTTTGCATGTTTTTCGTTGTGTTTCGCGGTTTTCAGTGTGTGTTTCGCGGTTTTTTAATTTTCTGTATTTTCGCGTCTGCGGGTTCTTTTTTTAAATGTTTTTGGGAGAGTTTTTTTTTATATTGTTTAAATACCTACCCGTCGCGGGGTATACGTTTCCTGGTTTTAAAATTAAAAATCCGCGTATTTTTTCATTTTGTTGGATGAGGGATCTGGTTTGTGCCAGTTGGGCGATTGAGGGGGGGCTGGTGGTGGTGAAAGGTGAGGGGTGAGGAATTGAGCCGGTTGTGGGCACCAAGAGTCACACGCGTTATGATTTCTTTGAGTCACTTTTATTACAAAATAATATAGTCACAATCTATTATAAATAAATGATGAGCGGTCGCTGACTTTAAATCATTATAATATGGAGTTACTCGCGATTTGTAGAATCGAGAGTTGAAACACGTTTGGGTTTCGTTGTATAATGACGAGAGCACTAAATGGTACTTGTTGTCGCAACGGAGTCCAAAGTGAGAGAGAGCGATATTCGGAGAGGTCACGGTCGAGAAGGATCTAGATTGATTGACACGTGACCCCTCTGATTGGTTGAAGGGCGTGTGTCCGGGGTCAATCCGTCCGGAAAGTGGCTCCTCGGATAGGCAAAAATGCCAATTGATCCCCTGGCAACAGCGGTTGTTTTGGCCAGGGGTCGAGCGGTCATGAGTTCGGGGGGTGCGGGGGACGGGAGGCCAGCGTTTAGCTGGATTTCCAACACATTTTAATTTTTGTTGTTTTAGGTTTTTAATTTCTCGTTTGTTTTAGTTTTTAGATTTTTCGTTTGTTTTAGTTTTGAAATTCATTCTGTTTGTCTTTTTTTTTTAAATTTTTAATTCATGGTTTTTTTTTATTTTTCAGATGCAGGCCACCAGGAGGCAGCGCGCCTAATTCAGGGCGGCCAATGCGCGGCTGCGGTGGGAGGATGCGGAGGGTGAACAGATCCCAATACGGATAAGGAGCAAAAGGAGGAAAGACGACCTGATAGTCCTCACAGTGATCACAGTAAGTCCTTGTAAAATGACATGATCGGTTTCATGGGATTTTTCTTAACTATTTATTATTATTTAAAAATATTTCCACAGGATTCTACGTAGGATACCGGAAAGTATTTTCCTTTTTTCTTTCATGTAGCTATTTTTATTTTTTATTTATAGTTTGTGACATCTTATAAGTCGAGTCGTTCGAATCTTCACCAAAAATATCCTGCGACATTGAAAGCTTTCTCACTGGCACTGGCTATTATTTTTTTGTTAAACTATTAAAGCTATTAAAGCGACTTTTAATCAAATGTGGCCGCAGGAGTGGGGGTGAGAAGGCAGAGCAGGGCATGTTGGCGCAAGGGCCTGCGGCAAAGGGCAAACAGACAGGCAGGCGCGGGGAAAGAGGAAGTGTTTGGTGGAGGAAGAGCTGGTAGCGACTTCCGAACCAAATCTGGCGGCGCGGTGTCACGGTACGGGGGTTAAAGTATAGGGGGTGAAGTGGAAGACAGCCGTGGACGCGCTGACGTGAAGGGTGTATTTGGAGGGTGAAAACATTTTCGCCATCCAGGATTTCCATGACAGGGCCGCCAAATGGTTGGCGGATTCCGAGGACGAGGCCTACCTGGTAAGTTGTCTCTATCTGTCTCTCCGTCTCGCTCTCTCACTCTCTCGCTCTCTCTCTCTCTCCCTCCCTCTGTAAACCCTTTATCCCCTCTAACTCCTTCCTGTCATTCCCATCTGTCTATTCCACTCCTAAAATACCCCTCCCTGCCTCATGTGCCTTTAAATATTTAATATCAATGTTTTTTTTTGTTTCAGGCCGGAGCCCGTTGGGAGGGAGGTGTCGGCCCGGACACCCCGAGAGCGCGGTGGATCCGCGCTCTGAGGCGTGAGGCGCGTGGCCTGGAAGCCGAGGGCGAGCAGGTGTTCGCCCTGTACGAGGTGGAGGATGCCTGGAGTCTCAGGATCCTCTTCGGGGAGGAACCAGCGCATCCCGATCTGACAGAGGAGGACTGACCCTGGAGCAGTGGGACTGAGGCCCCTGCCCCCCCCCCCCAAATCTTAAATTGAAACAAAAAAAATTTGTATTTTTAATTTTAAGTTTTTGATGTGAAACATCTATAGGCGCACTCCTAAACCGAATCGTTGGCGTGGCGATACTTGCCGTGGCGAGCAATCGCCACGCTAAACTAAGGTATGCCTATCTATATTCTGTGTAGTAGAGTGTACGGTCTGGCTTCTCACTCAGTTCGACGTTGTTGTTTACTACGGTACACATAACCTGCGTTTTATTTAATTTTTCATTTTAATTTTTGACAATAAAATATGTGTGACAGTGATAACTCCGAAGATCAAAGTGATCAACCTTGTGCAAAAAAGTGAAACTACACTATGGTATACTACCAAGTCATCAGTAAGTAGATCGTATTTTTCAAGTCTCCATAAATGTAATTATTATATTTTTATATTTAATTAATTATATTCATATTAATCATATTAATAATTTATATAAATCATATTAATATTATCTTCAATTAAGTATTCTTTTATTATTAATGAAGGAATTAATATAGAAAAATTTATTAATAAAATTTATATTTGCAAATCTTTAGTCATATATTGCAATAATTAACTAAGATTTGAGTTCATGAGTATATTGAAGCCACACTTAAAATTTTTTTTTTTTGTGTATTTTAATATCATATTTTTTTCAATATTTCAGTTCCCAACAATCATCGCAGGGATCACAACATATTCTTATTGAAACTGGACGCCACCCTGATCATTCAAACACAAGGCATACTATCAATCTTGTGTAAGATTTTATTAATCGAATAGTACCAGACTATTTTAATTTTTATCTTAGATTTTATTAACATATTTATATTTTTTTAAATATAAATGTGTGCTTATATTTTTTAATATGGAACAACAATAGATGCTGTATTTGTGAGATATCTTGATGATGTTCCGTCCAATATTTTTATAACATACTTTAGGTATCATCGACCAATGGTCACAGTAATACCGGCAGAGGAAACATCAAATATAACTATTACTGAAATCACGAATGAAAATATTTAAATTGTGGCCACTTGATATTAATATCAGACTTTTATATCACATGTTGTTGGATGAGGGATCTGGTTTGTGCAAGTTGGGTGATTGAGTGGGGCTGGTGCAGGTGAGGGGTGAGGGGGGAGGAATTGAGCCGGATGTGGGCACCAAGAGTCACACGCGTTATGATTTTTCGAGTCACTTTTATTACAAAAATATGGTCAAAAATCTATTACAAATTAATGATGAGCGGTCACTGATTCTAAATACCAATACTATTGAGATACTCGCAATTTTAGGAATCGAGAGTTGAAACACGTTTGGGTTTCGTTGTAGGTTGACGAGAGCACAATGTGGTACTTGTTGTCGCAACGGAGTCCAAACGGTGAGAGAGCGATTTTCGGAGAGGTCACGGTCGAGAAGGATCTAGATTGATTGACACGTGACCCCTCTGATTGGTTGAAGGGCGTGTTTCCGGGGTCAATCCGTCCGGAAAGTGGCGCCTCGGATAGGCAAAAATGCCAATTGACCCCCTGGCAACAGCGGGTTGTTTTGGCCAGGGGTCGAGCGCTCATGAGTTCGGGGGGTGCGGGGGACGGGAGGCCATCGTTTAGCTGGATTTCCAACATTCTCCCCGACGAATCAGCAACTGGTGTTGCATGATTAAATTCTCTGGCTGATCTGCAACAGTCAAAAAACAATATGAGGAGACTGAGATTGGTAAGAGCTACCGAGTCTGAATGATGAGTCCGTCCTAGGGTGTTAGCCAGGCGTGACAACCACTGCTTCCTTGGGGGTTGTAAGTCCCGGTTGGTCGAGTTGTCCTCACCCTCGCACTGGACATCGCCGGTTGGTCTGGGTTGTAGGGCCGTCGCGGTTGACGATGCACGGTCCGAGGGGCCGCGCTGAGTCCTGATTCTGTGAGGTTGACGTGATGGGCAGAGTGACCAGTTTAGCGATTGGTCTCGTGAGCGTTGCCTGAGAAGTCCTGATGGTCACGATCCTGGTGAGTCCATCTTGTCCTGGATGAAGGGCTATGACACGAGCAAGAGGCCACTTGCTGGGGGGGAACCTCTCGTCAGTGAGGAGTACCAATGAGCCCACTTGAATTTCATGATTGGCGTGGTGCCACTTGTGGGTAGCTTGTAGTCGTTGAAGGTATCCAGTGGACCAATGCTTCCAGAACCCTTGTAGTTTGCTCTGAATGAGCTGCCATCGAGTGAGCCTGGCGAGATTGGAGTCGTCTAGAGCTGGTTCTGGTAGAGTCGTTGGAGCCTGTCCTATGAGGAAATGTCCTGGAGTTGACGCTGAGAGGTCTTCCGGATCATCGGTGAGGGGTTCCAGAGGTCTCGAGTTGAGGACTGCTTCGATTTGGGTAAGCAGTGTGGTGAGTTCCTCGAAGGTGAGGAGGTCATTCCCAATGGCTCGGGTAAGGTGGAATTTTACCGACTTTACGGCGGCCTCCCATTTTCCTCCGAAGTGAGGTGCACTCGGAGGATTGAATGACCAATGAGTTCCGTCGTTGAGCAGCAGCTGAGCTAGTTGCCTTGACTGCGTGGATCCCGCCGAGAACATTTTCTGGAGTTCCTTATCAGCGCCAACGAAGGTAGTTCCGCAGTCGCTGAAGAGGGCCCGAGCTATTCCGCGACGGCTGACGAAGCGTCGATATGCGGCGATAAATCCTTCCGCTGAGTAGTCTGAGACCACCTCCAGGTGAACTGCTGATGTGGCCATGCAGACGAAGATGGCCAACCAGCCCTTGTATGACTTATGACCCCGGCCTTTCCAGGATCGCAGAGCTACTGGGCCGGCATAGTCAACACCAGTGTTGAGGAATGCGCGGCCAGGAGTGAGTCTGGATGGTGGTAGCTGGCCCATGAGTTGTTGAGCTCGAATTCCACGGTATCTGGTGCAGGTGACGCACTTGAGGATAAATGAGCGTACGGGTGCTCGGCATCCGAGGACCCAGTACCTGCTCCGGAGTTGTCTGAGGGTGAGTTGCGTCCCTCCGTGGAACGTCTTGAGGTGAGCTTGGGCTATCAATAGTTGAGCCAGGGTGGAGTTCTTGGGCAAGATGACCTGATTCTTGCTCTCAGGGTTCAGATGAGCGTGTCGAAGCCTCCCTCCAACACGTAGTATCCCCTGGTGATCGATAAAGGGGGTGAGCTTGGTGAGCGGATGAGATTTGGTAAATTGCTCACCACGTGAAATTGTCCGGAGCTCAGCTTTGAGGTACGCTGCCTGAGTGACTTTGATCCAGAAGGATCTAGCCTCATTAATGTCGTCATGGGTGAGTGGGTAGTAGAGCGATGATGCTGGAGTCCTCCTGAGTCGTGCGATGAACCGCTTGCAGATCGCTGTAACTCTGAACAGTCGATCTGTTGATGAGTATTTATCAATGAGATCCCAAAGAGCTGGCGGATGAGTAGCGGTGAGAAGCAGGGCTCCAGGTTTTTCTTCCAGGTCTGCTGGAAGATCCTTTTCGAGAGTGTGTGAGGGCCATGACGTGATAGAGTCCTTAAGCCATGGTGGTCCTTGCCACCAAAGCTTGTGAGATACCAGCTGAGCAGCTGATAGTCCTCTTGATGCGCAGTCTGCTGGGTTGTCCTTGCCTGGGATCAATCTCCAATGTGTTTGATGAGTGAGTTCCTGGATGAGCGAGACTCGGTTTCTAACGAATTGCTTCCATCTAGAAGGATGATGGCTGATCCAGGTAAACGTCACCGACGAGTCGGTCCAGAGGTAGGTGGAAGCATTGGAGATGTTGAGTTGCTCCTGGACGTACTTGGTGAGTTTGGCAAGTAGCAGCGCTGCGGTAAGTTCCAGTCGCGGTATTGTCACTCGCTTGAGTGGTGCTACCTTGGTTTTGGAGCAGACGAGGGTGATCTGAGGTGGTTGATGTGTGTTGAACACCTTCAGGTACAACACGGCTGACATGGCCAACTGGGAAGCGTCGGAGAAGCCGTGGATCTCCACGGTTGAGTCCTTAAGTAGTCCAAGCCATCGTGGTATGGAGACGTGTGAGAGCTGGCTAAGTTCCTGTCTGAACTGTCGCCAGCGTTGAGCCGTGAGTGCGGGGACGGGTTCGTCCCATCCCAGTTTCTCGATCCAAAGCGATTGGAGGAGGATTTTGGCTCGAACTACCACCGGAGCTAAGAACCCAAGTGGGTCGAACAGCTGAGCCGTCTCGGATAGGATGATCCTCTTGGAGATGGAGCTCTCCCCTGGTGAAGTTACTGCGAAGTTGAAGTGGTCAGTACTTGGATTCCAGGAGACCCCCAGGATCTTGGTGAGTGAGCCATCTATGATGCGAGTGCCTTGAAGAGTACGATCAGTAGAGACAGCGTCGAGTAACTCGGAGCTGTTGGAGTGCCACTTGGCTAGTGGAAATCCTCCTGACAGACAGAGGCTAGTGAGTTGGTTAGCCGTGTCAATTAGATCCTGTGCGGAGTCAGCACCACCGCAGATGTCGTCCACGTATCTTCCTCTGGTGATTGGCTTTACTGCGAGGGGGTATCTCGATCCATCATCCTCGACGAGTTGTGCGAGGACACGCACAGCGAGGAAGGGAGCTGAGCGAGTTCCATACGTGACTGTGGTGAGCTGGTACGTGGAGATGTTGCCAGTTGAGTCTGTCCAGAGTATTTGCTGGAGTGGCCAGTCGTCCTCATGTACACGTATTTGACGGAACATCTTGGTGATGTCAGTCATAAATATGAGTCTGTGCTTGCGAGAATAGAGCAGCACGTCAGAGATGTCCTTTTGCAGCTTGGCTCCTGTGTGCATGAGGTCGTTCAATGATTGACCTGAGCTGGAACTATGTGAGCCGTTGAAAACCACTCTGAGTTTGGTGGTTTCGCTGTCTGCTCTGAGCACTCCATGATGTGGGAAAAAGAATTCCGGTGAGCCGTGAACTTCGGTCGGTTGAAGACCCTCCGAGACCCTCAACCCTCCTGAAGCCGAAGTTTCATGTGCTAAGGTCATCTCGGTGGTCATGCAACGTCCCATGAGCTGGCTTGAGACTCGGCGCATGTGGCCAAGATCCTCGTATTCTTTCAGGAAGTCCGTGTAGAGTTGTCTGTAGGACTCGTTCTTGGAGAACTTCCGGTGGAGTCGGTGTAGGCAGGCTAGAGCAGATGATCGAGTGTCTCCAAGCGATGATGTTGGAGCCTTCAGAGGTAGCCGCACGATGTACCGTCCTGATGAGTCCCTTGTGTGAGTCAGACGGAAATGAGCTTCACACTGAGCTTCTTCATCCGAGAGTGAAGCTGGAGATGATTCAGGGATTTCTTCCTGAACCCAAAACTTGGTGAGGAGATTATTGAGATCATCGTTGGTGATCGCCAAGTGAGTGTTGGCCTGGAGCGTTAGTTCGGTTCCACCAGTTGGTCCGAAAACTATCCAGCCGAGTTGAGTAAGTTGAGCGGTCGGTGAGCTAGCCCCAGCTGTGCGGATGTCTGGAAGGATCAGTTGCCCATAGATATCAGCACCGAGGATCACGTCAACGGGCGCTGGGGTGAGGAATTCTGGATCAGAGAGTTCTAAACCTCTGAGGTGGTCCCATTGGCCATGTTCCGATGCAAACGTCGGTAACAATGACGTGAGTACGTTGAGGATGTAAGCCTCAACTTTGATCTGAAACAGAGAGCAAGTGGACTGTATGGTGAGTGGTACTTTACCTAGGACTGGCCCAGATGCCGTCTCTCCTATGACGGAGATATTGAGGGATGTCCTTTGCCTCGTCAACCGGAGCTGACGGACGAGATGATTGGTGATGAGTGAGACTTCGGAGCCAGGATCGAGGAGCAGGCGATTCTGGTGAGGTGTCTGGCCTGGCCGTAGCAGGAATGCTCGGCTGGTAGCCAAGAGTACTCCTGGCCGAAGATCCTGAGTTGTCGTTGAGTTGTGAGCGGAGCTCGTGACGGCATTCTGAGCGTGATCACTTCATTCAGCTGAAGTGCCAGGCTGAGGTTCCTGCACAACCTTGGTGTTCTTGATGGCCCCGTGCTCGTAATAGTAATGAGTTACTGGGACGGGGTGTCGAGGAGCTGAGTCTTCTTGTTTTTGGGCTGGAGCAGGACGAGTAGCTGTCTCAGCTGTTGGCGGATGCAGCAGCGAGTGATGATGACTGCCACAGAGTTGGCAGTTGAGTTTGGAACGACAATCCCTCACTGGATGTCGTCCCAGGCAGTTGTAGCAGAGGTACTCCTTTTCGACGAGATCCCTGCGAGCTTAGAGAGTGAGCTTCTTGAAACTGCCACAAGAAGCGATGTAATGATTAACCCCGCACATGGAGCAGGGGTATGAGACCTTGGGCTGAGTTGATTGAGGCTTCTGAGCTGGCTGAGTGGACACCTTGTGTGTCCTGATTGTTGAGCGACTCATTTTGGGCGATGGAGGTGGGGATCTTCTGGCTGGAGCAGTCGTTGGAGAATGTGGAGCCTTGGTGACCGATCTCTTCTCGATACTTTCCATGGCTCGAGCTCGTCCAGTGAGGAAGTCCTGGAACTTGTCGAAGGTGGGGTAGTCACTTGAGGACCCGACCTCCACCTCCCAGGCTTCGATGAGTCTGTTACTTAGCCTCTGTGATACGGTGTGGAGTATTATTTGATCCCAGTGCTGAGTAGGCGATCCCATCGCCTGCAGAGCGGCTACTGACTCCGTCACTGTGGTCAGGAGTGCATTCAACTGCTGCGACGTGTGAGCTGTCATGTGTAGAGGATTAAACAACTGCTCGAGGTGAGCAGAGGTAAGCAGTCTTTTATTCTCGTACCTTTTGACGAGGATATGCCAGGCCGTGCTGAATGCCTCGTCGTCGATCTTCAGGTTGGAGATAATTCGGGAAGGCTCGTCCTTGAGGCTGGTCCGGAGATAATGCATTCTCTCCACGTTGGAGAGCTCTGCATTTGAGCTGACCAGTGAATTAAAGAGGTCCCGGAACGATGTCCACTCCGAGTATCTCCCCGTGAAGTTGGGGAGAGAGATACCTGGTAAATACCTCTTACTTTGATTGCCTTGAGGTGTCCCAGCTGCCATGGAGCGTCGAGAGGTCGATGGGCCATCCTTCTGGTCGATGAGTTGGGTGAGTAAACCCCTGGCCTCATGGTAATGAGTGATCGCCGACTTGAAGACGTTGTCTTTGAAATATGGAAGATCCATGGCACCTTCCATCTTGGCACTGGCTGAGACCAACTTCTCGTGAGTAGTCTCGAATTTCGCCCAATAACTCTCCAGCATATCTAATTTAGACTGGAGATTATTGACGGTGATGTTCCCTACATCATCGTCGAGAAGCTCTTCATGAAGGCGCGCCATCCATGCGCCCCGATCCCGGTTGAGTGAGATGGTGGTCTCCGGTAGCGCCATCTGAGTGTGAGGTGTCGTGAGGCGTCGATCGGTGAGTTACCGCGCGTCGGTAAGGCAGGGTCCTGATGTAGAGTGGCGCGGTGCGCGTTGAGCACCGTTGCGTCGACGAGCACGCTTCTCGAAGCTTCGAGCGTCGCGTGAGTTGAGTACCCTTGCCGGTACCTTGACCGTGAATTTTACCACGTGTTCGGCACGTGCCACACAAAAAACCACCACTATTTCTCACTTCACTTACACTATCCGGCTCGAAGGACCAAAATGTTGGATGAGAGATCTGGTTTGTGCAAGTTGGGTGATTGAGGGGGGCTCGTGGTGATGAAAGGTGAGGGGTGAGGAAATTGAGCCGGATGTGGACACAATAACTCACACGCGTATCGACTGAATGAGTCTCTTTTATTATAAAAATATAGTCTGAGAACAATTACAATTGATGGTGAGCGGTCACTGATTCTAACAGATAATACTATTGAGATACTCGCGATTTGAGGAATCGAGAGTTTAAACACGTTTGGGTTTCGTTGAAGGTTAACGAGAACACAATGTGGTACTTGTTATCGCAACGGAGTCCAAACGGTAAGAGAGCGATTTTTGGAGAGGTCACGGTCGAGAGCGATCTTGATCGATGGCACGTGACCCCGTCCGATTGGTCAAAGGGCGTGTTTCCGGGGTGGACTCCTCCGGAAAGTGGCGCCTCAATTAGGCAAAAATGCCAATTGACCCCCTGGCAACAGCGGGTTGTTTTGGCCAGGGGTCGAGCGGTCAAGAGTTCGGCGGGCGCGGGGGACGGGAGGCCAGCGTTTAGCTGGATTTCGAACACTTTTATTGCATGTTTTTTCCTCTCAAAAGTTTTTTTTATTCATAGATCAAAAATGTTTTTGCCTTCCGTCTTTCTTTTTTATACCTGAAAAGATGTTGAGGGTTTTTTTTTCATAAATCATTAAACATAGGATTTACATGTAATCTTTTTTATATTTCATAAAAATCGTAGGATACATTTTACAAATCATTTATATAAAATCATATGTGTATGGTTTTTTTCAATATGAGGGCATTCTGTAAGCCCCTCCCGCGAATTTATCTAAATAATTAAAACAATTATGGAATAATTCTCCAAATAATTGGTACAAATATCCGAGATTTTCGTGAGGTATTATACGACGGAGATCATCGCGAGCCATGAGTTACATTTCCTCGAAATTTTCGCGTATGCGATGATAAAGATCCTCCGTGGCAGGCATTCTATTGTATTCCATATAATTCATAGCAATGCCTGTAATTGATCGTACAAGCGATTCTTTATATTCCTTAAGAGGCAATGTCTCCAAGAAATCCAGCCACTGATTAATCCATGCAGCCTTGTTTTTCAATGTAATGATGCTCTGCCCCATCATCATGATGGGAGTCTGATTTGCATCATCATTGCGAACAAAGGTCACGCAGGGATTTTCAAAACTACGGTGGAATTTCACGTTTATGGCCCCAAATTCCTTTGCAGGTACATTGTGGTTGATCTTTGGGTGAAACTTCTCAGGGTCAAAGTAGTCGGTTACGGCATCCAATTCGTTGAAAAAAAGGGTCCATTCTTCTCGTGTCATTGACAATATGGCGCGTTTCGGGCGTACACCCATAAATTGCACAACCGGGACGAATTGACCGAAACACGTAACTTTTAAGCCGACACGAATTTGTTTTGTCTCTGATCTATTCAAAGTTATAACTTGAGACAATACCACATGCTGTTCAGCATCACTGAATCCCTTTTGTTTAGTACTTTCCATGTTGAAAAAATGAATGAATGAAATCGGGACGACTGAATAAAATCCACCGCGAGCACCCGCGTTTTATAGCGCTACGTATGAGAGTGGAGGGGACAGAATCCCCACTAAGCACATGACAGATCTATAACCGTCAAACATTATACCCCACCGCAGGGAGTTCTGCGGCGGCGACGTCACACATGCACCCCACTTTCGCGGTTTTTGTATGTTGCGCAGTACCCCCACTATTACCATGCAGCCTTCCAATACCGATTTTTTTTTGTTAAATCGAGTGACGCGTTTGTTGTCATTCGTTAAAAGGCATTGCAATAGTAAAAATGTCTAAAAACTTTGAAACTTACGCTTTAGAGTCCCTTAAAAAATATCTCGCGGATCGCAAATCGTATGAGGGACGACAAAAGCCTCAATTTCGCCAGAAAAGAGTACGTGTATGTGTTGATAAATATACAGATGATGATGACCTAGACAGTGAAGATAGTGATGACATGTGCATTCCAGCAAAAGCGCGGAGAATCGCGATAGGGTCAGGATTGGAATGCGACGTGGAAGATTTCCTTGTTGATGCTTCTTGTGTATGTAAATATAAATTCCTTGGTGAGACATGGAATAAAATCCATATCAGATATCGCAGGGATAAATTACACTCTCAAGATGAGAGCATCGACATGTGTACGACATTTAAAGTATGTTACAATGAAGAACGTGCAGAATGTAATAGAGAAATCGAATCAAATTTTCAAATGAGATATAATCCTCCATCACTGAGAAGCATTGCAATCGCGAAATTATTAAATGAAAGGAAATATGTGAAAAATGCAAAAACTTTGGCTGTGGTTACTAAAGCAATTGTGCATAATAGTGATGTTTTATTATATAAAATGTCGGAGTCAAATGGGTTTTTCGACTGCCTAGAACACACAAGATTATGCAAAGCAGACGTAGAGGAAAAACTCGATTGGTACCATTTTTTTAGGATGTGTGAGGAAGAATATTATCTCCCTGCGGGGGAGGAGACATTGGTCTACAAGAAGAGAAATGGACCAATGATTGACCTTTCCTTTCAATAGCCAACAAATGCAAAACGAGTGCGGGGGGGGGGGCGAAAAAAAGGAAAACTCGAGCATCCTTCCTCATCAGGTATTCAAAGCACCCCCCACCAAGGTCAAATGTTCAAAAAAGTGTGGAAAACTTAGCCCCTCCTCTAAACTAGGGATGCATCAAGGAGCCCAGTGAGATCATTTCACTGCATTTGCGTTTTTTACGTCAAAATGACATCAAGTCAAGTGGACTCATCTCCAAAATCTAGTTATCAATCAGGTTATCAGCCTGGAACTTTTAAGCCTAAAAAATCTAAATATTGTGGAAACAACGCCATTAAAAATGGAATTAAGATAATTAGTGATCGTGTAGTGAAATATAACAGTGATGAGAAAAAATCAATTGAAAAAATAGTGAAAAAAGTGAAACTCCAACGACATGAGATTTCCAAGACAGGTCCTGTCATAAATATTGACTCTGACCTTCAAATAGTTGAAAAGAAGACGAAAAACTCAACCAGACGATTGGCCCATAAATCACCCGGTAGCACTCAAAGTGACTCTAAAATCCTGAAAGCCAATAATAAAAAAACAAGTGAAATCGTGCAAGTGAGTACAGAGGAAAAAAAGTTGTGGATTAATATGTTAGAACAAGATCTTGATGTGTTCAATCAAGTGAACTATATTGATAAGAAAAAGGATCTGAAAAAAATACAGGCTCGCGAAAAACGTTTAAAACTCGCGGAAAAAAAAGACGGCCGACTTTATCGCTCGCGAAAAACGCCGCGAACTACCTAAGGAAAAACAAAGACAATTTAGAGCTCGCGAATCCGAAAAAAATCGATCCAAGGACCACACATCGAAGGATATCATCCCTGAGACCATGATGGAATTGGATTGATCGATCGAGACCATTCCCAGCACTCCATCAGTCATCAATTTAATCCTGGAACGCGAGGATGAAGATACTCAGCATGGATCATTGAATTTCGCGGCCTCAACCCCTACAAGTAAATATTTAATCAATCAATCATAGGAATTTTTAGATTAGATTGACTTAAGCTAATCTTGTATTATTTTTTTGTTTCAGAAGCGTGAAAAACTATCGAGGAAATTGAGGCCGTTCTAGTCGCGTTGGGCGCGAATCTAGAACAAAGGAATCGCGAGGACGATTACGAAGCGCGATGCACTCCAACGCAGCGTCAGAAAGAGCTTGATCAAATTGCGATGCAATTGAATCAAAGCGGTAATGATGATGATGAAGGATTGGCCTTCCAGGGTCTTGATTTTACCCCGTTATCACCCAGTAACCGTTCGGGCTAAAAATTCATTAAACATTTTTGTATTTTTTTGGATAGCTGAAATAAAGGTCATAAATTTTATTGTAATAGCGGTGACAGGACTTTTTTTATTGCTAGGCAAGACCCAATATTCCCTCTCCTGTCCCCAGCCCTTTTTTTTCTCGTAGAAGCTAGGAGAAATTTCTCTCGCTTCTTCTTCGTCGGTGCCTTGAATCCTTTCGTTTATTGTCTCTTTCCTTCTAGTTGTTTAGAAGGTTTAGAGAACAACTTTGATTTTTTCCTCATCTTTCCTACATTTATCCTTACCCTCATCTCCCTCTAACTCACGGTTTAGAGGGTTGAGGGCGAATAGTGGGGCAAAAGTTATATAAACCGTGAGGTCTCACTACTCGCCCTCTTCCACCATCGGCATCGCGAGGACTCCAGTGTCTCGTTCTGTTTTTAGTGATTTTTGTGTTTTTTTGTTTAAAACAAATTAAAAAAATGGTGAAGGTGACGTGCCAAGGAGCGTGTCAGGAGGATTACGCCCGCGAGGTAAGTTTTTGTGTATTTTTTGCATGTTTTTCGTTGTGTTTCGCGGTTTTCAGTGTGTGTTTCGCGGTTTTTTAATTTTCTGTATTTTCGCGTCTGCGGGTTCTTTTTTTAAATCTTTTTGGGAGCGTTTTTTTTTATATTGTTTAAATACCTACCCGTCGCGGGGTATAGGTTTCCTGGTTTTAAAATTAAAAATCCGCGTATTTTTTCATTTTAATTTTTGTTGTTTTAGGTTTTTAATTTCTGTTTGTTTTAGTTTTTAGATTTTTCGTTTGTTTTAGTTTTGAAATTCATTCTGTTTGTCTTTTTTTTTTTAATTTTTAATTCATGGTTTTTTTTTATTTTTCAGATGCAGGCCACCAGGAGGCAGCGCGCCTAATTCAGGGCGGCCAATGCGTGGCTGCGGAGGGAGGATGCGGAGGGTGAACAGATCCCAATACGGATAAGGAGCAAAAGGAGGAAAGACGACCTGATAGTCCTCACAGTGATCACAGTAAGTCCTTGTAAAATGACATGATCGGTTTCGTGGGATTTTTCTTAACTATTTATTATTATTTAAAAATATTTCCACAGGATTCTACGTAGGATACCGGAAAGTATTTTCCTTTTTTCTTTCATGTAGCTATTTTTATTTTTTATTTATAATTTGTGACATCTTATAAGTCGAGTCGTTCGAATCTTCACCAAAAATATCCTGCGACATTGAAAGCTTTCTCACTGACACTGGCTATTATTTTTTTGTTAAACTATTAAAGCTATTAAAGCGACTTTTAATCAAATGTGGCCGCAGGAGTGGGGGTGAGAAGGCATAGCAGGGCATGTTGGCGCAAGGGCCTGCGGCAAAGGGCAAACAGACAGGCAGGCGCGGGGAAAGAGGAAGTGTTTGGTGGAGGAAGAGCTGGTAGCGACTTCCGAACCAAATCTGGCTGCGCGGTGTCACGGTACGGGGGTTAAAGTATAGGGGGTGAAGTGGAAACAGCCGTGGACGCGCTGACGTGAAGGGTGTATTTGGAGGGTGAAAACATTTTCGCCAGCCAGGATCTCCATGACAGGGCCGCCAAATGGTTGGCGGATTCCGAGAACGAGGCCTACCTGGTAAGTTGTCTCTATCTGTCTCTCCGTCTCGCTCTCTCACTCTCTCGCTCTCTCTCTCTCTCTCCCTCCCTCTGTAAACCCTTTATCCCCTCTAACTCCTTCCTGTCATTCCCATCTGTCTATTCGACTCCTAAAATACCCCTCCCTGCCTCATGTGCCTTTAAATATTCAATATCAATGTTTTTTTTTGTTTCAGGCCGGAGCCCGTTGGGAGGGAGGTGTCGGCCCGGACACCCCGAGAGCGCGGTGGATCCGCGCTCTGAGGCGTGAGGCGCGTGGCCTGGAAGCCGAGGGCGAGCAGGTGTTCGCCCTGTACGAGGTGGAGGATGCCTGGAGTCTCAGGATCCTCTTCGGGGAGGAACCAGCGCATCCCGATCTGACAGAGGAGGACTGGACCCTGGAGCAGTGGGACTGAGGCCCCTGCCCCCCCCCCAAATCTTAAATTGAAACAAAAAAAAATTGTATTTTTAATTTTAAGTTTTTGATGTGAAACATCTATAGGCGCACTCCTAAACCGAATCGTTGGCGTGGCGATACTTGCCGTGGCGAGCAATCGCCACGCTAAACTAAGGTATGCCTATCTATATTCTGTGTAGTAGAGTGTACGGTCTGGCTTCTCACTCAGTTCGACGTTGTTGTTTACTACGGTACACATAACCTGCGTTTTATTTAATTTTTCATTTTAATTTTTGACAATAAAATATGTGTGACAGTGATAACTCCGAAGATCAAAGTGATCAACCTTGTGCAAAAAAGTGAAACTACACTATGGTATACTACCAAGTCATCAGTAAGTAGATCGTATTTTTCAAGTCTCCATAAATGTAATTATTATATTTTTATATTTAATCAATTATATTCATATTAATCATATTAATAATTTATATAAATCATATTAATATTATCTTCAATTAAGTATTCTTTTATTATTAATGAAGGAATTAATATAGAAAAATTTATTAATAAAATTTATATTTGCAAATCTTTAGTCATATATTGCAATAATTAACTAAGATTTGAGTTCATGAGTATATTGAAGCCACACTTAAAATTTTTTTTTTTTGTGTATTTTAATATCATATTTTTTTCAATATTTCAGTTCCCAACAATCATCGCAGGGATCACAACATATTCTTATTGAAACTGGACGCCACCCTGATCATTCAAACACAAGGCATACTATCAATCTTGTGTAAGATTTTATTAATCGAATAGTACCAGACTATTTTAATTTTTATCTTAGATTTTATTAACATATTTATATTTTTTTAAATATAAATGTGTGTTTATATTTTTTAATATGGAACAACAATAGATGCTGTATTTGTGAGATATCTTGATGATGTTCCGTCCAATATTTTTATAACATACTTTAGGTATCATCGACCAATGGTCACAGTAATACCGGCAGAGGAAACATCAAATATAACTATTACTGAAATCACGAATGAAAATATTTAAATTGTGGCCACTTGATATTAATATCGGACTTTTATATCACATGTTGTTGGATGAGGGATCTGGTTTGTGCAAGTTGGGTGATTGAGTGGGGCTGGTGCAGGTGAGGGGTGAGGGGGGAGGAATTGAGCCGGATGTGGGCACCAAGAGTCACACGCGTTATGATTTTTCGAGTCACTTTTATTACAAAAATATGGTCAAAAATCTATTACAAATTAATGATGAGCGGTCACTGATTCTAAATAACAATACTATTGAGATACTCGCAATTTTAGGAATCGAGAGTTGAAACACGTTTGGGTTTCGTTGTAGGTTGACGAGAGCACAATGTGGTACTTGTTGTCGCAACGGAGTCCAAACGGTGAGAGAGCGATTTTCGGAGAGGTCACGGTCGAGAAGGATCTAGATTGATTGACACGGGACCCCTCTGATTGGTTGAAGGGCGTGTTTCCGGGGTCAATCCGTCCGGAAAGTGGCGCCTCGGATAGGCAAAAATGCCAATTGACCCCCTGGCAACAGCGGGTTGTTTTGGCCAGGGGTCGAGCGCTCATGAGTTCGGGGGGTGCGGGGGACGCGAGGCCAGCGTTTAGCTGGATTTCCAACACATGTAAATAAATGTTTATTAAATAAAGTTACCATTTTCTGTAAGAAATTCGTAATACTTCATTTTTCCATTAGGCTATTTTTAATTCCTGTAATAATATCATCTTATATGCATATTACTTGTACACACATGATGTTTCACATCTGCCAGGCGTCCCATTGTAGCGCCAGCTACATCATCAACACCGTCAGAGTGAGACGATACGACTCTCACTCCTGGTGTTGTTATTCTTTCGATGGTTTGACGAAATTCCTCACCGGATTATCCCCACTCCCGGCAAAATCACCTGCCAAATTCCGGGATTCGATCGTTCTAGATCATCAGTAATATTTCGCCTCTGACACGCGACACTCCAAATCTTTAATATTGTAATTAATCATTGTGATAATAAACTATGTATTATGTTTTCATTATCGAATGAGTTATTTATGTGGTAAATCCGCTACACCATGACGGCTTATTTTTTTTTTAAATAAAATAAAATTTTTTAAATCAATATTTTCTTGTTTATTTATTCATTTATTTCCCTTAGTTTTAAATTAGAAAACAAAACAAGAAAAAAAATACAAAAAATTTTAATATTTGAAAAAAAAAAAAATCTGTATTTTAGTTTAAGTTTTTCAAATAGAAAATTTTTATTTAAATTTCCGTTCTTTGTTTATTAAATATTTGCTTTCCTTTTTCTCTTTTTTCACATATCCTCTAACCTTAGTGTTAAGTTAAAATCTGTATTTTAGTTTTAAGTTCTTTTAATAAAAAAAATTTTTTAAAATAAATGTTTTCCTTTGTTTTTTAAATATATATTTCTACCCTAAGATTTACTTCCGTTTAGTTTTAAGTTTAAAATAAATTGTATTTCAGGTCTAAGTTTTTCAATAAAAAAATTTTTACAATAAATATTTGTATTCCTTTTTTTACATAATTCCTTCCCCTTAGTTTTAAGTTTAAATATTAAGAAAAAAGTCGTGTTAGATTTGAGATTATTATTTGAAATAGTGTAGTCTAGTTTTTTTTTTTAAATAAAAAGTTTTTAAAATAAAAATTTCGATTCTTTTTTTTTAAGTGTTTACTTTTTTTATTTTCAAATTATTATTGAATAGGAATTGGGTGGGGCAAAACATAAAGGGAATCTTTTTTCTAATTTTTATTTATTTTTCTTTATATATAACATACATTTTTTTTACAGCTAATTTTCATTATCGCGGGCCGCGGGTTTTTGAAACTTCGTTCTTCAATGCGAAATACGAACGGCCAAAAATCCGCCAGTAAAAGTTAACGGTGGCGCCCCACCCGAGAATCGGTAACCTCTCCCAGAAACGTAAATTCCCAGAATTCCACAGTGTTGGTAAAAAACGTAGGGCCGCCTCCTGACACCAGGAGGCTCTGCGCAAATGTAAACACTGTAGGGCCCATTTTTAAAATAATGAATATCTAGTAAACAAATAAACTTAAAAATATGGAATTTGGTGATTTACCATCTACTAACGATTCCCTATCCATTGATAATAACTATTCGACTCTACAAATAAATATTGATCGAGTGGCGGGATAACCCCTACTCATTAAATTGTTTAATTAATTATTAAATAATGAAGGCCTACAAACGTTTTTAGTGCATAACAATATTGTTACATCCGTCGAAGTAAACTCATTAAATTCTTTTTAAATAATTAGGAGTAGAAATTGCCAAACAGGGTTCAATTATTGGGAAGACCCAAAGGCCAGCCAAATAATAAATATTAATAGAAATTTTCCAGACGGATTTCTCTTCCGAAAATCCGTCGTAAAAGGAAATAAGTTGGGTCTGTCATGCTGAAGGCATCTGGAGTGCATGCCCAGTTCATTTCCCGCAATTTTAAAATTTTAAATTTACTTTCAATGGACAAATGCATTAAGGGAACTCAAGCCCTTTCTTTTATTATTTATTTTAGCGTGGGGCCAGACCCTTGTAAACTAAAATTCGAGTTTCCGTCCCATTAGAAATTTTATGGGGGTTCTATGAGTTCTCTTCGTAACGAGAAGTCATAAATCCCTTTTTGACAATTTTTAAATGTTTAAAAAAATATTCTTGTAATTTAATAATTTTGTGATAGAATAATTACAATTTTTTCTACGACCATGCCAATGTAAAAAATTCGTTGTTAGGACAATCCTAACTTATTCTTTCAATTATTTTTCAATTCGAAAGAATATGTTAGAGAACCTCAACTATTAATGTTAGTACAAACTAAATTGGAAAATTACCCAACTTTTTTTGTTTTGGTTAATCTTAAATAGTTATTAGTTTAAATTATTAATATTCAATTATTATTTATTTTAAATAGAATTGTGGAGGGAGGAAAATGGGACCTCCCGAAACAATTCTCATTTGCGGTCGAGAGGGGGAAGCACGCCCACACTCTCGACACCTCAATGTAGAGGGGTTGGAGTTAGCCCTGAAACATTGAGACTATAGAGTAGGGAGGGAAAATTCGGGCCCAAGGTCATCAACCATTGGTCCCCTGAATTTTCCTTCCATACTTCTGAGGACACACCCTGAGGCAAGAAACAAAAACTGTTTGCACGCCGTTTTCGTCCTCAGTGTGAATTCCTCCGTTTTCGGTACTTAACTTTCAAGTTAGAATTTTCTTTTTAGTCCTCCGAGACTATTTTCTACTTCCGTCTTTCAAGACATTTACAAGTCGTTCGTGACTTGGATTTTCAAGTTTAATTTACTCAATTCTTTTGAGATTATTTTTTTTTTCTTTTGTTTACATACATTAGATTCGTATTTTTATATAACGCCAAAATTATAATTTAGTAAATTACCAAATAAGTGGAAATAGTGGTTAAGTGAATTGTAAGGTGAAGCAGAGACTCATCACCCGTAAGTTTTTATATATATATTTTTTTTGTGTAATTTACATTTTTATTCAAATATAGACTCTTCGGAGTCAGTCTAACTAAAATCCTCGACAATTTGTTTATTGTATTTAAATCCCTATTCAGTGGGTTAGTTTTTAATTCCATGGGAAATTCCATTTAACTATTATTTAACTACGTCAAATCGGTTAATTTTGACGTAACAATATTATACAAAAGTACAACAGTCGATCTAAATGCATAAAATACTTAATTTTTAAATAAAAAGTGCGCGCCAACTAGCAGCGGTTAAATCGCGGTTTTTTGAAATCATAGGGCAGAGTCGCAAAACCATCAAGCCGCCGTTTTGGGCCTGTCGCACGTACGATCTTACTCCCAGGTTTCGTGATGACGTCATGATACACTGTCCGACGAATACCATGATAGTCGATCTGGTAGGGATCTGCTTTGTCCACAACGAGCGCGCGAATCGAGTCGTAATGAATTTATTTACGCGATTCATAATTCAGTCTAACCCCTTTTATTTTACTAACTTCCGCGATACTGCCGTCCGGTTTTTTACGCGATAAGTGTAAAATTTAGGCCCCCCAGAGACAAAAGTAGTAATGAAACTACCTTCTCCGTAGCCCTCTACCTCGTCGGTCAAATCCCCTAGAAAATTCCCTAGCGGTAATTCATTTGATCCATCGCTGACGTAAATTACCGAATCTATATCATAATATAAAACACGTTCTTGCTGTTTTTGTAGATAAGAATATACCTTTAGACGCGCGTGAGCGGTTGTATAAGCCGCAATAACGACATTAGTCTTAGTGGACATTTCCGCGGCTTCGTTTAAATGTTTCCAGGACATGAAGAGAGTATCGTTATCGACAGGAACAAGTCCTGTTACTTCAATTTCTGGATTAAACATTATATTTGCAAATTCCTCGTGTGTTCGAATAATAGCTTTTTTTGTCAAGTTTTCCCTCTCCCCAAATTTACCCCAGAGACAGTTTAAACGAAGTTTTGCTACTGCTCTTGTAGTATCGAAAATTTTGATAGTTTTATTTTATAGTAGTACTCAGACGAGCTAGATTAAGATATTTTAAGTGTAGCCATAATATTATATTGTAGGCATAGTAATAGGTACAATTTACGGGGAAAACCCCATAAATTGCACTAGTTAATAGACAGCTGTATTTTTAGAGAGTAAATGAGAGATGCCCACAGACGAGAATGGGGAAAACCGTTTCCCATTAGTGTGGCCTAGAGACGCCTAGACCAGGTAACACCGCTAGGGCCTGACCGAGAGTGGGGCAGGACCCAGGGTTAGAGGTAAAAGCCTGACTCGAGAGGACAAGGATCAGAGTAGAGGTAGAGTCTCAGAGCGAGAGCTGAGACAAGGGTGGAAAGAGTGCCACCAAGCGATCGAGAAGAGTCTCGCGCTTTAGAGTAAAAGACTTAAGAAATTAGTGTAAAGTCTGTTTTTATAAATAAACGTGTATTAATCATATCTACTTTTTTTCTGTCAATCCTTTGCCCGATAAATCCCACACTCTTAATCCGGCATTCTTTTGAATTTTATCCTTGTCAAGTTTTATACCTTCTCGCGTCTCATATTCAGCAATATATCTATTCTTTGATTCATCATCTACACACTCAGCAGGCCAATCCGAAGCCTCTTGTTTTATTTTCAAAAAAGTGTTAATGTATTCGGCAAATAATCCACCTGTTCGCGTCACAGGATTATAACGCGTAGTTCTCTTATACTCCCAAAGCTCGCTGATTTCTAATATTTTAAACCCCATTTCTACGGCTTTAGGAAGTTCTGGAGCGCCCCAAGTTCCCAAAAATTCGCGATCAGCGGGATCATCATGAGGGCAATTGTCCTGTACAAGATCATCGCAGCATGATCGACAGAGAGGGAACAGTCACTTTCCATGGGCTTTTACTGGTAAAACAGGATGAAATAATTGACGAGGGGGTAAAACGCGACATTTCACAAGACCTTCTATCCGCGAAATATTATTATTAGGGCATATAAGCTGGCAATCACGCCCCACATGGACAGTGAGATGTCCAATCGCGAAAATCCCTGTCTTTAAAACGTATGGGTATGACGAACAAACGTCAACATAGCGAATTTTTTCATTATCTTTTACATCATAAAGTGTTACGGTATTTCCTGTTCGTCCCCCGAAAAATGCATCGCGTGGATCCAGGGCTATAAACATCTGCTGATCAACGTTTTCTACAAAATTCGCCAATGCACGATCTGTCTTTTTTTGACGAATAAAATCGCATTCCCGCATTTCAACGACTTCATAACCCGAGTGTCGCAATTCCCGTGTAATCGCCCCTGTTCTCTCATATCGACTCTCTAGTGTATCCTTGTGACTTAACTCTTTATCTCTATTGAATTTGAAACACCGTGGGCATACGTGCCAATAACATCCGTGGAACTGATATGCATATTTCTTATTATTATTCGCGGTATCCTCCCAAAAACCATCTAGGCGCAGGCCTGATGTTGTTCTGTGTTCACGAGTTCGTCCGGCATGTATTATTCGATGATTCTCGCATAATCATAATCATAATCAGTTTTCGAAATTCAACACAGGCTCATCTCAAAATTGTAACATCAAGTCTGCAATAATGAAGAATTTCTTTACGAAAATCAAATACCACGATAGGAATTTTTCACGATCTTGTACATCCATGGTGTCAGCACCGTAGTATTTTCTATCAGGTATAGGCCCTACGTAGTTTTGATTGTCTTTTGTATTGAAAAAATGTGGAAAATAGCCATTCGCTATATTCCCCAATCCAAAAGCTTTCGGTAAACTTGCAAGAGCCATGTGAATATAATTTAAACTATCTATAAATTTATTATCCCCAAAATCCATCAAGATAATGTTTGTTCCGTTAATTATTGCTTTAATTTGGCTGTTAATGCGTTTCATGACGTCTCTCAAAACGAATTGTGAATCATAGCCTTTCGCGTTATGTGCAATACAAACTACTTTTTTATACGTCTTACCCATCGACGTGATGTAATCAACAAATCCTCGCACAGGATCCTCACCATCGAAAACATTTTCCCGATGTTTACAAACGCCACATGGATTTCCGTGATTATCGTTGGCGTTCACAATGTCATCGTCGTTCATATCTGCACAACAATCACACACAGTTTGTGCAACACAAAGATGAGGAACGTGTACGTTGACGTCAGTAGTTCCTTGTAGAAGCTCATCCTGTCTGGTTTCAAAGTCGTAGAAAACAAACGCCACGCGTTTCAAAGTCAATTTTTTCTTGCTTTTGAAGGTGGGCATATAGCAGAGATGAGAAATATCTTCGTCCTTTTGACATACGTTGCAATAATATTTATGACACACATGATTCTGAGTTTAGCGATGATCAATTTTCGTATTAAATTGTCCACACAATTTTACGTAGCCACAGCCGGTGGGGTTATTTCCGCTGAAAGATCCTGGCTTCTTATGTTGATCGAAGCACAATTGACCGTGAAATTCTCGATTACAATCGTCACACACTATTTTATCAACAATCGTAGAGTCACACGGAGGATTCTTCAAACACTTATCACAAGTCTTATCACAAACATGTCCTTGCGTAGTGTAAGGTTTGTTACAATGCTCTCAATAATACTTCACGCCAAAGAAGCAACATAAATTTTGGATTGCCTCATAGTGGTTCTCTTCTGGATAATACACAATCGGTAAGGTATATCGGACGGCCATCTTTCTGCTAATCAATTCAGGTGTACCATCGTAGAATACAGGACGATCTTTTCCGTTTCTCATGAGGGAATAAACCTTGATAAGGCATCCTTCTTCAGCCAAATATCGCTGATATTGAGCAACTTCCTGTAGACCATAGCCCTTCGTCAGGAGCAATGACTCCAGCCCTTTGAGTTAGTCTTTTGGCCTCCTCACGTTGCATTCTTCCCTTGCATTGCCGAATGGCCTGCCATACCTCATGGATCTTGCCCTTATCCGCTCTGGTTTTCAATTTTTCTGCATGTGCTGTGGCCACAACAAGTGATCGGGCTAGACACAAGCCATCTTCATTCGAAATATGAAGGATACATATTCTACTAAGCCCTCTTTTCATGTCGTTTTCCAGAAAACCTTGACCTACCGGGACGTGAAGTTTGATCCAAAACGTATCGGCACATCCGAAACCGTTTGCGCTCTGCGCGATAGAGCTGACAAGATTCCATAGATCTTGAAACTCATATCCTTTGATCGCACGTGGACTTATCCAGGCATTGTCTCTTTGCATATTTGCAAAATTGAATGTAAGGCACATTCGATTCATGCCACGTCCTCCAGCCTCAATAATTTTATTATAGACATCACGAAAAGCTTCTTCAACCCAGTCGGCAGGGTCACGACTTTCACGTAAAGGGTTGATTGCAAACTCCATCACATGTGTGTCGAGTTTGAAACGTGGAAGTCTCTGGCGTGATCGTCGTATTGTCCTTAAGGCCGGCAATAGATTTTCAATCTCTTCTTCGCGGCCATTTTGTTGATCTGAAATTGAGTTTAGTATTTTTCAATAAAAAAATATGCCTAAAATTTTTTCTCGGTATTATAAACGGTATGAAGCTAGATACTTACCATTCTGTTGATCTAGTAAATCTAGATTAAACACTTCAACAGCTTCCAAAGCCTTAGGGTCACTCACCACATTTTCACCACCACCACATTGAATATCAAAGAGCTCAGAATTGAAATTTTCGAATAAATCTCGATCAAAATTATTTTCAATGGCAAAATCACCGAATAACTCAAGATCAAAATTATGTATCCAATCAAAATCTCCCTGTGGAGGTGCAGTATTTTCTTCAGAAGGATCACTGGGCCCCGCTAAATCGTTTGGGTCCGATATTGTGAATGGTCATTGGACGACTGCAGCTAGTGCGAGAAAATTCGGTCTATATTGGGAAAAGTCAGGGATTTTACTATTGGCGCCACAAGGGGGCTACTACACTTCTTCAC
This sequence comes from Diachasmimorpha longicaudata, assembly GCF_034640455.1. Taxonomy (NCBI): domain Eukaryota; kingdom Metazoa; phylum Arthropoda; class Insecta; order Hymenoptera; family Braconidae; genus Diachasmimorpha; species Diachasmimorpha longicaudata. The sequence continues at coordinate 3,571,770 of NC_087228.1, read as the reverse complement.
CTTTTTTACCTGCCTCCGCCTACGCGCATTGTCCTTGCCCTAGCCATAGGAAAGCCCACTTGACCCCCAATACAGGTGCATTACGTCACGCCCCCCAGCCAAAATTGGTTGTCGTGGACGATTTGATGCGGGAATCTTCGAATGGTGCAATAGTTGATTTATTTACAAAAGGAAGCCATCATAAAAATCTCAGTGTAATGTTTCTATCTCATAATTTATTCCATCAAGGAAAAGGACAGAGAGACATTTCATTGAATACAAATTACATCGTCGTATTTAAAAATCCCAGAGATCGTGCACAAATTGCCCATTTGGCTCGTCAAATATATCCAGAAGATCCAAAATTTCTGCAAGAAGCCTATTCTGATGCAACTTCGGCAGCTCATGGCTATTTGTTGTTAGATTTGAAACAATCGACTCCTGAAAACTGTAGGTTTCGTACCAATGTATTCCCCAGTGATCCCCATCATTATGTTTATATTCCGCGGAAGGATCGCAATATAAAAGGAGGAGGGGCATCACGGAGTGTACCAGTCGTTCATGTGTGATGGCAACGAGAAATCGTTCTGAAAGCGGCTCGGTTCGCAAGTCGCTGGGAGAAAAGAATGCAGCCTTATTACCCGCTCTCATCTACGCACCACCCAGGCTACGACGAGTAATAATACAACACGCTAATAAAGATTTAATTCGCTGCATTTGCGAGTGTGCTTTAAATTTGTTACACGGAAATATTCCTTTGAAAAATTGCGAGAAATCAAAACTGTGCAAAGATAAAAAACTATTGAGAAAACTTGCCGATAAAAAACAAAGTTTAAGTAGCAAGAAAAAAATCATTAATCAGAAAGGTGGTTCAATTTTACCGATGCTATTGCGTCCTCTGATAAGCGCACTCATCTCAGCCATTGTATAAGGATGGAACATGCACGTAAAATGATTCTTGTACCAGAAGACAGTGTGGAGCGTCTAAAAAAAAAAAACTCTTCACATGTTGATGCTCACCATGTTTTAACTGAATTGGCTAAAGAAATTCAGCCATCAGCCCAAACTCCAGGTACTGTTACAAGTAGATTAGATACCCAGCTATTAGAAATTTTAAATTCGAAAAGCCCTAGTGACGATCATGAAAAATGGAAGCTGTATAACGACGTTCTGAGGCGATATTTGTTTTACACAGAACAGAGTAAAACGCCGGTGTTAGAAACGGAGACCCCCGTCGAAACTGAAACCACTGAACGATACGATCCAAAAGCTAATGTTGCTAATGTACCTAAAGTATATCAGCGAAAAGCTGCTGGTATACTAGAATACATTGACGCCATCGACACTGCTAACAGACTCAAATGGAATTCAAAAGGACAAGTGACTGTGGATGGACAAACATTTCCTGGTGTTAATATTGTGGATCTCATACAAGATGTTGTCAGAGCACGGAAAACATATTCAGCTAAAGGATGGGAACATTTTGCCGTGTATCTCAAAAGCCTGAACACCCCTCGGGAGTTTCTCGGTAAATGCCAAGTTTCATCAGCCTCCACTAGCATTGCCTGACATTAGGAATCGGAAAGAACCTGAAATTTCAGAGGATGAGAGTTCTGTAGACGAAGGTTGAAGAAAGAAAAGCTATAGGCCACTCACTCCTCCTGTGCATCGCCCCCATAAAAACTCGAAAAAACCACGGCTAAGTCCTGCCTACACCCCGAAAACCGACAAAGTTACATCATGGCTTTCGTTTTGAACAATGAAAAACTCTCAAGGACATAGTTTAACCTTCCAGAGCCTGAAGCATACACAGGAGCTCGAAATATTTTGTCAAAACATAAGAAAGAAATACCTGAAAATGAAATAAAAAATGAGCCGTCATGGGACGCCTGGCAGATGTGAAACATCGTGTGTGTACAAGTAATATGCATAAAAGATAATATTATTACAGGAATTAAATATAGCCTAATGAAAAAATGAAGTATTACGAGATTCTTACAGTAAATGGTAACTTTATTTAATAAACATTTATTTACATGATATGAAAATTCGATATTAGTATCAAGTTGCCACAATTTCAATATTTTCATCTGTGGCTTCAATAATAGTTATATTCGATTTTTCCTCTGCGGGTATTACTGTGACGATTGGTCGATGATAACTAAAGTACGTTACAAAAGTATTGGATGAAACACCATCAAGATATCTCACAAATACAGCATCTATTGTTGTTCCATATTTGGTAGTAGATTCTTTTGGATCGTTATTGATTTGCCATTGAAATTCGTTTTGAAGAAATGTCATAAATGGCATTGATTCAGCTCTTGCAAAATTTACAGTGAAATATGCAGCTAAAAATAATGGTAGTTTATGTTTATTCGTTTTAAGAATTATTGAACCTGTCTGACTATAAGGAAATAACATTTCATGTAAAAATGAAATGATATGATCCATTTTGTTATTAGGTGAAATGTATATTACAATCATAATTAATTCACTTCCGTCTTGTAGTTTAACATGTGAAGAACACATATCTCCAATAGATGCAATAGTTTAAAATAGTCTGGTACTATTCGATTAATAAAGTCTTACACAACATTGATAGTATGCCTTGTGTTTAACTGATCAGGGTGACGTCCAGTTTCAATAATAATATTTTGTGATCCTTCTGATGATTGTTAGGAACTGAAATATTAAAAAAAATATGATATTAAAATACACAAAAAAAAAAAATTTCAAGTGTGGCTTCAATATACTCATGAACTCAAATGTTAGTTAATTATTGCAATATATGACTAAAGATTTGCAAATATAAATTTTATTAATAAATTTTTCTACATTAATTCCTTCATGAATAATAAAAGAATATTTAATTGAAGATAATATTAATATAATTTATATACATTATTAATATGATTAATATGAATATAATTAATTAAATATAAAAATATAATAATTACATTTATGGAGACTTGAAAAATACGATCTGCTTACTGATGACTTGGTAGTATACCATAGTGTAGTTTCACTTTCATAGCATAAGGTTGATCACTTTGATCTTCTGAGTTATCACTGTCACACATATTTTATAGTCAAAAATTAAAATTAAAAATTAAATAAAACGCAGGTTATGTGTACCGTAGTAAACAACAACGTCGAACTGAGTGAGAAGCCACACCGTACACTCTACTACACAGAATATAGATAGGCATACTTTAGTATAGCGTGGAGATTGCTCGCCACGGCAAGTATCGCCACGCCAACGATTCAGTTTAGGAGTGCGCCTATAGATGTTTCACATAAAAAATTGGCTTAATGCTCAGAACACTTATACACTTCATAGACCCATTAAGCGTAAATTTCCGCGTCTTCATTATACAGTAACCAACATTGATGATGTGTAGGAGGCTGACCTAGTTGAATTGAGATCAATAAAAACATATAATGATGGGATTTCATATTTACTTGTAGTTATTGACGTCTTGAGTAAGTATGCCTGGGTAGAACCATTGAAAGACAAATCAGCATCACACGTTCTTGAAGCTTTCAAGCGTATAATGGATACAAATGGAGGGCGCGTTCCTGTTTCTATCCAAATGGACAAGGGAAAAGAATTTATGGCCAACATTGTCCAAAAATTTTTTTCTGACAAGAAAATATAATTTCGTGTTGCCCGTAATCCCGACATAAAAGCTGCAGTTGTGGAGCGCTTCAATCGGACATTGAAGGAACGTATGTGGCGTTACTTCACACATAGTCGAACATATAAGTATACAGATGTGTTGAAACAAATTGTCGAGTCTTATAACAACGCGCGACATTCTTCAATAAAGATGGCGCCTGCGGCTGTGGCTATGGATAATGCACCATACGTATGACGTAATATACAAACTCGATTCAAGACGGAGAAACCACGTAAAGAATCCTTTAAATATAAAGTTGGCGACTATGTACGCATCAGTCGAACGAAAGGCATCTTTGAGAAAGGATATGAAACTAATTGGAGTAAAGAAATATTCAAAATAACGAAAGCTGTTTTCAAGCAATCATTGCCGATATACGAGTTGATGGATTTTGCTGACGAACCAATTGAGGGATTTTTCTACGAACCAGAATTGGTGCTTGTCAAAAAACCAACGGACAAGGACGAGTTCATAGTGGAACGTGTCATACGATCCAAGGGAAAAGGAAAAAATAAGCAGGTTCTTGTTCATTGGGAAGGATATCCTGATAAGTTTGATTCGTGGATACCTGCTGCAGAACTGCATGCAATTGGGAAAAAATGAAGAGAAATGAATTTTAGATGGTGCTCCCCAGCAACAGTAGCATGAGCTATCATCCTGATAATACAGCATCGAAATTCACCACCCTGCTTCCAAAACAAGTTGAACTGGAAGGAGAATGCGTAGTGGGTCTGAGTGAAATACAATTTCCTTGCAATTTTTTACATATAGGTAATCGAAAAGATGCTTTAATCAATTTCGTTACTAATTTAAACCCCAATAAGAGCAAGTCAAACGTAGCAGAAACATTTTCTCTACCGAGTGCAGTTTTCAAAGATATAACAGATTTAGTCGGGTTCTTGAATAACTTTCCGCCTTTGGGAACTCATATCCGATTTGAATATTTGTTTCAACAAGGTTTTGTGAAAATTGTAAAACACCGCAACTCCCGAATCTGCACTAGTTCAGTTCATGCATTAAAGCTTTCCGATAAAGTAGCCGATATGTTGGGATTTGAGAGACGTGTACACAGCTTCACAAACGCCAGGCCCTATTGTCAAGGATCTTTACCAGCGAGTTTGGCCAGCGGTTTGCCTGGGAATTTGTTCATCTACAGCGCTCTTTGTGTACCCTCCGTAACAGGTGACGTGCAGTCATCTCTGTTACGAGTGGTACCATTCAGCGCTTCTACGTATATCTATGGGACCATGCACTGTACTACGTTTTCCACTCCTCATCATATTCCGTTGAGGAGGTATTCATTTCGCACAATTGAAATAGATATAAGATGCAATCAGGGTGATATGTTTCCATTCGAGTATGGTCCTTTGAACGTGACACTTCATTTCAAGAGGATTGATTGACTAAAAAAATGAGCCCCTACATTGCATATTACGCAAACCAAGCTGGTGGAGGAACAGTGGATCGATATACTAATTTTGGAAGGGTATTCGTTGGAAGTCCTTATCAACGAGGCCATGGAATTGGTGCTTTCCTTGGAGGTCTTTTTCGGCGGATTCTACCCTATCTGGGAAGCGCAGCCCGAGCTGTCAGTAAAGAAGCTCTCAATGCGGGTATTAACGTTGTTGGGGATGTAGTAACAAATGGCAAGCCTTTAAAGGTGGCGCTGGAAAACCGATTAGCCGAGTCTGGATTGAAATTGAAAAGGAGGGCCCAGGACAAAATTGGAACCATGATGCGTGGCTCAGGATATAAGAGGAAGCGTAAACGCCTCGCCTCTCATAAGCTCACTGGCCGTGGATCTGCCAAGACATCCAAAACTCGGAAGAATAAAAAGAAGAGACCCGTTGCATACAAAAAAAGCAAGAAAGTGAAAAAAGTAACGAGACATAAATCAAAACGGAAGACTCGTGATTTGTACGATATTTTCAACTAATCATCATGGCGTTTCTACATTCGCACTCTTCTGAGTGTGTGAAGTCGGAGTTGGACCTATTTACCATACCACCTACCCAAACAAGTATTGAAAATTCTCAATTTGTTTATTACAATCCTGTGTCTACGCTGTCGGACGATGCCCCAATTGAATTCATCGTACCAGGCCATGGAAAAGAATATATTGATTTGGCACACACCATGATCAAAGTTCGCGCCAGAATCCTGAAACCCGAGGGCACTGCTGCTCTAGACGACTCTGTTGGTCCTGTGAATAATTTTTTACATTCAATGTTTAACCAAGTGGATGTATATTTCAATCAAAAGGTTGTTACGCCTCCACATAATCTGTACGCCTAAAGAGCATACATTGAAACATTGCTAAACTATGGAACAGATGCCAAGTCCTCCCATCTTGGAATGTCTCTTTGGGCTACGGATAGTTATGGTGCAATGGATTCTACTGCTGTAGCGGCGGGTGATGCGAGAAACAATGATGGGTTAGCCGCATGTCAGGCATTTACTAAAGGTGGAAAAACATTTGATCTACTAGGACATTTACATTGTGACGTGTTCAATCAAGATAAGTTTTTGATGAATGACGTAGAGCTACGCGTTCGTCTTATCCGTGTAAAGGATGACTATTGCCTTATGGACGATACTGCCCAGAATTATAAGTTGCATATAGAAGAAGCCTCCTTGATAGTTCGCCGTGTGAAACTCAGCCCTGGAATTTTGATAGCTCACGCTAAAACGCTTGCAAAGACAACCGCGAAATATCCTTTGACACGTGTCGAGGTCAAATCTTTTGTTCTCCATAGGGGGATTATGAGAGAGACAATAGACAATGCGATTTTGGGACAGCTGCCTAAAAGAATCATACTGGGAATTGTTGAAAATGCCAGTTTCAACGGATCGAGGAAGAAGAATCCCTTCAACTTTCAAAATTTTGGGATAAACTTTTTATGCCAGAATGTCGATGGACGTCAAGTACCTACAAAACCTCTGCAGCCAAGTTTCACCTCTGCCGTCTGCCTAGATGTGGAGGCATTCAACACCCTATTTGCTGGTACTGGAACACATTTCAGCGACCATGGAAATAGCATCTCTCGTCCGGCCTATTCCGAGGGATTTTGCTTGTTCGCATTCGATCTGACTCCTGATTTATCTGCAAGTTCTGCTGGCCATTGGAATCTGGTGAAAAGTGGAAGTATTCGCATTGAAGTTCGCTTCCATGGAGCAACAGAGAAGAATATAAATTGCGTGTTGTACGCCGAATATGACAATTTGCTAGAAATTGATTCCACAAGGCAGGTTATTGTCGACTACAGTGGGTGAAAATGGAAGACTACTTAATGGACGCACAGAATAAGATTGCATTAGTTGCACACAGGCTGCTGAACGAGACCCACGCTAATTTCCCGGATTACCGTCGTTCTATGAATACACTTGAGCTCCTGGAGGTATTACCGCATACAGATGCATGCATTGGAGGTGTCTACCCTGCCGACCGTGTCCCCTGGACATGGCCCCGACCCTGTGCTATCATCATCAACACCGACAACAACAATCAGGCAGGAAGTCACTGGGTTGCCGTTTACCTCGGTTCAAATAGGCGAGGAATGTATTTCGACAGCTTCGGAATGCCACCCTTCGATACAAGAATCTCTCAGCGCCTTAAGCGAAATTGCAATGTTTATGAATGGAGCCAGAGAAGACTCCAAGATATATCGCCTGATGTTTGTGGGTAGCACTGCATTGCTGTGCTTCACTGGTTGTTCAATGATCGGTCTTTACAGTCCTTTCATAAACTATTTACTTCAGACACAAAACTTAACGATCGCATTGTTATGAAAATGTTCAACAAAATCATTCAAAAACACAATTGTAATCGTAGAAATTTAAGTAAACCTTTTCAGAACTTGTCTGGTAAAGGTAGTTTGCAATGAAACGAACGGTCTTTAAAAAATATATTCCGTTTGCATTAATTTAATAATAATAATAATAATAATAATTTTGATTACTACGATTTTTTAAATGCCCAATCTTATGTACCACCCCCTCATACAAGTATAATTTCTGAATAAATGATTTATATACTCAATAAAATATGTATTATATATTTATTTCATTTTCCACATATATACCCACATTTCCCACGTCGCCCACTTCCCCCCCCCTTGAATCACGTGACGCTTACCACCCACCCACCGCCACCCACTTCCTGTAGAACAAAGACATTCTTTTGGGGACCCTCACCCCAGGGGGCCCTAGAGCGGCGACGTCCTCCTCAAAGGACAATGGGGAAAACGTGTTCGGACACGTCTGGAAAAAGAGGGAAAGGGGGGCGATTCCTGGAATAAATTCGCACAATCGTGCCCACTTACTACTACGGTGTGATCCCATATGCGGGCCCTGTTTGCTCTAGGACCCGAGAAAAGCGCGAAAAACAAAAAAAAAATCGATTTTAGAATATTCCCGGGCCCCTACAAAAATCGGAAATCGTCTCACGAATCCAATGGCGCCAGCCAAATTGTCCTAGCTATGATATTTCCAAAGATATGGGCGAAAAACGATCTGAGTCTAAATCCGGGCGCGTTTTGCTCTAGGAGCCCCAGGAGCCGAGAAAAACGAGAAAACCGAAAAAATCGACTGTGGAAAATTCCCGGACCCCTAGAAAAATCGGAAATCATCTCACGAATCCAATGGCGCCAGCCAAATTGTCCTAGCTATGATATTTCCAAAGATATGGACGAAAAACGGTCTGAGTCTAAATCCGGGCGCGTTTTGCTCTAGGAGATCCAGGAGCCGAGAAAAACGCGAAAAACTAAAAAAATCGACTTTAGAAAATTCCCGGACCCATAGAAAAATCGGAAATCGTCTCACGAATCCAATGGCGCCGGCCAAATGGCGTAGGCTATTACATTTCCAAAGATATGGAAGAAAAACGGTGAGTAGTAAGTGGGCACGATTGGCGAATTTATTCCAGGAATCGCCCCCCTTCCCCCCTTTTTCCAGACGTGTCTGAAAACGTTTTCCCCATTGTCCTTTGAGGAGGACGTCGCCGCTCTGGAGCCCCTTGGGGTGAGGGTCCCCAAAAAATGTCATTGTTCGACAGGAAGTGGGTGGTGGGTGGGTGGTGAAGGAATGCGAGCAGGTCCCAAAACACTTAAAACCATCCCATTGTTATGCAATGGAATGTCGTTCACGTGTTAAGGGAAACTGGCCCATTATTTTTTTTTTAGATGGAGGATTGCGCAATGCCCTGGCATGGATGGCGCACTAGATGGATGCTTTTTTTTTACAGGTTTTTAGGGTAATAAATTTTCCCTTTCTATGGAAGACCGTTGGAAAAATTCTCAACGATGTCTCCTTTTTTTGACTAAGTTTTTCTCTCTTTCTTTTATTGCATGTTTTTTCCTCTCAAAAGTTTTTTTTATTCATAGATCAAAAATGTTTTTGCCTTCCGTCTTTCTTTTTTATACCTGAAAAGATGTTGAGGGTTTTTTTTTCATAAATCATTAAACATAGGATTTACATGTAATCTTTTTTATATTTCATAAAAATCGTAGGATACATTTTACAAATCATTTATATAAAATCATATGTGTATGGTTTTTTTCAATATGAGGGCATTCTGTAAGCCCCTCCCGCGAATTTATCTAAATAATTAAAACAATTATGGAATAATTCTCCAAATAATTGGTAGAAATATCCGAGATTTTCGTGAGGTATTATACGACGGAGATCATCGCGAGCCATGAGATACATTTCCTCGAAATTTTAACGTATGCGATGATAAAGATCCTCCGTGGCAGGCATTCTATTGTATTCCATATAATTCATAGCAATGCCTGTAATTGATCGTACAAGCGATTCTTTATATTCCTTGAGAGGCAATGTCTCCAAGAAATCCAGCCACTGATTAATCCATGCAGCTTTGTTTTTCAATGTAATGATGCTCTGCCCCATCATCATGATGGGAGTCTGATTTGCATCATCATTGCGAACAAAGGTCACGCAGGGATTTTCAAAACTACGGTGGAATTTCACGTTTATGGCCCCAAATTCCTTTGCAGGTACATTGTGGTTGATCTTTGGGTGAAACTTCTCAGGGTCAAAGTAGTCGGTTACGGCATCCAATTCGTTGAAAAAAAGGGTCCATTCTTTTCGTGTCATTGACAATATGGCGCGTTTCGGGCGTACGCCCATAAATTGCACAACCGGGACGAATTGACCGAAACACGTAACTTTTAAGCCGACACGAATTTGTTTTGTCTCTGATCTATTCAAAGTTATAACTTGAGACAATACCACATGCTGTTCAGCATCACTGAATCCCTTTTGTTTAGTACTTGCCATGTTGAAAAAATGAATGGATGAAATCGGGACGACTGAATAAAATCCACCGCGAGCACCCGCGTTTTATAGCGCTACGTATGAGAGTGGAGGGGACAGAATCCCCACTAAGCACATGACAGATCTATAACCGTCAAACATTATACCCCACCGCAGGGAGTTCTGCGGCGGCGGCGTCACACATGCACCCCACTTTCGCGGTTTTTGTATGTTGCGCAGTACCCCCACTATTACCATGCAGCCTTCCAATACCGATTTTTTTTTGTTAAATCGAGTGACGCGTTTGTTGTCATTCGTTAAAAGGCATTGCAATAGTAAAAATGTCTAAAAACTTTGAAATTTACGCTTTAGAGTCCCTTAAAAAATATCTCGCGGATCGCAAATCGTATGAGGGACGACAAAAGCCTCAATTTCGCCAGAAAAGAGTACGCGTATGTGTTGATAAATATACAGATGATGATGACCTAGACAGTGAAGATAGTGATGACATGTGCATTCCAGCAAAAGCGCGGAGAATCGCGATAGGGTCAGGATTGGAATGCGACGTGGAAGATTTCCTTGTTGATGCTTCTTGTGTATGTAAATATAAATTCCTTGGTGAGACATGGAATAAAATCCATATCAGATATCGCAGGGATAAATTACACTCTCAAGATGAGAGCATCGACATGTGTACGACATTTAAAGTATGTTACAATGAAGCACGTGCAGAATCTAATAGAGAAATCGAATCAAATTTTCAAATGAGATATAATCCTGCATCACTGAGAAGCATTGCAATCGCGAAATTATTAAATGAAAGGAAATATGTGAAAAATGCAAAAACTTTGGCTGTGGTTACTAAAGCAATTGTGCATAATAGTGATGTTTTATTATATAAAATGTCGGAGTCAAATGGTTTTTTCGACTGCATAGAACACACAAGATTATGCAAAGCAGACGTAGAGGAAAAACTCGATTGGTACCATTTTTTTAGGATGTGTGAGGAAGAATATTATCTCCCTGCGGGGGAGGAGACATTGGTCTACAAGAAGAGAAATGGACCAATGATTGACCTTTCCTTTCAATAGCCAACAAATGCAAAACAAGTGCGGGGGGTGGGGCGAAAAAAAGGAAAACTCGAGCATCCTTCCTCATCAGGTATTCAAAGCACCCCCCACCAAGGTCAAATGTTCAAAAAAGTGTGGAAAACTTAGCTCCTCCTCTAAACTAGGGATGCATCAAGGAGCCCAGTGAGATCATTTCACTGCATTTGCGTTTTTTACGTCAAAATGACATCAAGTCAAGTGGACTCATCTCCAAAATCTAGTTATCAATCAGGTTATCAGCCTGGAACTTTTAAGCCTAAAAAATCTAAATATTGTGGAAACAACGCCATTAAAAATGGAATTAAGATAATTAGTGATCGTGTAGTGAAATATAACAGTGATGAGAAAAAATCAATTGAAAAAATAGTGAAAAAAGTGAAACTCCAACGACATGAGATTTCCAAGACAGGTCCTGTCATAAATATTGACTCGGACCTTCAAATAGTTGAAAAGAAGACGAAAAACTCAACCAGACGATTGGCCCATAAATCACCCGGTAGCACTCAAAGTGACTCTAAAATCCTGAAAGCCAATAATAAAAAAACAAGTGAAATCGGGCAAGTGAGTACAGAGGAAAAAAAGTTGTGGATTAATATGTTAGAACAAGATCTTGATGTGTTCAATCAAGTGAACTATATTTATAAGAAAAAGGATCTGAAAAAAATACAGGCTCGCGAAAAACGTTTAAAACTCGCGGAAAAAAAGACGGCCGACTTTATCGCTCGCGAAAAACGCCGCGAACTAGCTAAGGAAAAACAAAGACAATTTAGAGCTCGCGAATCCGAAAAAAATCGATCCAAGGACCACACATCGAAGGATATCATCCCTGAGACCATGATGGAATTGGATTGATCGATCGAGACCATTCCCAGCACTCCATCAGTCATCAATTTAATCCTGGAACGCGAGGATGAAGATGCTCAGCATGGATCATTGAATTTCGCGGCCTCAACCCCTACAAGTAAATATTTAATCAATCAATCATAGGAATTTTTAGATTAGATTGACTTAAGCTAATCTTGTATTATTTTTTTGTTTCAGAACCGCGAAAAACTATCGAGGAAATTGAGGCCGTTCTAGTCGCGTTGGGCGCGAATCTAGAACAAAGGATTCGCGAGGACGATTACGAAGCGCGATGCACTCCAACGCAGCGTCAGAAAGAGCTTGATCAGATTGCGATGCAATTGAATCAAAGCGGTAATGATGATGATGAAGGATTGGCCTTCCAGGGTCTTGATTTTACCCCGTTATCACCCAGTAACCGTTCGGGCTAAAAATTCATTAAACATTTTTGTATTTTTTTGGATAGCTGAAATAAAGGTCATAAATTTTATTGTAATAGCGGTGTCAGGACTTTTTTTATTGCTAGGCAAGACCCAATATTCCCTCTCCTGTCCCCAGCCCTTTTTTTCCTCGTAGAAGCTAGGAGAAATTTCTCTCGCTTCTTCTTCATCGGTGCCTTGAATCCTTTCGTTTATTGTCTCTTTCCTTCTAGATGTTTAGAAGGTTTAGAGAACAACTTTGATTTTTTCCTCGTCTTTCCTACATTTATCTTTACCCTCATCTCCCTCTAACTCACGGTTTAGAGGGTTGAGGGCGAATAGTGGGGCAAAAGTTATATAAACCGTGAGGTCTCACTACTCGCCCTCTTCCACCATCGGCATCGCGAGGACTCCAGTGTCTCGTTCTGTTTTTAGTGATTTTTGTGTTTTTTTGTTTAAAACAAATTTAAAAAATGGTGAAGGTGACGTGCCAAGGTGCGTGTCAGGAGGATTACGCCCGCGAGGTAAGTTTTTGTGTATTTTTTGCATGTTTTTCGTTGTGTTTCGCGGTTTTTTAATTTTCTGTATTTTCGCGTCTGCGGGTTCTTTTTTTAAATGTTTTTTCGAGCGTTTTTTTAATATTGTTTAAATACCTACCCATCGCGGGGTATACGTTTCCTGGTTTTAAAATTAAAAATCCGCGTATTTTTTCATTTTAATTTTTGTTGTTTTAGGTTTTTAATTTCTCGTTTGCTTTAGTTTTTAGATTTTTCGTTTTTCGTTTGTTTTAGTTTTGAAATTCATTCTGTTTGTCTTTTTTTTTTAATTTTTAATTCATGGTTTTTTTTTATTTTTCAGATGCAGGCCACCAGGAGGCAGCGCGCCTACTTCAGGGCGGCCAATGCGCGGCTGCGGTGGGAGGATGCGGAGGGTGAACAGATCCCAATACGAATAAGGAACAAAAGGTGGAAAGACGACCTGATAGTCCTCACAGTGATCACAGTAAGTCCTTGTAAAATGACATTATCGGTTTCATGGGATTTTCTTAACTATTTATTATTATTTAAAAATATTTCCACAGCATTCTACGTACGATACCGGAAAGTATTTTCCTTTTTTCTTTCATTTAGCTATTTGTATTTTTTATTTATAGTTTGTGACATCTTATAAGTCGAGTCGTTCGAATCTTCACCAAAAATATCCTGCGACATTGAAAGCTTTCTCACTGACACTCTCTATTATTTTTTTGTTAAACTATTAAAGCTATTAAAGCGACTTTTAATAAAATGTGGCCGCAGTGGCGGGGGTGAGAAGGCAGAGCAGGGCATGTTGGCGCAAGGGCCTGCGCCAAAGGGCAAACAGACAGGCAGGCGCGGGGAAAGAGGAAGTGTTTGGTGGAGGAAGAGCTGGTAGCGACTTCCGAACCAAATCTGGTTGCGCCGTGTCACGGTACGGGGGTTAAAGTATTGGGGGTGAAGTTGGAAGACGGCCGTGGACGCGCTGACGTGAAGGGTGTATTTGGAGGGTGAAAACATTTTCGCCATCCAGGATCTCCATGACAGGGCCGCCAAATGGTTGGCGGATTCCGAGGACGAGGCCTACCTGGTAAGTTGTCTCTATCTGTCTCTCCGTCTCGCACTCTCACTCTCTCGCTCTCTCCCTCTCTCTCTCTCTCCCTCCCTCTGTATACCCTTTATCCCCTCTAACTCCTTCCTGTCATTCCCATCTGTCTATTCCACTCCTAAAATACCCCTCCCTGCCTCATGTGCCTTTAAATATTTAATATCAATGTTTTTTTTTGTTTCAGGCTGGAGCCCGTTGGGAGGGAGGTGTCGGCCCGGACACCCCGAGAGCGCGGTGGATCCGCGCTCTGAGGCGTGAGGCGCGTGGCCTGGAAGCCGAGGGCGAGCAGGTGTTCGCCCTGTACGAGGTGGAGGATGCCTGGAGTCTCAGGATCCTCTTCGGGGAGGAACCAGCGCATCCCGATCTGACAGAGGAGGACTGGACCCTGGAGCAGTGGGACTGAGGCCCCTGCCCCCCCCACAATCTTAAATTGAAAAAAAAAAATTTGTATTTTTAATTTTAAGTTTTTGATGTGAAACATCTATAGGCGCACTCCTAAACCGAATCGTTGGCGTGGCGATACTTGCCGTGGCGAGCAATCGCCACGCTATACTAAGGTATGCCTATCTATATTCTGTGTAGTAGAGTGTACGGTCCGGCTTCTCACTCAGTTCGACGTTGTTGTTTACTACGGTACACATAACCTGCGTTTTATTTAATTTTTCATCTTAATTTTTGACAATAAAATATGTGTGACAGTGATAACTCCGAAGATCAAAGTGATCAACCTTGTGCAAAGAAAGTGAAACTACACTATGGTATACTACCAAGTCATCAGTAAGTAGATCGTATTTTTCAAGTCTCCATAAATGTAATTATTATATTTTTATATTTAATGAATTATATTCATACCAATCATATTAATAATTTATATAAATTATATTAATATTATCTTCAATTAAGTATTCTTTTATTATTAATGAAGGAATTAATATAGAAAAATTTATTAATAAAATTTATATTTGCAAATCTTTAGTCATATATTGCAATAATTAACTAAGATTTGAGTTCATGAGTATATTGAAGCCACACTTAAAATTTTTTTTTTTGTGTATTTTAATATCATATTTTTTTCAATATTTCAGTTCCCAACAATCATCGCAGGGATCACAACATATTCTTATTGAAACTGGACGCCACCCTGATCATTCAAACACAAGGCATACTATCAATCTTGTGTAAGATTTTATTAATCGAATAGTACCAGACTATTTTAATTTTTATCTTAGATTTTATTAACATATTTATATTTTTTTAAATATAAATGTGTGTTTATATTTTTTAATATGGAACAACAATAGATGCTGTATTTGTGAGATATCTTGATGATGTTCCGTCCAATATTTTTATAACATACTTTAGTTATCATCGACCAATGGTCACAGTAATACCGGCAGAGGAAACATCAAATATAACTATTACTGAAATCACGAATGAAAATATTTAAATTGTGGCCACTTGATATTAATATCGGACCGTTATATCACATGTAAATAAATGTTTATTAAATAAAGTTACCATTTTCTGTAAGAAATTCGTAATACTTCATATTCACTTATTCACTTATCATATTTAGACGGTCCTGTCCGGAGGTGCAATCAGCCTCTCGGCCATTTTACACCCTGCCCTCAGGCAGCCGTCTAGTCGCTGGTATCGAGTATTTGTGCCCTACGAGCTAACTCATAGAGCCCCTTGATCCCGTCCCTGTCGACACGTATATCTATGCAAGTAGACCCGAAGACATTCCATCTGGCTTCATCGAGTCCGCTGCATCTTGTGCATAGGTGAAGAGGATCCTCCTCTGTCAGCCCGCATCTTTTGCATAGGGGGTCAGTCCCCTTGCCTATCCTTGATAAGTACAGAGCCAGGGGCCAGTGTCCAGTGATAAGCCCCACCATAGTACGGAGCTTAACCCTGTTTAGGCCCAACAGGGTCTCTGCCAACTTCCTAGTGGGTTCTCCTAGGAGGGATTTCGTGTGCTTGGCACCCGTCTCCGAGTCCCATCTCTCCACGATCCTCCTATCCGCACGTTCCTTGACCAGGTCCTTCACAAAATCGGTGTGCACGCCTACGTGCTCCACCTCCCCCTGAAAGCCCCTGCAACTACCGTTCTTTGCTAGCTCATCGGCTTTTTCGTTGCCTTTGATGCCAGCGTGTCCCGGAATCCAGGCCACCTCGAGCCGATTATTTACGGCAATTTCCTCCATCAGCTCGACGCATTCACTCACCAGCTTAGAAAAACACTCATACCTGAGTATTGCTCTCAGCGCGCGCTTGCTATCTGAGTAGATGAAGATCTTTTTGCCCTTGTCCCCCCTCTCCAGGATCATCCTGGCGCAGGCTCTTAGGGCAGCTAGCTCGGTCTGGAGCACGGTTGCGTGTGAGTCCAGCCCAATGGTCCTCGCTATTGCGGGCCCCTCTGACCAGACCCCCGCACCTGCCCGTCCGCTCACCCGTGATCCGTCCGTATACCAGACTAGTCCACGGGGCGGCACCCAGTCCGCATCCTTTCCTGACGGGGTTTCCCCCCATCCAAGATTGACCGAGAACTTTCTGCGAAAGTGCCATCGGGGTCTGCAGGCGTCAGCACCGCGCGACAGTAGCCCTTCCAGCTCTCTGTCCGCGCGGAGGACACTAGCATGCCCATTCCTAGCTCCCTTCCATGTTCCCTGTAGCCGCAGTCTTGCGGCCGCTCTTGTTGCCTCTTCCCTTATAATTAGGTGTGGAGGTTGCATAAAGAGCAGAGCCTCCAACGCTGAGCTGGGGGTCGTTCTGAGGGCCCCTGTTATGCCCAGCATCGCAAGCCTGCCTATTTTGTCCACCGCTTTCCTGTGGCAGGCCTTGTTCAAGGCTGTCCACCACACTGCGGCTGCGTATGTTAGCTGTGGGGTCATAATGGCCGTGTAGATCCATTTGACCATCTTCGGCCTTAGACCCCATGTGCTTCCAAACATTCGCCTACATGCCCAGTAAGTCATGGTGACCTTGCTAGTCTGCATGGCGATGTGCTTTTTCCAGCTGAGCTTCTCGTCGAGCCAAATACCTAGGTATTTGACCTCACTCGAGAATTTCAGCATTGTGTTGTAAATGGAGGGAGCCTTAACAGCACCCCTCCTTCTACGTGTGAAGTGCACCATCTCCGTTTTGCCTGGGTTTACCCTTAGGCCCTTCGATGTGCACCATTGCTGAACATAGTCCAGCGCCTTTTGCATCTTGCTGTGCAGCGTGCTCGTGTTCCTGCTAGTTACCAGCAGTGCCACATCATCTGCATATGCGACTGTCCTTACCCCCAGTTCCTCGAGTCCAGTGAGGAGGCCGTCAACTACGAGGAGCCATAGCAGAGGAGAGATAACCCCCCCCTGCGGGCAGCCCCTCCCTGCCGCAGCCCTTACCTCACTGTCCCCAAGGGTGGAGTGGACAACTCTTGTTCGGAGCATGGCGGCTATCCATTTGATGATCGAATTCTCGATCCCAAACGCTGCCGCAGCTTTCTCCATTGTATCAAAGGCGGTATTGTCGAAGGCCCCTTCGATGTCGATAAAGACGCCAAGGGTGTCCTCCCCCCTTTCCTTCGCATTTTCTATTGTGCCTACCAAGTGGTGCAGCGCAGTCTCAGTCGATCTGCCAGCTTGGTAAGCATGTTGTGAGGGGCATATCTGATTAATCCTCAGTGCCCCCTCCTTAATGTGCCTATCGACCAGCCTTTCCAGCGTCTTCAGTAAGAAGGAGCTCAGGCTGATCGGTCTGTAGGCTTTCGCGTTGTCGTAGCTGCATTTACCCGGTTTGGGGATAAAGACAACCCTGACTTCCCGCCACCTGCCTGGCACATAGCCCAATGCTAGGCAGGCCCTGAATGCCGGTATCAGTCTGCGCAGGAGTAATGGCCCCCCTCTTCGCAAGAGGGCCGGATGTATCCCATCCGGACCTGGACTCTTGTACATTTCGAAGGAGTCCACCGCCCATTGCAGCCTGTCCAGCGTTACTATTCGTGCGGCTAGCTCCCAGTCGGGATCGCCGCTTCCTGTTCGCTTCCAGTCCACTTCCAGGCACTCTCCTGGAAGCTCTATAATAGAGTCCGGGAAGTGCGCGCGAACCAGATGCTCAAGGACCTCTCGCGGTTCTGTGATGGTCTCTCCGCTTTCCAGCGTGATTCCACCCAGCCGTTGTGAAGGGCCCCCCGAGAAGACCCTGCGAAGCCTGGAGATGCCTGAAAGCGCCTCCAGTTCCTCACAGTATGTCCTCCAGGTGAGCTCCTTTGATCGTTTTATGAGCCTCTTGTACTCTCTCTGCACATTTCTGTACAGAGTCCAGTCTTCGGCCCTCTTCGATTTGTGCGCTCGGTTTCCGAGCCTCCTGGACTGGCTTCTCAGCCTGTCCAACTCACGGCTCCACCAAGGCACTTTATTACCCTTCCTGCAACGTCTAGCCGGGCATGCCGTCTCAAAAGACTCAGTTAGGGCAACGTGGATTCTTTCCACCTCGTCCTCTAACCGGTCCTCCCTGCAGGGCCTAACGCGTCCAACCCCGAGCCTTTCCTCCAGGTTCCTCTCGAAGGAGTCCCAGTCGGTGGCCCTTGGGTTTCTGCGCAGGCGGTCCTGCTGCGGTTGGGCACAGCCCTCTATGCTAAATCTGATGCGTCGATGGTCAGAGAGTGTGTCCTCCCGGTCCACCCTCCAGTCCCTGCATCGCCTCGCCAGCCAGCGGGTGCACATGGTTACGTCAATGATACATTGACAGCGAGAAGTGACGAACGTGGGCCTCGAGCCCCTGTTTAGGATCTCTAGGTCAACGTCTGCCATAAATTCCAGGAGAGCAGTGCCCCTGTCATTACATCTTTCGCTGCCCCACACCACGTTCTGCGCGTTTGCGTCACAACCTATGATGAGTGGCAACTTTCTAGCTCTGCAGTGATTCACCAGATCACGCAGCTCATTGGTAGGTGGTGGTGTCGGCGAGTCATGTGGGAAGTAAGCCGAGCAGAAAACTATGTCCTCCGCACCGGCCTCCCCCCGAAGTCTCACGACAACCGCCACCAAGTCTCTGTGGCAGAAGTTGGCCATTCCCCTGGCTCCGCACGCTCTTTTGACAGCAATGCAGGCCCTGGGGCCCAGGTCGCCCTGAGCATAGAATAGCTCCACCTCGCCTCCAGATAGGCCTTTTACCGAGCCTCCGTGTTGCCAGGGCTCTTGTATAAGGCATATGTCTGTATGCTCTACTGCTAGGCTGCGACTCAGCAGGGCAGTCGCAGCCTTGCAGTGCTGCAAGTTAATCTGGGAGCAGTGGACTAGCAGAGAGCCTATGCCGTCTCCCTGCCTATTGCCCTCTGCTCCTTCCCCCCTTATCCCCCTGGCCATTGGTGGGCCGTTAGGCAGGGTCGCCTGGTGGCGCCCTGACCTGCCCTGAGTGGGATGAGCCCGGCAGGGCCCAGTTGAGGGTCCCTTGAGACCCTCTCCCAGTTCCCGCCGCGCCCCCTCTCACCAGAGGCGGCCTACCTCTTCGGCCCTTGGTCCGTCCGCTCAGCGGAGGCCTTGCAGGGGCAAGGGGGTCCCTCTGTAAGAGAGAGCCTTCCTCGCACTCCTTTCCTCCTCCCTCGCGGGCGCCTTCCCTGGCAGCTACTGGGGCACTCTCCTGTCCACCCGGACTCTTTGGCGCTCCCTCCTGCCCTCTCCCCTCCCCTGCGGTCACTGACCCCCCTTGGTCAGCGACCACTTTCCCTGGGCCTGGCTGCGTCTGGGGCGCCTTTCCCCCCGCCGCTCTCCGCTGGGTCTCGTAGAAACGAGCCCGGCCGAGGCAGTAGAATGGGGCCATCCCCAAACCCTTCAGGGCCTCTAGGGACTTGGGGTCTACTCCCAACACCATGTTGAGCCCCTCCTCCCCGCTCCGGCAGTCCCACACCCTCCACTTGCCTGTGGTGAGGGCCCGGTTCTGCATCCTCAGCCTCTCAAGAGCCATGGCCGCTCCCACGGGTTTTCCCGGGAGAAAGGCCGTAACCCTGATCAGCTTCTGGAGCGCTTCCCTATCCACCAGGATAAGGGAGGCCCCTTCCCAGGGTGCCAGGGTGGGCACCACGGTAGTCAACCACTCTCTTGATCGACTGTCCGCGCATGCCACCCACAGCACGCCATCGTCATACCAGTGGCCGTCGAAGCTCGGGAGCTGATCATCTTGGTCAGTCCCAAACAACGCCGCCACTAGCGCCTCCTGGACTAGGTTGGCCTGTTCCCTTGTCAGGGACAGCTCCGGATGGCCAGTTGGCACCACGGCCACCCTGCCTCCACCCTTCGCCGCCTCTCTGAAAGAGGTTGCCCCCAGTCCTTCCATTGCCCGCGCCTTCTTCTTGGGCATGGCCACTTCGGGGGGAGTGGATCCTGAGGACCTGGGCCTCTTGGGCCCTGTCCCCTGTTCCTCCTTCTCCTCCGTCGCGGTCCCTTTCTGCGGAGATTGCTGATCCCGCGAGGCCTCGGCTTTCAGCCTAGCCTGGCGGGCCCGGCGCTTCTCCGCACCCGTCCTACCCTTCCTCCTCTTCACCAGGGTAGGGTCAGCGACAGCGGGCCCACCACTGGTAGGCCCCTCTGAGGCTGGCTCCCCTTCCACTTCCATTTGTATCTGCGCTTGTTCCCCTTCCGGAGCCCTAGCGCAGATCGTACTCTCCTCCGACCTGTAAGCCTCTGCCGTTCCCTCAGAGAGGGCACCGTCATCGGCGTTAAAATTTTTATTATTATTTAATGGGTCCATGTTGATCCCACGAGTAGACAGGAAAAGAAGGTCCACCCCCGCAGAGCCTGGATGCGGAGGTAAGGCATGCATACAATGGGGTGCTGCCTGGTTCCCCAAGGGTATCGTTTGAGACACTGTTCCCCAGTGTCATTCAGCCCTCGGCACGATAACTTCCACCTTAGCTTGGGGAGTCTGGTCCGCGGCGATGCTTTGGGTCTTCCTAACGGGTTTTCACCTCCGTAGGTCGACGTTATAGTCATCGCAGACCGGTATCCGAAGTGTACCCCGGAAATCCAGATTCAGGTGCTCTTTCCAGCCTCCTGTCTCCGGTCCCAAGGTGCCACTCATACTCCGGTCCCCTCCTATCCGCCACCTGGAGACGCGCTCAGTAGGTGACTCAAACCCTCCCCTTCGTCTCGTTTATAGAGAGGTCCGGGGCTGAGTCGTAATACTTCATTTTTCCATTAGGCTATTTTTAATTCCTGTAATAATATCATCTTATATGCATATTACTTTTACACACATGATGTTTCACATCTGCCAGGCGTCCCATGACGGCTTATTTTTATTTTAAATAAAATAAAATTTTTTAAATCAATCATTTCTTGTTTATTTATTTATTTATTTCCCTTAGTTTTAAATTAGAAAACAAAACAAGAAAAAAATACAAAAAATTTTAATATTTGAAAAAAAAAAATCTGTATTTTAGTTTAAGTTTTTCAAATAGAAAATTTTTATTTAAATTTCCGTTCTTTGTTTATTAAATATTTGCTTTCCTTTTTCTCTTTTTTCACATATCCTCTAACCTTAGTGTTAAGTTAAAATCTGTATTTTAGTTTTAAGTGCTTTTAATAAAAAAAATTTCTTAAAATAAATGTTTTCCTTTGTTTTTTAAATATATATTTCTACCCTAAGATTTACTTCCGTTTAGTTTTAAGTTTGAAATAAATTGTATTTCAGGTCTAAGTTTTTCAATAAAACAATTTTTACAATAAATATTTGTATTCCTTTTTTTACATAATTCCTTCCCCTTAGTTTTAAGTTTAAATATTAAGAAAAAAGTAGTGTTAGATTTGAGATTATTATTTGAAATAGTGTAGTCTAGTTTTTTTTTAAATAAAAAGTTTTTAAAATAAAAATTTCGATTCTTTTTTTTTAAAAGTTTACTTTTTTTATTTTCAAATTATTATTGAATAGGAATTGGGTGGGGCAAAACATAAAGGGAATCTTTTGTCTAATTTTTATTTATTTATTTATTTTTCTTTATATATAACATACATTTTTTTTACAGCTAATTTTCATTATCGCGGGCCGCGGGTTTTTGAAACTTCGTTCTTCAATGCGAAATACGAACGGCCAAAAATCCGCCAGTAAAAGTTAACGGTGGCGCCCCACCCGAGAATCGGTAACCCCTCCCAGAAACGTAAATTCCCAGAATTCCACAGTGTTGGTAAAAAACGTAGGGCCGCCTCCTGACACCAGGAGGCTCTGCGCAAATGTAAACACTGTAGGGCCCATTTTTAAAATAATGAATATCTAGTAAACAAATAAACTTAAAAATATGGAATTTGGTGATTTACCATCTACTAACGATTCCCTATCCATTGATAATAACTATTCGACTCTACAAATAAATATTGATCGAGTGACGGGATAACCCCTACTCATTAAATTGTTTAATTGGTAAATGTCTAGTATAGCCCCCCCAGGAATTATACCGTCGAGGTTGGCTGATCCTTGTATACAAACAAGGATTAGGCAAACTTGATGGGTTCTGGGGACTATTGGCTGTCATTATTAGATCCCTCCTCAGTATCGAATGTTACGCGAATCTAAAAACATGAAACTTAGCGATATTAGGATATTTGTGTGAGTTCATGTTTAAGAGGAGTGAAACAGTGTTTGGAAGTAATGGTCAGACATTACACCGTCAACGGGAATTTGAACAACCCAAGTGAAAGCCGTACCTAAACTGTTAAATATCAGCCACCGTCTTGGCTGATAATAGTCTAAATAAGTTCTTAAATTTAAATTCTCTAATTAATTATTATTATTATTTAATTTAGCTGCTAGAAGGAGCCGTGGAGGAATTTTACACTCATTGTCAGCACAAGATGTTTAAAGTAAAAGGCTATATTTACCTCGAGGGATTAGCTGCATTTGGGTGAGTAAATATACCAACCACAATAGCTCTGTGTATTGTCCATTGTCTTTAGATGTATCAACATGTGTTGTTTATGGGGCCGATAACCGCCACGTCCAAGCCGTGGCCCTGGGTAATGCAGAGAGCGGTATACAAATTCCAACGTTGTGAGGAAACTAATTGTTTCCCCACCAAACGGTTTTTAGATTTAACAACAAGAGGATGAAATCTATCAACAACCAAAAAATCAGAACGAAATTCCATGGGGGGGTGATACTAGACATTTACCCGAAAAACTAAAAAAATCGACTTTAGAAAATTCCCGGACCCCTACAAAAATCGGAAATCGACTCACGAATGCAATGGCGCTAGCCAAGTTGTCCTAGTTATGATATTTCCAAAGATATGGGCGAAAAACGGTACGAGCCCAAATCCGGGCCCGTTAAGCTCTGGGTGGCCCAGGAGCCAAGAAAAAAGCGAAAAACCAAAAAAATCGACTTTAGAAAATTCCCGGAGCCGTAGAAAAATCGGAAATCGACTCACGAATCCAATGGCGCTAGCCAAATGGTCCTAGCTATGATATTTCCAAAGATATGGGCGAAAAACGGTATGAGTCCAAATCCGGGCCCGTTTAACTCTGGGTGGCCCGAGAGCCGAGAAAAACGCGAAAAACCAAAAAAATCGACTTTAGAAAACTCCCGGAGCCGTAGAAAAATCGGAAATCGTCTCACGAATCCAATGGCGCCAGCCAAATTGTCGTAGCTATGACATTTCCAAAGATATGGGCGAAAAACGGTATGAGTCCAAATCCGGGCCCGTTTAACTCTGGGTGGCCCGAGAGCCGAGAAAAACGCGAAAAACCAAAAAAATCGACTTTAGAAAATTCCCGGAGCCGTAGAAAAATCGGAAATCGACTCACGAATCCAATGGCGCTAGCCAAATGGTCCTAGCTATGATATTTCCAAAGATATGGGCGAAAAACGGTATGAGTCCAAATCCGTGCCCGTTTTGCTCTAGGAGGCCCAGGAGCCGAGAAAAACGCGAAAAACTAAAAAAATCGACGTTAGAAAATTCCCGGACCCCTAGAAAAATCGGAAATCGTCTCACGAATCCAATGGCGCCAGCCAAATTGTCGTAGCTATGACATTTCCAAAGATATGGGCGAAAAACGGTATGAGTCCAAATCCGGGCCCGTTTTGCTCTAGGAGGCCCAGGAGCCGAGAAAAACGCGAAAAACTAAAAAAATCGACTTTAGAAAATTCCTGGAGCCGTAGAAATATCGGGAATCGACTCACGAATGCAATGGCGCTAGCCAAAATGTCCTAGCTATGATATTTCCAAAAATTAGGGCGAAAAACGGTATGAGTCCAAATCCGGGCCCGTTTGGCTCTAGGAGGCCCAGGAGCCGAGAAAAACGCGAAAAACCGAATAAATCGACTTTAGAAAATTCCTGGAGCCGTAGAAAAATCGGGAATCGACTCACGAATGCAATGGCGCTAGCCAAGTTGTCCTAGTTAGGATATTTCCAAAGATATGGGCGAAAAACGGTACGAGCCCAAATCCGGGCCCGTTAAGCTCTGCGTGGCCCAGGAGCCAAGAAAAAAGCGAAAAACCAAAAAAATCGACGTTAGAAAATTCCTGGAGCCGTAGAAAACTCGGGAATCGACTCACGAATGCAATGGCGCTAGCCAAATTGTCCTAGCTATGATATTTCCAAAGATTTGGGCGAAAAACGGTATGAGTCCAAATCCGGGCCCGTTTTGCTCTAGGAGGCTCAGGAGCCGAGAAAAACGCGAAAAACCAAAAAAATCGACTTTAGAAAATTCCCGGAGCCGTAGAAAAATTGGAAATCGTCTCACGAGTCCAATGGCGCCAGCCAAATTGTCCTAGCTATGATATTTCCAAAGATATGGGCGAAAAACGGTACGAGCCCAAATCCGGGCCCGTTAAGCTCTGGGTGGCCCAGGAGCCAAGAAAAAAGCGAAAAACCAAAAAAATCGACTTTAGAAAATTCCCGGAGCCGTAGAAAAATCGGAAATCGACTCACGAATCCAATGGCGCTAGCCAAATGGTCCTAGCTATGATATTTCCAAAGATATGGGCGAAAAACGGTATGAGTCCAAATCCGGGCCCGTTTAACTCTGGGTGGCCCGAGAGCCGAGAAAAACGCGAAAAACCAAAAAAATCGACTTTAGAAAATTCCCGGAGCCGTAGAAAAATCGGAAATCGTCTCACGAATCCAATGGCGCCAGCCAAATTGTCGTAGCTATGACATTTCCAAAGATATGGGCGAAAAACGGTATGAGTCCAAATCCGGGCCCGTTTAACTCTGGGTGGCCCGAGAGCCGAGAAAAACGCGAAAAACCAAAAAAATCGACTTTAGAAAATTCCCGGAGCCGTAGAAAAATCGGAAATCGACTCACGAATCCAATGGCGCTAGCCAAATGGTCCTAGCTATGATATTTCCAAAGATATGGGCGAAAAACGGTATGAGTCCAAATCCGTGCCCGTTTTGCTCTAGGAGGCCCAGGAGCCGAGAAAAACGCGAAAAACTAAAAAAATCGACGTTAGAAAATTCCCGGACCCCTAGAAAAATCGGAAATCGTCTCACGAATCCAATGGCGCCAGCCAAATTGTCGTAGCTATGACATTTCCAAAGATATGGGCGAAAAACGGTATGAGTCCAAATCCGGGCCCGTTTTGCTCTAGGAGGCCCAGGAGCCGAGAAAAACGCGAAAAACTAAAAACATCGACTTTAGAAAATTCCCGGACCCCTAGAAAAATCGGAAATCGTCTCACGAATCCAATGGCGCCAGCCAAATTGTCCTAGCTATAATATTTCCAAAGATATGGGCGAAAAACGGTACGAGCCCAAATCCGGGCCCGTTTAGCTCTCCGTGGCCCAGGAGCCGAGAAAAACGCGAAAAACCCAAAAAATCGACTTTAGAAAATTCCCGGAGCCGTAGAAAAATCGGAAATCGACTCACGAATCCAATGGCGCCAGCCAAATTGTCCTAGCTATGATATTTCCAAAGATATGTGCGAAAAACGGTATGAGTCCAAGTCCGGGCCCGTATAGCTCTGGGTGGCCCAGGAGCCGAGAAAAACGCGAAAAACTAAAAAAATCGACTTTAGAAAATTCCTGGAGCCGTAGAAATATCGGGAATCGACTCACGAATGCAATGGCGCTAGCCAAAATGTCCTAGCTATGATATTTCCAAAAATTAGGGCGAAAAACGGTATGAGTCCAAATCCGGGCCCGTTTGGCTCTAGGAGGCCCAGGAGCCGAGAAAAACGCGAAAAACCGAATAAATCGACTTTAGAAAATTCCTGGAGCCGTAGAAAAATCGGGAATCGACTCACGAATGCAATGGCGCTAGCCAAGTTGTCCTAGTTAGGATATTTCCAAAGATATGGGCGAAAAACGGTACGAGCCCAAATCCGGGCCCGTTAAGCTCTGCGTGGCCCAGGAGCCAAGAAAAAAGCGAAAAACCAAAAAAATCGACGTTAGAAAATTCCTGGACCCCTAGAAAAATCGGAAATCGTCTCACGAATCCAATGGCGCCAGCCAAATTGACCTAGCTATGATATTTCCCAAGATATGTGCGAAAAACGGTATGAGCCCAAATCCGGGCCCGTTTTGCTCCAGGAGGCCCAGGAGCCGAGAAAAACGCGAAAAACCAAAAAAATCGACTTTAGAAAATTCCCGGAGCCGTAGAAAAATCGGAAATCGTCTCACGAATCCAATGGCGCCAGCCAAATTGTCGTAGCTATGACATTTCCAAAGATATGTGCGAAAAACGGTATGAGTCCAAATCCGGGGCCGTCTGGCTCTAGGAGGCCCAGGAGCCGAGAAAAACGCGAAAAACCAAAAAAATCGACTTTAGAAAATTCCCGGAGCCGTAGAAAAATCGGAAATCGTCCCACGAATCCAATGGCGCCAGCCAAATTGTCGTAGCTAAGATATTTCCAAAGATCTGGGCGAAAAACGGTATGAGTCCAAATCCGTGCCCGTTTTGCTCTAGCAGGCCCAGGAGCCGAGAAAAACGCGAAAAACTAAAAAAATCGACGTTAGAAAATTCCCGGACCCCTAGAAAAATCGGAAATCGTCTCACGAATCCAATGGCGCCAGCCAAAGTGACCTAGCTATGATATTTCCCAAGATAGGTGCGAAAAACGGTATGAGCCCAAATCCGCGCCCGTTTTGCTCCAGCAGGCCCAGGAGCCGAGAAAAACGCGAAAAACCAAAAAAATCGACTTTAGAAAATTCCCGGAGCCGTAGAAAAATCGGAAATCGTCTCACGAATCCAATGGCGCCAGCCAAATTGTCGTAGCTATGACATTTCCAAAGATATGTGCGAAAAACGGTATGAGTCCAAATCCGGGGTCGTTTGGCTCTAGGAGGCCCAGGAACCGAGAAAAACGCGAAAAACCAAAAAAATCGACTTTAGAAAATTCCCGGAGCCCTAGAAAAATCGGAAATCGTCTCACGAATCCGATGGCGCTAGCCAACATGTCCTAGCTATGATATTTCCAAAAATTAGGGCGAAAAACGGTATGAGTCCAAATCCGGGCCCGTTTAGCTCTGGGTGGCCCAGGACCCGAGAAAAACGCGAAAAACCAAAAAAATCGACTTTAGAAAATTCCCGGACCCCTAGAAAAATCGGAAATCGTCTCAAGAATAGAATGGCGCCAGCCAAATTGTCCTAGCAATGATATTTCCAAAGATATCGACGGAAAACGGTGTGATCCCAAATTCGGGCCTTTTTTGCTCTAGGAGCCATAGGAGTTGGACTGATGTGCAGGTGGAGAGCAATCGAACTGATGCGCATGCGCAGAAGAATCCGACTGACGCGTAGGCGCAGGGGAGTCGGACTGATGCGCATGCGCAGAAAAATCGGACTGCTACGCAGGCGCAGGGGAGTCGGACTGATGCGCATGTGCAGAAGCGTCGAACAGATGCCCAGTAGCAGGAGGATCGGACTGCTGTGCACCCGCAGGGGAGTCGGACTGATGCGCATGCGCAGAAGAATCGGACTGATGCGCAGGCGCAGAAGCATCGGACTGATGCGCTGGCGCAGAGGAGTGGTATTGATGCGCATGTGCAGAGGCATCGGACTGATGCGCATGGGCAGAAGAATCGGACTGACTGACCAAAAACGGTGTGATCCCAAATCAGGGCCCGTTTTGCGCTGGGAGCCATAAGAGTTGGACTGATGCGCATACGCAGAAGCGTCAGACTGACGCGCACGAGCAGGAGGATCGGACTGAGGCACATGCGCAGAAAAATCGGACTGATGCGCATGCGCAGAAGAGTCGGACTGATGCGCATGCGCAGATGAATCGGACTGATGCGCAGCAGCAGAAGAATCGGACTGATGCGCAGGAGCAGAAGAATTGGACTGACGCGCAGGCGCAGGGAAGTGGGACTGATGCGCAGGCGCAGGGGAGTCGGACTGATGTGCATGCGCAGAAGACTCTGACTGATGCGCAGGGGCAGAGGAGTGGAACTGATGCGCCGGAGCAGGAGGATCCTACTGACGCGCACGCGCAGAGGCATCGTACTGATGCGTTGGCGGAGGGGAGTCAGAGTGATGCGCATGCGCAGAAGAATCGGACTGATGCGCAGTAGCAGGGGGATCGGACTGAGGCACATGCGCAGAAGATTCGGACTGCTGCGCAGCCGCCGGGGAGTCGGACTGATGCGCATGCGCAGAAGAATCGGACTGATGCGCAGGCGCAGAAGCATCGGACTGATGCTCAGGCGCAGAGGAGTGGAACTGATGCGCAGAGGCATCGGACTGATGCGCCGGCGGAGGCGAATCAGACTGATGCGCATGCGCAGAGGCATCGGACTGATGCGCATGGGCAGAAGAATCGGACTGACTGACAAAAAACGGGGTGATCCCAAATCAGGGCCCGTTTGGCTTTGGGAGCCATAGGAGTTGGACTGATGTGCATGCGCAGAAGCGTCGGACTGATGCGCAGGAGCAGGAGGATCGGACTGAGGCAGATGCGCAGAAGACTCGGACTGCTGCGCAGGCGCAGGGGAGTCGGACTGATGCGCAGACGCAGGGGAGTCAGACTGATGCGCAGGCGCAGGGGAGTCGGACTGATGCGCCGGAGCAGGAGGATCGGACTGAGGCACATGCACAGAAGATTCGGACTGCTGCGCAGCCGCAGAAGAGTCGGACTGCTGCGCAGCCGCAGGGGAGTCGGACTGATGCGCATGCGCAGAAGAATCGGACTGATGCGCAGGCGCAGAAGCATCGGACTGATGCGCAGGCGCAGAGGAGTGGAACTGATGCGCAGGAGCAGGAGGATCCTACTGACGCGCACGCGCAGAGGCATCGGACTGATGCGCTGGCGGAGGCGAGTCAGACTGAAGCGCATGCGCAGAGGAATCGGACTGATGCGCAGGCGCAGATGAGTGGTATTCATGCGCAGGAGCAGAAGAATCGGACTGATGCGCATGCGCAGAGCCATCGGACTGATGCGCATGGGCAGAAGAATCGGACTGACTAACGAAAAACGGTGTGATTCCAAATCCGGGCAGTTTTTGCTCTACGAGCCGCAGGAGACCTGAAAAATGCGAAAAAAGAAAAAAATTGATTTTAGACAATTCCCGGACCCCTAGGAAACTCGGAAATCGTCTCACGAATCCAATGGCGCCAGCCAAATTGTCCTAGCTATAATATTTCCAAAGATATGGGCGAAAAACGGTACGAGCCCAAATCCGGGCCTGTTTAGCTCTGGGTGGGCCAGGAGCCGCGAAAAACGCGAAAAACCAAAAAATCGACTTTAGAAAATTCCTGGAGCCGTAGAAAAATCGGAAATCGTCTCACGAATCCAATGGCGCCAGCCAAATTGTCCTAGCTATGATATTTCCAAAGATATGTGCGAAAAACGGTATGACTCCAAATCCGGGCCCGTTTAGCTCTGGGTGGCCCAGGACCCGAGAAAAACGCGAAAACCCAAATAAATCGACTTTAGAAAATTCCTGGAGCCGTAGAAAAATCGGGAATCGACTCACGAATGCAATGGCGCTAGCCAAGTTGTCCTAGTTATGATATTTCCAAAGATATGGGCGAAAAACGGTACGAGCCCAAATCCGGGCCCGTTAAGCTCTGGGTGGCCCAGGAGCCAAAAAAAAAGCGAAAAACCAAAAAAATCGACTTTAGAAAATTCCCGGAGCCGTAGAAAAATCGGAAATCGACTCACGAATGCAATGGCGCTAGCCAAATGGTCCTAGCTATGATATTTCCAAAGATATGGGCGAAAAACGGTATGAGTCCAAATCCGGGCCCGTTTAACTCTGGGTGGCCCGAGAGCCGAGAAAAACGCGAAAAACCAAAAAAATCGACTTTAGAAAATTCCCGGAGGCGTAGAAAAATCGGAAATCGTCTCACGAATCCAATGGCGCCATCCAAATTGTCGTAGCTATGACATTTCCAAAGATATGGGCGAAACACGGTACGAGCCCAAATCCGGGCCCGTTTAACTCTGGGTGGCCCGAGAGCCGAGAAAAACGCGAAAAACCAAAAAAATCGACTTTAGAAAATTCCCGGACCCCTAGAAAAATCGGAAATCGTCTCACGAATCCGATGGCGCCAGTCAAATTGTCCTAGCTATGATATTACCAAAGATATGGGCGAAAAACAGTACGAGCCCAAATCCGGGCCCGTTTAGCTCTGGGTGGCCCAGGAGCCGAGAAAAACGCGAAAAACCAAAAAAATCGACTTTAGAAAATTCCCGGAGCCGTAGAAAAATCGGAAATCGACTCACGAATCCAATGGCGCTAGCCAAATGGTCCTAGCTATGATATTTCCAAAGATATGGGCGAAAAACGGTATGAGTCCAAATCCGTGCCCGTTTTGCTCTAGGAGGCCCAGGAGCCGAGAAAAACGCGAAAAACTAAAAAAATCGACGTTAGAAAATTCCCGGACCCCTAGAAAAATCGGAAATCGTCTCACGAATCCAATGGCGCCAGCCAAATTGTCGTAGCTATGACATTTCCAAAGATATGGGCGAAAAACGGTATGAGTCCAAATCCGGGCCCGTTTTGCTCTAGGAGGCCCAGGAGCCGAGAAAAACGCTAAAAACTAAAAACATCGACTTCAGAAAATTCCCGGACCCCTAGAAAAATCGGAAATCGTCTCACGAATCCAATGGCGCCAGCCAAATTGTCGTAGCTATGACATTTCCAAAGATATGGGCGAAACACGGTACGAGCCCAAATCCGGGCCCGTTTAACTCTGGGTGGCCCGAGAGCCGAGAAAAACGCGAAAAACCAAAAAAATCGACTTTAGAAAATTCCTGGAGCCGTAGAAAAATCGGGAATCGACTCACGAATGCAATGGCGCTAGCCAAGTTGTCCTAGTTGGGATATTTCCAAAGATATGGGCGAAAAACGGTACGAGCCCAAATCCGGGCCCGTTAAGCTCTGCGTGGCCCAGGAGCCAAGAAAAAAGCGAAAAACCAAAAAAATCGACGTTAGAAAATTCCTGGAGCCGTAGAAAAATCGGGAATCGACTCACGAATGCAATGGCGCTAGCCAAATTGTCCTAGCTATGATATTTCCAAAGATTTGGGCGAAAAACGGTATGAGTCCAAATCCGGGCTCGTTTTGCTCTAGGAGGCTCAGGAGCCGAGAAAAACGCGAAAAACCAAAAAAATCGACTTTAGAAAATTCCCGGACCCCTAGAAAAATCGGAAATCGTCTCACGAATCGAATGGCGCCAGCCAAATTGTCCTAGTTATGATATTTCCAAAGATATGGGCGAAAAACGGTACGAGCCCAAATCCGGGCCCGTTAAGCTCTGGGTGGCCCAGGAGCCAAAAAAAAAGCGAAAAACCAAAAAAATCGACTTTAGAAAATTCCCGGAGCCGTAGAAAAATCGGAAATCGACTCACGAATGCAATGGCGCTAGCCAAATGGTCCTAGCTATGATATTTCCAAAGATATGGGCGAAAAACGGTATGAGTCCAAATCCGGGCCCGTTTAACTCTGGGTGGCCCGAGAGCCGAGAAAAACGCGAAAAACCAAAAAAATCGACTTTAGAAAATTCCCGGAGGCGTAGAAAAATCGGAAATCGTCTCACGAATCCAATGGCGCCATCCAAATTGTCGTAGCTATGACATTTCCAAAGATATGGGCGAAACACGGTACGAGCCCAAATCCGGGCCCGTTTAACTCTGGGTGGCCCGAGAGCCGAGAAAAACGCGAAAAACCAAAAAAATCGACTTTAGAAAATTCCCGGACCCCTAGAAAAATCGGAAATCGTCTCACGAATCCGATGGCGCCAGTCAAATTGTCCTAGCTATGATATTACCAAAGATATGGGCGAAAAACAGTACGAGCCCAAATCCGGGCCCGTTTAGCTCTGGGTGGCCCAGGAGCCGAGAAAAACGCGAAAAACCAAAAAAATCGACTTTAGAAAATTCCCGGAGCCGTAGAAAAATCGGAAATCGACTCACGAATCCAATGGCGCTAGCCAAATGGTCCTAGCTATGATATTTCCAAAGATATGGGCGAAAAACGGTATGAGTCCAAATCCGTGCCCGTTTTGCTCTAGGAGGCCCAGGAGCCGAGAAAAACGCGAAAAACTAAAAAAATCGACGTTAGAAAATTCCCGGACCCCTAGAAAAATCGGAAATCGTCTCACGAATCCAATGGCGCCAGCCAAATTGTCGTAGCTATGACATTTCCAAAGATATGGGCGAAAAACGGTATGAGTCCAAATCCGGGCCCGTTTTGCTCTAGGAGGCCCAGGAGCCGAGAAAAACGCTAAAAACTAAAAACATCGACTTCAGAAAATTCCCGGACCCCTAGAAAAATCGGAAATCGTCTCACGAATCCAATGGCGCCAGCCAAATTGTCGTAGCTATGACATTTCCAAAGATATGGGCGAAACACGGTACGAGCCCAAATCCGGGCCCGTTTAACTCTGGGTGGCCCGAGAGCCGAGAAAAACGCGAAAAACCAAAAAAATCGACTTTAGAAAATTCCTGGAGCCGTAGAAAAATCGGGAATCGACTCACGAATGCAATGGCGCTAGCCAAGTTGTCCTAGTTGGGATATTTCCAAAGATATGGGCGAAAAACGGTACGAGCCCAAATCCGGGCCCGTTAAGCTCTGCGTGGCCCAGGAGCCAAGAAAAAAGCGAAAAACCAAAAAAATCGACGTTAGAAAATTCCTGGAGCCGTAGAAAAATCGGGAATCGACTCACGAATGCAATGGCGCTAGCCAAATTGTCCTAGCTATGATATTTCCAAAGATTTGGGCGAAAAACGGTATGAGTCCAAATCCGGGCTCGTTTTGCTCTAGGAGGCTCAGGAGCCGAGAAAAACGCGAAAAACCAAAAAAATCGACTTTAGAAAATTCCCGGACCCCTAGAAAAATCGGAAATCGTCTCACGAATCGAATGGCGCCAGCCAAATTGTCCTAGCTATGATATTTCCAAAGATATGGGCGAAAAACGGTATGAGTCCAAGTCCGGGCCCGTATAGCTCTGGGTGGCCCAGGAGCCGAGAAAAACGCGAAAAACCAAAAAAATCGACTTTAGAAAATTCCTGGAGCCGTAGAAATATCGGGAATCGACTCACGAATGCAATGGCGCTAGCCAAATTGTCCTAGCTATGATATTTCCAAAGATATGGGCGAAAAACAGTACGAGCCCAAATCCGGGCTTGTTTAGCTCTGGGTGGCCCAGGAGCCGAGAAAAACGCGAAAAACTAAAAAAATCGACTTTAGAAAATTCCCGGACCCCTCGAAAAATCGGAAATCGTCTCACGAATCCAATGGCGCCAGCCAAATTGTCCTGGCTATGATATTTCCAAAGATATGGGCGAAAAACGGTATGAGTCCAAATCCGGGCCCGTCTTGCTCTAGGAGGCCCAGGAGCCGAGAAAAACGCGAAAAACTAAAAAAATCGACTTTAGAAAATTGCCGGACCCCTAGAAAAATCGGAAATCGTCTCACGAATCCAATGGCGCCAGCCAAATTGACCTAGCTATGATATTTCCCAAGATATGTGCGAAAAACGGTATGAGCCCAAACCCGGGCCCGTTTTGCTCCAGGAGGCCCAGGAGCCGAGAAAACCGCGAAAAACCAAAAAAATCGACTTTAGAAAATTCCCGGAGCCGTAGAAAAATCGGAAATCGTCTCACGAATCCAATGGCGCCAGCCAAATTGTCGTAGCTATGACATTTCCAAAGATATGTGCGAAAAACGGTATGAGTCCAAATCCGGGGCCGTCTGGCTCTAGGAGGCCCAGGAGCCGAGAAAAACGCGAAAAACCAAAAAAATCGACTTTAGAAAATTCCCGGAGCCGTAGAAAAATCGGAAATCGTCCCACGAATCCAATGGCGCCAGCCAAATTGTCGTAGCTATGACATTTCCAAAGATATGTGCGAAAAACGGTATGAGTCCAAATCCGGGGCCGTTTGGCTCTAGGAGGCCCAGGAACCGAGAAAAACGCGAAAAACCAAAAAAATCGACTTTAGAAAATTCCCGGAGCCCTAGAAAAATCGGAAATCGTCTCACGAATCCGATGGCGCCAGTCAAATTGTCCTAGCTATGATATTACCAAAGATATGGGCGAAAAACAGTACGAGCCCAAATCCGGGCCCGTTTAGCTCTGGGTGGCCCAGGAGCCGAGAAAAACGCGAAAAACCAAAAAAATCGACTTTAGAAAATTCCCGGAGCCGTAGAAAAATCGGAAATCGACTCACGAATCCAATGGCGCTAGTCAAATGGTCCTAGCTATGATATTTCCAAAGATATGGGCGAAAAACGGTATGAGTCCAAATCCGGGCCCGTTTAACTCTGGGTGGCCCGAGAGCCGAGAAAAACGCGAAAAACCAAAAAAATCGACTTTAGAAAATTCCCGGAGCCGTAGAAAAATCGGAAATCGACTCACGAATCCAATGGCGCTGGCCAAATGGTCCTAGCTATGATATTTCCAAAGATCTGGGCGAAAAACGGTATGAGTCCAAATCCGTGCCCGTTTTGCTCTAGCAGGCCCAGGAGCCGCGAAAAACGCGAAAAACTAAAAAAATCGACGTTAGAAAATTCCCGGACCCCTAGAAAAATCGGAAATCGTCTCACGAATCCAATGGCGCCAGCCAAAGTGACCTAGCTATGATATTTCCCAAGATAGGTGCGAAAAATGGTATGAGCCCAAATCCGCGCCCGTTTTGCTCCAGGAGGCCCAGGAGCCGAGAAAAACGCGAAAAACCAAAAAAATCGACTTTAGAAAATTCCCGGAGCCGTAGAAAAATTGGAAATCGTCTCACGAGTCCAATGGCGCCAGCCAAATTGTCCTAGCTATGATATTTCCAAAGATTTGGGCGAAAAACGGTATGAGTCCAAATCCGGGCCCGTTTAGCTCTGGGTGGCCCAGGAGCCGAGAAAAACGCGAAAAACTAAAAAAAATCGACTTTAGAAAATTCCCGGACCCCTAGAAAAATCGGAAATCGTCTCACGAATCGAATGGCGCCAGCCAAATTGTCCTAGCTATGATATTTCCAAAGATATGGGCGAAAAACGGTATGAGTCCAAGTCCGGGCCCGTATAGCTCTGGGTGGCCCAGGAGCCGAGAAAAACGCGAAAAACCAAAAAAATCGACTTTAGAAAATTCCTGGAGCCGTAGAAATATCGGGAATCGACTCACGAATGCAATGGCGCTAGCCAAATTGTCCTAGCTATGATATTTCCAAAGATATGGGCGAAAAACAGTACGAGCCCAAATCCGGGCTTGTTTAGCTCTGGGTGGCCCAGGAGCCGAGAAAAACGCGAAAAACTAAAAAAATCGACTTTAGAAAATTCCCGGACCCCTCGAAAAATCGGAAATCGTCTCACGAATCCAATGGCGCCAGCCAAATTGTCCTGGCTATGATATTTCCAAAGATATGGGCGAAAAACGGTATGAGTCCAAATCCGGGCCCGTCTTGCTCTAGGAGGCCCAGGAGCCGAGAAAAACGCGAAAAACTAAAAAAATCGACTTTAGAAAATTGCCGGACCCCTAGAAAAATCGGAAATCGTCTCACGAATCCAATGGCGCCAGCCAAATTGACCTAGCTATGATATTTCCCAAGATATGTGCGAAAAACGGTATGAGCCCAAATCCGGGCCCGTTTTGCTCCAGGAGGCCCAGGAGCCGAGAAAAACGCGAAAAACCAAAAAAATCGACTTTAGAAAATTCCCGGAGCCGTAGAAAAATCGGAAATCGTCTCACGAATCCAATGGCGCCAGCCAAATTGTCGTAGC
Organism: Diachasmimorpha longicaudata; assembly: GCF_034640455.1. NCBI lineage: Eukaryota > Metazoa > Arthropoda > Insecta > Hymenoptera > Braconidae > Diachasmimorpha > Diachasmimorpha longicaudata. The sequence continues at coordinate 3,535,711 of NC_087228.1, read as the reverse complement.
TATGACATTTCCAAAGATATGTGCGAAAAACGGTATGAGTCCAAATCCGGGGCCGTCTGGCTCTAGGAGGCCCAGGAGCCGAGAAAAACGCGAAAAACCAAAAAAATCGACTTTAGAAAATTCCCGGAGCCGTAGAAAAATCGGAAATCGTCCCACGAATCCAATGGCGCCAGCCAAATTGTCGTAGCTATGACATTTCCAAAGATATGTGCGAAAAACGGTATGAGTCCAAATCCGGGGCCGTTTGGCTCTAGGAGGCCCAGGAACCGAGAAAAACGCGAAAAACCAAAAAAATCGACTTTAGAAAATTCCCGGAGCCCTAGAAAAATCGGAAATCGTCTCACGAATCCGATGGCGCCAGTCAAATTGTCCTAGCTATGATATTACCAAAGATATGGGCGAAAAACAGTACGAGCCCAAATCCGGGCCCGTTTAGCTCTGGGTGGCCCAGGAGCCGAGAAAAACGCGAAAAACCAAAAAAATCGACTTTAGAAAATTCCCGGAGCCGTAGAAAAATCGGAAATCGACTCACGAATCCAATGGCGCTAGCCAAATGGTCCTAGCTATGATATTTCCAAAGATATGGGCGAAAAACGGTATGAGTCCAAATCCGTGCCCGTTTTGCTCTAGCAGGCCCAGGAGCCGCGAAAAACGCGAAAAACTAAAAAAATCGACGTTAGAAAATTCCCGGACCCCTAGAAAAATCGGAAATCGTCTCACGAATCCAATGGCGCCAGCCAAAGTGACCTAGCTATGATATTTCCCAAGATAGGTGGAAAAACGGTATGAGCCCAAATCCGCGCCCGTTTTGCTCCAGGAGGCCCAGGAGCCGAGAAAAACGCGAAAAACCAAAAAAATCGACTTTAGAAAATTCCCGGAGCCGTAGAAAAATCGGAAATCGTCTCACGAATCCAATGGCGCCAGCCAAATTGTCGTAGCTATGACATTTCCAAAGATATGTGCGAAAAACGGTATGAGTCCAAATCCGGGGTCGTTTGGCTCTAGGAGGCCCAGGAACCGAGAAAAACGCGAAAAACCAAAAAAATCGACTTTAGAAAATTCCCGGAGCCCTAGAAAAATCGGAAATCGTCTCACGAATCCGATGGCGCTAGCCAACATGTCCTAGCTATGATATTTCCAACAATTAGGGCGAAAAACGGTATGAGTCCAAATCCGGGCCCGTTTAGCTCTGGGTGGCCCAGGACCCGAGAAAAACGCGAAAAACCAAAAAAATCGACTTTAGAAAATTCCCGGACCCCTAGAAAAATCGGAAATCGTCTCAAGAATAGAATGGCGCCAGCCAAATTGTCCTAGCAATGATATTTCCAAAGATATCGACGGAAAACGGTGTGATCCCAAATTCGGGCCTTTTTTGCTCTAGGAGCCATAGGAGTTGGACTGATGTGCAGGTGGAGAGCAATCGAACTGATGCGCATGCGCAGAAGAATCCGACTGACGCGTAGGCGCAGGGGAGTCGGACTGATGCGCATGCGCAGAAAAATCGGACTGCTACGCAGGCGCAGGGGAGTCGGACTGATGCGCATGTGCAGAAGCGTCGAACAGATGCCCAGTAGCAGGAGGATCGGACTGCTGTGCACCCGCAGGGGAGTCGGACTGATGCGCATGCGCAGAAGAATCGGACTGATGCGCAGGCGCAGAAGCATCGGACTGATGCGCTGGCGCAGAGGAGTGGTATTGATGCGCATGTGCAGAGGCATCGGACTGATGCGCATGGGCAGAAGAATCGGACTGACTGACCAAAAACGGTGTGATCCCAAATCAGGGCCCGTTTTGCGCTGGGAGCCATAAGAGTTGGACTGATGCGCATACGCAGAAGCGTCAGACTGACGCGCAGGAGCAGGAGGATCGGACTGAGGCACATGCGCAGAAAAATCGGACTGATGCGCATGCGCAGAAGAGTCGGACTGATGCGCGTGCGCAGATGAATCGGACTGATGCGCAGCAGCAGAAGAATCGGACTGATGCGCAGGAGCAGAAGAATTGGACTGACGCGCAGGCGCAGGGAAGTGGGACTGATGCGCAGGCGCAGGGGAGTCGGACTGATGTGCATGCGCAGAAGACTCTGACTGATGCGCAGGCGCAGAGGAGTGGAACTGATGCGCAGGAGCAGGAGGATCCTACTGACGCGCACGCGCAGAGGCATCGTACTGATGCGTTGGCGGAGGGGAGTCAGAGTGATGCGCATGCGCAGAAGAATCGGACTGATGCGCAGTAGCAGGGGGGTCGGACTGAGGCACATGCGCAGAAGATTCGGACTGCTGCGCAGCCGCCGGGGAGTCGGACTGATGCGCATGCGCAGAAGAATCGGACTGATGCGCAGGCGCAGAAGCATCGGACTGATGCGCAGGCGCAGAGGAGTGGAACTGATGCGCAGAGGCATCGGACTGATGCGCCGGCGGAGGCGAATCAGACTGATGCGCATGCGCAGAGGCATCGGACTGATGCGCATGGGCAGAAGAATCGGACTGACTGACAAAAAACGGGGTGATCCCAAATCAGGGCCCGTTTGGCTTTGGGAGCCATAGGAGTTGGACTGATGTGCATGCGCAGAAGCGTCGGACTGATGCGCAGGAGCAGGAGGATCGGACTGAGGCAGATGCGCAGAAAACTCGGACTGCTGCGCAGGCGCAGGGGAGTCGGACTGATGCGCAGACGCAGGGGAGTCAGAGTGATGCGCAGGCGCAGGGGAGTCGGACTGATGCGCCGGAGCAGGAGGATCGGACTGAGGCACATGCACAGAAGATTCGGACTGCTGCGCAGCCGCAGAAGAGTCGGACTGCTGCGCAGCCGCAGGGGAGTCGGACTGATGCGCATGCGCAGAAGAATCGGACTGATGCGCAGGCGCAGAAGCATCGGACTGATGCGCAGGCGCAGAGGAGTGGAACTGATGCGCAGGAGCAGGAGGATCCTACTGACGCGCACGCGCAGAGGCATCGGACTGATGCGCTGGCGGAGGCGAGTCAGACTGAAGCGCATGCGCAGAGGAATCGGACTGATGCGCAGGCGCAGAGGAGTGGTATTCATGCGCAGGAGCAGAAGAATCGGACTGATGCGCATGCGCAGAGCCGTCGGACTGATGCGCATGGGCAGAAGAATCGGACTGACTAACGAAAAACGGTGTGATTCCAAATCCGGGCAGTTTTTGCTCTACGAGCCGCAGGAGACCTGAAAAATGCGAAAAAAGAAAAAAATTGATTTTAGACAATTCCCGGACCCCTAGGAAACTCGGAAATCGTCTCACGAATCCAATGGCGCCAGCCAAATTGTCCTAGCTATAATATTTCCAAAGATATGGGCGAAAAACGGTACGAGCCCAAATCCGGGCCTGTTTAGCTCTGGGTGGGCCAGGAGCCGCGAAAAACGCGAAAAACCAAAAAATCGACTTTAGAAAATTCCTGGAGCCGTAGAAAAATCGGAAATCGTCTCACGAATCCAATGGCGCCAGCCAAATTGTCCTAGCTATGATATTTCCAAAGATATGTGCGAAAAACGGTATGACTCCAAATCCGGGCCCGTTTAGCTCTGGGTGGCCCAGGACCCGAGAAAAACGCGAAAAACCAAATAAATCGACGTTAGAAAATTCCTGGAGCCGTAGAAAAATCGGGAATCGACTCACGAATGCAATGGCGCTAGCCAAATTGTCCCAGCTATGATATTTCCAAAGATTTGGGCGAAAAACGGTATCAGTCCAAATCCGGGCCCGTTTAGCTCTGGGTGGCCCAGGAGCCGAGAAAAACGCGAAAAACTAAAAAAATCGACTTTAGAAAATTCCCGGACCCCTAGAAAAATCGGAAATCGTCTCACGAATCGAATGGCGCCAGCCAAATTGTCCTAGCTATGATATTTCCAAAGATATGGGCGAAAAACGGTATGAGTCCAAGTCCGGGCCCGTATAGCTCTGGGTGGCCCAGGAGCCGAGAAAAACGCGAAAAACCAAAAAAATCGACTTTAGAAAATTCCTGGAGCCGTAGAAATATCGGGAATCGACTCACGAATGCAATGGCGCTAGCCAAATTGTCCTAGCTATGATATTTCCAAAGATATGGGCGAAAAACAGTACGAGCCCAAATCCGGGCTTGTTTAGCTCTGGGTGGCCCAGGAGCCGAGAAAAACGCGAAAAACTAAAAAAATCGACTTTAGAAAATTCCCGGACCCCTCGAAAAATCGGAAATCGTCTCACGAATCCAATGGCGCCAGCCAAATTGTCCTGGCTATGATATTTCCAAAGATATGGGCGAAAAACGGTATGAGTCCAAATCCGGGCCCGTCTTGCTCTAGGAGGCCCAGGAGCCGAGAAAAACGCGAAAAACTAAAAAAATCGACTTTAGAAAATTGCCGGACCCCTAGAAAAATCGGAAATCGTCTCACGAATCCAATGGCGCCAGCCAAATTGACCTAGCTATGATATTTCCCAAGATATGTGCGAAAAACGGTATGAGCCCAAATCCGGGCCCGTTTTGCTCCAGGAGGCCCAGGAGCCGAGAAAAACGCGAAAAACCAAAAAAATCGACTTTAGAAAATTCCCGGAGCCGTAGAAAAATCGGAAATCGTCTCACGAATCCAATGGCGCCAGCCAAATTGTCGTAGCTATGACATTTCCAAAGATATGTGCGAAAAACGGTATGAGTCCAAATCCGGGGCCGTCTGGCTCTAGGAGGCCCAGGAGCCGAGAAAAACGCGAAAAACCAAAAAAATCGACTTTAGAAAATTCCCGGAGCCGTAGAAAAATCGGAAATCGTCCCACGAATCCAATGGCGCCAGCCAAATTGTCGTAGCTATGACATTTCCAAAGATATGTGCGAAAAACGGTATGAGTCCAAATCCGGGGCCGTTTGGCTCTAGGAGGCCCAGGAACCGAGAAAAACGCGAAAAACCAAAAAAATCGACTTTAGAAAATTCCCGGACCCCTAGAAAAATCGGAAATCGTCTCACGAATCCGATGGCGCCAGTCAAATTGTCCTAGCTATGATATTACCAAAGATATGGGCGAAAAACAGTACGAGCCCAAATCCGGGCCCGTTTAGCTCTGGGTGGCCCAGGAGCCGAGAAAAACGCGAAAAACCAAAAAAATCGACTTTAGAAAATTCCCGGAGCCGTAGAAAAATCGGAAATCGACTCACGAATCCAATGGCGCTAGCCAAATGGTCCTAGCTATGATATTTCCAAAGATATGGGCGAAAAACGGTATGAGTCCAAATCCGGGCCCGTTTAACTCTGGGTGGCCCGAGAGCCGAGAAAAACGCGAAAAACCAAAAAAATCGACTTTAGAAAATTCCCGGAGCCCTAGAAAAATCGGAAATCGTCTCACGAATCCGATGGCGCTAGCCAACATGTCCTAGCTATGATATTTCCAAAAATTAGGGCGAAAAACGGTATGAGTCCAAATCCGGGCCCGTTTAGCTCTGGGTGGCCCAGGACCCGAGAAAAACGCGAAAAACCAAAAAAATCGACTTTAGAAAATTCCCGGACCCCTAGAAAAATCGGAAATCGTCTCAAGAATAGAATGGCGCCAGCCAAATTGTCCTAGCAATGATATTTCCAAAGATATCGACGGAAAACGGTGTGATCCCAAATTCGGGCCTTTTTTGCTCTAGGAGCCATAGGAGTTGGACTGATGTGCAGGTGGAGAGCAATCGAACTGATGCGCATGCGCAGAAGAATCCGACTGACGCGTAGGCGCAGGGGAGTCGGACTGATGCGCATGCGCAGAAAAATCGGACTGCTACGCAGGCGCAGGGGAGTCGGACTGATGCGCATGTGCAGTAGCGTCGAACAGATGCCCAGTAGCAGGAGGATCGGACTGCTGTGCACCCGCAGGGGAGTCGGACTGATGCGCATGCGCAGAAGAATCGGACTGATGCGCAGGCGCAGAAGCATCGGACTGATGCGCTGGCGCAGAGGAGTGGTATTGATGCGCATGTGCAGAGGCATCGGACTGATGCGCATGGGCAGAAGAATCGGACTGACTGACCAAAAACGGTGTGATCCCAAATCAGGGCCCGTTTTGCGCTGGGAGCCATAAGAGTTGGACTGATGCGCATACGCAGAAGCGTCAGACTGACGCGCAGGAGCAGGAGGATCGGACTGAGGCACATGCGCAGAAAAATCGGACTGATGCGCATGCGCAGAAGAGTCGGACTGATGCGCGTGCGCAGATGAATCGGACTGATGCGCAGCAGCAGAAGAATCGGACTGATGCGCAGGAGCAGAAGAATTGGACTGACGCGCAGGCGCAGGGAAGTGGGACTGATGCGCAGGCGCAGGGGAGTCGGACTGATGTGCATGCGCAGAAGACTCTGACTGATGCGCAGGCGCAGAGGAGTGGAACTGATGCGCAGGAGCAGGAGGATCCTACTGACGCGCACGCGCAGAGGCATCGTACTGATGCGTTGGCGGAGGGGAGTCAGAGTGATGCGCATGCGCAGAAGAATCGGACTGATGCGCAGTAGCAGGGGGGTCGGACTGAGGCACATGCGCAGAAGATTCGGACTGCTGCGCAGCCGCCGGGGAGTCGGACTGATGCGCATGCGCAGAAGAATCGGACTGATGCGCAGGCGCAGAAGCATCGGACTGATGCGCAGGCGCAGAGGAGTGGAACTGATGCGCAGAGGCATCGGACTGATGCGCCGGCGGAGGCGAATCAGACTGATGCGCATGCGCAGAGGCATCGGACTGATGCGCATGGGCAGAAGAATCGGACTGGCTGACAAAAAACGGGGTGATCCCAAATCAGGGCCCGTTTGGCTTTGGGAGCCATAGGAGTTGGACTGATGTGCATGCGCAGAAGCGTCGGACTGATGCGCAGTAGCAGGAGGATCGGACTGAGGCAGATGCGCAGAAGACTCGGACTGCTGCGCAGGCGCAGGGGAGTCGGACTGATGCGCAGACGCAGGGGAGTCAGACTGATGCGCAGGCGCAGGGGAGTCGGACTGATGCGCCGGAGCAGGAGGATCGGACTGAGGCACATGCACAGAAGATTCGGACTGCTGCGCAGCCGCAGAAGAGTCGGACTGCTGCGCAGCCGCAGGGGAGTCGGACTGATGCGCATGCGCAGAAGAATCGGACTGATGCGCAGGCGCAGAAGCATCGGACTGATGCGCAGGCGCAGAGGAGTGGAACTGATGCGCAGGAGCAGGAGGATCCTACTGACGCGCACGCGCAGAGGCATCGGACTGATGCGCTGGCGGAGGCGAGTCAGACTGAAGCGCATGCGCAGAGGAATCGGACTGATGCGCAGGCGCAGAGGAGTGGTATTCATGCGCAGGAGCAGAAGAATCGGACTGATGCGCATGCGCAGAGCCATCGGACTGATGCGCATGGGCAGAAGAATCGGACTGACTAACTAAAAACGGTGTGATTCCAAATCCGGGCAGTTTTTGCTCTACGAGCCGCAGGAGACCTGAAAAATGCGAAAAAAGGAAAAAATTGATTTTAGACAATTCCCGGACCCCTAGGAAACTCGGAAATCGTCTCACGAATCCAATGGCGCCAGCCAAATTGTCGTAGCTATGACATTTCCAAAGATATGGGCGAAAAACGGTATGAGTCCAAATCCGGGCCCGTTTTGCTCTAGGAGGCCCAGGAGCCGAGCAAAACGCGAAAAACCAAAAACATCGACTTTAGAAAATTCCCGGACCCCTAGAAAAATCGGAAATCGTCTCACGAATCCAATGGCGCCAGCCAAATTGTCCTAGCTATAATATTTCCAAAGATATGGGCGAAAAAGGGTACGAGCCCAAATCCGGGCCCGTTTAGCTCTGGGTGGCGCAGGAGCCGGGAAAAACGCGAAAAACCAAAAAAATCGACTTTAGAAAATTCCCGGAGCCCTAGAAAATTGGAAATCGTCACACGAGTCCAATGACGGCAGTCAAATTGTCCTAGCTACGATATTTCCAAAGATTTGGGCGAAAAACGGTATGAGTCCAAATCCCGGCCCGTTTAGCTCTGGGTGGCCCAGGACCCGAGAAAAACGCGAAAAACCAAATAAATCGACTTTAGAAAATTCCTGGTGCCGTAGAAAAATCGGGAATCGACTCACGAATGCAATGGCGCTAGCCAAGTTGTCCTAGTTATGATATTTCCAAAGATATGGGCGAAAAACGGTAGGAGCCCAAATCCGGGCCTGTTTAGCTCTGGGTGGCCCAGGAGCCGCGAAAAACGCGAAAAACCAAAAAAATCGACTTTAGAAAATTCCCGGACCCTTAGAAAAATCGGAAATCGTCTCACGAATCCAATGGCGCCAGCCAAATTGTCCTAGCTATAATATTTCCAAAGATATGGGCGAAAAACGGTACGAGCCCAAATCCGGGCCCGTTTAGCTCTGGGTGGCCCAGGAGCCGAGCAAAACGCGAAAAACCAAAAAAATCGACTTTAGAAAATTCCCGGAGCCGTAGAAAAATCGGAAATCGACTCACGAATCCAATGGCGCTAGCCAAATGGTCCTAGCTATGATATTTCCAAAGATATGGGCGAAAAACGGTATGAGTCCAAATCCGTGCCCGTTTTGCTCTAGGAGGCCCAGGAGCCGAGAAAAACGCGAAAAACTAAAAAAATCGACGTTAGAAAATTCCCGGACCCCTAGAAAAGTCGGAAATCGTCTCACGAATCCAATGGCGCCAGCCAAATTGTCGTAGCTATGACATTTCCAAAGATATGGGCGAAAACCGGTATGAGCCCAAATCCGGGCCCGTTTAGCTCTCGGTGGCACAGGAGCCGAGAAAAACGCGAAAAACCCAAAAAATCGACTTTAGAAAATTCCCGGAGCCGTAGAAAAATCGGAAATCGACTCACGAATCCAATGGCGCTAGCCAAATGATCCTAGCTATGATATTTCCAAAGATATGGGCGAAAAACGGTATGAGTCCAAATCCGGGCCCGTTTAACTCTGGGTGGCCCGAGAGCCGAGAAAAACGCGAAAAACCAAAAAAATCGACTTTAGAAAATTCCCGGAGCCGTAGAAAAATCGGAAATCGACTCACGAATCCAATGGCGCTAGCCAAATGGTCCTAGCTATGATATTTCCAAAGATATGGGCGAAAAACGGTATGAGTCCAAATCCGTGCCCGTTTTGCTCTAGGAGGCCCAGGAGCCGAGAAAAACGCGAAAAACTAAAAACATCGACTTTAGAAAATTCCTGGACCCCTAGAAAAATCGGAAATCGTCTCACGAATCCAATGGCGCCAGTCAAATTGTCCTAGCTATGATATTACCAAAGATATGGGCGAAAAACAGTACGAGCCCAAATCCGGGCCCGTTTAGCTCTGGGTGGCCCAGGAGCCGAGAAAAACGCGAAAAACCAAAAAAATCGACTTTAGAAAATTCCTGGAGCCGTAGAAATATCGGGAATCGACTCACGAATGCAATGGCGCTAGCCAAATTGTCCTAGCTATGATATTTCCAAAGATATGGGCGAAAAACAGTACGAGCCCAAATCCGGGCTTGTTTAGCTCTGGGTGGCCCAGGAGCCGAGAAAAACGCGAAAAACTAAAAAAATCGACTTTAGAAAATTCCCGGAGCCGTAGAAAAATCGGAAATCGTCCCACGAATCCAATGGCGCCAGCCAAATGGTCCTAGCTATGATATTTCCAAAGATATGGGCGAAAAACGGTACGAGCCCAAATCCGGGCCCGTTTAGCTCTGGGTGGCCCAGGAGCCGAGAAAAACGCGAAAAACCAAAAAAATCGACTTTAGAAAATTCCCGGACCCCTAGAAAAATCGGAAATCGTCTCGCGAATCCAATGGCGCCAGCCAAATTGTCCTAGCTATAATATTTCCAAAGATATGGGCGAAAAACGGTACGAGCCCAAATCCGGGCCCGTTTAGCTCTCGGTGGCCCAGGAGCCGAGAAAAACGCGAAAAACCCAAAAAATCGACTTTAGAAAATTCCCGGAGCCGTAGAAAAATCGGAAATCGACTCACGAATCCAATGGCGCTAGCCAAATGGTCCTAGCTATGATATTTCCAAAGATATGGGCGAAAAACGGTATGAGTCCAAATCCGTGCCCGTTTTGCTCTAGGAGGCCCAGGAGCCGAGAAAAACGCGAAAAACTAAAAAAATCGACGTTAGAAAATTCCCGGACCCCTAGAAAAGTCGGAAATCGTCTCACGAATCCAATGGCGCCAGCCAAATTGTCGTAGCTATGACATTTCCAAAGATATGGGCGAAAAACGGTATGAGCCCAAATCCGGGCCCGTTTAGCTCTCGGTGGCCCAGGAGCCGAGAAAAACGCGAAAAACCCAAAAAATCGACTTTAGAAAATTCCCGGAGCCGTAGAAAAATCGGAAATCGACTCACGAATCCAATGGCGCTAGCCAAATGATCCTAGCTATGATATTTCCAAAGATATGGGCGAAAAACGGTATGAGTCCAAATCCGGGCCCGTTTAACTCTGGGTGGCCCGAGAGCCGAGAAAAACGCGAAAAACCAAAAAAATCGACTTTAGAAAATTCCCGGAGCCGTAGAAAAATCGGAAATCGACTCACGAATCCAATGGCGCTAGCCAAATGGTCCTAGCTATGATATTTCCAAAGATATGGGCGAAAAACGGTATGAGTCCAAATCCGTGCCCGTTTTGCTCTAGGAGGCCCAGGAGCCGAGAAAAACGCGAAAAACTAAAAACATCGACTTTAGAAAATTCCTGGACCCCTAGAAAAATCGGAAATCGTCTCACGAATCCAATGGCGCCAGTCAAATTGTCCTAGCTATGATATTACCAAAGATATGGGCGAAAAACAGTACGAGCCCAAATCCGGGCCCGTTTAGCTCTGGGTGGCCCAGGAGCCGAGAAAAACGCGAAAAACCAAAAAAATCGACTTTAGAAAATTCCTGGAGCCGTAGAAATATCGGGAATCGACTCACGAATGCAATGGCGCTAGCCAAATTGTCCTAGCTATGATATTTCCAAAGATATGGGCGAAAAACAGTACGAGCCCAAATCCGGGCTTGTTTAGCTCTGGGTGGCCCAGGAGCCGAGAAAAACGCGAAAAACTCAAAAAATCGACTTTAGAAAATTCCCGGACCCCTCGAAAAATCGGAAATCGTCTCACGAATCCAATGGCGCCAGCCAAATTGTCCTGGCTATGATATTTCCAAAGATATGGGCGAAAAACGGTATGAGTCCAAATCCGGGCCCGTCTTGCTCTAGGAGGCCCAGGAGCCGAGAAAAACGCGAAAAACTAAAAAAATCGACTTTAGAAAATTGCCGGACCCCTAGAAAAATCGGAAATCGTCTCACGAATCCAATGGCGCCAGCCAAATTGACCTAGCTATGATATTTCCCAAGATATGTGCGAAAAACGGTATGAGCCCAAATCCGGGCCCGTTTTGCTCCAGGAGGCCCAGGAGCCGAGAAAAACGCGAAAAACCAAAAAAATCGACTTGAGAAAATTCCCGGAGCCGTAGAAAAATCGGAAATCGTCTCACGAATCCAATGGCGCCAGCCAAATTGTCGTAGCCATGACATTTCCAAAGATATGTGCGAAAAACGGTATGAGTCCAAATCCGGGGCCGTCTGGCTCTAGGAGGCCCAGGAGCCGAGAAAAACGCGAAAAACCAAAAAAATCGACTTTAGAAAATTCCCGGAGCCGTAGAAAAATCGGAAATCGTCCCACGAATCCAATGGCGCCAGCCAAATTGTCGTAGCTATGACATTTCCAAAGATATGTGCGAAAAACGGTATGAGTCCAAATCCGGGGCCGTTTGGCTCTAGGAGGCCCAGGAACCGAGAAAAACGCGAAAAACCAAAAAAATCGACTTTAGAAAATTCCCGGAGCCCTAGAAAAATCGGAAATCGTCTCACGAATCCGATGACGCCAGTCAAATCGTCCTAGCTATGATATTACCAAAGATATGGGCGAAAAGCAGTACGAGCCCAAATCCGGGCCCGTTTAGCTCTGGGTGGCCCAGGAGCCGAGAAAAACGCGAAAAACCAAAAAAATCGACTTTAGAAAATTCCCGGAGCCGTAGAAAAATCGGAAATCGACTCACGAATCCAATGGCGCTAGCCAAATGGTCCTAGCTATGATATTTCCAAAGATATGGGCGAAAAACGGTATGAGTCCAAATCCGGGCCCGTTTAACTCTGGGTGGCCCGAGAGCCGAGAAAAACGCGAAAAACCAAAAAAATCGACTTTAGAAAATTCCCGGAGCCGTAGAAAAATCGGAAATCGACTCACGAATCCAATGGCGCTGGCCAAATGGTCCTAGCTATGATATTTCCAAAGATCTGGGCGAAAAACGGTATGAGTCCAAATCCGTGCCCGTTTTGCTCGAGGAGGCCCAGGAGCCGAGAAAAACGCGAAAAACTAAAAAAATCGACGTTAGAAAATTCCCGGACCCCTAGAAAAATCGGAAATCGTCTCACGAATCCAATGGCGCCAGCCAAAGTGACCTAGCTATGATATTTCCCAAGATAGGTGCGAAAAACGGTATGAGCCCAAATCCGCGCCCGTTTTGCTCCAGGAGGCCCAGGAGCCGAGAAAAACGCGAAAACCCAAAAAAATCGACTTTAGAAAATTCCCGGAGCCGTAGAAAAATCGGAAATCGTCTCACGAATACAATGGCGCCAGCCAAATTGTCGTAGCTATGACATTTCCAAAGATATGTGCGAAAAACGGTATGAGTCCAAATCCGGGGTCGTTTGGCTCTAGGAGGCCCAGGAACCGAGAAAAACGCGAAAAACCAAAAAAATCGACTTTAGAAAATTCCCGGAGCCCTAGAAAAATCGGAAATCGTCTCACGAATCCGATGGCGCTAGCCAACATGTCCTAGCTATGATATTTCCAAAAATTAGGGCGAAAAACGGTATGAGTCCAAATCCGGGCCCGTTTAGCTCTGGGTGGCCCAGGACCCGAGAAAAACGCGAAAAACCAAAAAAATCGACTTTAGAAAATTCCCGGACCCCTAGAAAAATCGGAAATCGTCTCAAGAATAGAATGGCGCCAGCCAAATTGTCCTAGCAATGATATTTCCAAAGATATCGACGGAAAACGGTGTGATCCCAAATTCGGGCCTTTTTTGCTCTAGGAGCCATAGGAGTTGGACTGATGTGCAGGTGGAGAGCAATCGAACTGATGCGCATGCGCAGAAGAATCCGACTGACGCGTAGGCGCAGGGGAGTCGGACTGATGCGCATGCGCAGAAAAATCGGACTGCTACGCAGGCGCAGGGGAGTCGGACTGATGCGCATGTGCAGAAGCGTCGAACAGATGCCCAGTAGCAGGAGGATCGGACTGCTGTGCACCCGCAGGGGAGTCGGACTGATGCGCATGCGCAGAAGAATCGGACTGATGCGCAGGCGCAGAAGCATCGGACTGATGCGCTGGCGCAGAGGAGTGGTATTGATGCGCATGTGCAGAGGCATCGGACTGATGCGCATGGGCAGAAGAATCGGACTGACTGACAAAAAACGGGGTGATCCCAAATCAGGGCCCGTTTGGCTTTGGGAGCCATAGGAGTTGGACTGATGTGCATGCGCAGAAGCGTCGGACTGATGCGCAGGAGCAGGAGGATCGGACTGAGGCAGATGCGCAGAAGACTCGGACTGCTGCGCAGGCGCAGGGGAGTCGGACTGATGCGCAGACGCAGGGGAGTCAGACTGATGCGCAGGCGCAGGGGAGTCGGACTGATGCGCCGGAGCAGGAGGATCGGACTGAGGCACATGCACAGAAGATTCGGACTGCTGCGCAGCCGCAGAAGAGTCGGACTGCTGCGCAGCCGCAGGGGAGTCGGACTGATGCGCATGCGCAGAAGAATCGGACTGATGCGCAGGCGCAGAAGCATCGGACTGATGCGCAGGCGCAGAGGAGTGGAACTGATGCGCAGGAGCAGAAGAATCGGACTGATGCGCATGCGCAGAGCCATCGGACTGATGCGCATGGGCAGAAGAATCGGACTAACGAAAAACGGTGTGATTCCAAATCCGGGCAGTTTTTGCTCTACGAGCCGCAGGAGACCTGAAAAATGCGAAAAAAGAAAAAAATTGATTTTAGACAATTCCCGGACCCCTAGGAAACTCGGAAATCGTCTCACGAATCCAATAGCGCCAGCCAAATTGTCCTAGCTATAATATTTCCAAAGATATGGGCGAAAAACGGTACGAGCCCAAATCCGGGCCTGTTTAGCTCTGGGTGGGCCAGGAGCCGCGAAAAACGCGAAAAACCAAAAAATCGACTTTAGAAAATTCCTGGAGCCGTAGAAAAATCGGAAATCGTCTCACGAATCCAATGGCGCCAGCCAAATTGTCCTAGCTATGATATTTCCAAAGATATGTGCGAAAAACGGTATGACTCCAAATCCGGGCCCGTTTAGCTCTGGGTGGCCCAGGACCCGAGAAAAACGCGAAAAACCAAATAAATCGACTTTAGAAAATTCCTGGAGCCGTAGAAAAATCGGGAATCGACTCACGAATGCAATGGCGCTAGCCAAGTTGTCCTAGTTATGATATTTCCAAAGATATGGGCGAAAAACGGTACGAGCCCAAATCCGGGCCCGTTAAGCTCTGGGTGGCCCAGGAGCCAAGAAAAAAGCGAAAAACCAAAAAAATCGACTTTAGAAAATTCCCGGAGCCGTAGAAATATCGGGAATCGACTCACGAATGCAATGGCGCTAGCCAAATTGTCCTAGCTATGATATTTCCAAAGATATGGGCGAAAAACAGTACGAGCCCAAATCCGGGCTTGTTTAGCTCTGGGTGGCCCAGGAGCCGAGAAAAACGCGAAAAACTAAAAAAATCGACTTTAGAAAATTCCCGGACCCGTCGAAAAATCGGAAATCGTCTCACGAATCCAATGGCGCCAGCCAAATTGTCCTGGCTATGATATTTCCAAAGATATGGGCGAAAAACGGTATGAGTCCAAATCCGGGCCCGTCTTGCTCTAGGAGGCCCAGGAGCCGAGAAAAACGCGAAAAACTAAAAAAATCGACTTTAGAAAATTGCCGGACCCCTAGAAAAATCGGAAATCGTCTCACGAATCCAATGGCGCCAGCCAAATTGACCTAGCTATGATATTTCCCAAGATATGTGCGAAAAACGGTATGAGCCCAAATCCGGGCCCGTTTTGGTCCAGGAGGCCCAGGAGCCGAGAAAAACGCGAAAAACCAAAAAAATCGACTTGAGAAAATTCCCGGAGCCGTAGAAAAATCGGAAATCGTCTCACGAATCCAATGGCGCCAGCCAAATTGTCGTAGCTATGACATTTCCAAAGATATGTGCGAAAAACGGTATGAGTCCAAATCCGGGGCCGTCTGGCTCTAGGAGGCCCAGGAGCCGAGAAAAACGCGAAAAACCAAAAAAATCGACTTTAGAAAATTCCCGGAGCCGTAGAAAAATCGGAAATCGTCCCACGAATCCAATGGCGCCAGCCAAATTGTCGTAGCTATGACATTTCCAAAGATATGTGCGAAAAACGGTATGAGTCCAAATCCGGGGCCGTTTGGCTCTAGGAGGCCCAGGAACCGAGAAAAACGCGAAAAACCAAAAAAATCGACTTTAGAAAATTCCCGGAGCCCTAGAAAAATCGGAAATCGTCTCACGAATCCGATGACGCCAGTCAAATCGTCCTAGCTATGATATTACCAAAGATATGGGCGAAAAGCAGTACGAGCCCAAATCCGGGCCCGTTTAGCTCTGGGTGGCCCAGGAGCCGAGAAAAACGCGAAAAACCAAAAAAATCGACTTTAGAAAATTCCCGGAGCCGTAGAAAAATCGGAAATCGACTCACGAATCCAATGGCGCTAGCCAAATGGTCCTAGCTATGATATTTCCAAAGATATGGGCGAAAAACGGTATGAGTCCAAATCCGGGCCCGTTTAACTCTGGGTGGCCCGAGAGCCGAGAAAAACGCGAAAAACCAAAAAAATCGACTTTAGAAAATTCCCGGAGCCGTAGAAAAATCGGAAATCGACTCACGAATCCAATGGCGCTGGCCAAATGGTCCTAGCTATGATATTTCCAAAGATCTGGGCGAAAAACGGTATGAGTCCAAATCCGTGCCCGTTTTGCTCTAGGAGGCCCAGGAGCCGAGAAAAACGCGAAAAACTAAAAAAATCGACGTTAGAAAATTCCCGGACCCCTAGAAAAATCGGAAATCGTCTCACGAATCCAATGGCGCCAGCCAAAGTGACCTAGCTATGATATTTCCCAAGATAGGTGCGAAAAACGGTATGAGCCCAAATCCGCGCCCGTTTTGCTCCAGGAGGCCCAGGAGCCGAGAAAAACGCGAAAAACCAAAAAAATCGACTTTAGAAAATTCCCGGAGCCGTAGAAAAATCGGAAATCGTCTCACGAATCCAATGGCGCCAGCCAAATTGTCGTAGCTATGACATTTCCAAAGATATGTGCGAAAAACGGTATGAGTCCGAATCCGGGGTCGTTTGGCTCTAGGAGGCCCAGGAACCGAGAAAAACGCGAAAAACCAAAAAAATCGACTTTAGAAAATTCCCGGAGCCCTAGAAAAATCGGAAATCGTCTCACGAATCCGATGGCGCTAGCCAACATGTCCTAGCTATGATATTTCCAAAAATTAGGGCGAAAAACGGTATGAGTCCAAATCCGGGCCCGTTTAGCTCTGGGTGGCCCAGGACCCGAGAAAAACGCGAAAAACCAAAAAAATCGACTTTAGAAAATTCCCGGACCCCTAGAAAAATCGGAAATCGTCTCAAGAATAGAATGGCGCCAGCCAAATTGTCCTAGCAATGATATTTCCAAAGATATCGACGGAAAACGGTGTGATCCCAAATTCGGGCCTTTTTTGCTCTAGGAGCCATAGGAGTTGGACTGATGTGCAGGTGGAGAGCAATCGAACTGATGCGCATGCGCAGAAGAATCCGACTGACGCGTAGGCGCAGGGGAGTCGGACTGATGCGCATGCGCAGAAAAATCGGACTGCTACGCAGGCGCAGGGGAGTCGGACTGATGCGCATGTGCAGAAGCGTCGAACAGATGCCCAGTAGCAGGAGGATCGGACTGCTGTGCACCCGCAGGGGAGTCGGACTGATGCGCATGCGCAGAAGAATCGGACTGATGCGAAGGCGCAGAAGCATCGGACTGATGCGCTGGCGCAGAGGAGTGGTATTGATGCGCATGTGCAGAGGCATCGGACTGATGCGCATGGGCAGAAGAATCGGACTGACTGACAAAAAACGGGGTGATCCCAAATCAGGGCCCGTTTGGCTTTGGGAGCCATAGGAGTTGGACTGATGTGCATGCGCAGAAGCGTCGGACTGATGCGCAGGCGCAGAAGCATCGGACTGATGCGCAGGCGCAGAGGAGTGGAACTGATGCGCAGGAGCAGAAGAATCGGACTGATGCGCATGCGCAGAGCCATCGGACTGATGCGCATGGGCAGAAGAATCGGACTGACTAACGAAAAACGGTGTGATTCCAAATCCGGGCAGTTTTTGCTCTACGAGCCGCAGGAGACCTGAAAAATGCGAAAAAAGAAAAAAATTGATTTTAGACAATTCCCGGACCCCTAGGAAACTCGGAAATCGTCTCACGAATCCAATAGCGCCAGCCAAATTGTCCTAGCTATAATATTTCCAAAGATATGGGCGAAAAACGGTACGAGCCCAAATCCGGGCCTGTTTAGCTCTGGGTGGGCCAGGAGCCGCGAAAAACGCGAAAAACCAAAAAATCGACTTTAGAAAATTCCTGGAGCCGTAGAAAAATCGGAAATCGTCTCACGAATCCAATGGCGCCAGCCAAATTGTCCTAGCTATGATATTTCCAAAGATATGTGCGAAAAACGGTATGACTCCAAATCCGGGCCCGTTTAGCTCTGGGTGGCCCAGGACCCGAGAAAAACGCGAAAAACCAAATAAATCGACTTTAGAAAATTCCTGGAGCCGTAGAAAAATCGGGAATCGACTCACGAATGCAATGGCGCTAGCCAAGTTGTCCTAGTTATGATATTTCCAAAGATATGGGCGAAAAACGGTACGAGCCCAAATCCGGGCCCGTTAAGCTCTGGGTGGCCCAGGAGCCAAGAAAAAAGCGAAAAACCAAAAAAATCGACTTTAGAAAATTCCCGGAGCCGTAGAAAAATCGGAAATCGACTCACGAATCCAATGGCGCTAGCCAAATGGTCCTAGCTATGATATTTCCAAAGATATGGGCGAAAAACGGTATGAGTCCAAATCCGGGCCCGTTTAACTCTGGGTGGCCCGAGAGCCGAGAAAAACGCGAAAAACCAAAAAAATCGACTTTAGAAAATTCCCGGAGCCGTAGAAAAATCGGAAATCGTCTCACGAATCCAATGGCGCCAGCCAAATTGTCGTAGCTATGACATTTCCAAAGATATGGGCGAAACACGGTACGAGCCCAAATCCGGGCCCGTTTAACTCTGGGTGGCCCGAGAGCCGAGAAAAACGCGAAAAACCAAAAAAATCGACTTTAGAAAATTCCCGGACCCCTAGAAAAATCGGAAATCGTCTCACGAATCCGATGGCGCCAGTCAAATTGTCCTAGCTGTGATATTACCAAAGATATGGGCGAAAAACAGTACGAGCCCAAATCCGGGCCCGTTTAGCTCTGGGTGGCCCAGGAGCCGAGAAAAACGCAAAAAACCAAAAAAATCGACTTTAGAAAATTCCCGGAGCCGTAGAAAAATCGGAAATCGACTCACGAATCCAATGGCGCTAGCCAAATGGTCCTAGCTATGATATTTCCAAAGATATGGGCGAAAAACGGTATGAGTCCAAATCCGTGCCCGTTTTGCTCTAGGAGGCCCAGGAGCCGAGAAAAACGCGAAAAACTAAAAAAATCGACGTTAGAAAATTCCCGGACCCCTAGAAAAATCGGAAATCGTCTCACGAATCCAATGGCGCCAGCCAAATTGTCGTAGCTATGACATTTCCAAAGATATGGGCGAAAAACGGTATGAGTCCAAATCCGGGCCCGTTTTGCTCTAGGAGGCCCAGGAGCCGAGAAAAACGCGAAAAACTAAAAACATCGACTTTAGAAAATTCCCGGACCCCTAGAAAAATCGGAAATCGTCTCACGAATCCAATGGCGCCAGCCAAATTGTCCTAGCTATAATATTTCCAAAGATATGGGCGAAAAACGGTACGAGCCCAAATCCGGGCCCGTTTAGCTCTGGGTGGCCCAGGAGCCGAGAAAAACGCGAAAAACCAAAAAAATCGACTTTAGAAAATTCCCGGACCCCTAGAAAAATCGGAAATCGTCTCACGAATCCAATGGCGCCAGCCAAATTGTCCTAGCTATAATATTTCCAAAGATATGGGCGAAAAACGGTACGAGCCCAAATCCGGGCCCGTTTAGCTCTCGGTGGCCCAGGAGCCGAGAAAAACGCGAAAAACCCAAAAAATCGACTTTAGAAAATTCCCGGAGCCGTAGAAAAATCGGAAATCGACTCACGAATCCAATGGCGCTAGCCAAATGGTCCTAGCTATGATATTTCCAA
The DNA here is from genome assembly GCF_034640455.1 of Diachasmimorpha longicaudata. Classification (NCBI taxonomy): domain Eukaryota; kingdom Metazoa; phylum Arthropoda; class Insecta; order Hymenoptera; family Braconidae; genus Diachasmimorpha; species Diachasmimorpha longicaudata. The sequence continues at coordinate 3,516,268 of NC_087228.1, read as the reverse complement.
AGATATGGGCGAAAAACGGTATGAGTCCAAATCCGGGCCCGTTTAACTCTGGGTGGCCCGAGAGCCGAGAAAAACGCGAAAAACCAAAAAAATCGACTTTAGAAAATTCCCGGAGCCGTAGAAAAATCGGAAATCGACTCACGAATCCAATGGCGCTAGCCAAATGGTCCTAGCTATGATATTTCCAAAGATATGGGCGAAAAACGGTATGAGTCCAAATCCGTGCCCGTTTTGCTCTAGGAGGCCCAGGAGCCGAGAAAAACGCGAAAAACTAAAAAAATCGACGTTAGAAAATTCCCGGACCCCTAGAAAAGTCGGAAATCGTCTCACGAATCCAATGGCGCCAGCCAAATTGTCGTAGCTATGACATTTCCAAAGATATGGGCGAAAAACGGTATGAGTCCAAATCCGGGCCCGTTTTGCTCTAGGAGGCCCAGGAGCCGAGCAAAACGCGAAAAACCAAAAACATCGACTTTAGAAAATTCCCGGACCCCTAGAAAAATCGGAAATCGTCTCACGAATCCAATGGCGCCAGCCAAATTGTCCTAGCTATAATATTTCCAAAGATATGGGCGAAAAAGGGTACGAGCCCAAATCCGTGCCCGTTTTGCTCTAGGAGGCCCAGGAGCCGAGAAAAACGCGAAAAACTAAAAAAATCGACGTTAGAAAATTCCCGGACCCCTAGAAAAATCGGAAATCGTCTCACGAATCCAATGGCGCCAGCCAAAGTGACCTAGCTATGATATTTCCCAAGATAGGTGCGAAAAACGGTATGAGCCCAAATCCGCGCCCGTTTTGCTCCAGGAGGCCCAGGAGCCGAGAAAAACGCGAAAAACCAAAAAAATCGACTTTAGAAAATTCCCGGAGCCGTAGAAAAATCGGAAATCGTCTCACGAATCCAATGGCGCCAGCCAAATTGTCGTAGCTATGACATTTCCAAAGATATGTGCGAAAAACGGTATGAGTCCAAATCCGGGGTCGTTTGGCTCTAGGAGGCCCAGGAACCGAGAAAAACGCGAAAAACCAAAAAAATCGACTTTAGAAAATTCCCGGAGCCCTAGAAAAATCGGAAATCGTCTCACGAATCCGATGGCGCTAGCCAACATGTCCTAGCTATGATATTTCCAAAAATTAGGGCGAAAAACGGTATGAGTCCAAATCCGGGCCCGTTTAGCTCTGGGTGGCCCAGGACCCGTGAAAAACGCGAAAAACCAAAAAAATCGACTTTAGAAAATTCCCGGACCCCTAGAAAAATCGGAAATCGTCTCAAGAATAGAATGGCGCCAGCCAAATTGTCCTAGCAATGATATTTCCAAAGATATCGACGGAAAACGGTGTGATCCCAAATTCGGGCCTTTTTTGCTCTAGGAGCCATAGGAGTTGGACTGATGTGCAGGTGGAGAGCAATCGAACTGATGCGCATGCGCAGAAGAATCCGACTGACGCGTAGGCGCAGGGGAGTCGGACTGATGCGCATGCGCAGAAAAATCGGACTGCTACGCAGGCGCAGGGGAGTCGGACTGATGCGCATGTGCAGAAGCGTCGAACAGATGCCCAGTAGCAGGTGGATCGGACTGCTGTGCACCCGCAGGGGAGTCGGACTGATGCGCATGCGCAGAAGAATCGGACTGATGCGCAGGCGCAGAAGCATCGGACTGATGCGCTGGCGCAGAGGAGTGGTATTGATGCGCATGTGCAGAGGCATCGGACTGATGCGCATGGGCAGAAGAATCGGACTGACTGACCAAAAACGGTGTGATCCCAAATCAGGGCCCGTTTTGCGCTGGGAGCCATAAGAGTTGGACTGATGCGCATACGCAGAAGCGTCAGACTGACGCGCAGGAGCAGGAGGATCGGACTGAGGCACATGCGCAGAAAAATCGGACTGATGCGCATGCGCAGAAGAGTCGGACTGATGCGCGTGCGCAGATGAATCGGACTGATGCGCAGCAGCAGAAGAATCGGACTGATGCGCAGGAGCAGAAGAATTGGACTGACGCGCAGGCGCAGGGAAGTGGGACTGATGCGCAGGCGCAGGGGAGTCGGACTGATGTGCATGCGCAGAAGACTCTGACTGATGCGCAGGCGCAGAGGAGTGGAACTGATGCGCAGGAGCAGGAGGATCCTACTGACGCGCACGCGCAGAGGCATCGTACTGATGCGTTGGCGGAGGGGAGTCAGAGTGATGCGCATGCGCAGAAGAATCGGACTGATGCGCAGTAGCAGGGGGGTCGGACTGAGGCACATGCGCAGAAGATTCGGACTGCTGCGCAGCCGCCGGGGAGTCGGACTGATGCGCATGCGCAGAAGAATCGGACTGATGCGCAGGCGCAGAAGCATCGGACTGATGCGCAGGCGCAGAGGAGTGGAACTGATGCGCAGAGGCATCGGACTGATGCGCCGGCGGAGGCGAATCAGACTGATGCGCATGCGCAGAGGCATCGGACTGATGCGCATGGGCAGAAGAATCGGACTGACTGACAAAAAACGGGGTGATCCCAAATCAGGGCCCGTTTGGCTTTGGGAGCCATAGGAGTTGGACTGATGTGCATGCGCAGAAGCGTGGGACTGAGGCAGATGCGCAGAAGACTCGGACTGCTGCGCAGGCGCAGGGGAGTCGGACTGATGCGCAGACGCAGGGGAGTCAGACTGATGCGCAGGCGCAGGGGAGTCGGACTGATGCGCCGGAGCAGGAGGATCGGACTGAGGCACATGCACAGAAGATTCGGACTGCTGCGCAGCCGCAGAAGAGTCGGACTGCTGCGCAGCCGCAGGGGAGTCGGACTGATGCGCAGGCGCAGAGGAGTGGAACTGATGCGCAGGAGCAGAAGAATCGGACTGATGCGCATGCGCAGAGCCATCGGACTGATGCGCATGGGCAGAAGAATCGGACTGACTAACGAAAAACGGTGTGATTCCAAATCCGGGCAGTTTTTGCTCTACGAGCCGCAGGAGACCTGAAAAATGCGAAAAAAGAAAAAAATTGATTTTAGACAATTCCCGGACCCCTAGGAAACTCGGAAATCGTCTCACGAATCCAATGGCGCCAGCCAAATTGTCCTAGCTATAATATTTCCAAAGATATGGGCGAAAAACGGTACGAGCCCAAATCCGGGCCTGTTTAGCTCTGGGTGGGCCAGGAGCCGCGAAAAACGCGAAAAACCAAAAAATCGACTTTAGAAAATTCCTGGAGCCGTAGAAAAATCGGAAATCGTCTCACGAATCCAATGGCGCCAGCCAAATTGTCATAGCTATGATATTTCCAAAGATATGTGCGAAAAACGGTATGACTCCAAATCCGGGCCCGTTTAGCTCTGGGTGGCCCAGGACCCGAGAAAAACGCGAAAAACCAAATAAATCGACTTTAGAAAATTCCTGGAGCCGTAGAAAAATCGGGAATCGACTCACGAATGCAATGGCGCTAGCCAAGTTGTCCTAGTTATGATATTTCCAAAGATATGGGCGAAAAACGGTACGAGCCCAAATCCGGGCCCGTTAAGCTCTGGGTGGCCCAGGAGCCAAGAAAAAAGCGAAAAACCAAAAAAATCGACTTTAGAAAATTCCCGGAGCCGTAGAAAAATCGGAAATCGACTCACGAATCCAATGGCGCTAGCCAAATGGTCCTAGCTATGATATTTCCAAAGATATGGGCGAAAAACGGTATGAGTCCAAATCCGGGCCCGTTTAACTCTGGGTGGCCCGAGAGCCGAGAAAAACGCGAAAAACCAAAAAAATCGACTTTAGAAAATTCCCGGAGCCGTAGAAAAATCGGAAATCGTCTCACGAATCCAATGGCGCCAGCCAAATTGTCGTAGCTATGACATTTCCAAAGATATGGGCGAAACACGGTACGAGCCCAAATCCGGGCCCGTTTAACTCTGGGTGGCCCGAGAGCCGAGAAAAACGCGAAAAACCAAAAAAATCGACTTTAGAAAATTCCCGGACCCCTAGAAAAATCGGAAATCGTCTCACGAATCCGATGGCGCCAGTCAAATTGTCCTAGCTGTGATATTACCAAAGATATGGGCGAAAAACAGTACGAGCCCAAATCCGGGCCCGTTTAGCTCTGGGTGGCCCAGGAGCCGAGAAAAACGCAAAAAACCAAAAAAATCGACTTTAGAAAATTCCCGGAGCCGTAGAAAAATCGGAAATCGACTCACGAATCCAATGGCGCTAGCCAAATGGTCCTAGCTATGATATTTCCAAAGATATGGGCGAAAAACGGTATGAGTCCAAATCCGTGCCCGTTTTGCTCTAGGAGGCCCAGGAGCCGAGAAAAACGCGAAAAACTAAAAAAATCGACGTTAGAAAATTCCCGGACCCCTAGAAAAATCGGAAATCGTCTCACGAATCCAATGGCGCCAGCCAAATTGTCGTAGCTATGACATTTCCAAAGATATGGGCGAAAAACAGTACGAGCCCAAATCCGGGCCCGTTTAGCTCTGGGTGGCCCAGGAGCCGAGAAAAACGCAAAAAACCAAAAAAATCGACTTTAGAAAATTCCCGGAGCCGTAGAAAAATCGGAAATCGACTCACGAATCCAATGGCGCTAGCCAAATGGTCCTAGCTATGATATTTCCAAAGATATGGGCGAAAAACGGTATGAGTCCAAATCCGTGCCCGTTTTGCTCTAGGAGGCCCAGGAGCCGAGAAAAACGCGAAAAACTAAAAAAATCGACGTTAGAAAATTCCCGGACCCCTAGAAAAATCGGAAATCGTCTCACGAATCCAATGGCGCCAGCCAAATTGTCGTAGCTATGACATTTCCAAAGATATGGGCGAAAAACGGTATGAGTCCAAATCCGGGCCCGTTTTGCTCTAGGAGGCCCAGGAGCCGAGCAAAACGCGAAAAACCAAAAACATCGACTTTAGAAAATTCCCGGACCCCTAGAAAAATCGGAAATCGTCTCACGAATCCAATGGCGCCAGCCAAATTGTCCTAGCTATAATATTTCCAAAGATATGGGCGAAAAAGGGTACGAGCCCAAATCCGGGCCCGTTTAGCTCTGGGTGGCGCAGGAGCCGGGAAAAACGCGAAAAACCAAAAAAATCGACTTTAGAAAATTCCCGGAGCCCTAGAAAATTGGAAATCGTCACACGAGTCCAATGGCGGCAGTCAAATTGTCCTAGCTACGATATTTCCAAAGATTTGGGCGAAAAACGGTATGAGTCCAAATCCCGGCCCGTTTAGCTCTGGGTGGCCCAGGACCCGAGAAAAACGCGAAAAACCAAAAAAATCGACTTTAGAAAATTCCCGGAGCCGTAGAAAAATCGGAAATCGACTCACGAATCCAATGGCGGTAGCCAAATGGTCCTAGCTATGATATTTCCAAAGATATGGGCGAAAAACGGTATGAGTCCAAATCCGTGCCCGTTTTGCTCTAGGAGGCCCAGGAGCCGAGAAAAACGCGAAAAACTAAAAAAATCGACGTTAGAAAATTCCCGGACCCCTAGAAAAGTCGGAAATCGTCTCACGAATCCAATGGCGCCAGCCAAATTGTCGTAGCTATGACATTTCCAAAGATATGGGCGAAAAACGGTATGAGCCCAAATCCGGGCCCGTTTAGCTCTCGGTGGCCCAGGAGCCGAGAAAAACGCGAAAAACCCAAAAAATCGACTTTAGAAAATTCCCGGAGCCGTAGAAAAATCGGAAATCGACTCACGAATCCAATGGCGCTAGCCAAATGGTCCTAGCTATGATATTTCCAAAGATATGGGCGAAAAACGGTATGAGTCCAAATCCGGGCCCGTTTAACTCTGGGTGGCCCGAGAGCCGAGAAAAACGCGAAAAACCAAAAAAATCGACTTTAGAAAATTCCCGGAGCCGTAGAAAAATCGGAAATCGACTCACGAATCCAATGGCGCTAGCCAAATGGTCCTAGCTATGATATTTCCAAAGATATGGGCGAAAAACGGTATGAGTCCAAATCCGTGCCCGTTTTGCTCTAGGAGGCCCAGGAGCCGAGAAAAACGCGAAAAACTAAAAACATCGACTTTAGAAAATTCCTGGACCCCTAGAAAAATGGGAAATCGTCTCACGAATCCAATGGCGCCAGTCAAATTGTCCTAGCTATGATATTACCAAAGATATGGGCGAAAAACAGTACGAACCCAAATCCGGGCCCGTTTAGCTCTGGGTGGCCCAGGAGCCGAGAAAAACGCGAAAAACCAAAAAAATCGACTTTAGAAAATTCCTGGAGCCGTAGAAATATCGGGAATCGACTCACGAATGCAATGGCGCTAGCCAAATTGTCCTAGCTATGATATCTCCAAAGATATGGGCGAAAAACAGTACGAGCCCAAATCCGGGCTTGTTTAGCTCTGGGTGGCCCAGGAGCCGAGAAAAACGCGAAAAACTAAAAAAATCGACTTTAGAAAATTCCCGGACCCCTCGAAAAATCGGAAATCGTCTCACGAATCCAATGGCGCCAGCCAAATTGTCCTAGCTATAATATTTCCAAAGATATGGGCGAAAAAGGGTACGAGCCCAAATCCGGGCCCGTTTAGCTCTGGGTGGCCCAGGAGCCGAGAAAAACGCAAAAAACCAAAAAAATCGACTTTAGAAAATTCCCGGAGCCGTAGAAAAATCGGAAATCGACTCACGAATCCAATGGCGCTAGCCAAATGGTCCTAGCTATGATATTTCCAAAGATATGGGCGAAAAACGGTATGAGTCCAAATCCGTGCCCGTTTTGCTCTAGGAGGCCCAGGAGCCGAGAAAAACGCGAAAAACTAAAAAAATCGACGTTAGAAAATTCCCGGACCCCTAGAAAAATCGGAAATCGTCTCACGAATCCAATGGCGCCAGCCAAATTGTCGTAGCTATGACATTTCCAAAGATATGGGCGAAAAACGGTATGAGTCCAAATCCGGGCCCGTTTTGCTCTAGGAGGCCCAGGAGCCGAGAAAAACGCGAAAAACTAAAAACATCGACTTTAGAAAATTCCCGGACCCCTAGAAAAATCGGAAATCGTCTCACGAATCCAATGGCGCCAGCCAAATTGTCCTAGCTATAATATTTCCAAAGATATGGGCGAAAAACGGTACGAGCCCAAATCCGGGCCCGTTTAGCTCTGGGTGGCCCAGGAGCCGAGAAAAACGCGAAAAACCAAAAAAATCGACTTTAGAAAATTCCCGGACCCCTAGAAAAATCGGAAATCGTCTCACGAATCCAATGGCGCCAGCCAAATTGTCCTAGCTATAATATTTCCAAAGATATGGGCGAAAAACGGTACGAGCCCAAATCCGGGCCCGTTTAGCTCTCGGTGGCCCAGGAGCCGAGAAAAACGCGAAAAACCCAAAAAATCGACTTTAGAAAATTCCCGGAGCCGTAGAAAAATCGGAAATCGACTCACGAATCCAATGGCGCTAGCCAAATGGTCCTAGCTATGATATTTCCAAAGATATGGGCGAAAAACGGTATGAGTCCAAATCCGGGCCCGTTTAACTCTGGGTGGCCCGAGAGCCGAGAAAAACGCGAAAAACCAAAAAAATCGACTTTAGAAAATTCCCGGAGCCGTAGAAAAATCGGAAATCGACTCACGAATCCAATGGCGCTAGCCAAATGGTCCTAGCTATGATATTTCCAAAGATATGGGCGAAAAACGGTATGAGTCCAAATCCGTGCCCGTTTTGCTCTAGGAGGCCCAGGAGCCGAGAAAAACGCGAAAAACTAAAAAAATCGACGTTAGAAAATTCCCGGACCCCTAGAAAAGTCGGAAATCGTCTCACGAATCCAATGGCGCCAGCCAAATTGTCGTAGCTATGACATTTCCAAAGATATGGGCGAAAAACGGTATGAGTCCAAATCCGGGCCCGTTTTGCTCTAGGAGGCCCAGGAGCCGAGCAAAACGCGAAAAACCAAAAACATCGACTTTAGAAAATTCCCGGACCCCTAGAAAAATCGGAAATCGTCTCACGAATCCAATGGCGCCAGCCAAATTGTCCTAGCTATAATATTTCCAAAGATATGGGCGAAAAAGGGTACGAGCCCAAATCCGTGCCCGTTTTGCTCTAGGAGGCCCAGGAGCCGAGAAAAACGCGAAAAACTAAAAAAATCGACGTTAGAAAATTCCCGGACCCCTAGAAAAATCGGAAATCGTCTCACGAATCCAATGGCGCCAGCCAAAGTGACCTAGCTATGATATTTCCCAAGATAGGTGCGAAAAACGGTATGAGCCCAAATCCGCGCCCGTTTTGCTCCAGGAGGCCCAGGAGCCGAGAAAAACGCGAAAAACCAAAAAAATCGACTTTAGAAAATTCCCGGAGCCGTAGAAAAATCGGAAATCGTCTCACGAATCCAATGGCGCCAGCCAAATTGTCGTAGCTATGACATTTCCAAAGATATGTGCGAAAAACGGTATGAGTCCAAATCCGGGGTCGTTTGGCTCTAGGAGGCCCAGGAACCGAGAAAAACGCGAAAAACCAAAAAAATCGACTTTAGAAAATTCCCGGAGCCCTAGAAAAATCGGAAATCGTCTCACGAATCCGATGGCGCTAGCCAACATGTCCTAGCTATGATATTTCCAAAAATTAGGGCGAAAAACGGTATGAGTCCAAATCCGGGCCCGTTTAGCTCTGGGTGGCCCAGGACCCGTGAAAAACGCGAAAAACCAAAAAAATCGACTTTAGAAAATTCCCGGACCCCTAGAAAAATCGGAAATCGTCTCAAGAATAGAATGGCGCCAGCCAAATTGTCCTAGCAATGATATTTCCAAAGATATCGACGGAAAACGGTGTGATCCCAAATTCGGGCCTTTTTTGCTCTAGGAGCCATAGGAGTTGGACTGATGTGCAGGTGGAGAGCAATCGAACTGATGCGCATGCGCAGAAGAATCCGACTGACGCGTAGGCGCAGGGGAGTCGGACTGATGCGCATGCGCAGAAAAATCGGACTGCTACGCAGGCGCAGGGGAGTCGGACTGATGCGCATGTGCAGAAGCGTCGAACAGATGCCCAGTAGCAGGTGGATCGGACTGCTGTGCACCCGCAGGGGAGTCGGACTGATGCGCATGCGCAGAAGAATCGGACTGATGCGCAGGCGCAGAAGCATCGGACTGATGCGCTGGCGCAGAGGAGTGGTATTGATGCGCATGTGCAGAGGCATCGGACTGATGCGCATGGGCAGAAGAATCGGACTGACTGACCAAAAACGGTGTGATCCCAAATCAGGGCCCGTTTTGCGCTGGGAGCCATAAGAGTTGGACTGATGCGCATACGCAGAAGCGTCAGACTGACGCGCAGGAGCAGGAGGATCGGACTGAGGCACATGCGCAGAAAAATCGGACTGATGCGCATGCGCAGAAGAGTCGGACTGATGCGCGTGCGCAGATGAATCGGACTGATGCGCAGCAGCAGAAGAATCGGACTGATGCGCAGGAGCAGAAGAATTGGACTGATGCGCGTGCGCAGATGAATCGGACTGATGCGCAGCAGCAGAAGAATCGGACTGATGCGCAGGCGCAGAAGCATCGGACTGATGCGCAGGCGCAGAGGAGTGGAACTGATGCGCAGAGGCATCGGACTGATGCGCCGGCGGAGGCGAATCAGACTGATGCGCATGCGCAGAGGCATCGGACTGATGCGCATGGGCAGAAGAATCGGACTGACTGACAAAAAACGGGGTGATCCCAAATCAGGGCCCGTTTGGCTTTGGGAGCCATAGGAGTTGGACTGATGTGCATGCGCAGAAGCGTGGGACTGAGGCAGATGCGCAGAAGACTCGGACTGCTGCGCAGGCGCAGGGGAGTCGGACTGATGCGCAGACGCAGGGGAGTCAGACTGATGCGCAGGCGCAGGGGAGTCGGACTGATGCGCCGGAGCAGGAGGATCGGACTGAGGCACATGCACAGAAGATTCGGACTGCTGCGCAGCCGCAGAAGAGTCGGACTGCTGCGCAGCCGCAGGGGAGTCGGACTGATGCGCAGGCGCAGAGGAGTGGAACTGATGCGCAGGAGCAGAAGAATCGGACTGATGCGCATGCGCAGAGCCATCGGACTGATGCGCATGGGCAGAAGAATCGGACTGACTAACGAAAAACGGTGTGATTCCAAATCCGGGCAGTTTTTGCTCTACGAGCCGCAGGAGACCTGAAAAATGCGAAAAAAGAAAAAAATTGATTTTAGACAATTCCCGGACCCCTAGGAAACTCGGAAATCGTCTCACGAATCCAATGGCGCCAGCCAAATTGTCCTAGCTATAATATTTCCAAAGATATGGGCGAAAAACGGTACGAGCCCAAATCCGGGCCTGTTTAGCTCTGGGTGGGCCAGGAGCCGCGAAAAACGCGAAAAACCAAAAAATCGACTTTAGAAAATTCCTGGAGCCGTAGAAAAATCGGAAATCGTCTCACGAATCCAATGGCGCCAGCCAAATTGTCATAGCTATGATATTTCCAAAGATATGTGCGAAAAACGGTATGACTCCAAATCCGGGCCCGTTTAGCTCTGGGTGGCCCAGGACCCGAGAAAAACGCGAAAAACCAAATAAATCGACTTTAGAAAATTCCTGGAGCCGTAGAAAAATCGGGAATCGACTCACGAATGCAATGGCGCTAGCCAAGTTGTCCTAGTTATGATATTTCCAAAGATATGGGCGAAAAACGGTACGAGCCCAAATCCGGGCCCGTTAAGCTCTGGGTGGCCCAGGAGCCAAGAAAAAAGCGAAAAACCAAAAAAATCGACTTTAGAAAATTCCCGGAGCCGTAGAAAAATCGGAAATCGACTCACGAATCCAATGGCGCTAGCCAAATGGTCCTAGCTATGATATTTCCAAAGATATGGGCGAAAAACGGTATGAGTCCAAATCCGGGCCCGTTTAACTCTGGGTGGCCCGAGAGCCGAGAAAAACGCGAAAAACCAAAAAAATCGACTTTAGAAAATTCCCGGAGCCGTAGAAAAATCGGAAATCGTCTCACGAATCCAATGGCGCCAGCCAAATTGTCGTAGCTATGACATTTCCAAAGATATGGGCGAAACACGGTACGAGCCCAAATCCGGGCCCGTTTAACTCTGGGTGGCCCGAGAGCCGAGAAAAACGCGAAAAACCAAAAAAATCGACTTTAGAAAATTCCCGGACCCCTAGAAAAATCGGAAATCGTCTCACGAATCCGATGGCGCCAGTCAAATTGTCCTAGCTGTGATATTACCAAAGATATGGGCGAAAAACAGTACGAGCCCAAATCCGGGCCCGTTTAGCTCTGGGTGGCCCAGGAGCCGAGAAAAACGCAAAAAACCAAAAAAATCGACTTTAGAAAATTCCCGGAGCCGTAGAAAAATCGGAAATCGACTCACGAATCCAATGGCGCTAGCCAAATGGTCCTAGCTATGATATTTCCAAAGATATGGGCGAAAAACGGTATGAGTCCAAATCCGTGCCCGTTTTGCTCTAGGAGGCCCAGGAGCCGAGAAAAACGCGAAAAACTAAAAAAATCGACGTTAGAAAATTCCCGGACCCCTAGAAAAATCGGAAATCGTCTCACGAATCCAATGGCGCCAGCCAAATTGTCGTAGCTATGACATTTCCAAAGATATGGGCGAAAAACAGTACGAGCCCAAATCCGGGCCCGTTTAGCTCTGGGTGGCCCAGGAGCCGAGAAAAACGCAAAAAACCAAAAAAATCGACTTTAGAAAATTCCCGGAGCCGTAGAAAAATCGGGAATCGACTCACGAATGCAATGGCGCTAGCCAAGTTGTCCTAGTTATGATATTTCCAAAGATATGGGCGAAAAACGGTAGGAGCCCAAATCCGGGCCTGTTTAGCTCTGGGTGGCCCAGGAGCCGCGAAAAACGCGAAAAACCAAAAAAATCGACTTTAGAAAATTCCCGGACCCTTAGAAAAATCGGAAATCGTCTCACGAATCCAATGGCGCCAGCCAAATTGTCCTAGCTATAATATTTCCAAAGATATGGGCGAAAAACGGTACGAGCCCAAATCCGGGCCCGTTTAGCTCTGGGTGGCCCAGGAGCCGAGCAAAACGCGAAAAACCAAAAAAATCGACTTTAGAAAATTCCCGGAGCCGTAGAAAAATCGGAAATCGACTCACGAATCCAATGGCGCTAGCCAAATGGTCCTAGCTATGATATTTCCAAAGATATGGGCGAAAAACGGTATGAGTCCAAATCCGTGCCCGTTTTGCTCTAGGAGGCCCAGGAGCCGAGAAAAACGCGAAAAACTAAAAAAATCGACGTTAGAAAATTCCCGGACCCCTAGAAAAGTCGGAAATCGTCTCACGAATCCAATGGCGCCAGCCAAATTGTCGTAGCTATGACATTTCCAAAGATATGGGCGAAAAACGGTATGAGCCCAAATCCGGGCCCGTTTAGCTCTCGGTGGCCCAGGAGCCGAGAAAAACGCGAAAAACCCAAAAAATCGACTTTAGAAAATTCCCGGAGCCGTAGAAAAATCGGAAATCGACTCACGAATCCAATGGCGCTAGCCAAATGGTCCTAGCTATGATATTTCCAAAGATATGGGCGAAAAACGGTATGAGTCCAAATCCGGGCCCGTTTAACTCTGGGTGGCCCGAGAGCCGAGAAAAACGCGAAAAACCAAAAAAATCGACTTTAGAAAATTCCCGGAGCCGTAGAAAAATCGGAAATCGACTCACGAATCCAATGGCGCTAGCCAAATGGTCCTAGCTATGATATTTCCAAAGATATGGGCGAAAAACGGTATGAGTCCAAATCCGTGCCCGTTTTGCTCTAGGAGGCCCAGGAGCCGAGAAAAACGCGAAAAACTAAAAACATCGACTTTAGAAAATTCCTGGACCCCTAGAAAAATGGGAAATCGTCTCACGAATCCAATGGCGCCAGTCAAATTGTCCTAGCTATGATATTACCAAAGATATGGGCGAAAAACAGTACGAGCCCAAATCCGGGCCCGTTTAGCTCTGGGTGGCCCAGGAGCCGAGAAAAACGCGAAAAACCAAAAAAATCGACTTTAGAAAATTCCTGGAGCCGTAGAAATATCGGGAATCGACTCACGAATGCAATGGCGCTAGCCAAATTGTCCTAGCTATGATATTTCCAAAGATATGGGCGAAAAACAGTACGAGCCCAAATCCGGGCTTGTTTAGCTCTGGGTGGCCCAGGAGCCGAGAAAAACGCGAAAAACTAAAAAAATCGACTTTAGAAAATTCCCGGACCCCTCGAAAAATCGGAAATCGTCTCACGAATCCAATGGCGCCAGCCAAATTGTCCTAGCTATAATATTTCCAAAGATATGGGCGAAAAAGGGTACGAGCCCAAATCCGGGCCCGTTTAGCTCTGGGTGGCGCAGGAGCCGGGAAAAACGCGAAAAACCAAAAAAATCGACTTTAGAAAATTCCCGGAGCCCTAGAAAATTGGAAATCGTCACACGAGTCCAATGGCGGCAGTCAAATTGTCCTAGCTACGATATTTCCAAAGATTTGGGCGAAAAACGGTATGATTCCAAATCCCGGCCCGTTTAGCTCTGGGTGGCCCAGGACCCGAGAAAAACGCGAAAAACCAAATAAATCGACTTTAGAAAATTCCTGGTGCCGTAGAAAAATCGGGAATCGACTCACGAATGCAATGGCGCTAGCCAAGTTGTCCTAGTTATGATATTTCCAAAGATATGGGCGAAAAACGGTAGGAGCCCAAATCTGGGCCTGTTTAGCTCTGGGTGGCCCAGGAGCCGCGAAAAACGCGAAAAACCAAAAAAATCGACTTTAGAAAATTCCCGGACCCTTAGAAAAATCGGAAATCGTCTCACGAATCCAATGGCGCCAGCCAAATTGTCCTAGCTATAATATTTCCAAAGATATGGGCGAAAAACGGTACGAGCCCAAATCCGGGCCCGTTTAGCTCTGGGTGGCCCAGGAGCCGAGCAAAACGCGAAAAACCAAAAAAATCGACTTTAGAAAATTCCCGGAGCCGTAGAAAAATCGGAAATCGACTCACGAATCCAATGGCGCTAGCCAAATGGTCCTAGCTATGATATTTCCAAAGATATGGGCGAAAAACGGTATGAGTCCAAATCCGTGCCCGTTTTGCTCTAGGAGGCCCAGGAGCCGAGAAAAACGCGAAAAACTAAAAAAATCGACGTTAGAAAATTCCCGGACCCCTAGAAAAGTCGGAAATCGTCTCACGAATCCAATGGCGCCAGCCAAATTGTCGTAGCTATGACATTTCCAAAGATATGGGCGAAAAACGGTATGAGCCCAAATCCGGGCCCGTTTAGCTCTCGGTGGCCCAGGAGCCGAGAAAAACGCGAAAAACCCAAAAAATCGACTTTAGAAAATTCCCGGAGCCGTAGAAAAATCGGAAATCGACTCACGAATCCAATGGCGCTAGCCAAATGGTCCTAGCTATGATATTTCCAAAGATATGGGCGAAAAACGGTATGAGTCCAAATCCGGGCCCGTTTAACTCTGGGTGGCCCGAGAGCCGAGAAAAACGCGAAAAACCAAAAAAATCGACTTTAGAAAATTCCCGGAGCCGTAGAAAAATCGGAAATCGACTCACGAATCCAATGGCGCTAGCCAAATGGTCCTAGCTATGATATTTCCAAAGATATGGGCGAAAAACGGTATGAGTCCAAATCCGTGCCCGTTTTGCTCTAGGAGGCCCAGGAGCCGAGAAAAACGCGAAAAACTAAAAACATCGACTTTAGAAAATTCCTGGACCCCTAGAAAAATGGGAAATCGTCTCACGAATCCAATGGCGCCAGTCAAATTGTCCTAGCTATGATATTACCAAAGATATGGGCGAAAAACAGTACGAGCCCAAATCCGGGCCCGTTTAGCTCTGGGTGGCCCAGGAGCCGAGAAAAACGCGAAAAACCAAAAAAATCGACTTTAGAAAATTCCTGGAGCCGTAGAAATATCGGGAATCGACTCACGAATGCAATGGCGCTAGCCAAATTGTCCTAGCTATGATATTTCCAAAGATATGGGCGAAAAACAGTACGAGCCCAAATCCGGGCTTGTTTAGCTCTGGGTGGCCCAGGAGCCGAGAAAAACGCGAAAAACTAAAAAAATCGACTTTAGAAAATTCCCGGACCCCTAGAAAAGTCGGAAATCGTCTCACGAATCCAATGGCGCCAGCCAAATTGTCGTAGCTATGACATTTCCAAAGATATGGGCGAAAAACGGTATGAGTCCAAATCCGGGCCCGTTTTGCTCTAGGAGGCCCAGGAGCCGAGCAAAACGCGAAAAACCAAAAACATCGACTTTAGAAAATTCCCGGACCCCTAGAAAAATCGGAAATCGTCTCACGAATCCAATGGCGCCAGCCAAATTGTCCTAGCTATAATATTTCCAAAGATATGGGCGAAAAAGGGTACGAGCCCAAATCCGTGCCCGTTTTGCTCTAGGAGGCCCAGGAGCCGAGAAAAACGCGAAAAACTAAAAAAATCGACGTTAGAAAATTCCCGGACCCCTAGAAAAATCGGAAATCGTCTCACGAATCCAATGGCGCCAGCCAAAGTGACCTAGCTATGATATTTCCCAAGATAGGTGCGAAAAACGGTATGAGCCCAAATCCGCGCCCGTTTTGCTCCAGGAGGCCCAGGAGCCGAGAAAAACGCGAAAAACCAAAAAAATCGACTTTAGAAAATTCCCGGAGCCGTAGAAAAATCGGAAATCGTCTCACGAATCCAATGGCGCCAGCCAAATTGTCGTAGCTATGACATTTCCAAAGATATGTGCGAAAAACGGTATGAGTCCAAATCCGGGGTCGTTTGGCTCTAGGAGGCCCAGGAACCGAGAAAAACGCGAAAAACCAAAAAAATCGACTTTAGAAAATTCCCGGAGCCCTAGAAAAATCGGAAATCGTCTCACGAATCCGATGGCGCTAGCCAACATGTCCTAGCTATGATATTTCCAAAAATTAGGGCGAAAAACGGTATGAGTCCAAATCCGGGCCCGTTTAGCTCTGGGTGGCCCAGGACCCGTGAAAAACGCGAAAAACCAAAAAAATCGACTTTAGAAAATTCCCGGACCCCTAGAAAAATCGGAAATCGTCTCAAGAATAGAATGGCGCCAGCCAAATTGTCCTAGCAATGATATTTCCAAAGATATCGACGGAAAACGGTGTGATCCCAAATTCGGGCCTTTTTTGCTCTAGGAGCCATAGGAGTTGGACTGATGTGCAGGTGGAGAGCAATCGAACTGATGCGCATGCGCAGAAGAATCCGACTGACGCGTAGGCGCAGGGGAGTCGGACTGATGCGCATGCGCAGAAAAATCGGACTGCTACGCAGGCGCAGGGGAGTCGGACTGATGCGCATGTGCAGAAGCGTCGAACAGATGCCCAGTAGCAGGTGGATCGGACTGCTGTGCACCCGCAGGGGAGTCGGACTGATGCGCATGCGCAGAAGAATCGGACTGATGCGCAGGCGCAGAAGCATCGGACTGATGCGCTGGCGCAGAGGAGTGGTATTGATGCGCATGTGCAGAGGCATCGGACTGATGCGCATGGGCAGAAGAATCGGACTGACTGACCAAAAACGGTGTGATCCCAAATCAGGGCCCGTTTTGCGCTGGGAGCCATAAGAGTTGGACTGATGCGCATACGCAGAAGCGTCAGACTGACGCGCAGGAGCAGGAGGATCGGACTGAGGCACATGCGCAGAAAAATCGGACTGATGCGCATGCGCAGAAGAGTCGGACTGATGCGCGTGCGCAGATGAATCGGACTGATGCGCAGCAGCAGAAGAATCGGACTGATGCGCAGGAGCAGAAGAATTGGACTGATGCGCGTGCGCAGATGAATCGGACTGATGCGCAGCAGCAGAAGAATCGGACTGATGCGCAGGAGCAGAAGAATTGGACTGACGCGCAGGCGCAGGGAAGTGGGACTGATGCGCAGGCGCAGGGGAGTCGGACTGATGTGCATGCGCAGAAGACTCTGACTGATGCGCAGGCGCAGAGGAGTGGAACTGATGCGCAGGAGCAGGAGGATCCTACTGACGCGCACGCGCAGAGGCATCGTACTGATGCGTTGGCGGAGGGGAGTCAGAGTGATGCGCATGCGCAGAAGAATCGGACTGATGCGCAGTAGCAGGGGGGTCGGACTGAGGCACATGCGCAGAAGATTCGGACTGCTGCGCAGCCGCCGGGGAGTCGGACTGATGCGCATGCGCAGAAGAATCGGACTGATGCGCAGGCGCAGAAGCATCGGACTGATGCGCAGGCGCAGAGGAGTGGAACTGATGCGCAGAGGCATCGGACTGATGCGCCGGCGGAGGCGAATCAGACTGATGCGCATGCGCAGAGGCATCGGACTGATGCGCATGGGCAGAAGAATCGGACTGACTGACAAAAAACGGGGTGATCCCAAATCAGGGCCCGTTTGGCTTTGGGAGCCATAGGAGTTGGACTGATGTGCATGCGCAGAAGCGTGGGACTGAGGCAGATGCGCAGAAGACTCGGACTGCTGCGCAGGCGCAGGGGAGTCGGACTGATGCGCAGACGCAGGGGAGTCAGACTGATGCGCAGGCGCAGGGGAGTCGGACTGATGCGCCGGAGCAGGAGGATCGGACTGAGGCACATGCACAGAAGATTCGGACTGCTGCGCAGCCGCAGAAGAGTCGGACTGCTGCGCAGCCGCAGGGGAGTCGGACTGATGCGCAGGCGCAGAGGAGTGGAACTGATGCGCAGGAGCAGAAGAATCGGACTGATGCGCATGCGCAGAGCCATCGGACTGATGCGCATGGGCAGAAGAATCGGACTGACTAACGAAAAACGGTGTGATTCCAAATCCGGGCAGTTTTTGCTCTACGAGCCGCAGGAGACCTGAAAAATGCGAAAAAAGAAAAAAATTGATTTTAGACAATTCCCGGACCCCTAGGAAACTCGGAAATCGTCTCACGAATCCAATGGCGCCAGCCAAATTGTCCTAGCTATAATATTTCCAAAGATATGGGCGAAAAACGGTACGAGCCCAAATCCGGGCCTGTTTAGCTCTGGGTGGGCCAGGAGCCGCGAAAAACGCGAAAAACCAAAAAATCGACTTTAGAAAATTCCTGGAGCCGTAGAAAAATCGGAAATCGTCTCACGAATCCAATGGCGCCAGCCAAATTGTCATAGCTATGATATTTCCAAAGATATGTGCGAAAAACGGTATGACTCCAAATCCGGGCCCGTTTAGCTCTGGGTGGCCCAGGACCCGAGAAAAACGCGAAAAACCAAATAAATCGACTTTAGAAAATTCCTGGAGCCGTAGAAAAATCGGGAATCGACTCACGAATGCAATGGCGCTAGCCAAGTTGTCCTAGTTATGATATTTCCAAAGATATGGGCGAAAAACGGTACGAGCCCAAATCCGGGCCCGTTAAGCTCTGGGTGGCCCAGGAGCCAAGAAAAAAGCGAAAAACCAAAAAAATCGACTTTAGAAAATTCCCGGAGCCGTAGAAAAATCGGAAATCGACTCACGAATCCAATGGCGCCAGCCAAATTGTCGTAGCTATGACATTTCCAAAGATATGGGCGAAAAACAGTACGAGCCCAAATCCGGGCCCGTTTAGCTCTGGGTGGCCCAGGAGCCGAGAAAAACGCAAAAAACCAAAAAAATCGACTTTAGAAAATTCCCGGAGCCGTAGAAAAATCGGAAATCGACTCACGAATGCAATGGCGCTAGCCAAATGGTCCTAGCTATGATATTTCCAAAGATATGGGCGAAAAACGGTATGAGTCCAAATCCGTGCCCGTTTTGCTCTAGGAGGCCCAGGAGCCGAGAAAAACGCGAAAAACTAAAAAAATCGACGTTAGAAAATTCCCGGACCCCTAGAAAAATCGGAAATCGTCTCACGAATCCAATGGCGCCAGCCAAATTGTCGTAGCTATGACATTTCCAAAGATATGGGCGAAAAACGGTATGAGTCCAAATCCGGGCCCGTTTTGCTCTAGGAGGCCCAGGAGCCGAGCAAAACGCGAAAAACCAAAAACATCGACTTTAGAAAATTCCCGGACCCCTAGAAAAATCGGAAATCGTCTCACGAATCCAATGGCGCCAGCCAAATTGTCCTAGCTATAATATTTCCAAAGATATGGGCGAAAAAGGGTACGAGCCCAAATCCGGGCCCGTTTAGCTCTGGGTGGCGCAGGAGCCGGGAAAAACGCGAAAAACCAAAAAAATCGACTTTAGAAAATTCCCGGAGCCCTAGAAAATTGGAAATCGTCACACGAGTCCAATGGCGGCAGTCAAATTGTCCTAGCTACGATATTTCCAAAGATTTGGGCGAAAAACGGTATGAGTCCAAATCCCGGCCCGTTTAGCTCTGGGTGGCCCAGGACCCGAGAAAAACGCGAAAAACCAAATAAATCGACTTTAGAAAATTCCTGGTGCCGTAGAAAAATCGGGAATCGACTCACGAATGCAATGGCGCTAGCCAAGTTGTCCTAGTTATGATATTTCCAAAGATATGGGCGAAAAACGGTAGGAGCCCAAATCCGGGCCTGTTTAGCTCTGGGTGGCCCAGGAGCCGCGAAAAACGCGAAAAACCAAAAAAATCGACTTTAGAAAATTCCCGGACCCTTAGAAAAATCGGAAATCGTCTCACGAATCCAATGGCGCCAGCCAAATTGTCCTAGCTATAATATTTCCAAAGATATGGGCGAAAAACGGTACGAGCCCAAATCCGGGCCCGTTTAGCTCTGGGTGGCCCAGGAGCCGAGCAAAACGCGAAAAACCAAAAAAATCGACTTTAGAAAATTCCCGGAGCCGTAGAAAAATCGGAAATCGACTCACGAATCCAATGGCGCTAGCCAAATGGTCCTAGCTATGATATTTCCAAAGATATGGGCGAAAAACGGTATGAGTCCAAATCCGTGCCCGTTTTGCTCTAGGAGGCCCAGGAGCCGAGAAAAACGCGAAAAACTAAAAAAATCGACGTTAGAAAATTCCCGGACCCCTAGAAAAGTCGGAAATCGTCTCACGAATCCAATGGCGCCAGCCAAATTGTCGTAGCTATGACATTTCCAAAGATATGGGCGAAAAACGGTATGAGCCCAAATCCGGGCCCGTTTAGCTCTCGGTGGCCCAGGAGCCGAGAAAAACGCGAAAAACCCAAAAAATCGACTTTAGAAAATTCCCGGAGCCGTAGAAAAATCGGAAATCGACTCACGAATCCAATGGCGCTAGCCAAATGGTCCTAGCTATGATATTTCCAAAGATATGGGCGAAAAACGGTATGAGTCCAAATCCGGGCCCGTTTAACTCTGGGTGGCCCGAGAGCCGAGAAAAACGCGAAAAACCAAAAAAATCGACTTTAGAAAATTCCCGGAGCCGTAGAAAAATCGGAAATCGACTCACGAATCCAATGGCGCTAGCCAAATGGTCCTAGCTATGATATTTCCAAAGATATGGGCGAAAAACGGTATGAGTCCAAATCCGTGCCCGTTTTGCTCTAGGAGGCCCAGGAGCCGAGAAAAACGCGAAAAACTAAAAACATCGACTTTAGAAAATTCCTGGACCCCTAGAAAAATGGGAAATCGTCTCACGAATCCAATGGCGCCAGTCAAATTGTCCTAGCTATGATATTACCAAAGATATGGGCGAAAAACAGTACGAGCCCAAATCCGGGCCCGTTTAGCTCTGGGTGGCCCAGGAGCCGAGAAAAACGCGAAAAACCAAAAAAATCGACTTTAGAAAATTCCTGGAGCCGTAGAAATATCGGGAATCGACTCACGAATGCAATGGCGCTAGCCAAATTGTCCTAGCTATGATATTTCCAAAGATATGGGCGAAAAACAGTACGAGCCCAAATCCGGGCTTGTTTAGCTCTGGGTGGCCCAGGAGCCGAGAAAAACGCGAAAAACTAAAAAAATCGACTTTAGAAAATTCCCGGACCCCTCGAAAAATCGGAAATCGTCTCACGAATCCAATGGCGCCAGCCAAATTGTCCTAGCTATAATATTTCCAAAGATATGGGCGAAAAACGGTACGAGCCCAAATCCGGGCCCGTTTAGCTCTGGGTGGCCCAGGAGCCGAGCAAAACGCGAAAAACCAAAAAAATCGACTTTAGAAAATTCCCGGAGCCGTAGAAAAATCGGAAATCGACTCACGAATCCAATGGCGCTAGCCAAATGGTCCTAGCTATGATATTTCCAAAGATATGGGCGAAAAACGGTATGAGTCCAAATCCGTGCCCGTTTTGCTCTAGGAGGCCCAGGAGCCGAGAAAAACGCGAAAAACTAAAAAAATCGACGTTAGAAAATTCCCGGACCCCTAGAAAAGTCGGAAATCGTCTCACGAATCCAATGGCGCCAGCCAAATTGTCGTAGCTATGACATTTCCAAAGATATGGGCGAAAAACGGTATGAGCCCAAATCCGGGCCCGTTTAGCTCTCGGTGGCCCAGGAGCCGAGAAAAACGCGAAAAACCCAAAAAATCGACTTTAGAAAATTCCCGGAGCCGTAGAAAAATCGGAAATCGACTCACGAATCCAATGGCGCTAGCCAAATGGTCCTAGCTATGATATTTCCAAAGATATGGGCGAAAAACGGTATGAGTCCAAATCCGGGCCCGTTTAACTCTGGGTGGCCCGAGAGCCGAGAAAAACGCGAAAAACCAAAAAAATCGACTTTAGAAAATTCCCGGAGCCGTAGAAAAATCGGAAATCGACTCACGAATCCAATGGCGCTAGCCAAATGGTCCTAGCTATGATATTTCCAAAGATATGGGCGAAAAACGGTATGAGTCCAAATCCGTGCCCGTTTTGCTCTAGGAGGCCCAGGAGCCGAGAAAAACGCGAAAAACTAAAAACATCGACTTTAGAAAATTCCTGGACCCCTAGAAAAATGGGAAATCGTCTCACGAATCCAATGGCGCCAGTCAAATTGTCCTAGCTATGATATTACCAAAGATATGGGCGAAAAACAGTACGAGCCCAAATCCGGGCCCGTTTAGCTCTGGGTGGCCCAGGAGCCGAGAAAAACGCGAAAAACCAAAAAAATCGACTTTAGAAAATTCCTGGAGCCGTAGAAATATCGGGAATCGACTCACGAATGCAATGGCGCTAGCCAAATTGTCCTAGCTATGATATTTCCAAAGATATGGGCGAAAAACAGTACGAGCCCAAATCCGGGCTTGTTTAGCTCTGGGTGGCCCAGGAGCCGAGAAAAACGCGAAAAACTAAAAAAATCGACTTTAGAAAATTCCCGGACCCCTCGAAAAATCGGAAATCGTCTCACGAATCCAATGGCGCCAGCCAAATTGTCCTGGCTATGATATTTCCAAAGATATGGGCGAAAAACGGTATGAGTCCAAATCCGGGCCCGTCTTGCTCTAGGAGGCCCAGGAGCCGAGAAAAACGCGAAAAACTAAAAAAATCGACTTTAGAAAATTGCCGGACCCCTAGAAAAATCGGAAATCGTCTCACGAATCCAATGGCGCCAGCCAAATTGACCTAGCTATGATATTTCCCAAGATATGTGCGAAAAACGGTATGAGCCCAAATCCGGGCCCGTTTTGCTCCAGGAGGCCCAGGAGCCGAGAAAAACGCGAAAAACCAAAAAAATCGACTTTAGAAAATTCCCGGAGCCGTAGAAAAATCGGAAATCGTCCCACGAATCCAATGGCGCCAGCCAAATTGTCGTAGCTATGACATTTCCAAAGATATGTGCGAAAAACGGTATGAGTCCAAATCCGGGGCCGTTTGGCTCTAGGAGGCCCAGGAACCGAGAAAAACGCGAAAAACCAAAAAAATCGACTTTAGAAAATTCCCGGAGCCCTAGAAAAATCGGAAATCGTCTCACGAATCCGATGGCGCCAGTCAAATTGTCCTAGCTATGATATTACCAAAGATATGGGCGAAAAGCAGTACGAGCCCAAATCCGGGCCCGTTTAGCTCTGGGTGGCCCAGGAGCCGAGAAAAACGCGAAAAACCAAAAAAATCGACTTTAGAAAATTCCCGGAGCCGTAGAAAAATCGGAAATCGACTCACGAATCCAATGGCGCTAGCCAAATGGTCCTAGCTATGATATTTCCAAAGATATGGGCGAAAAACGGTATGAGTCCAAATCCGGGCCCGTTTAACTCTGGGTGGCCCGAGAGCCGAGAAAAACGCGAAAAACCAAAACAATCGACTTTAGAAAATTCCCGGAGCCGTAGAAAAATCGGAAATCGACTCACGAATCCAATGGCGCTGGCCAAATGGTCCTAGCTATGATATTTCCAAAGATCTGGGCGAAAAACGGTATGAGTCCAAATCCGTGCCCGTTTTGCTCTAGGAGGCCCAGGAGCCGAGAAAAACGCGAAAAACTAAAAAAATCGACGTTAGAAAATTCCCGGACCCCTAGAAAAATCGGAAATCGTCTCACGAATCCAATGGCGCCAGCCAAAGTGACCTAGCTATGATATTTCCCAAGATAGGTGCGAAAAACGGTATGAGCCCAAATCCGCGCCCGTTTTGCTCCAGGAGGCCCAGGAGCCGAGAAAAACGCGAAAAACCAAAAAAATCGACTTTAGAAAATTCCCGGAGCCGTAGAAAAATCGGAAATCGTCTCACGAATCCAATGGCGCCAGCCAAATTGTCGTAGCTATGACATTTCCAAAGATATGTGCGAAAAACGGTATGAGTCCAAATCCGGGGTCGTTTGGCTCTAGGAGGCCCAGGAACCGAGAAAAACGCGAAAAACCAAAAAAATCGACTTTAGAAAATTCCCGGAGCCCTAGAAAAATCGGAAATCGTCTCACGAATCCGATGGCGCTAGCCAACATCTCCTAGCTATGATATTTCCAAAAATTAGGGCGAAAAACGGTATGAGTCCAAATCCGGGCCCGTTTAGCTCTGGGTGGCCCAGGACCCGAGAAAAACGCGAAAAACCAAAAAAATCGACTTTAGAAAATTCCCGGACCCCTAGAAAAATCGGAAATCGTCTCAAGAATAGAATGGCGCCAGCCAAATTGTCCTAGCAATGATATTTCCAAAGATATCGACGGAAAACGGTGTGATCCCAAATTCGGGCCTTTTTTGCTCTAGGAGCCATAGGAGTTGGACTGATGTGCAGGTGGAGAGCAATCGAACTGATGCGCATGCGCAGAAGAATCCGACTGAAGCGTAGGCGCAGGGGAGTCGGACTGATGCGCATGCGCAGAAAAATCGGACTGCTACGCAGGCGCAGGGGAGTCGGACTGATGCGCATGTGCAGAAGCGTCGAACAGATGCCCAGTAGCAGGAGGATCGGACTGCTGTGCACCCGCAGGGGAGTCGGACTGATGCGCATGCGCAGAAGAATCGGACTGATGCGCAGGCGCAGAAGCATCGGACTGATGCGCTGGCGCAGAGGAGTGGTATTGATGCGCATGTGCAGAGGCATCGGACTGATGCGCATGGGCAGAAGAATCGGACTGATGCGCTGGCGGAGGCGAGTCAGACTGAAGCGCATGCGCAGAGGAATCGGACTGATGCGCAGGCGCAGAGGAGTGGTATTCATGCGCAGGAGCAGAAGAATCGGACTGATGCGCATGCGCAGAGCCATCGGACTGATGCGCATGGGCAGAAGAATCGGACTGACTAACGAAAAACGGTGTGATTCCAAATCCGGGCAGTTTTTGCTCTACGAGCCGCAGGAGACCTGAAAAATGCGAAAAAAGAAAAAAATTGATTTTAGACAATTCCCGGACCCCTAGGAAACTCGGAAATCGTCTCACGAATCCAATGGCGCCAGCCAAATTGTCCTAGCTATAATATTTCCAAAGATATGGGCGAAAAACGGTACGAGCCCAAATCCGGGCCTGTTTAGCTCTGGGTGGGCCAGGAGCCGCGAAAAACGCGAAAAACCAAAAAATCGACTTTAGAAAATTCCCGGAGCCGTAGAAAAATCGGAAATCGACTCACGAATCCAATGGCGCTAGCCAAATGGTCCTAGCTATGATATTTCCAAAGATATGGGCGAAAAACGGTATGAGTCCAAATCCGTGCCCGTTTTGCTCTAGGAGGCCCAGGAGCCGAGAAAAACGCGAAAAACTAAAAAAATCGACGTTAGAAAATTCCCGGACCCCTAGAAAAATCGGAAATCGTCTCACGAATCCAATGGCGCCAGCCAAATTGTCCTAGCTATGACATTTCCAAAGATATGGGCGAAAAACGGTATGAGTCCAAATCCGGGCCCGTTTTGCTCTAGGAGGCCCAGGAGCCGAGAAAAACGCGAAAAACTAAAAACATCGACTTTAGAAAATTCCCGGACCCCTAGAAAAATCGGAAATCGTCTCACGAATCCAATGGCGCCAGCCAAATTGTCCTAGCTATAATATTTCCAAAGATACGGGCGAAAAACGGTACGAGCCCAAATCCGGGCCCGTTTAGCTCTGGGTGGCCCAGGAGCCGAGCAAAACGCGAAAAACCAAAAAAATCGACTTTAGAAAATTCCCGGAGCCGTAGAAAAATCGGAAATCGACTCACGAATCCAATGGCGCTAGCCAAATGGTCCTAGCTATGATATTTCCAAAGATATGGGCGAAAAACGGTATGAGTCCAAATCCGTGCCCGTTTTGCTCTAGGAGGCCCAGGAGCCGAGAAAAACGCGAAAAACTAAAAAAATCGACGTTAGAAAATTCCCGGACCCTTAGAAAAGTCGGAAATCGTCTCACGAATCCAATGGCGCCAGCCAAATTGTCGTAGCTATGACATTTCCAAAGATATGGGCGAAAAACGGTATGAGCCCAAATCCGGGCCCGTTTAGCTCTGGGTGGCCCAGGAGCCGAGAAAAACGCGAAAAACCAAAAAAATCGACTTTAGAAAATTCCCGGAGCCGTAGAAAAATCGGAAATCGACTCACGAATCCAATGGCGCTAGCCAAATGGTCCTAGCTATGATATTTCCAAAGATATGGGCGAAAAACGGTATGAGTCCAAATCCGGGCCCGTTTAACTCTGGGTGGCCCGAGAGCCGAGAAAAACGCGAAAAACCAAAACAATCGACTTTAGAAAATTCCCGGAGCCGTAGAAAAATCGGAAATCGACTCACGAATCCAATGGCGCTGGCCAAATGGTCCTAGCTATGATATTTCCAAAGATCTGGGCGAAAAACGGTATGAGTCCAAATCCGTGCCCGTTTTGCTCTAGGAGGCCCAGGAGCCGAGAAAAACGCGAAAAACTAAAAAAATCGACGTTAGAAAATTCCCGGACCCCTAGAAAAATCGGAAATCGTCTCACGAATCCAATGGCGCCAGCCAAAGTGACCTAGCTATGATATTTCCCAAGATAGGTGCGAAAAACGGTATGAGCCCAAATCCGCGCCCGTTTTGCTCCAGGAGGCCCAGGAGCCGAGAAAAACGCGAAAAACCAAAAAAATCGACTTTAGAAAATTCCCGGAGCCGTAGAAAAATCGGAAATCGTCTCACGAATCCAATGGCGCCAGCCAAATTGTCGTAGCTATGACATTTCCAAAGATATGTGCGAAAAACGGTATGAGTCCAAATCCGGGGTCGTTTGGCTCTAGGAGGCCCAGGAACCGAGAAAAACGCGAAAAACCAAAAAAATCGACTTTAGAAAATTCCCGGAGCCCTAGAAAAATCGGAAATCGTCTCACGAATCCGATGGCGCTAGCCAACATGTCCTAGCTATGATATTTCCAAAAATTAGGGCGAAAAACGGTATGAGTCCAAATCCGGGCCCGTTTAGCTCTGGGTGGCCCAGGACCCGAGAAAAACGCGAAAAACCAAAAAAATCGACTTTAGAAAATTCCCGGACCCCTAGAAAAATCGGAAATCGTCTCAAGAATAGAATGGCGCCAGCCAAATTGTCCTAGCAATGATATTTCCAAAGATATCGACGGAAAACGGTGTGATCCCAAATTCGGGCCTTTTTTGCTCTAGGAGCCATAGGAGTTGGACTGATGTGCAGGTGGAGAGCAATCGAACTGATGCGCATGCGCAGAAGAATCCGACTGAAGCGTAGGCGCAGGGGAGTCGGACTGATGCGCATGCGCAGAAAAATCGGACTGCTACGCAGGCGCAGGGGAGTCGGACTGATGCGCATGTGCAGAAGCGTCGAACAGATGCCCAGTAGCAGGAGGATCGGACTGCTGTGCACCCGCAGGGGAGTCGGACTGATGCGCATGCGCAGAAGAATCGGACTGATGCGCAGGCGCAGAAGCATCGGACTGATGCGCTGGCGCAGAGGAGTGGTATTGATGCGCATGTGCAGAGGCATCGGACTGATGCGCATGGGCAGAAGAATCGGACTGATGCGCTGGCGGAGGCGAGTCAGACTGAAGCGCATGCGCAGAGGAATCGGACTGATGCGCAGGCGCAGAGGAGTGGTATTCATGCGCAGGAGCAGAAGAATCGGACTGATGCGCATGCGCAGAGCCATCGGACTGATGCGCATGGGCAGAAGAATCGGACTGACTAACGAAAAACGGTGTGGTTCCAAATCCGGGCAGTTTTTGCTCTACGAGCCGCAGGAGACCTGAAAAATGCGAAAAAAGAAAAAAATTGATTTTAGACAATTCCCGGACCCCTAGGAAACTCGGAAATCGTCTCACGAATCCAATGGCGCCAGCCAAATTGTCCTAGCTATAATATTTCCAAAGATATGGGCGAAAAACGGTACGAGCCCAAATCCGGGCCTGTTTAGCTCTGGGTGGGCCAGGAGCCGCGAAAAACGCGAAAAACCAAAAAATCGACTTTAGAAAATTCCCGGAGCCGTAGAAAAATCGGAAATCGACTCACGAATCCAATGGCGCTAGCCAAATGGTCCTAGCTATGATATTTCCAAAGATATGGGCGAAAAACGGTATGAGTCCAAATCCGTGCCCGTTTTGCTCTAGGAGGCCCAGGAGCCGAGAAAAACGCGAAAAACTAAAAAAATCGACGTTAGAAAATTCCCGGACCCCTAGAAAAATCGGAAATCGTCTCACGAATCCAATGGCGCCAGCCAAATTGTCCTAGCTATGACATTTCCAAAGATATGGGCGAAAAACGGTATGAGTCCAAATCCGGGCCCGTTTTGCTCTAGGAGGCCCAGGAGCCGAGAAAAACGCGAAAAACTAAAAACATCGACTTTAGAAAATTCCCGGACCCCTAGAAAAATCGGAAATCGTCTCACGAATCCAATGGCGCCAGCCAAATTGTCCTAGCTATAATATTTCCAAAGATATGGGCGAAAAACGGTACGAGCCCAAATCCGGGCCCGTTTAGCTCTGGGTGGCCCAGGAGCCGAGAAAAACGCGAAAAACCAAAAAAATCGACTTTAGAAAATTCCCGGACCCCTAGAAAAATCGGAAATCGTCTCACGAATCCAATGGCGCCAGCCAAATTGTCCTAGCTATGATATTTCCAAAGATATGTGCGAAAAACGGTATGACTCCAAATCCGGGCCCGTTTAGCTCTGGGTGGCCCAGGACCCGAGAAAAACGCGAAAAACCAAATAAATCGACTTTAGAAAATTCCTGGAGCCGTAGAAAAATCGGGAATCGACTCACGAATGCAATGGCGCTAGCCAAGTTGTCCTAGTTATGATATTTCCAAAGATATGGGCGAAAAACGGTACGAGCCCAAATCCGGGCCCGTTAAGCTCTGGGTGGCCCAGGAGCCAAGAAAAAAGCGAAAAACCAAAAAAATCGACTTTAGAAAATTCCCGGAGCCGTAGAAAAATCGGAAATCAACTCACGAATCCAATGGCGCTAGCCAAATGGTCCTAGCTATGATATTTCCAAAGATATGGGCGAAAAACGGTATGAGTCCAAATCCGGGCCCGTTTAACTCTGGGTGGCCCGAGACCCGAGAAAAACGCGAAAAACCAAAAAAATCGACTTTAGAAAATTCCCGGAGCCGTAGAAAAATCGGAAATCGTCTCACGAATCCAATGGCGCCAGCCAAATTGTCGTAGCTATGACATTTCCAAAGATATGGGCGAAACACGGTACGAGCCCAAATCCGGGCCCGTTTAACTCTGGGTGGCCCGAGAGCCGAGAAAAACGCGAAAAACCAAAAAAATCGACTTTAGAAAATTCCCGGACCCCTAGAAAAATCGGAAATCGTCTCACGAATCCGATGGCGCCAGTCAAATTGTCCTAGCTATGATATTACCAAAGATATGGGCGAAAAACAGTACGAGCCCAAATCCGGGCCCGTTTAGCTCTGGGTGGCCCAGGAGCCGAGAAAAACGCGAAAAACCAAAAAAATCGACTTTAGAAAATTCCCGGAGCCGTAGAAAAATCGGAAATCGACTCACGAATCCAATGGCGCTAGCCAAATGGTCCTAGCTATGATATTTCCAAAGATATGGGCGAAAAACGGTATGAGTCCAAATCCGTGCCCGTTTTGCTCTAGGAGGCCCAGGAGCCGAGAAAAACGCGAAAAACTAAAAAAATCGACGTTAGAAAATTCCCGGACCCCTAGAAAAATCGGAAATCGTCTCACGAATCCAATGGCGCCAGCCAAATTGTCGTAGCTATGACATTTCCAAAGATATGGGCGAAAAACGGTATGAGTCCAAATCCGGGCCCGTTTTGCTCTA
The DNA here is from genome assembly GCF_034640455.1 of Diachasmimorpha longicaudata. Classification (NCBI taxonomy): domain Eukaryota; kingdom Metazoa; phylum Arthropoda; class Insecta; order Hymenoptera; family Braconidae; genus Diachasmimorpha; species Diachasmimorpha longicaudata. The sequence goes on along the minus strand of NC_087228.1, from coordinate 3,486,839 downwards.
GGAGGCCCAGGAGCCGAGCAAAACGCGAAAAACCAAAAACATCGACTTTAGAAAATTCCCGGACCCCTAGAAAAATCGGAAATCGTCTCACGAATCCAATGGCGCCAGCCAAATTGTCCTAGCTATAATATTTCCAAAGATATGGGCGAAAAAGGGTACGAGCCCAAATCCGGGCCCGTTTAGCTCTGGGTGGCGCAGGAGCCGGGAAAAACGCGAAAAACCAAAAAAATCGACTTTAGAAAATTCCCGGAGCCCTAGAAAATTGGAAATCGTCACACGAGTCCAATGGCGGCAGTCAAATTGTCCTAGCTACGATATTTCCAAAGATTTGGGCGAAAAACGGTATGAGTCCAAATCCCGGCCCGTTTAGCTCTGGGTGGCCCAGGACCCGAGAAAAACGCGAAAAACCAAATAAATCGACTTTAGAAAATTCCTGGTGCCGTAGAAAAATCGGGAATCGACTCACGAATGCAATGGCGCTAGCCAAGTTGTCCTAGTTATGATATTTCCAAAGATATGGGCGAAAAACGGTAGGAGCCCAAATCCGGGCCTGTTTAGCTCTGGGTGGCCCAGGAGCCGCGAAAAACGCGAAAAACCAAAAAAATCGACTTTAGAAAATTCCCGGACCCTTAGAAAAATCGGAAATCGTCTCACGAATCCAATGGCGCCAGCCAAATTGTCCTAGCTATAATATTTCCAAAGATATGGGCGAAAAACGGTACGAGCCCAAATCCGGGCCCGTTTAGCTCTGGGTGGCCCAGGAGCCGAGCAAAACGCGAAAAACCAAAAAAATCGACTTTAGAAAATTCCCGGAGCCGTAGAAAAATCGGAAATCGACTCACGAATCCAATGGCGCTAGCCAAATGGTCCTAGCTATGATATTTCCAAAGATATGGGCGAAAAACGGTATGAGTCCAAATCCGTGCCCGTTTTGCTCTAGGAGGCCCAGGAGCCGAGAAAAACGCGAAAAACTAAAAAAATCGACGTTAGAAAATTCCCGGACCCCTAGAAAAGTCGGAAATCGTCTCACGAATCCAATGGCGCCAGCCAAATTGTCGTAGCTATGACATTTCCAAAGATATGGGCGAAAAACGGTATGAGCCCAAATCCGGGCCCGTTTAGCTCTCGGTGGCCCAGGAGCCGAGAAAAACGCGAAAAACCCAAAAAATCGACTTTAGAAAATTCCCGGAGCCGTAGAAAAATCGGAAATCGACTCACGAATCCAATGGCGCTAGCCAAATGGTCCTAGCTATGATATTTCCAAAGATATGGGCGAAAAACGGTATGAGTCCAAATCCGGGCCCGTTTAACTCTGGGTGGCCCGAGAGCCGAGAAAAACGCGAAAAACCAAAAAAATCGACTTTAGAAAATTCCCGGAGCCGTAGAAAAATCGGAAATCGACTCACGAATCCAATGGCGCTAGCCAAATGGTCCTAGCTATGATATTTCCAAAGATATGGGCGAAAAACGGTATGAGTCCAAATCCGTGCCCGTTTTGCTCTAGGAGGCCCAGGAGCCGAGAAAAACGCGAAAAACTAAAAACATCGACTTTAGAAAATTCCTGGACCCCTAGAAAAATGGGAAATCGTCTCACGAATCCAATGGCGCCAGTCAAATTGTCCTAGCTATGATATTACCAAAGATATGGGCGAAAAACAGTACGAGCCCAAATCCGGGCCCGTTTAGCTCTGGGTGGCCCAGGAGCCGAGAAAAACGCGAAAAACCAAAAAAATCGACTTTAGAAAATTCCTGGAGCCGTAGAAATATCGGGAATCGACTCACGAATGCAATGGCGCTAGCCAAATTGTCCTAGCTATGATATTTCCAAAGATATGGGCGAAAAACAGTACGAGCCCAAATCCGGGCTTGTTTAGCTCTGGGTGGCCCAGGAGCCGAGAAAAACGCGAAAAACTAAAAAAATCGACTTTAGAAAATTCCCGGACCCCTCGAAAAATCGGAAATCGTCTCACGAATCCAATGGCGCCAGCCAAATTGTCCTAGCTATAATATTTCCAAAGATATGGGCGAAAAAGGGTACGAGCCCAAATCCGGGCCCGTTTAGCTCTGGGTGGCGCAGGAGCCGGGAAAAACGCGAAAAACCAAAAAAATCGACTTTAGAAAATTCCCGGAGCCCTAGAAAATTGGAAATCGTCACACGAGTCCAATGGCGGCAGTCAAATTGTCCTAGCTACGATATTTCCAAAGATTTGGGCGAAAAACGGTATGATTCCAAATCCCGGCCCGTTTAGCTCTGGGTGGCCCAGGACCCGAGAAAAACGCGAAAAACCAAATAAATCGACTTTAGAAAATTCCTGGTGCCGTAGAAAAATCGGGAATCGACTCACGAATGCAATGGCGCTAGCCAAGTTGTCCTAGTTATGATATTTCCAAAGATATGGGCGAAAAACGGTAGGAGCCCAAATCCGGGCCTGTTTAGCTCTGGGTGGCCCAGGAGCCGCGAAAAACGCGAAAAACCAAAAAAATCGACTTTAGAAAATTCCCGGACCCTTAGAAAAATCGGAAATCGTCTCACGAATCCAATGGCGCCAGCCAAATTGTCCTAGCTATAATATTTCCAAAGATATGGGCGAAAAACGGTACGAGCCCAAATCCGGGCCCGTTTAGCTCTGGGTGGCCCAGGAGCCGAGCAAAACGCGAAAAACCAAAAAAATCGACTTTAGAAAATTCCCGGAGCCGTAGAAAAATCGGAAATCGACTCACGAATCCAATGGCGCTAGCCAAATGGTCCTAGCTATGATATTTCCAAAGATATGGGCGAAAAACGGTATGAGTCCAAATCCGTGCCCGTTTTGCTCTAGGAGGCCCAGGAGCCGAGAAAAACGCGAAAAACTAAAAAAATCGACGTTAGAAAATTCCCGGACCCCTAGAAAAGTCGGAAATCGTCTCACGAATCCAATGGCGCCAGCCAAATTGTCGTAGCTATGACATTTCCAAAGATATGGGCGAAAAACGGTATGAGCCCAAATCCGGGCCCGTTTAGCTCTCGGTGGCCCAGGAGCCGAGAAAAACGCGAAAAACCCAAAAAATCGACTTTAGAAAATTCCCGGAGCCGTAGAAAAATCGGAAATCGACTCACGAATCCAATGGCGCTAGCCAAATGGTCCTAGCTATGATATTTCCAAAGATATGGGCGAAAAACGGTATGAGTCCAAATCCGGGCCCGTTTAACTCTGGGTGGCCCGAGAGCCGAGAAAAACGCGAAAAACCAAAAAAATCGACTTTAGAAAATTCCCGGAGCCGTAGAAAAATCGGAAATCGACTCACGAATCCAATGGCGCTAGCCAAATGGTCCTAGCTATGATATTTCCAAAGATATGGGCGAAAAACGGTATGAGTCCAAATCCGTGCCCGTTTTGCTCTAGGAGGCCCAGGAGCCGAGAAAAACGCGAAAAACTAAAAACATCGACTTTAGAAAATTCCTGGACCCCTAGAAAAATGGGAAATCGTCTCACGAATCCAATGGCGCCAGTCAAATTGTCCTAGCTATGATATTACCAAAGATATGGGCGAAAAACAGTACGAGCCCAAATCCGGGCCCGTTTAGCTCTGGGTGGCCCAGGAGCCGAGAAAAACGCGAAAAACCAAAAAAATCGACTTTAGAAAATTCCTGGAGCCGTAGAAATATCGGGAATCGACTCACGAATGCAATGGCGCTAGCCAAATTGTCCTAGCTATGATATTTCCAAAGATATGGGCGAAAAACAGTACGAGCCCAAATCCGGGCTTGTTTAGCTCTGGGTGGCCCAGGAGCCGAGAAAAACGCGAAAAACTAAAAAAATCGACTTTAGAAAATTCCCGGACCCCTCGAAAAATCGGAAATCGTCTCACGAATCCAATGGCGCCAGCCAAATTGTCCTGGCTATGATATTTCCAAAGATATGGGCGAAAAACGGTATGAGTCCAAATCCGGGCCCGTCTTGCTCTAGGAGGCCCAGGAGCCGAGAAAAACGCGAAAAACTAAAAAAATCGACTTTAGAAAATTGCCGGACCCCTAGAAAAATCGGAAATCGTCTCACGAATCCAATGGCGCCAGCCAAATTGACCTAGCTATGATATTTCCCAAGATATGTGCGAAAAACGGTATGAGCCCAAATCCGGGCCCGTTTTGCTCCAGGAGGCCCAGGAGCCGAGAAAAACGCGAAAAACCAAAAAAATCGACTTTAGAAAATTCCCGGAGCCGTAGAAAAATCGGAAATCGTCCCACGAATCCAATGGCGCCAGCCAAATTGTCGTAGCTATGACATTTCCAAAGATATGTGCGAAAAACGGTATGAGTCCAAATCCGGGGCCGTTTGGCTCTAGGAGGCCCAGGAACCGAGAAAAACGCGAAAAACCAAAAAAATCGACTTTAGAAAATTCCCGGAGCCCTAGAAAAATCGGAAATCGTCTCACGAATCCGATGGCGCCAGTCAAATTGTCCTAGCTATGATATTACCAAAGATATGGGCGAAAAGCAGTACGAGCCCAAATCCGGGCCCGTTTAGCTCTGGGTGGCCCAGGAGCCGAGAAAAACGCGAAAAACCAAAAAAATCGACTTTAGAAAATTCCCGGAGCCGTAGAAAAATCGGAAATCGACTCACGAATCCAATGGCGCTAGCCAAATGGTCCTAGCTATGATATTTCCAAAGATATGGGCGAAAAACGGTATGAGTCCAAATCCGGGCCCGTTTAACTCTGGGTGGCCCGAGAGCCGAGAAAAACGCGAAAAACCAAAACAATCGACTTTAGAAAATTCCCGGAGCCGTAGAAAAATCGGAAATCGACTCACGAATCCAATGGCGCTGGCCAAATGGTCCTAGCTATGATATTTCCAAAGATCTGGGCGAAAAACGGTATGAGTCCAAATCCGTGCCCGTTTTGCTCTAGGAGGCCCAGGAGCCGAGAAAAACGCGAAAAACTAAAAAAATCGACGTTAGAAAATTCCCGGACCCCTAGAAAAATCGGAAATCGTCTCACGAATCCAATGGCGCCAGCCAAAGTGACCTAGCTATGATATTTCCCAAGATAGGTGCGAAAAACGGTATGAGCCCAAATCCGCGCCCGTTTTGCTCCAGGAGGCCCAGGAGCCGAGAAAAACGCGAAAAACCAAAAAAATCGACTTTAGAAAATTCCCGGAGCCGTAGAAAAATCGGAAATCGTCTCACGAATCCAATGGCGCCAGCCAAATTGTCGTAGCTATGACATTTCCAAAGATATGTGCGAAAAACGGTATGAGTCCAAATCCGGGGTCGTTTGGCTCTAGGAGGCCCAGGAACCGAGAAAAACGCGAAAAACCAAAAAAATCGACTTTAGAAAATTCCCGGAGCCCTAGAAAAATCGGAAATCGTCTCACGAATCCGATGGCGCTAGCCAACATGTCCTAGCTATGATATTTCCAAAAATTAGGGCGAAAAACGGTATGAGTCCAAATCCGGGCCCGTTTAGCTCTGGGTGGCCCAGGACCCGAGAAAAACGCGAAAAACCAAAAAAATCGACTTTAGAAAATTCCCGGACCCCTAGAAAAATCGGAAATCGTCTCAAGAATAGAATGGCGCCAGCCAAATTGTCCTAGCAATGATATTTCCAAAGATATCGACGGAAAACGGTGTGATCCCAAATTCGGGCCTTTTTTGCTCTAGGAGCCATCGGAGTTGGACTGATGTGCAGGTGGAGAGCAATCGAACTGATGCGCATGCGCAGAAGAATCCGACTGAAGCGTAGGCGCAGGGGAGTCGGACTGATGCGCATGCGCAGAAAAATCGGACTGCTACGCAGGCGCAGGGGAGTCGGACTGATGCGCATGTGCAGAAGCGTCGAACAGATGCCCAGTAGCAGGAGGATCGGACTGCTGTGCACCCGCAGGGGAGTCGGACTGATGCGCATGCGCAGAAGAATCGGACTGATGCGCAGGCGCAGAAGCATCGGACTGATGCGCTGGCGCAGAGGAGTGGTATTGATGCGCATGTGCAGAGGCATCGGACTGATGCGCATGGGCAGAAGAATCGGACTGATGCGCTGGCGGAGGCGAGTCAGACTGAAGCGCATGCGCAGAGGAATCGGACTGATGCGCAGGCGCAGAGGAGTGGTATTCATGCGCAGGAGCAGAAGAATCGGACTGATGCGCATGCGCAGAGCCATCGGACTGATGCGCATGGGCAGAAGAATCGGACTGACTAACGAAAAACGGTGTGATTCCAAATCCGGGCAGTTTTTGCTCTACGAGCCGCAGGAGACCTGAAAAATGCGAAAAAAGAAAAAAATTGATTTTAGACAATTCCCGGACCCCTAGGAAACTCGGAAATCGTCTCACGAATCCAATGGCGCCAGCCAAATTGTCCTAGCTATAATATTTCCAAAGATATGGGCGAAAAACGGTACGAGCCCAAATCCGGGCCTGTTTAGCTCTGGGTGGGCCAGGAGCCGCGAAAAACGCGAAAAACCAAAAAATCGACTTTAGAAAATTCCCGGAGCCGTAGAAAAATCGGAAATCGACTCACGAATCCAATGGCGCTAGCCAAATGGTCCTAGCTATGATATTTCCAAAGATATGGGCGAAAAACGGTATGAGTCCAAATCCGTGCCCGTTTTGCTCTAGGAGGCCCAGGAGCCGAGAAAAACGCGAAAAACTAAAAAAATCGACGTTAGAAAATTCCCGGACCCCTAGAAAAATCGGAAATCGTCTCACGAATCCAATGGCGCCAGCCAAATTGTCCTAGCTATGACATTTCCAAAGATATGGGCGAAAAACGGTATGAGTCCAAATCCGGGCCCGTTTTGCTCTAGGAGGCCCAGGAGCCGAGAAAAACGCGAAAAACTAAAAACATCGACTTTAGAAAATTCCCGGACCCCTAGAAAAATCGGAAATCGTCTCACGAATCCAATGGCGCCAGCCAAATTGTCCTAGCTATAATATTTCCAAAGATATGGGCGAAAAACGGTACGAGCCCAAATCCGGGCCCGTTTAGCTCTGGGTGGCCCAGGAGCCGAGCAAAACGCGAAAAACCAAAAAAATCGACTTTAGAAAATTCCCGGAGCCGTAGAAAAATCGGAAATCGACTCACGAATCCAATGGCGCTAGCCAAATGGTCCTAGCTATGATATTTCCAAAGATATGGGCGAAAAACGGTATGAGTCCAAATCCGTGCCCGTTTTGCTCTAGGAGGCCCAGGAGCCGAGAAAAACGCGAAAAACTAAAAAAATCGACGTTAGAAAATTCCCGGACCCTTAGAAAAGTCGGAAATCGTCTCACGAATCCAATGGCGCCAGCCAAATTGTCGTAGCTATGACATTTCCAAAGATATGGGCGAAAAACGGTATGAGCCCAAATCCGGGCCCGTTTAGCTCTGGGTGGCCCAGGAGCCGAGAAAAACGCGAAAAACCAAAAAAATCGACTTTAGAAAATTCCCGGAGCCGTAGAAAAATCGGAAATCGACTCACGAATCCAATGGCGCTAGCCAAATGGTCCTAGCTATGATATTTCCAAAGATATGGGCGAAAAACGGTATGAGTCCAAATCCGGGCCCGTTTAACTCTGGGTGGCCCGAGAGCCGAGAAAAACGCGAAAAACCAAAACAATCGACTTTAGAAAATTCCCGGAGCCGTAGAAAAATCGGAAATCGACTCACGAATCCAATGGCGCTGGCCAAATGGTCCTAGCTATGATATTTCCAAAGATCTGGGCGAAAAACGGTATGAGTCCAAATCCGTGCCCGTTTTGCTCTAGGAGGCCCAGGAGCCGAGAAAAACGCGAAAAACTAAAAAAATCGACGTTAGAAAATTCCCGGACCCCTAGAAAAATCGGAAATCGTCTCACGAATCCAATGGCGCCAGCCAAAGTGACCTAGCTATGATATTTCCCAAGATAGGTGCGAAAAACGGTATGAGCCCAAATCCGCGCCCGTTTTGCTCCAGGAGGCCCAGGAGCCGAGAAAAACGCGAAAAACCAAAAAAATCGACTTTAGAAAATTCCCGGAGCCGTAGAAAAATCGGAAATCGTCTCACGAATCCAATGGCGCCAGCCAAATTGTCGTAGCTATGACATTTCCAAAGATATGTGCGAAAAACGGTATGAGTCCAAATCCGGGGTCGTTTGGCTCTAGGAGGCCCAGGAACCGAGAAAAACGCGAAAAACCAAAAAAATCGACTTTAGAAAATTCCCGGAGCCCTAGAAAAATCGGAAATCGTCTCACGAATCCGATGGCGCTAGCCAACATGTCCTAGCTATGATATTTCCAAAAATTAGGGCGAAAAACGGTATGAGTCCAAATCCGGGCCCGTTTAGCTCTGGGTGGCCCAGGACCCGAGAAAAACGCGAAAAACCAAAAAAATCGACTTTAGAAAATTCCCGGACCCCTAGAAAAATCGGAAATCGTCTCAAGAATAGAATGGCGCCAGCCAAATTGTCCTAGCAATGATATTTCCAAAGATATCGACGGAAAACGGTGTGATCCCAAATTCGGGCCTTTTTTGCTCTAGGAGCCATAGGAGTTGGACTGATGTGCAGGTGGAGAGCAATCGAACTGATGCGCATGCGCAGAAGAATCCGACTGAAGCGTAGGCGCAGGGGAGTCGGACTGATGCGCATGCGCAGAAAAATCGGACTGCTACGCAGGCGCAGGGGAGTCGGACTGATGCGCATGTGCAGAAGCGTCGAACAGATGCCCAGTAGCAGGAGGATCGGACTGCTGTGCACCCGCAGGGGAGTCGGACTGATGCGCATGCGCAGAAGAATCGGACTGATGCGCAGGCGCAGAAGCATCGGACTGATGCGCTGGCGCAGAGGAGTGGTATTGATGCGCATGTGCAGAGGCATCGGACTGATGCGCATGGGCAGAAGAATCGGACTGATGCGCTGGCGGAGGCGAGTCAGACTGAAGCGCATGCGCAGAGGAATCGGACTGATGCGCAGGCGCAGAGGAGTGGTATTCATGCGCAGGAGCAGAAGAATCGGACTGATGCGCATGCGCAGAGCCATCGGACTGATGCGCATGGGCAGAAGAATCGGACTGACTAACGAAAAACGGTGTGATTCCAAATCCGGGCAGTTTTTGCTCTACGAGCCGCAGGAGACCTGAAAAATGCGAAAAAAGAAAAAAATTGATTTTAGACAATTCCCGGACCCCTAGGAAACTCGGAAATCGTCTCACGAATCCAATGGCGCCAGCCAAATTGTCCTAGCTATAATATTTCCAAAGATATGGGCGAAAAACGGTACGAGCCCAAATCCGGGCCCGTTTAGCTCTGGGTGGCCCAGGACCCGAGAAAAACGCGAAAAACCAAAAAAATCGACTTTAGAAAATTCCCGGACCCCTAGAAAAATCGGAAATCGTCTCAAGAATAGAATGGCGCCAGCCAAATTGTCCTAGCAATGATATTTCCAAAGATATCGACGGAAAACGGTGTGATCCCAAATTCGGGCCTTTTTTGCTCTAGGAGCCATAGGAGTTGGACTGATGTGCAGGTGGAGAGCAATCGAACTGATGCGCATGCGCAGAAGAATCCGACTGAAGCGTAGGCGCAGGGGAGTCGGACTGATGCGCATGCGCAGAAAAATCGGACTGCTACGCAGGCGCAGGGGAGTCGGACTGATGCGCATGTGCAGAAGCGTCGAACAGATGCCCAGTAGCAGGAGGATCGGACTGCTGTGCACCCGCAGGGGAGTCGGACTGATGCGCATGCGCAGAAGAATCGGACTGATGCGCAGGCGCAGAAGCATCGGACTGATGCGCTGGCGCAGAGGAGTGGTATTGATGCGCATGTGCAGAGGCATCGGACTGATGCGCATGGGCAGAAGAATCGGACTGATGCGCTGGCGGAGGCGAGTCAGACTGAAGCGCATGCGCAGAGGAATCGGACTGATGCGCAGGCGCAGAGGAGTGGTATTCATGCGCAGGAGCAGAAGAATCGGACTGATGCGCATGCGCAGAGCCATCGGACTGATGCGCATGGGCAGAAGAATCGGACTGACTAACGAAAAACGGTGTGATTCCAAATCCGGGCAGTTTTTGCTCTACGAGCCGCAGGAGACCTGAAAAATGCGAAAAAAGAAAAAAATTGATTTTAGACAATTCCCGGACCCCTAGGAAACTCGGAAATCGTCTCACGAATCCAATGGCGCCAGCCAAATTGTCCTAGCTATAATATTTCCAAAGATATGGGCGAAAAACGGTACGAGCCCAAATCCGGGCCTGTTTAGCTCTGGGTGGGCCAGGAGCCGCGAAAAACGCGAAAAACCAAAAAATCGACTTTAGAAAATTCCCGGAGCCGTAGAAAAATCGGAAATCGACTCACGAATCCAATGGCGCTAGCCAAATGGTCCTAGCTATGATATTTCCAAAGATATGGGCGAAAAACGGTATGAGTCCAAATCCGTGCCCGTTTTGCTCTAGGAGGCCCAGGAGCCGAGAAAAACGCGAAAAACTAAAAAAATCGACGTTAGAAAATTCCCGGACCCCTAGAAAAATCGGAAATCGTCTCACGAATCCAATGGCGCCAGCCAAATTGTCCTAGCTATGACATTTCCAAAGATATGGGCGAAAAACGGTATGAGTCCAAATCCGGGCCCGTTTTGCTCTAGGAGGCCCAGGAGCCGAGAAAAACGCGAAAAACTAAAAACATCGACTTTAGAAAATTCCCGGACCCCTAGAAAAATCGGAAATCGTCTCACGAATCCAATGGCGCCAGCCAAATTGTCCTAGCTATAATATTTCCAAAGATATGGGCGAAAAACGGTACGAGCCCAAATCCGGGCCCGTTTAGCTCTGGGTGGCCCAGGAGCCGAGAAAAACGCGAAAAACCAAAAAAATCGACTTTAGAAAATTCCCGGACCCCTAGAAAAATCGGAAATCGTCTCACGAATCCAATGGCGCCAGCCAAATTGTCCTAGCTATGATATTTCCAAAGATATGTGCGAAAAACGGTATGACTCCAAATCCGGGCCCGTTTAGCTCTGGGTGGCCCAGGACCCGAGAAAAACGCGAAAAACCAAATAAATCGACTTTAGAAAATTCCTGGAGCCGTAGAAAAATCGGGAATCGACTCACGAATGCAATGGCGCTAGCCAAGTTGTCCTAGTTATGATATTTCCAAAGATATGGGCGAAAAACGGTACGAGCCCAAATCCGGGCCCGTTAAGCTCTGGGTGGCCCAGGAGCCAAGAAAAAAGCGAAAAACCAAAAAAATCGACTTTAGAAAATTCCCGGAGCCGTAGAAAAATCGGAAATCAACTCACGAATCCAATGGCGCTAGCCAAATGGTCCTAGCTATGATATTTCCAAAGATATGGGCGAAAAACGGTATGAGTCCAAATCCGGGCCCGTTTAACTCTGGGTGGCCCGAGACCCGAGAAAAACGCGAAAAACCAAAAAAATCGACTTTAGAAAATTCCCGGAGCCGTAGAAAAATCGGAAATCGTCTCACGAATCCAATGGCGCCAGCCAAATTGTCGTAGCTATGACATTTCCAAAGATATGGGCGAAACACGGTACGAGCCCAAATCCGGGCCCGTTTAACTCTGGGTGGCCCGAGAGCCGAGAAAAACGCGAAAAACCAAAAAAATCGACTTTAGAAAATTCCCGGACCCCTAGAAAAATCGGAAATCGTCTCACGAATCCGATGGCGCCAGTCAAATTGTCCTAGCTATGATATTACCAAAGATATGGGCGAAAAACAGTACGAGCCCAAATCCGGGCCCGTTTAGCTCTGGGTGGCCCAGGAGCCGAGAAAAACGCGAAAAACCAAAAAAATCGACTTTAGAAAATTCCCGGAGCCGTAGAAAAATCGGAAATCGACTCACGAATCCAATGGCGCTAGCCAAATGGTCCTAGCTATGATATTTCCAAAGATATGGGCGAAAAACGGTATGAGTCCAAATCCGTGCCCGTTTTGCTCTAGGAGGCCCAGGAGCCGAGAAAAACGCGAAAAACTAAAAAAATCGACGTTAGAAAATTCCCGGACCCCTAGAAAAATCGGAAATCGTCTCACGAATCCAATGGCGCCAGCCAAATTGTCGTAGCTATGACATTTCCAAAGATATGGGCGAAAAACGGTATGAGTCCAAATCCGGGCCCGTTTTGCTCTAGGAGGCCCAGGAGCCGAGAAAAACGCGAAAAACTAAAAACATCGACTTTAGAAAATTCCCGGACCCCTAGAAAAATCGGAAATCGTCTCACGAATCCAATGGCGCCAGCCAAATTGTCCTAGCTATAATATTTCCAAAGATATGGGCGAAAAACGGTACGAGCCCAAATCCGGGCCCGTTTAGCTCTCGGTGGCCCAGGAGCCGAGAAAAACGCGAAAAACCCAAAAAATCGACTTTAGAAAATTCCCGGAGCCGTAGAAAAATCGGAAATCGACTCACGAATCCAATGGCGCTAGCCAAATGGTCCTAGCTATGATATTTCCAAAGATATGGGCGAAAAACGGTATGAGTCCAAATCCGGGCCCGTTTAACTCTGGGTGGCCCGAGAGCCGAGAAAAACGCGAAAAACCAAAAAAATCGACTTTAGAAAATTCCCGGAGCCGTAGAAAAATCGGAAATCGTCTCACGAATCCAATGGCGCCAGCCAAATTGTCGTAGCTATGACATTTCCAAAGATATGGGCGAAAAACGGTATGAGTCCAAATCCGGGCCCGTTTAACTCTGGGTGGCCCGAGAGCCGAGAAAAACGCGAAAAACCAAAAAAATCGACTTTAGAAAATTCCCGGAGCCGTAGAAAAATCGGAAATCGACTCACGAATCCAATGGCGCTAGCCAAATGGTCCTAGCTATGATATTTCCAAAGATATGGGCGAAAAACGGTATGAGTCCAAATCCGTGCCCGTTTTGCTCTAGGAGGCCCAGGAGCCGAGAAAAACGCGAAAAACTAAAAAAATCGACGTTAGAAAATTCCCGGACCCCTAGAAAAGTCGGAAATCGTCTCACGAATCCAATGGCGCCAGCCAAATTGTCGTAGCTATGACATTTCCAAAGATATGGGCGAAAAACGGTATGAGTCCAAATCCGGGCCCGTTATGCTCTAGGAGGCCCAGGAGCCGAGCAAAACGCGAAAAACCAAAAACATCGACTGTAGAAAATTCCCGGACCCCTAGAAAAATCGGAAATCGTCTCACGAATCCAATGGCGCCAGCCAAATTGTCGTAGCTATGACATTTCCAAAGATATGGGCGAAAAACGGTATGAGCCCAAATCCGGGCCCGTTTAGCTCTGGGTGGCCCAGGAGCCGAGAAAAACGCGAAAAACCAAAAAAATCGACTTTAGAAAATTCCCGGAGCCGTAGAAAAATCGGAAATCGACTCACGAATCCAATGGCGCTAGCCAAATGGTCCTAGCTATGATAGTTCCAAAGATATGGGCGAAAAACGGTATGAGTCCAAATCCGGGCCCGTTTAACTCTGGGTGGCCCGAGAGCCGAGAAAAACGCGAAAAACCAAAAAAATCGACTTTAGAAAATTCCCGGAGCCGTAGAAAAATCGGAAATCGACTCACGAATCCAATGGCGCTAGCCAAATGGTCCTAGCTATGATATTTCCAAAGATATGGGCGAAAAACGGTATGAGTCCAAATCCGTGCCCGTTTTGCTCTAGGAGGCCCAGGAGCCGAGAAAAACGCGAAAAACTAAGAAAATCGACGTTAGAAAATTCCCGGACCCCTAGAAAAATCGGAAATCGTCTCACGAATCCAATGGCGCCAGCCAAATTGACCTAGCTATGATATTTCCCAAGATATGTGCGAAAAACGGTATGAGCCCAAATCCGGGCCCGTTTTGCTCCAGGAGGCCCAGGAGCCGAGAAAAACGCGAAAAACCAAAAAAATCGACTTTAGAAAATTCCCGGAGCCGTAGAAAAATCGGAAATCGTCTCACGAATCCAATGGGGCCAGCCAAATTGTCGTAGCTATGACATTTCCAAAGATATGGGCGAAACACGGTACGAGCCCAAATCCGGGCCCGTTTAACTCTGGGTGGCCCGAGAGCCGAGAAAAACGCGAAAAACCAAAAAAATCGACTTTAGAAAATTCCCGGACCCCTAGAAAAATCGGAAATCGTCTCACGAATCCAATGGCGCCAGCCAAATTGACCTAGCTATGATATTTCCCAAGATATGTGCGAAAAACGGTATGTGTCCAAATCCGTGCCCGTTTTGCTCTAGGAGGCCCAGGAGCCGAGAAAAACGCGAAAAACTAAGAAAATCGACGTTAGAAAATTCCCGGACCCTTAGAAAAATCGGAAATCGTCTCACGAATCCAATGGCGCCAGCCAAATTGACCTAGCTATAATATTTCCCAAGATATGTGCGAAAAACGGTATGAGCCCAAATCCGGGCCCGTTTTGCTCCAGGAGGCCCAGGAGCCGAGAAAAACGCGAAAAACCAAAAAAATCGACTTTAGAAAATTCCCGGAGCCGTAGAAAAATCGGAAATCGTCTCACGAATCCAATGGCGCCAGCCAAATTGTCGTAGCTATGACATTTCCAAAGATATGGGCGAAACACGGTACGAGCCCAAATCCGGGCCCGTTTAACTCTGGGTGGCCCGAGAGCCGAGAAAAACGCGAAAAACCAAAAAAATCGACTTTAGAAAATTCCCGGACCCCTAGAAAAATCGGAAATCGTCTCACGAATCCGATGGCGCCAGTCAAATTTTCCAAGCTATGATATTACCAAAGATATGGGCGAAAAACAGTACGAGCCCAAATCCGGGCCCGTTTAGCTCTGGGTGGCCCAGGAGCCGAGAAAAACGCGAAAAACCAAAAAAATCGACTTTAGAAAATTCCCGGAGCCGTAGAAAAATCGGAAATCGACTCACGAATCCAATGGCGCTAGCCAAATGGTCCTAGCTATGATATTTCCAAAGATATGGGCGAAAAACGGTATGAGTCCAAATCCGTGCCCGTTTTGCTCTAGGAGGCCCAGGAGCCGAGAAAAACGCGAAAAACCAAATAAATCGACTTTAGAAAATTCCTGGAGCCGTAGAAAAATCGGGAATCGACTCACGAATGCAATGGCGCTAGCCAAGTTGTCCTAGTTATGATATTTCCAAAGATATGGGCGAAAAACGGTACGAGCCCAAATCCGGGCCCGTTAAGCTCTGGGTGGCCCAGGAGCCAAGAAAAAAGCGAAAAACCAAAAAAATCGACTTTAGAAAATTCCCGGAGCCGTAGAAAAATCGGAAATCGACTCACGAATCCAATGGCGCTAGCCAAATGGTCCTAGCTATGATATTTCCAAAGATATGGGCGAAAAACGGTATGAGTCCAAATCCGGGCCCGTTTAACTCTGGGTGGCCCGAGAGCCGAGAAAAACGCGAAAAACCAAAAAAATCGACTTTCGAAAATTCCCGGAGCCGTAGAAAAATCGGAAATCGTCTCACGAATCCAATGGCGCCAGCCAAATTGTCGTAGCTATGACATTTCCAAAGATATGGGCGAAACACGGTACGAGCCCAAATCCGGGCCCGTTTAACTCTGGGTGGCCCGAGAGCCGAGAAAAACGCGAAAAACCAAAAAAATCGACTTTAGAAAATTCCCGGACCCCTAGAAAAATCGGAAATCGTCTCACGAATCCGATGGCGCCAGTCAAATTGTCCTAGCTATGATATTACCAAAGATATGGGCGAAAAACAGTACGAGCCCAAATCCGGGCCCGTTTAGCTCTGGGTGGCCCAGGAGCCGAGAAAAACGCGAAAAACCAAAAAAATCGACTTTAGAAAATTCCCGGAGCCGTAGAAAAATCGGAAATCGACTCACGAATCCAATGGCGCTAGCCAAATGGTCCTAGCTGTGATATTTCCAAAGATATGGGCGAAAAACGGTATGAGCCCAAATCCGGGCCCGTTAAGCTCTGGGTGGCCCAGGAGCCAAGAAAAAAGCGAAAAACCAAAAAAATCGACTTTAGAAAATTCCCGGAGCCGTAGAAAAATCGGAAATCAACTCACGAATCCAATGGCGCTAGCCAAATGGTCCTAGCTATGATATTTCCAAAGATATGGGCGAAAAACGGTATGAGTCCAAATCCGGGCCCGTTTAACTCTGGGTGGCCCGAGAGCCGAGAAAAACGCGAAAAACCAAAAAAATCGACTTTAGAAAATTCCCGGAGCCGTAGAAAAATCGGAAATCGTCTCACGAATCCAATGGCGCCAGCCAAATTGTCGTAGCTATGACATTTCCAAAGATATGGGCGAAACACGGTACGAGCCCAAATCCGGGCCCGTTTAACTCTGGGTGGCCCGAGAGCCGAGAAAAACGCGAAAAACCAAAAAAATCGACTTTAGAAAATTCCCGGACCCCTAGAAAAATCGGAAATCGTCTCACGAATCCGATGGCGCCAGTCAAATTGTCCTAGCTATGATATTACCAAAGATATGGGCGAAAAACAGTACGAGCCCAAATCCGGGCCCGTTTAGCTCTGGGTGGCCCAGGAGCCGAGAAAAACGCGAAAAACTAAAAAAATCGACGTTAGAAAATTCCCGGACCCCTAGAAAAATCGGAAATCGTCTCACGAATCCAATGGCGCCAGCCAAATTGTCGTAGCTATGACATTTCCAAAGATATGGGCGAAAAACGGTATGAGTCCAAATCCGGGCCCGTTTTGCTCTAGGAGGCCCAGGAGCCGAGAAAAACGCGAAAAACTAAAAACATCGACTTTAGAAAATTCCCGGACCCCTAGAAAAATCGGAAATCGTCTCACGAATCCAATGGCGCCAGCCAAATTGTCCTAGCTATAATATTTCCAAAGATATGGGCGAAAAACGGTACGAGCCCAAATCCGGGCCCGTTTAGCTCTCGGTGGCCCAGGAGCCGAGAAAAACGCGAAAAACCCAAAAAATCGACTTTAGAAAATTCCCGGAGCCGTAGAAAAATCGGAAATCGACTCACGAATCCAATGGCGCTAGCCAAATGGTCCTAGCTATGATATTTCCAAAGATATGGGCGAAAAACGGTATGAGTCCAAATCCGGGCCCGTTTAACTCTGGGTGGCCCGAGAGCCGAGAAAAACGCGAAAAACCAAAAAAATCGACTTTAGAAAATTCCCGGAGCCGTAGAAAAATCGGAAATCGTCTCACGAATCCAATGGCGCCAGCCAAATTGTCGTAGCTATGACATTTCCAAAGATATGGGCGAAAAACGGTATGAGTCCAAATCCGGGCCCGTTTAACTCTGGGTGGCCCGAGAGCCGAGAAAAACGCGAAAAACCAAAAAAATCGACTTTAGAAAATTCCCGGAGCCGTAGAAAAATCGGAAATCGACTCACGAATCCAATGGCGCTAGCCAAATGGTCCTAGCTATGATATTTCCAAAGATATGGGCGAAAAACGGTATGAGTCCAAATCCGTGCCCGTTTTGCTCTAGGAGGCCCAGGAGCCGAGAAAAACGCGAAAAACTAAAAAAATCGACGTTAGAAAATTCCCGGACCCCTAGAAAAGTCGGAAATCGTCTCACGAATCCAATGGCGCCAGCCAAATTGTCGTAGCTATGACATTTCCAAAGATATGGGCGAAAAACGGTATGAGTCCAAATCCGGGCCCGTTATGCTCTAGGAGGCCCAGGAGCCGAGCAAAACGCGAAAAACCAAAAACATCGACTGTAGAAAATTCCCGGACCCCTAGAAAAATCGGAAATCGTCTCACGAATCCAATGGCGCCAGCCAAATTGTCGTAGCTATGACATTTCCAAAGATATGGGCGAAAAACGGTATGAGCCCAAATCCGGGCCCGTTTAGCTCTGGGTGGCCCAGGAGCCGAGAAAAACGCGAAAAACCAAAAAAATCGACTTTAGAAAATTCCCGGAGCCGTAGAAAAATCGGAAATCGACTCACGAATCCAATGGCGCTAGCCAAATGGTCCTAGCTATGATAGTTCCAAAGATATGGGCGAAAAACGGTATGAGTCCAAATCCGGGCCCGTTTAACTCTGGGTGGCCCGAGAGCCGAGAAAAACGCGAAAAACCAAAAAAATCGACTTTAGAAAATTCCCGGAGCCGTAGAAAAATCGGAAATCGACTCACGAATCCAATGGCGCTAGCCAAATGGTCCTAGCTATGATATTTCCAAAGATATGGGCGAAAAACGGTATGAGTCCAAATCCGTGCCCGTTTTGCTCTAGGAGGCCCAGGAGCCGAGAAAAACGCGAAAAACTAAGAAAATCGACGTTAGAAAATTCCCGGACCCCTAGAAAAATCGGAAATCGTCTCACGAATCCAATGGCGCCAGCCAAATTGACCTAGCTATGATATTTCCCAAGATATGTGCGAAAAACGGTATGAGCCCAAATCCGGGCCCGTTTTGCTCCAGGAGGCCCAGGAGCCGAGAAAAACGCGAAAAACCAAAAAAATCGACTTTAGAAAATTCCCGGAGCCGTAGAAAAATCGGAAATCGTCTCACGAATCCAATGGGGCCAGCCAAATTGTCGTAGCTATGACATTTCCAAAGATATGGGCGAAACACGGTACGAGCCCAAATCCGGGCCCGTTTAACTCTGGGTGGCCCGAGAGCCGAGAAAAACGCGAAAAACCAAAAAAATCGACTTTAGAAAATTCCCGGACCCCTAGAAAAATCGGAAATCGTCTCACGAATCCGATGGCGCCAGTCAAATTGTCCAAGCTATGATATTTCCAAAGATATGGGCGAAAAACGGTATGTGTCCAAATCCGTGCCCGTTTTGCTCTAGGAGGCCCAGGAGCCGAGAAAAACGCGAAAAACTAAGAAAATCGACGTTAGAAAATTCCCGGACCCCTAGAAAAATCGGAAATCGTCTCACGAATCCAATGGCGCCAGCCAAATTGACCTAGCTATGATATTTCCCAAGATATGTGCGAAAAACGGTATGAGCCCAAATCCGGGCCCGTTTTGCTCCCGGAGGCCCAGGAGCCGAGAAAAACGCGAAAAACCAAAAAAATCGACTTTAGAAAATTCCCGGAGCCGTAGAAAAATCGGAAATCGTCTCACGAATCCAATGGGGCCAGCCAAATTGTCGTAGCTATGACATTTCCAAAGATATGGGCGAAACACGGTACGAGCCCAAATCCGGGCCCGTTTAACTCTGGGTGGCCCGAGAGCCGAGAAAAACGCGAAAAACCAAAAAAATCGACTTTAGAAAATTCCCGGACCCCTAGAAAAATCGGAAATCGTCTCACGAATCCAATGGCGCCAGCCAAATTGACCTAGCTATGATATTTCCCAAGATATGTGCGAAAAACGGTATGTGTCCAAATCCGTGCCCGTTTTGCTCTAGGAGGCCCAGGAGCCGAGAAAAACGCGAAAAACTAAGAAAATCGACGTTAGAAAATTCCCGGACCCCTAGAAAAATCGGAAATCGTCTCACGAATCCAATGGCGCCAGCCAAATTGACCTAGCTATGATATTTCCCAAGATATGTGCGAAAAACGGTATGAGCCCAAATCCGGGCCCGTTTTGCTCCAGGAGGCCCAGGAGCCGAGAAAAACGCGAAAAACCAAAAAAATCGACTTTAGAAAATTCCCGGAGCCGTAGAAAAATCGGAAATCGTCTCACGAATCCAATGGCGCCAGCCAAATTGTCGTAGCTATGACATTTCCAAAGATATGGGCGAAACACGGTACGAGCCCAAATCCGGGCCCGTTTAACTCTGGGTGGCCCGAGAGCCGAGAAAAACGCGAAAAACCAAAAAAATCGACTTTAGAAAATTCCCGGACCCCTAGAAAAATCGGAAATCGTCTCACGAATCCGATGGCGCCAGTCAAATTTTCCAAGCTATGATATTACCAAAGATATGGGCGAAAAACAGTACGAGCCCAAATCCGGGCCCGTTTAGCTCTGGGTGGCCCAGGAGCCGAGAAAAACGCGAAAAACCAAAAAAATCGACTTTAGAAAATTCCCGGAGCCGTAGAAAAATCGGAAATCGACTCACGAATCCAATGGCGCTAGCCAAATGGTCCTAGCTATGATATTTCCAAAGATATGGGCGAAAAACGGTATGAGTCCAAATCCGTGCCCGTTTTGCTCTAGGAGGCCCAGGAGCCGAGAAAAACGCGAAAAACTAAAAACATCGACTTTAGAAAATTCCCGGACCCCTAGAAAAATCGGAAATCGTCTCACGAATCCAATGGCGCCAGCCAAATTGTCCTAGCTATAATATTTCCAAAGATATGTGCGAAAAACGGTATGACTCCAAATCCGGGCCCGTTTAGCTCTGGGTGGCCCAGGACCCGAGAAAAACGCGAAAAACCAAATAAATCGACTTTAGAAAATTCCTGGAGCCGTAGAAAAATCGGGAATCGACTCACGAATGCAATGGCGCTAGCCAAGTTGTCCTAGTTATGATATTTCCAAAGATATGGGCGAAAAACGGTACGAGCCCAAATCCGGGCCCGTTAAGCTCTGGGTGGCCCAGGAGCCAAGAAAAAAGCGAAAAACCAAAAAAATCGACTTTAGAAAATTCCCGGAGCCGTAGAAAAATCGGAAATCAACTCACGAATCCAATGGCGCTAGCCAAATGGTCCTAGCTATGATATTTCCAAAGATATGGGCGAAAAACGGTATGAGTCCAAATCCGGGCCCGTTTAACTCTGGGTGGCCCGAGAGCCGAGAAAAACGCGAAAAACCAAAAAAATCGACTTAGAAAATTCCCGGAGCCGTAGAAAAATCGGAAATCGTCTCACGAATCCAATGGCGCCAGCCAAATTGTCGTAGCTATGACATTTCCAAAGATATGGGCGAAACACGGTACGAGCCCAAATCCGGGCCCGTTTAACTCTGGGTGGCCCGAGAGCCGAGAAAAACGCGAAAAACCAAAAAAATCGACTTTAGAAAATTCCCGGACCCCTAGAAAAATCGGAAATCGTCTCACGAATCCGATGGCGCCAGTCAAATTGTCCTAGCTATGATATTACCAAAGATATGGGCGAAAAACAGTACGAGCCCAAATCCGGGCCCGTTTAGCTCTGGGTGGCCCAGGAGCCGAGAAAAACGCGAAAAACCAAAAAAATCGACTTTAGAAAATTCCCGGAGCCGTAGAAAAATCGGAAATCGACTCACGAATCCAATGGCGCTAGCCAAATGGTCCTAGCTATGATATTTCCAAAGATATGGGCGAAAAACGGTATGAGTCCAAATCCGTGCCCGTTTTGCTCTAGGAGGCCCAGGAGCCGAGAAAAACGCGAAAAACTAAAAAAATCGACGTTAGAAAATTCCCGGACCCCTAGAAAAATCGGAAATCGTCTCACGAATCCAATGGCGCCAGCCAAATTGTCGTAGCTATGACATTTCCAAAGATATGGGCGAAAAACGGTATGAGTCCAAATCCGGGCCCGTTTTGCTCTAGGAGGCCCAGGAGCCGAGAAAAACGCGAAAAACTAAAAACATCGACTTTAGAAAATTCCCGGACCCCTAGAAAAATCGGAAATCGTCTCACGAATCCAATGGCGCCAGCCAAATTGTCCTAGCTATAATATTTCCAAAGATATGGGCGAAAAACGGTACGAGCCCAAATCCGGGCCCGTTTAGCTCTGGGTGGCCCAGGAGCCGAGAAAAACGCGAAAACCCAAAAAAATCGACTTTAGAAAATTCCCGGACCCCTAGAAAAATCGGAAATCGTCTCACGAATCCAATGGCGCCAGCCAAATTGTCCTAGCTATAATATTTCCAAAGATATGGGCGAAAAACGGTACGAGCCCAAATCCGGGCCCGTTTAGCTCTCGGTGGCCCAGGAGCCGAGAAAAACGCGAAAAACCCAAAAAATCGACTTTAGAAAATTCCCGGAGCCGTAGAAAAATCGGAAATCGACTCACGAATCCAATGGCGCTAGCCAAATGGTCCTAGCTATGATATTTCCAAAGATATGGGCGAAAAACGGTATGAGTCCAAATCCGGGCCCGTTTAACTCTGGGTGGCCCGAGAGCCGAGAAAAACGCGAAAAACCAAAAAAATCGACTTTAGAAAATTCCCGGAGCCGTAGAAAAATCGGAAATCGTCTCACGAATCCAATGGCGACAGCCAAATTGTCGTAGCTATGACATTTCCAAAGATATGGGCGAAAAACGGTATGAGTCCAAATCCGGGCCCGTTTTGCTCTAGGAGGCCCAGGAGCCGAGAAAAACGCGAAAAACTAAAAACATCGACTTTAGAAAATTCCCGGACCCCTAGAAAAATCGGAAATCGTCTCACGAATCCAATGGCGCCAGCCAAATTGTCCTAGCTATAATATTTCCAAAGATATGGGCGAAAAACGGTACGAGCCCAAATCCGGGCCCGTTTAGCTCTGGGTGGCCCAGGAGCCGAGAAAAACGCGAAAAACCAAAAAAATCGACTTTAGAAAATTCCCGGACCCCTAGAAAAATCGGAAATCGTCTCACGAATCCAATGGCGCCAGCCAAATTGTCCTAGCTATAATATTTCCAAAGATATGGGCGAAAAACGGTACGAGCCCAAATCCGGGCCCGTTTAGCTCTCGGTGGCCCAGGAGCCGAGAAAAACGCGAAAAACCAAAAAAATCGACTTTAGAAAATTCCCGGAGCCGTAGAAAAATCGGAAATCGACTCACGAATCCAATGGCGCTAGCCAAATGGTCCTAGCTATGATATTTCCAAAGATATGGGCGAAAAACGGTATGAGTCCAAATCCGGGCCCGTTTAACTCTGGGTGGCCCGAGAGCCGAGAAAAACGCGAAAAACCAAAAAAATCGACTTTAGAAAATTCCCGGAGCCGTAGAAAAATCGGAAATCGACTCACGAATCCAATGGCGCTAGCCAAATGGTCCTAGCTATGATATTTCCAAAGATATGGGCGAAAAACGGTATGAGTCCAAATCCGTGCCCGTTTTGCTCTAGGAGGCCCAGGAGCCGAGAAAAACGCGAAAAACTAAAAAAATCGACGTTAGAAAATTCCCGGACCCCTAGAAAAGTCGGAAATCGTCTCACGAATCCAATGGCGCCAGCCAAATTGTCGTAGCTATGACATTTCCAAAGATATGGGCGAAAAACGGTATGAGTCCAAATCCGGGCCCGTTTTGCTCTAGGAGGCCCAGGAGCCGAGCAAAACGCGAAAAACCAAAAACATCGACTTTAGAAAATTCCCGGACCCCTAGAAAAATCGGAAATCGTCTCACGAATCCAATGGCGCCAGCCAAATTGTCGTAGCTATGACATTTCCAAAGATATGGGCGAAAAACGGTATGAGCCCAAATCCGGGCCCGTTTAGCTCTCGGTGGCCCAGGAGCCGAGAAAAACGCGAAAAACCCAAAAAATCGACTTTAGAAAATTCCCGGAGCCGTAGAAAAATCGGAAATCGACTCACGAATCCAATGGCGCTAGCCAAATGGTCCTAGCTATGATATTTCCAAAGATATGGGCGAAAAACGGTATGAGTCCAAATCCGTGCCCGTTTTGCTCTAGGAGGCCCAGGAGCCGAGAAAAACGCGAAAAACTAAAAACATCGACTTTAGAAAATTCCTGGACCCCTAGAAAAATCGGAAATCGTCTCACGAATCCAATGGCGCCAGTCAAATTGTCCTAGCTATGATATTATCAAAGATATGGGCGAAAAACAGTACGAGCCCAAATCCGGGCCCGTTTAGCTCTGGGTGGCCCAGGAGCCGAGAAAAACGCGAAAAACTAAAAACATCGACTTTAGAAAATTCCCGGACCCCTAGAAAAATCGGAAATCGTCTCACGAATCCAATGGCGCCAGTCAAATTGTCCTAGCTATGATATTACCAAAGATATGGGCGAAAAACAGTACGAGCCCAAATCCGGGCCCGTTTAGCTCTGGGTGGCCCAGGAGCCGAGAAAAACGCGAAAAACCAAAAAAATCGACTTTAGAAAATTCCCGGAGCCGTAGAAAAATCGGAAATCGACTCACGAATCCAATGGCGCTAGCCAAATGGTCCTAGCTATGATAGTTCCAAAGATATGGGCGAAAAACGGTATGAGTCCAAATCCGGGCCCGTTTAACTCTGGGTGGCCCGAGAGCCGAGAAAAACGCGAAAAACCAAAAAAATCGACTTTAGAAAATTCCCGGAGCCGTAGAAAAATCGGAAATCGACTCACGAATCCAATGGCGCTAGCCAAATGGTCCTAGCTATGATATTTCCAAAGATATGGGCGAAAAACGGTATGAGTCCAAATCCGTGCCCGTTTTGCTCTAGGAGGCCCAGGAGCCGAGAAAAACGCGAAAAACCAAATAAATCGACTTTAGAAAATTCCTGGAGCCGTAGAAAAATCGGGAATCGACTCACGAATGCAATGGCGCTAGCCAAGTTGTCCTAGTTATGATATTTCCAAAGATATGGGCGAAAAACGGTACGAGCCCAAATCCGGGCCCGTTAAGCTCTGGGTGGCCCAGGAGCCAAGAAAAAAGCGAAGAACCAAAAAAATCGACTTTAGAAAATTCCCGGAGCCGTAGAAAAATCGGAAATCGACTCACGAATCCAATGGCGCTAGCCAAATGGTCCTAGCTATGATATTTCCAAAGATATGGGCGAAAAACGGTATGAGTCCAAATCCGGGCCCGTTTAACTCTGGGTGGCCCGAGAGCCGAGAAAAACGCGAAAAACCAAAAAAATCGACTTTAGAAAATTCCCGGAGCCGTAGAAAAATCGGAAATCGACTCACGAATCCAATGGCGCTAGCCAAATGGTCCTAGCTATGATATTTCCAAAGATATGGGCGAAAAACGGTATGAGTCCAAATCCGTGCCCGTTTTGCTCTAGGAGGCCCAGGAGCCGAGAAAAACGCGAAAAACTAAAAAAATCGACGTTAGAAAATTGCCGGACCCCTAGAAAAGTCGGAAATCGTCTCACGAATCCAATGGCGCCAGCCAAATTGTCGTAGCTATGACATTTCCAAAGATATGGGCGAAAAACGGTATGAGTCCAAATCCGGGCCCGTTTTGCTCTAGGAGGCCCAGGAGCCGAGCAAAACGCGAAAAACCAAAAACATCGACTTTAGAAAATGCCCGGACCCCTAGAAAAATCGGAAATCGTCTCACGAATCCAATGGCGCCAGCCAAATTGTCGTAGCTATGACATTTCCAAAGATATGGGCGAAAAACGGTATGAGCCCAAATCCGGGCCCGTTTAGCTCTCGGTGGCCCAGGAGCCGAGAAAAACGCGAAAAACCCAAAAAATCGACTTCAGAAAATTCCCGGAGCCGTAGAAAAATCGGAAATCGACTCACGAATCCAATGGCGCTAGCCAAATGGTCCTAGCTATGATATTTCCAAAGATATGGGCGAAAAACGGTATGAGTCCAAATCCGGGCCCGTTTAACTCTGGGTGGCCCGAGAGCCGAGAAAAACGCGAAAAACCAAAAAAATCGACTTTAGAAAATTCCCGGAGCCGTAGAAAAATCGGAAATCGACTCACGAATCCAATGGCGCTAGCCAAATGGTCCTAGCTATGATATTTCCAAAGATATGGGCGAAAAACGGTATGCGTCCAAATCCGTGCCCGTTTTGCTCTAGGAGGCCCAGGAGCCGAGAAAAACGCGAAAAACTAAAAACATCGACTTTAGAAAATTCCTGGACCCCTAGAAAAATCGGAAATCGTCTCACGAATCCAATGGCGCTAGTCAAATTGTCCTAGCTATGATATTATTAAAGATATGGGCGAAAAACAGTACGAGCCCAAATCCGGGCCCGTTTAGCTCTGGGTGGCCCAGGAGCCGAGAAAAACGCGAAAAACTAAAAACATCGAGTTTAGAAAATTCCCGGACCCCTAGAAAAATCGGAAATCGTCTCACGAATCCAATGGCGCCAGTCAAATTGTCCTAGCTATGATATTACCAAAGATATGGGCGAAAAACAGTACGAGCCCAAATCCGAGCCCGTTTAGCTCTGGGTGGCCCAGGAGCCGAGAAAAACGCGAAAAACCAAAAAAATCGACTTTAGAAAATTCCCGGAGCCGTAGAAAAATCGGAAATCGACTCACGAATCCAATGGCGCTAGCCAAATGGTCCTAGCTATGATAGTTCCAAAGATATGGGCGAAAAACGGTATGAGTCCAAATCCGGGCCCGTTTAACTCTGGGTGGCCCGAGAGCCGAGAAAAACGCGAAAAACCAAAAAAATCGACTTTAGAAAATTCCCGGAGCCGTAGAAAAATCGGAAATCGACTCACGAATCCAATGGCGCTAGCCAAATGGTCCTAGCTATGATATTTCCAAAGATATGGGCGAAAAACGGTATGAGTCCAAATCCGTGCCCGTTTTGCTCTAGGAGGCCCAGGAGCCGAGAAAAACGCGAAAAACCAAATAAATCGACTTTAGAAAATTCCTGGAGCCGTAGAAAAATCGGGAATCGACTCACGAATGCAATGGCGCTAGCCAAGTTGTCCTAGTTATGATATTTCCAAAGATATGGGCGAAAAACGGTACGAGCCCAAATCCGGGCCCGTTAAGCTCTGGGTGGCCCAGGAGCCAAGAAAAAAGCGAAGAACCAAAAAAATCGACTTTAGAAAATTCCCGGAGCCGTAGAAAAATCGGAAATCGACTCACGAATCCAATGGCGCTAGCCAAATGGTCCTAGCTATGATATTTCCAAAGATATGGGCGAAAAACGGTATGAGTCCAAATCCGGGCCCGTTTAACTCTGGGTGGCCCGAGAGCCGAGAAAAACGCGAAAAACCAAAAAAATCGACTTTAGAAAATTCCCGGAGCCGTAGAAAAATCGGAAATCGACTCACGAATCCAATGGCGCTAGCCAAATGGTCCTAGCTATGATATTTCCAAAGATATGGGCGAAAAACGGTATGAGTCCAAATCCGTGCCCGTTTTGCTCTAGGAGGCCCAGGAGCCGAGAAAAACGCGAAAAACTAAAAACATCGACTTTAGAAAATTCCTGGACCCCTAGAAAAATCGGAAATCGTCTCACGAATCCAATGGCGCCAGTCAAATTGTCCTAGCTATGATATTACCAAAGATATGGGCGAAAAACAGTACGAGCCCAAATCCGGGCCCGTTTAGCTCTGGGTGGCCCAGGAGCCGAGAAAAACGCGAAAAACTAAAAACATCGACTTTAGAAAATTCCCGGACCCCTAGAAAAATCGGAAATCGTCTCACGAATCCAATGGCGCCAGTCAAATTGTCCTAGCTATGATATTACCAAAGATATGGGCGAAAAACAGTACGAGCCCAAATCCGGGCCCGTTTAGCTCTGGGTGGCCCAGGAGCCGAGAAAAACGCGAAAAACCAAAAAAATCGACTTTAGAAAATTCCCGGAGCCGTAGAAAAATCGGAAATCGACTCACGAATCCAATGGCGCTAGCCAAATGGTCCTAGCTATGATAGTTCCAAAGATATGGGCGAAAAACGGTATGAGTCCAAATCCGGGCCCGTTTAACTCTGCGTGGCCCGAGAGCCGAGAAAAACGCGAAAAACCAAAAAAATCGACTTTAGAAAATTCCCGGAGCCGTCGAAAAATCGGAAATCGACTCACGAATCCAATGGCGCTAGCCAAATGGTCCTAGCTATGATATTTCCAAAGATATGGGCGAAAAACGGTATGAGTCCAAATCCGTGCCCGTTTTGCTCTAGGAGGCCCAGGAGCCGAGAAAAACGCGAAAAACTAAGAAAATCGACGTTAGAAAATTCCCGGACCCCTAGAAAAATCGGAAATCGTCTCACGAATCCAATGGCGCCAGCCAAATTGACCTAGCTATGATATTTCCCAAGATATGTGCGAAAAACGGTATGAGCCCAAATCCGGGCCCGTTTTGCTCCAGGAGGCCCAGGAGCCGAGAAAAACGCGAAAAACCAAAAAAATCGACTTTAGAAAATTCCCGGAGCCGTAGAAAAATCGGAAATCGTCTCACGAATCCAATGGGGCCAGCCAAATTGTCGTAGCTATGACATTTCCAAAGATATGGGCGAAACACGGTACGAGCCCAAATCCGGGCCCGTTTAACTCTGGGTGGCCCGAGAGCCGAGAAAAACGCGAAAAACCAAAAAAATCGACTTTAGAAAATTCCCGGACCCCTAGAAAAATCGGAAATCGTCTCACGAATCCAATGGCGCCAGCCAAATTGACCTAGCTATGATATTTCCCAAGATATGTGCGAAAAACGGTATGTGTCCAAATCCGTGCCCGTTTTGCTCTAGGAGGCCCAGGAGCCGAGAAAAACGCGAAAAACTAAGAAAATCGACGTTAGAAAATTCCCGGACCCCTAGAAAAATCGGAAATCGTCTCACGAATCCAATGGCGCCAGCCAAATTGACCTAGCTATGATATTTCCCAAGATATGTGCGAAAAACGGTATGAGCCCAAATCCGGGCCCGTTTTGCTCCAGGAGGCCCAGGAGCCGAGAAAAACGCGAAAAACCAAAAAAATCGACTTTAGAAAATTCCCGGAGCCGTAGAAAAATCGGAAATCGTCTCACGAATCCAATGGCGCCAGCCAAATTGTCGTAGCTATGACATTTCCAAAGATATGGGCGAAACACGGTACGAGCCCAAATCCGGGCCCGTTTAACTCTGGGTGGCCCGAGAGCCGAGAAAAACGCGAAAAACCAAAAAAATCGACTTTAGAAAATTCCCGGACCCCTAGAAAAATCGGAAATCGTCTCACGAATCCAATGGCGCCAGCCAAATTGTCCTAGCTATAATATTTCCAAAGATATGGGCGAAAAACGGTACGAGCCCAAATCCGGGCCCGTTTAGCTCTCGGTGGCCCAGGAGCCGAGAAAAACGCGAAAAACCCAAAAAATCGACTTTAGAAAATTCCCGGAGCCGTAGAAAAATCGGAAATCGTCTCACGAATCCAATGGCGCCAGCCAAATTGTCCCAGCTATGACATTTCCAAAGATATGGGCGAAACACGGTACGAGCCCAAATCCGGGCCCGTTTAACTCTGGGTGGCCCGAGAGCCGAGAAAAACGCGAAAAACCAAAAAAATCGACTTTAGAAAATTCCCGGACCCCTAGAAAAATCGGAAATCGTCTCACGAATCCGATGGCGCCAGTCAAATTGTCCTAGCTATGATATTACCAAAGATATGGGCGAAAAACAGTACGAGCCCAAATCCGGGCCCGTTTAGCTCTGGGTGGCCCAGGAGCCGAGAAAAACGCGAAAAACCAAAAAAATCGACTTTAGAAAATTCCCGGAGCCGTAGAAAAATCGGAAATCGACTCACGAATCCAATGGCGCTAGCCAAATGGTCCTAGCTATGATATTTCCAAAGATATGGGCGAAAAACGGTATGAGTCCAAATCCGTGCCCGTTTTGCTCTAGGAGGCCCAGGAGCCGAGAAAAACGCAAAAAACTAAAAAAATCGACGTTAGAAAATTCCCGGACCCCTAGAAAAATCGGAAATCGTCTCACGAATCCAATGGCGCCAGCCAAATTGTCGTAGCTATGACATTTCCAAAGATATGGGCGAAAAACGGTATGAGTCCAAATCCGTGCCCGTTTTGCTCTAGGAGGCCCAGGAGCCGAGAAAAACGCGAAAAACTAAAAACATCGACTTTAGAAAATTCCTGGACCCCTAGAAAAATCGGAAATCGTCTCACGAATCCAATGGCGCCAGTCAAATTGTCCTAGCTATGATATTACCAAAGATATGGGCGAAAAACAGTACGAGCCCAAATCCGGGCCCGTTTAGCTCTGGGTGGCCCAGGAGCCGAGAAAAACGCGAAAAACCAAAAAAATCGACTTTAGAAAATTCCCGGAGCCGTAGAAAAATCGGAAATCGACTCACGAATCCAATGGCGCTAGCCAAATGGTCCTAGCTATGATAGTTCCAAAGATATGGGCGAAAAACGGTATGAGTCCAAATCCGGGCCCGTTTAACTCTGGGTGGCCCGAGAGCCGAGAAAAACGCGAAAAACCAAAAAAATCGACTTTAGAAAATTCCCGGAGCCGTAGAAAAATCGGAAATCGACTCACGAATCCAATGGCGCTAGCCAAATGGTCCTAGCTATGATATTTCCAAAGATATGGGCGAAAAACGGTATGAGTCCAAATCCGTGCCCGTTTTGCTCTAGGAGGCCCAGGAGCCGAGAAAAACGCGAAAAACTAAGAAAATCGACGTTAGAAAATTCCCGGACCCCTAGAAAAATCGGAAATCGTCTCACGAATCCAATGGCGCCAGCCAAATTGACCTAGCTATGATATTTCCCAAGATATGTGCGAAAAACGGTATGAGCCCAAATCCGGGCCCGTTTTGCTCCAGGAGGCCCAGGAGCCGAGAAAAACGCGAAAAACCAAAAAAATCGACTTTAGAAAATTCCCGGAGCCGTAGAAAAATCGGAAATCGTCTCACGAATCCAATGGGGCCAGCCAAATTGTCGTAGCTATGACATTTCCAAAGATATGGGCGAAACACGGTACGAGCCCAAATCCGGGCCCGTTTAACTCTGGGTGGCCCGAGAGCCGAGAAAAACGCGAAAAACCAAAAAAATCGACTTTAGAAAATTCCCGGACCCCTAGAAAAATCGGAAATCGTCTCACGAATCCAATGGCGCCAGCCAAATTGACCTAGCTATGATATTTCCCAAGATATGTGCGAAAAACGGTATGTGTCCAAATCCGTGCCCGTTTTGCTCTAGGAGGCCCAGGAGCCGAGAAAAACGCGAAAAACTAAGAAAATCGACGTTAGAAAATTCCCGGACCCCTAGAAAAATCGGAAATCGTCTCACGAATCCAATGGCGCCAGCCAAATTGACCTAGCTATGATATTTCCCAAGATATGTGCGAAAAACGGTATGAGCCCAAATCCGGGCCCGTTTTGCTCCAGGAGGCCCAGGAGCCGAGAAAAACGCGAAAAACCAAAAAAATCGACTTTAGAAAATTCCCGGAGCCGTAGAAAAATCGGAAATCGTCTCACGAATCCAATGGCGCCAGCCAAATTGTCGTAGCTATGACATTTCCAAAGATATGGGCGAAACACGGTACGAGCCCAAATCCGGGCCCGTTTAACTCTGGGTGGCCCGAGAGCCGAGAAAAACGCGAAAAACCAAAAAAATCGACTTTAGAAAATTCCCGGACCCCTAGAAAAATCGGAAATCGTCTCACGAATCCGATGGCGCCAGTCAAATTTTCCAAGCTATGATATTACCAAAGATATGGGCGAAAAACAGTACGAGCCCAAATCCGGGCCCGTTTAGCTCTGGGTGGCCCAGGAGCCGAGAAAAACGCGAAAAACCAAAAAAATCGACTTTAGAAAATTCCCGGAGCCGTAGAAAAATCGGAAATCGACTCACGAATCCAATGGCGCTAGCCAAATGGTCCTAGCTATGATATTTCCAAAGATATGGGCGAAAAACGGTATGAGTCCAAATCCGTGCCCGTTTTGCTCTAGGAGGCCCAGGAGCCGAGAAAAACGCGAAAAACTAAAAACATCGACTTTAGAAAATTCCCGGACCCCTAGAAAAATCGGAAATCGTCTCACGAATCCAATGGCGCCAGCCAAATTGTCCTAGCTATAATATTTCCAAAGATATGGGCGAAAAACGGTACGAGCCCAAATCCGGGCCCGTTTAGCTCTCGGTGGCCCAGGAGCCGAGAAAAACGCGAAAAACCCAAAAAATCGACTTTAGAAAATTCCCGGAGCCGTAGAAAAATCGGAAATCGTCTCACGAATCCAATGGCGCCAGCCAAATTGTCGTAGCTATGACATTTCCAAAGATATGGGCGAAACACGGTACGAGCCCAAATCCGGGCCCGTTTAACTCTGGGTGGCCCGAGAGCCGAGAAAAACGCGAAAAACCAAAAAAATCGACTTTAGAAAATTCCCGGACCCCTAGAAAAATCGGAAATCGTCTCACGAATCCGATGGCGCCAGTCAAATTGTCCTAGCTATGATATTACCAAAGATATGGGCGAAAAACAGTACGAGCCCAAATCCGGGCCCGTTTAGCTCTGGGTGGCCCAGGAGCCGAGAAAAACGCGAAAAACCAAAAAAATCGACTTTAGAAAATTCCCGGAGCCGTAGAAAAATCGGAAATCGACTCACGAATCCAATGGCGCTAGCCAAATGGTCCTAGCTATGATATTTCCAAAGATATGGGCGAAAAACGGTATGAGTCCAAATCCGTGCCCGTTTTGCTCTAGGAGGCCCAGGAGCCGAGAAAAACGCGAAAAACCAAATAAATCGACTTTAGAAAATTCCTGGAGCCGTAGAAAAATCGGGAATCGACTCACGAATGCAATGGCGCTAGCCAAGTTGTCCTAGTTATGATATTTCCAAAGATATGGGCGAAAAACGGTACGAGCCCAAATCCGGGCCCGTTAAGCTCTGGGTGGCCCAGGAGCCAAGAAAAAAGCGAAGAACCAAAAAAATCGACTTTAGAAAATTCCCGGAGCCGTAGAAAAATCGGAAATCGACTCACGAATCCAATGGCGCTAGCCAAATGGTCCTAGCTATGATATTTCCAAAGATATGGGCGAAAAACGGTATGAGTCCAAATCCGGGCCCGTTTAACTCTGGGTGGCCCGAGAGCCGAGAAAAACGCGAAAAACCAAAAAAATCGACTTTAGAAAATTCCCGGAGCCGTAGAAAAATCGGAAATCGACTCACGAATCCAATGGCGCTAGCCAAATGGTCCTAGCTATGATATTTCCAAAGATATGGGCGAAAAACGGTATGAGTCCAAATCCGTGCCCGTTTTGCTCTAGGAGGCCCAGGAGCCGAGAAAAACGCGAAAAACTAAAAACATCGACTTTAGAAAATTCCTGGACCCCTAGAAAAATCGGAAATCGTCTCACGAATCCAATGGCGCCAGTCAAATTGTCCTAGCTATGATATTACCAAAGATATGGGCGAAAAACAGTACGAGCCCAAATCCGGCCCCGTTTAGCTCTGGGTGGCCCAGGAGCCGAGAAAAACGCGAAAAACTAAAAACATCGACTTTAGAAAATTCCCGGACCCCTAGAAAAATCGGAAATCGTCTCACGAATCCAATGGCGCCAGTCAAATTGTCCTAGCTATGATATTACCAAAGATATGGGCGAAAAACAGTACGAGCCCAAATCCGGGCCCGTTTAGCTCTGGGTGGCCCAGGAGCCGAGAAAAACGCGAAAAACCAAAAAAATCGACTTTAGAAAATTCCCGGAGCCGTAGAAAAATCGGAAATCGACTCACGAATCCAATGGCGCTAGCCAAATGGTCCTAGCTATGATAGTTCCAAAGATATGGGCGAAAAACGGTATGAGTCCAAATCCGGGCCCGTTTAACTCTGCGTGGCCCGAGAGCCGAGAAAAACGCGAAAAACCAAAAAAATCGACTTTAG
This sequence comes from Diachasmimorpha longicaudata, assembly GCF_034640455.1. NCBI lineage: Eukaryota > Metazoa > Arthropoda > Insecta > Hymenoptera > Braconidae > Diachasmimorpha > Diachasmimorpha longicaudata. The sequence continues at coordinate 3,453,654 of NC_087228.1, read as the reverse complement.
AAAATTCCCGGAGCCGTAGAAAAATCGGAAATCGACTCACGAATCCAATGGCGCTAGCCAAATGGTCCTAGCTATGATATTTCCAAAGATATGGGCGAAAAACGGTATGAGTCCAAATCCGTGCCCGTTTTGCTCTAGGAGGCCCAGGAGCCGAGAAAAACGCGAAAAACTAAGAAAATCGACGTTAGAAAATTCCCGGACCCCTAGAAAAATCGGAAATCGTCTCACGAATCCAATGGCGCCAGCCAAATTGACCTAGCTATGATATTTCCCAAGATATGTGCGAAAAACGGTATGAGCCCAAATCCGGGCCCGTTTTGCTCCAGGAGGCCCAGGAGCCGAGAAAAACGCGAAAAACCAAAAAAATCGACTTTAGAAAATTCCCGGAGCCGTAGAAAAATCGGAAATCGTCTCACGAATCCAATGGGGCCAGCCAAATTGTCGTAGCTATGACATTTCCAAAGATATGGGCGAAACACGGTACGAGCCCAAATCCGGGCCCGTTTAACTCTGGGTGGCCCGAGAGCCGAGAAAAACGCGAAAAACCAAAAAAAATGACTTTAGAAAATTCCCGGACCCCTAGAAAAATCGGAAATCGTCTCACGAATCCAATGGCGCCAGCCAAATTGACCTAGCTATGATATTTCCCAAGATATGTGCGAAAAACGGTATGTGTCCAAATCCGTGCCCGTTTTGCTCTACGAGGCCCAGGAGCCGAGAAAAACGCGAAAAACTAAGAAAATCGACGTTAGAAAATTCCCGGACCCCTAGAAAAATCGGAAATCGTCTCACGAATCCAATGGCGCCAGCCAAATTGTCGTAGCTATGACATTTCCAAAGATATGGGCGAAACACGGTACGAGCCCAAATCCGGGCCCGTTTAACTCTGGGTGGCCCGAGAGCCGAGAAAAACGCGAAAAACCAAAAAAATCGACTTTAGAAAATTCCCGGACCCCTAGAAAAATCGGAAATCGTCTCACGAATCCAATGGCGCCAGCCAAATTGTCCTAGCTATAATATTTCCAAAGATATGGGCGAAAAACGGTACGAGCCCAAATCCGGGCCCGTTTAGCTCTCGGTGGCCCAGGAGCCGAGAAAAACGCGAAAAACCCAAAAAATCGACTTTAGAAAATTCCCGGAGCCGTAGAAAAATCGGAAATCGTCTCACGAATCCAATGGCGCCAGCCAAATTGTCCCAGCTATGACATTTCCAAAGATATGGGCGAAACACGGTACGAGCCCAAATCCGGGCGCGTTTAACTCTGGGTGGCCCGAGAGCCGAGAAAAACGCGAAAAACCAAAAAAATCGACTTTAGAAAATTCCCGGACCCCTAGAAAAATCGGAAATCGTCTCACGAATCCGATGGCGCCAGTCAAATTGTCCTAGCTATGATATTACCAAAGATATGGGCGAAAAACAGTACGTGCCCAAATCCGGGCCCGTTTAGCTCTGGGTGGCCCAGGAGCCGAGAAAAACGCGAAAAACCAAAAAAATCGACTTTAGAAAATTCCCGGAGCCGTAGAAAAATCGGAAATCGACTCACGAATCCAATGGCGCTAGCCAAATGGTCCTAGCTATGATATTTCCAAAGATATGGGCGAAAAACGGTATGAGTCCAAATCCGTGCCCGTTTTGCTCTAGGAGGCCCAGGAGCCGAGAAAAACGCAAAAAACTAAAAAAATCGACGTTAGAAAATTCCCGGACCCCTAGAAAAATCGGAAATCGTCTCACGAATCCAATGGCGCCAGCCAAATTGTCGTAGCTATGACATTTCCAAAGATATGGGCGAAAAACGGTATGAGTCCAAATCCGTGCCCGTTTTGCTCTAGGAGGCCCAGGAGCCGAGAAAAACGCGAAAAACTAAAAACATCGACTTTAGAAAATTCCTGGACCCCTAGAAAAATCGGAAATCGTCTCACGAATCCAATGGCGCCAGTCAAATTGTCGTAGCTATGACATTTCCAAAGATATGGGCGAAACACGGTACGAGCCCAAATCCGGGCCCGTTTAACTCTGGGTGGCCCGAGAGCCGAGAAAAACGCGAAAAACCAAAAAAATCGACTTTAGAAAATTCCCGGACCCCTAGAAAAATCGGAAATCGTCTCACGAATCCAATGGCGCCAGCCAAATTGACCTAGCTATGATATTTCCCAAGATATGTGCGAAAAACGGTATGTGTCCAAATCCGTGCCCGTTTTGCTCTAGGAGGCCCAGGAGCCGAGAAAAACGCGAAAAACTAAGAAAATCGACGTTAGAAAATTCCCGGACCCCTAGAAAAATCGGAAATCGTCTCACGAATCCAATGGCGCCAGCCAAATTGACCTAGCTATGATATTTCCCAAGATATGTGCGAAAAACGGTATGAGCCCAAATCCGGGCCCGTTTTGCTCCAGGAGGCCCAGGAGCCGAGAAAAACGCGAAAAACCAAAAAAATCGACTTTAGAAAATTCCCGGAGCCGTAGAAAAATCGGAAATCGTCTCACGAATCCAATGGCGCCAGCCAAATTGTCGTAGCTATGACATTTCCAAAGATATGGGCGAAACACGGTACGAGCCCAAATCCGGGCCCGTTTAACTCTGGGTGGCCCGAGAGCCGAGAAAAACGCGAAAAACCAAAAAAATCGACTTTAGAAAATTCCCGGACCCCTAGAAAAATCGGAAATCGTCTCACGAATCCGATGGCGCCAGTCAAATTTTCCAAGCTATGATATTACCAAAGATATGGGCGAAAAACAGTACGAGCCCAAATCCGGGCCCGTTTAGCTCTGGGTGGCCCAGGAGCCGAGAAAAACGCGAAAAACCAAAAAAATCGACTTTAGAAAATTCCCGGAGCCGTAGAAAAATCGGAAATCGACTCACGAATCCAATGGCGCTAGCCAAATGGTCCTAGCTATGATATTTCCAAAGATATGGGCGAAAAACGGTATGAGTCCAAATCCGTGCCCGTTTTGCTCTAGGAGGCCCAGGAGCCGAGAAAAACGCGAAAAACTAAAAACATCGACTTTAGAAAATTCCCGGACCCCTAGAAAAATCGGAAATCGTCTCACGAATCCAATGGCGCCAGCCAAATTGTCCTAGCTATAATATTTCCAAAGATATGGGCGAAAAACGGTACGAGCCCAAATCCGGGCCCGTTTAGCTCTCGGTGGCCCAGGAGCCGAGAAAAACGCGAAAAACCCAAAAAATCGACTTTAGAAAATTCCCGGAGCCGTAGAAAAATCGGAAATCGTCTCACGAATCCAATGGCGCCAGCCAAATTGTCGTAGCTATGACATTTCCAAAGATATGGGCGAAACACGGTACGAGCCCAAATCCGGGCCCGTTTAACTCTGGGTGGCCCGAGAGCCGAGAAAAACGCGAAAAACCAAAAAAATCGACTTTAGAAAATTCCCGGACCCCTAGAAAAATCGGAAATCGTCTCACGAATCCGATGGCGCCAGTCAAATTGTCCTAGCTATGATATTACCAAAGATATGGGCGAAAAACAGTACGAGCCCAAATCCGGGCCCGTTTAGCTCTGGGTGGCCCAGGAGCCGAGAAAAACGCGAAAAACCAAAAAAATCGACTTTAGAAAATTCCCGGAGCCGTAGAAAAATCGGAAATCGACTCACGAATCCAATGGCGCTAGCCAAATGGTCCTAGCTATGATAGTTCCAAAGATATGGGCGAAAAACGGTATGAGTCCAAATCCGGGCCCGTTTAACTCTGGGTGGCCCGAGAGCCGAGAAAAACGCGAAAAACCAAAAAAATCGACTTTAGAAAATTCCCGGAGCCGTAGAAAAATCGGAAATCGACTCACGAATCCAATGGCGCTAGCCAAATGGTCCTAGCTATGATATTTCCAAAGATATGGGCGAAAAACGGTATGAGTCCAAATCCGTGCCCGTTTTGCTCTAGGAGGCCCAGGAGCCGAGAAAAACGCGAAAAACTAAGAAAATCGACGTTAGAAAATTCCCGGACCCCTAGAAAAATCGGAAATCGTCTCACGAATCCAATGGCGCCAGCCAAATTGACCTAGCTATGATATTTCCCAAGATATGTGCGAAAAACGGTATGAGCCCAAATCCGGGCCCGTTTTGCTCCAGGAGGCCCAGGAGCCGAGAAAAACGCGAAAAACCAAAAAAATCGACTTTAGAAAATTCCCGGAGCCGTAGAAAAATCGGAAATCGTCTCACGAATCCAATGGGGCCAGCCAAATTGTCGTAGCTATGACATTTCCAAAGATATGGGCGAAACACGGTACGAGCCCAAATCCGGGCCCGTTTAACTCTGGGTGGCCCAAGAGCCGAGAAAAACGCGAAAAACCAAAAAAATCGACTTTAGAAAATTCCCGGACCCCTAGAAAAATCGGAAATCGTCTCACGAATCCAATGGCGCCAGCCAAATTGACCTAGCTATGATATTTCCCAAGATATGTGCGAAAAACGGTATGTGTCCAAATCCGTGCCCGTTTTGCTCTAGGAGGCCCAGGAGCCGAGAAAAACGCGAAAAACTAAGAAAATCGACGTTAGAAAATTCCCGGACCCCTAGAAAAATCGGAAATCGTCTCACGAATCCAATGGCGCCAGCCAAATTGACCTAGCTATGATATTTCCCAAGATATGTGCGAAAAACGGTATGAGCCCAAATCCGGGCCCGTTTTGCTCCAGGAGGCCCAGGAGCCGAGAAAAACGCGAAAAACCAAAAAAATCGACTTTAGAAAATTCCCGGAGCCGTAGAAAAATCGGAAATCGTCTCACGAATCCAATGGCGCCAGCCAAATTGTCGTAGCTATGACATTTCCAAAGATATGGGCGAAACACGGTACGAGCCCAAATCCGGGCCCGTTTAACTCTGGGTGGCCCGAGAGCCGAGAAAAACGCGAAAAACCAAAAAAATCGACTTTAGAAAATTCCCGGACCCCTAGAAAAATCGGAAATCGTCTCACGAATCCGATGGCGCCAGTCAAATTTTCCAAGCTATGATATTACCAAAGATATGGGCGAAAAACAGTACGAGCCCAAATCCGGGCCCGTTTAGCTCTGGGTGGCCCAGGAGCCGAGAAAAACGCGAAAAACCAAAAAAATCGACTTTAGAAAATTCCCGGAGCCGTAGAAAAATCGGAAATCGACTCACGAATCCAATGGCGCTAGCCAAATGGTCCTAGCTATGATATTTCCAAAGATATGGGCGAAAAACGGTATGAGTCCAAATCCGTGCCCGTTTTGCTCTAGGAGGCCCAGGAGCCGAGAAAAACGCGAAAAACTAAAAACATCGACTTTAGAAAATTCCCGGACCCCTAGAAAAATCGGAAATCGTCTCACGAATCCAATGGCGCCAGCCAAATTGTCCTAGCTATAATATTTCCAAAGATATGGGCGAAAAACGGTACGAGCCCAAATCCGGGCCCGTTTAGCTCTCGGTGGCCCAGGAGCCGAGAAAAACGCGAAAAACCCAAAAAATCGACTTTAGAAAATTCCCGGAGCCGTAGAAAAATCGGAAATCGTCTCACGAATCCAATGGCGCCAGCCAAATTGTCGTAGCTATGACATTTCCAAAGATATGGGCGAAACACGGTACGAGCCCAAATCCGGGCCCGTTTAACTCTGGGTGGCCCGAGAGCCGAGAAAAACGCGAAAAACCAAAAAAATCGACTTTAGAAAATTCCCGGACCCCTAGAAAAATCGGAAATCGTCTCACGAATCCGATGGCGCCAGTCAAATTGTCCTAGCTATGATATTACCAAAGATATGGGCGAAAAACAGTACGAGCCCAAATCCGGGCCCGTTTAGCTCTGGGTGGCCCAGGAGCCGAGAAAAACGCGAAAAACCAAAAAAATCGACTTTAGAAAATTCCCGGAGCCGTAGAAAAATCGGAAATCGACTCACGAATCCAATGGCGCTAGCCAAATGGTCCTAGCTATGATATTTCCAAAGATATGGGCGAAAAACGGTATGAGTCCAAATCCGTGCCCGTTTTGCTCTAGGAGGCCCAGGAGCCGAGAAAAACGCGAAAAACTAAAAAAATCGACGTTAGAAAATTCCCGGACCCCTAGAAAAATCGGAAATCGTCTCACGAATCCAATGGCGCCAGCCAAATTGTCGTAGCTATGACATTTCCAAAGATATGGGCGAAAAACGGTATGAGTCCAAATCCGGGCCCGTTTTGCTCTAGGAGGCCCAGGAGCCGAGAAAAACGCGAAAAACTAAAAACATCGACTTTAGAAAATTCCCGGACCCCTAGAAAAATCGGAAATCGTCTCACGAATCCAATGGCGCCAGCCAAATTGTCCTAGCTATAATATTTCCAAAGATATGGGCGAAAAACGGTACGAGCCCAAATCCGGGCCCGTTTAGCTCTGGGTGGCCCAGGAGCCGAGAAAAACGCGAAAAACCAAAAAAATCGACTTTAGAAAATTCCCGGACCCCTAGAAAAATCGGAAATCGTCTCACGAATCCAATGGCGCCAGCCAAATTGTCCTAGCTATAATATTTCCAAAGATATGGGCGAAAAACGGTACGAGCCCAAATCCGGGCCCGTTTAGCTCTCGGTGGCCCAGGAGCCGAGAAAAACGCGAAAAACCCAAAAAATCGACTTTAGAAAATTCCCGGAGCCGTAGAAAAATCGGAAATCGACTCACGAATCCAATGGCGCTAGCCAAATGGTCCTAGCTATGATATTTCCAAAGATATGGGCGAAAAACGGTATGAGTCCAAATCCGGGCCCGTTTAACTCTGGGTGGCCCGAGAGCCGAGAAAAACGCGAAAAACCAAAAAAATCGACTTTAGAAAATTCCCGGACCCCTAGAAAAATCGGAAATCGTCTCACGAATCCGATGGCGCCAGTCAAATTTTCCAAGCTATGATATTACCAAAGATATGGGCGAAAAACAGTACGAGCCCAAATCCGGGCCCGTTTAGCTCTGGGTGGCCCAGGAGCCGAGAAAAACGCGAAAAACCAAAAAAATCGACTTTAGAAAATTCCCGGAGCCGTAGAAAAATCGGAAATCGACTCACGAATCCAATGGCGCTAGCCAAATGGTCCTAGCTATGATATTTCCAAAGATATGGGCGAAAAACGGTATGAGTCCAAATCCGTGCCCGTTTTGCTCTAGGAGGCCCAGGAGCCGAGAAAAACGCGAAAAACTAAAAACATCGACTTTAGAAAATTCCCGGACCCCTAGAAAAATCGGAAATCGTCTCACGAATCCAATGGCGCCAGCCAAATTGTCCTAGCTATAATATTTCCAAAGATATGGGCGAAAAACGGTACGAGCCCAAATCCGGGCCCGTTTAGCTCTCGGTGGCCCAGGAGCCGAGAAAAACGCGAAAAACCCAAAAAATCGACTTTAGAAAATTCCCGGAGCCGTAGAAAAATCGGAAATCGTCTCACGAATCCAATGGCGCCAGCCAAATTGTCGTAGCTATGACATTTCCAAAGATATGGGCGAAACACGGTACGAGCCCAAATCCGGGCCCGTTTAACTCTGGGTGGCCCGAGAGCCGAGAAAAACGCGAAAAACCAAAAAAATCGACTTTAGAAAATTCCCGGACCCCTAGAAAAATCGGAAATCGTCTCACGAATCCGATGGCGCCAGTCAAATTGTCCTAGCTATGATATTACCAAAGATATGGGCGAAAAACAGTACGAGCCCAAATCCGGGCCCGTTTAGCTCTGGGTGGCCCAGGAGCCGAGAAAAACGCGAAAAACCAAAAAAATCGACTTTAGAAAATTCCCGGAGCCGTAGAAAAATCGGAAATCGACTCACGAATCCAATGGCGCTAGCCAAATGGTCCTAGCTATGATATTTCCAAAGATATGGGCGAAAAACGGTATGAGTCCAAATCCGTGCCCGTTTTGCTCTAGGAGGCCCAGGAGCCGAGAAAAACGCGAAAAACTAAAAAAATCGACGTTAGAAAATTCCCGGACCCCTAGAAAAATCGGAAATCGTCTCACGAATCCAATGGCGCCAGCCAAATTGTCGTAGCTATGACATTTCCAAAGATATGGGCGAAAAACGGTATGAGTCCAAATCCGGGCCCGTTTTGCTCTAGGAGGCCCAGGAGCCGAGAAAAACGCGAAAAACTAAAAACATCGACTTTAGAAAATTCCCGGACCCCTAGAAAAATCGGAAATCGTCTCACGAATCCAATGGCGCCAGCCAAATTGTCCTAGCTATAATATTTCCAAAGATATGGGCGAAAAACGGTACGAGCCCAAATCCGGGCCCGTTTAGCTCTGGGTGGCCCAGGAGCCGAGAAAAACGCGAAAAACCAAAAAAATCGACTTTAGAAAATTCCCGGACCCCTAGAAAAATCGGAAATCGTCTCACGAATCCAATGGCGCCAGCCAAATTGTCCTAGCTATAATATTTCCAAAGATATGGGCGAAAAACGGTACGAGCCCAAATCCGGGCCCGTTTAGCTCTCGGTGGCCCAGGAGCCGAGAAAAACGCGAAAAACCCAAAAAATCGACTTTAGAAAATTCCCGGAGCCGTAGAAAAATCGGAAATCGACTCACGAATCCAATGGCGCTAGCCAAATGGTCCTAGCTATGATATTTCCAAAGATATGGGCGAAAAACGGTATGAGTCCAAATCCGGGCCCGTTTAACTCTGGGTGGCCCGAGAGCCGAGAAAAACGCGAAAAACCAAAAAAATCGACTTTAGAAAATTCCCGGAGCCGTAGAAAAATCGGAAATCGACTCACGAATCCAATGGCGCTAGCCAAATGGTCCTAGCTATGATATTTCCAAAGATATGGGCGAAAAACGGTATGAGTCCAAATCCGTGCCCGTTTCGCTCTAGGAGGCCCAGGAGCCGAGAAAAACGCGAAAAACTAAAAAAATCGACGTTAGAAAATTCCCGGACCCCTAGAAAAATCGGAAATCGTCTCACGAATCCAATGGCGCCAGCCAAATTGTCGTAGCTATGACATTTCCAAAGATATGGGCGAAAAACGGTATGAGTCCAAATCCGTGCCCGTTTTGCTCTAGGAGGCCCAGGAGCCGAGAAAAACGCGAAAAACTAAAAACATCGACTTTAGAAAATTCCTGGACCCCTAGAAAAATCGGAAATCGTCTCACGAATCCAATGGCGCCAGTCAAATTGTCCTAGCTATGATATTACCAAAGATATGGGCGAAAAACAGTACGAGCCCAAATCCGGGCCCGTTTAGCTCTGGGTGGCCCAGGAGCCGAGAAAAACGCGAAAAACTAAAAACATCGACTTTAGAAAATTCCCGGACCCCTAGAAAAATCGGAAATCGTCTCACGAATCCAATGGCGCCAGTCAAATTGTCCTAGCTATGATATTACCAAAGATATGGGCGAAAAACAGTACGAGCCCAAATCCGGGCCCGTTTAGCTCTGGGTGGCCCAGGAGCCGAGAAAAACGCGAAAAACCAAAAAAATCGACTTTAGAAAATTCCCGGAGCCGTAGAAAAATCGGAAATCGACTCACGAATCCAATGGCGCTAGCCAAATGGTCCTAGCTATGATAGTTCCAAAGATATGGGCGAAAAACGGTATGAGTCCAAATCCGGGCCCGTTTAACTCTGGGTGGCCCGAGAGCCGAGAAAAACGCGAAAAACCAAAAAAATCGACTTTAGAAAATTCCCGGAGCCGTAGAAAAATCGGAAATCGACTCACGAATCCAATGGCGCTAGCCAAATGGTCCTAGCTATGATATTTCCAAAGATATGGGCGAAAAACGGTATGAGTCCAAATCCGTGCCCGTTTTGCTCTAGGAGGCCCAGGAGCCGAGAAAAACGCGAAAAACTAAGAAAATCGACGTTAGAAAATTCCCGGACCCCTAGAAAAATCGGAAATCGTCTCACGAATCCAATGGCGCCAGCCAAATTGACCTAGCTATGATATTTCCCAAGATATGTGCGAAAAACGGTATGAGCCCAAATCCGGGCCCGTTTTGCTCCAGGAGGCCCAGGAGCCGAGAAAAACGCGAAAAACCAAAAAAATCGACTTTAGAAAATTCCCGGAGCCGTAGAAAAATCGGAAATCGTCTCACGAATCCAATGGGGCCAGCCAAATTGTCGTAGCTATGACATTTCCAAAGATATGGGCGAAACACGGTACGAGCCCAAATCCGGGCCCGTTTAACTCTGGGTGGCCCGAGAGCCGAGAAAAACGCGAAAAACCAAAAAAATCGACTTCAGAAAATTCCCGGAGCCGTAGAAAAATCGGAAATCGTCTCACGAATCCAATGGCGCCAGCCAAATTGTCGTAGCTATGACATTTCCAAAGATATGGGCGAAACACGGTACGAGCCCAAATCCGGGCCCGTTTAACTCTGGGTGGCCCGAGAGCCGAGAAAAACGCGAAAAACCAAAAAAATCGACTTTAGAAAATTCCCGGACCCCTAGAAAAATCGGAAATCGTCTCACGAATCCGATGGCGCCAGTCAAATTTTCCAAGCTATGATATTACCAAAGATATGGGCGAAAAACAGTACGAGCCCAAATCCGGGCCCGTTTAGCTCTGGGTGGCCCAGGAGCCGAGAAAAACGCGAAAAACCAAAAAAATCGACTTTAGAAAATTCCCGGAGCCGTAGAAAAATCGGAAATCGACTCACGAATCCAATGGCGCTAGCCAAATGGTCCTAGCTATGATATTTCCAAAGATATGGGCGAAAAACGGTATGAGTCCAAATCCGTGCCCGTTTTGCTCTAGGAGGCCCAGGAGCCGAGAAAAACGCGAAAAACTAAAAAAATCGACTTTAGAAAATTCCCGGACCCCTAGAAAAATCGGAAATCGTCTCACGAGTCCAATGGCGCCAGCCAAATTGTCGTAGCTATGACATTTCCAAAGATATGTGCGAAAAACGGTATGAGTCCAAATCCGGGCCCGTTTTGCTCTAGGAGGCTCAGGAGCCGAGAAAAACGCGAAAAACCAAAAAAATCGACTTTAGAAAATTCCCGGAGCCTTAGAAAAATAGGAAATCGTCTCACGAATCCAATGGCGCCAGCCAAATTGTCGTAGCTATGACATTTCCAAAGATATGTGCGAAAAACGGTATGAGTCCAAATCCGGGGCCGTTTGGCTCTAGGAGGCCCAGGAACCGAGAAAAACGCGAAAAACCAAAAAAATCGACTTTAGAAATTTCCCGGAGCCGTAGAAAAGTCGGAGATCGTCTCACGAATCCAATGACGCCAGCCAAATTGTCATAGCTATTATATTTTCAAAAATATGGGCGAAAAACGGTACGAGCCCAAATCCGGGCCCGTTTAGCTCTGAGTGGCCCAGGAGCCGAGAAAAACGCGAAAAACCAAAAAAATCGACTTGAGAAAATTCCCGGACCCATAGAAAAATCGGAAATCGTCTCTCGAATCCAATGGCGCTAGCCAAATTGTCCTGGCTATGATATTTCCAAAGATATGGGCGAATAACGGTATGAGTACAAATCCGGGCCCGTTTTGCTCTAGGAGGCCCAGGAGCCGAGAAAAACGCGAAAAACCAAAAAAATCGACTTTAGAAAATTCCCGGAGCCTTAGAAAAATAGGAAATCGTCTCACGAATCCAATGGCGCCAGCCAAATTGTCGTAGCTATGACATTTCCAAAGATATGTGCGAAAAACGGTATGAGTCCAAATCCGGGGCCGTTTGGCTCTAGGAGGCCCAGGAGCCGAGACAAACGCGAAAAACCAAAAAAATCGACGTTAGAAAATTCCCGGGGCCGTAGAAAAATCGGAAATCGACTCAGGAATCCAATGGCGCTAGTTCAATGGTCCTAGCTATGATATTTCCAAAGATATGGGCGAAAAACGGTATGAGTCCAAATCCGGGCCCGTTTTGCTCTAGGAGGCCCAGGAGCCGAGAAAAACGCGAAAAACTGAAAAAATCGACTTTAGAAAATTCCCGGACCCCTAGAAAAATTGGAAATCGTCTCACGAGTCCAATGGCGGCAGTCAAATTGTCCTAGCTACGATATTTCCAAAGACATGGGCGAAAAACGGTACGAGCCCAAATCCGGGCCCGTTTAGCTCTGGGTGGCCCAGGAGCCGAGAAAAACTAAAAAAATCGACTTTAGAAAATTCCCGGACCCCTAGAAAAATAGGAAATCGTTTCACGAATCCAATGGCGCCAGCCAAATTGTCGTAGCTATGACATTTCCAAAGATATGTGCGAAAAACGGTATGAGTCCAAATCCGGGGCCGTTTGGCTCTAGGAGGCCCAGGAGCCGAGAAAAACGCGAAAAACCAAAAAAGTCGACTTTAGAAAATTCCCGGGGCCGTAGAAAAAGCGGAAATCGACTCAGGAATCCAATGGCGCTAGCCAAATGGTCCTAGCTATGATATTTCCAAAGATTTGGGCAAAAAACGGTATGAGTCCAAATCCGGGCCCGTTTAGCTCTGGGTGGCCCAGGAGCCGAGAAAAATGCGAAAAACTAAAAAAATCGACTTTAGAAAATTCCCGGAGCCCTAGAAAAATCGGAAATCGTCTCACGAATCCGATGGCGCCAGTCAAATTGTCCTAGCTGTGATATTTCCAAAGATATGGGCGAAAAACAGTACGAGCCCAAATCCGGGCCCGTTTAGCTCTGGGTGGCCCAGGAGCCGAGAAAAACGCCAAAAACCAAAAAAATCGACTTTAGAAAAATCCCGGAGCCGTAGAAAAATTGGAAATCGTCTCACGAGTCCAATGGCGCCAGCCAAATTGTCCTAGCTATGATATTTCCAAAGATTTGGGCGAAAAACGGTATGAGTCCAAATCCGGGCCCGTTTAGCTCTGGGTGGCCCAGGAGCCGAGAAAAACGCGAAACACTAAAAAAATCGACTTTAGAAAATTCCCGGAGCCGTAGAAAAATCGGAAATCGACTCACGAATCCAATGGCGCTAGCCAAATGGTGCTAGCTATGATATTTCCAAAGATATGGGCGAAAAACGGTATGAGTCCAAATCCGTGCCCGTTTTGGTCTAGGAGGCCCAGGAGCCGAGAAAAACGCGAAAAACTAAAAAAATCGACTTTAGAAAATTCCCGGACCCCTAGAAAAATCGGAAATCGTCTCACGAATCCAATGGCGCCAGCCAAATTGTCCTGGCTATGATATTTCCAAAGATATGGGCGAAAAACGGTATGAGTCCAAATCCGGGCCCGTTTTGCTCTAGGAGGCTCAGGAGCCGAGAAAAACGCGAAAAACCAAAAAAATCGACTTTAGAAAATCCCCGGAGCCGTAGAAAAATTGGAAATCGTCTCACGAGTCCAATGGCGCCAGCCAAATTGTCCTAGCTATGATATTTCCAAAGATTTGGGCGAAAAACGGTATGAGTCCAAATCCGGGGCCGTTTGGCTCTAGGAGGCCCAGGAACCGAGAAAAACGCGAAAAACCAAAAAAATCGACTTTAGAAAATTCCCGGAGCCGTAGAAAAGTCGGAGATCGTCTCACGAATCCAATGACGCCAGCCAAATTGTCATAGCTATTATATTTTCAAAAATATGGGCGAAAAACGGTACGAGCCCAAATCCGGGCCCGTTTAGCTCTGAGTGGCCCAGGAGCCGAGAAAAACGCGAAAAACTAAAAAAATCGACTTTAGAAAATTGCCGGACCCCTAGAAAAATCGGAAATCGTCTCACGAATCCAATGGCGCCAGCCAAATTGTCGTAGCTATGACATTTCCAAAGATATGTGCGAAAAACGGTGTGAGTCCAAATCCGGGGCCGTTTGGCTCTAGGAGGCCCAGGAGCCGAGAAAAACGCGAAAAACCAAAAAAGTCGACTTTAGAAAATTCCCGGGGCCGTAGAAAAAGCGGAAATCGACTCAGGAATCCAATGGCGCTAGCCAAATGGTCCTAGCTATGATATTTCCAAAGATTTGGGCAAAAAACGGTATGAGTCCAAATCCGGGCCCGTTTAGCTCTGGGTGGCCCAGGAGCCGAGAAAAACGCGAAAAACTAAAAAAATCGACTTTAGAAAATTCCCGGAGCCCTAGAAAAATCGGAAATCGTCTCACGAATCCAATGGCGCCAGCCAAATTGTCGTAGCTATGACATTTCCAAAGATATGTGCGAAAAACGGTATGAGTCCAAATCCGGGCCCGTTTTGCTCTAGGAGGCCCAGGAGCCGAGAAAAACGCGAAAAACTGAAAAAATCGACTTTAGAAAATTCCCGGACCCCTAGAAAAATTGGAAATCGTCTCACGAGTCCAATGGCGGCAGTCAAATTGTCCTAGCTACGATATTTCCAAAGACATGGGCGAAAAACGGTACGAGCCCAAATCCGGGCCCGTTTAGCTCTGGGTGGCCCAGGAGCCGAGAAAAACGCGAAAAACTAAAAAAATCGACTTTAGAAAATTCCCGGACCCCTAGAAAAATAGGAAATCGTTTCACGAATCCAATGGCGCCAGCCAAATTGTCGTAGCTATGACATTTCCAAAGATATGTGCGAAAAACGGTATGAGTCCAAATCCGGGCCCGTTTTGCTCTAGGAGGCTCAGGAGCCGAGAAAAACGCGAAAAACCAAAAAAATCGACTTTAGAAAATTCCCGGAGCCTTAGAAAAATAGGAAATCGTCTCACGAATCCAATGGCGCCAGCCAAATTGTCGTAGCTATGACATTTCCAAAGATATGTGCGAAAAACGGTATGAGTCCAAATCCGGGGCCGTTTGGCTCTAGGAGGCCCAGGAACCGAGAAAAACGCGAAAAACCAAAAAAATCGACTTTAGAAATTTCCCGGAGCCGTAGAAAAGTCGGAGATCGTCTCACGAATCCAATGACGCCAGCCAAATTGTCATAGCTATTATATTTTCAAAAATATGGGCGAAAAACGGTACGAGCCCAAATCCGGGCCCGTTTAGCTCTGAGTGGCCCAGGAGCCGAGAAAAACGCGAAAAACCAAAAAAATCGACTTGAGAAAATTCCCGGACCCATAGAAAAATCGGAAATCGTCTCTCGAATCCAATGGCGCTAGCCAAATTGTCCTGGCTATGATATTTCCAAAGATATCGGCGAATAACGGTATGAGTACAAATCCGGGCCCGTTTTGCTCTAGGAGGCCCAGGAGCCGAGAAAAACGCGAAAAACTAAAAAAATCGACTTTAGAAAATTCCCGGACCCCTAGAAAAATAGGAAATCGTTTCACGAATCCAATGGCGCCAGCCAAATTGACCTAGCTATGATATTTCCCAAGATATGGGCGAAAAGCGGTATGAGCCCAAATCCGGCCCGTTTTGCTCTAGGAGGCCCAGGAGCCGAGAAAAACGCGAAAAAATAAAAAAATCGACTTTCGAAAATTCCCGGACCCATAGAAAAATCGGAAATCGTCTCACGAATCTCATGGCCCCAGCCAAATTGTTCTAGCTATGATATTTCCAAAGATATGGGCGAAAAACTGTATGAGTCCAAATCCGGGCCCGTTTTGCTCTAGGAGGCCCAGGAGCCGAGAAAAACGCGAAAAACTGAAAAAATCGACTTTAGAAAATTCCCGGACCCCTAGAAAAATTAGAAATCGTCTCACGAGTCCAATGGCGGCAGTCAAATTGTCCTAGCTACGATATTTCCAAAGACATGGGCGAAAAACGGTACGAGCCCAAATCCGGGCCCGTTTAGCTCTGGGTGGCCCAGGAGCCGAGAAAAACGCGAAAAACTAAAAAAATCGACTTTAGAAAATTCCCGGACCCCTAGAAAAATAGGAAATCGTTTCACGAATCCAATGGCGCCAGCCAAATTGTCGTAGCTATGACATTTCCAAAGATATGTGCGAAAAACGGTATGAGTCCAAATCCGGGCCCGTTTTGCTCTAGGAGGCCCAGGAGCCGAGAAAAACGCGAAAAACTGAAAAAATCGACTTTAGAAAATTCCCGGACCCCTAGAAAAATTGGAAATCGTCTCACGAGCCCAATGGCGGCAGTCAAATTGTCCTAGCTACGATATTTCCAAAGACATGGGCGAAAAACGGTACGAGCCCAAATCCGGGCCCGTTTAGCTCTGGGTGGCCCAGGAGCCGAGAAAAACGCGAAAAACTAAAAAAATCGACTTTAGAAAATTCCCGGACCCCTAGAAAAATAGGAAATCGTTTCACGAATCCAATGGCGCCAGCCAAATTGTCGTAGCTATGACATTTCCAAAGATATGTGCGAAAAACGGTATGAGTCCAAATCCGGGCCCGTTTTGCTCTAGGAGGCTCAGGAGCCGAGAAAAACGCGAAAAACCAAAAAAATCGACTTTAGAAAATTCCCGGAGCCTTAGAAAAATAGGAAATCGTCTCACGAATCCAATGGCGCCAGCCAAATTGTCGTAGCTATGACATTTCCAAAGATATGTGCGAAAAACGGTATGAGTCCAAATCCGGGGCCGTTTGGCTCTAGGAGGCCCAGGAACCGAGAAAAACGCGAAAAACCAAAAAAATCGACTTTAGAAATTTCCCGGAGCCGTAGAAAAGTCGGAGATCGTCTCACGAATCCAATGACGCCAGCCAAATTGTCATAGCTATTATATTTTCAAAAATATGGGCGAAAAACGGTACGAGCCCAAATCCGGGCCCGTTTAGCTCTGAGTGGCCCAGGAGCCGAGAAAAACGCGAAAAACCAAAAAAATCGACTTGAGAAAATTCCCGGACCCATAGAAAAATCGGAAATCGTCTCTCGAATCCAATGGCGCTAGCCAAATTGTCCTGGCTATGATATTTCCAAAGATATGGGCGAATAACGGTATGAGTACAAATCCGGGCCCGTTTTGCTCTAGGAGGCCCAGGAGCCGAGAAAAACGCGAAAAACTAAAAAAATCGACTTTAGAAAATTCCCGGACCCCTAGAAAAATAGGAAATCGTTTCACGAATCCAATGGCGCCAGCCAAATTGACCTAGCTATGATATTTCCCAAGATATGGGCGAAAAGCGGTATGAGCCCAAATCCGGGCCCGTTTTGCTCTAGGAGGCCCAGGAGCCGAGAAAAACGCGAAAAAATAAAAAAATCGACTTTAGAAAATTCCCGGACCCATAGAAAAATCGGAAATCGTCTCACGAATCTCATGGCCCCAGCCAAATTGTTCTAGCTATGATATTTCCAAAGATATGGGCGAAAAACGGTATGAGTCCAAATCCGGGCCCGTTTTGCTCTAGGAGGCCCAGGAGCCGAGAAAAACGCGAAAAACTGAAAAAATCGACTTTAGAAAATTCCCGGACCCCTAGAAAAATTGGAAATCGTCTCACGAGTCCAATGGCGGCAGTCAAATTGTCCTAGCTACGATATTTCCAAAGACATGGGCGAAAAACGGTACGAGCCCAAATCCGGGCCCGTTTAGCTCTGGGTGGCCCAGGAGCCGAGAAAAACTAAAAAAATCGACTTTAGAAAATTCCCGGACCCCTAGAAAAATAGGAAATCGTTTCACGAATCCAATGGCGCCAGCCAAATTGTCGTAGCTATGACATTTCCAAAGATATGTGCGAAAAACGGTATGAGTCCAAATCCGGGGCCGTTTGGCTCTAGGAGGCCCAGGAGCCGAGAAAAACGCGAAAAACCAAAAAAATCGACTTTAGAAAATTCCCGGGGCCGTAGAAAAAGCGGAAATCGACTCAGGAATCCAATGGCGCTAGCCAAATGGTCCTAGCTATGATATTTCCAAAGATTTGGGCAAAAAACGGTATGAGTCCAAATCCGGGCCCGTTTAGCTCTGGGTGGCCCAGGAGCCGAGAAAAACGCGAAAAACTAAAAAAATCGACTTTAGAAAATTCCCGGAGCCCTAGAAAAATCGGAAATCGTCTCACGAATCCGATGGCGCCAGTCAAATTGTCCTAGCTGTGATATTTCCAAAGATATGGGCGAAAAACAGTACCACTCACGTGTGATATCCGTTTAGCTCTGGGTGGCCCAGGAGCCGAGAAAAACGCGAAAAACCAAAAAAATCGACTTTAGAAAATTCCCGGAGCCGTAGAAAACACTCACGTGTGATATGTCCAATGGCGCCAGCCAAATTGTCCTAGCTATGATAATTTCCAAAGATTGGTGGCGAAAAACGGTATGAGTCCAAATCCGGGCCCGTATAGCTCTGGGTGGCCCAGGAGCCGAGAAAAACGCGAAACACTAAAAAAAATCGACTTTAGAAAATTCCCGGAGCCGTAGAAAAATCGGAAATCGACGCACGAATCCAATGGCGCTAGCCAAATGGTGCTAGCTATGATATTTCCAAAGATATGGGCGAAAAACGGTATGAGTCCAAATCCGTGCCCGTTTTGGTCTAGGAGGCCCAGGAGCCGAGAAAAACGCGAAAAACTAAAAAAATCGACTTTAGAAAATTCCCGGACCCCTAGAAAAATCGGAAATCGTCTCACGAATCCAATGGCGCCAGCCAAATTGTCCTGGCTATGATATTTCCAAAGATATGGGCGAAAAACGGTATGAGTCCAAATCCGGGCCCGTTTTGCTCTAGGAGGCTCAGGAGCCGAGAAAAACGCAAAAAACCAAAAAAATCGACTTTAGAAAATCCCCGGAGCCGTAGAAAAATTGGAAATCGTCTCACGAGTCCAATGGCGCCAGCCAAATTGTCCTAGCTATGATATTTCCAAAGATTTGGGCGAAAAACGGTATGAGTCCAAATCCGGGGCCGTTTGGCTCTAGGAGGCCCAGGAACCGAGAAAAACGCGAAAAACCAAAAAAATCGACTTTAGAAAATTCCCGGAGCCGTAGAAAAGTCGGAGATCGTCTCACGAATCCAATGACGCCAGCCAAATTGTCATAGCTATTATATTTTCAAAAATATCGGCGAAAAACGGTACGAGCCCAAATCCGGGCCCGTTTAGCTCTGAGTGGCCCAGGAGCCGAGAAAAACGCGAAAAACTAAAAAAATCGACTTTAGAAAATTCCCGGACCCCTAGAAAAATCGGAAATCGTCTCACGAATCCAATGGCGCCAGCCAAATTGTCGTAGCTATGACATTTCCAAAGATATGTGCGAAAAACGGTGTGAGTCCAAATCCGGGGCCGTTTGGCTCTAGGAGGCCCAGGAGCCGAGAAAAACGCGAAAAACCAAAAAAATCGACTTTAGAAAATTCCCGGGGCCGTAGAAAAAGCGGAAATCGACTCAGGAATCCAATGGCGCTAGCCAAATGGTCCTAGCTATGATATTTCCAAAGATTTGGGCAAAAAACGGTATGAGTCCAAATCCGGGCCCGTTTAGCTCTGGGTGGCCCAGGAGCCGAGAAAAACGCGAAAAACTAAAAAAATCGACTTTAGAAAATTCCCGGAGCCCTAGAAAAATCGGAAATCGTCTCACGAATCCAATGGCGCCAGCCAAATTGTCGTAGCTATGACATTTCCAAAGATATGTGCGAAAAACGGTATGAGTCCAAATCCGGGCCCGTTTTGCTCTAGGAGGCCCAGGAGCCGAGAAAAACGCGAAAAACTGAAAAAATCGACTTTAGAAAATTCCCGGACCCCTAGAAAAATAGGAAATCGTTTCACGAATCCAATGGCGCCAGCCAAATCGTCGTAGCTATGACATTTCCAAAGATATGTGCGAAAAACGGTATGAGTCCAAATCCGGGGCCGTTTGGCTCTAGGAGGCCCAGGAACCGAGAAAAACGCGAAAAACCAAAAAAATCGACTTTAGAAATTTCCCGGAGCCGTAGAAAAGTCGGAGATCGTCTCACGAATCCAATGACGCCAGCCAAATTGTCATAGCTATTATATTTTCAAAAATATGGGCGAAAAACGGTACGAGCCCAAATCCGGGCCCGTTTAGCTCTGAGTGGCCCAGGAGCCGAGAAAAACGCGAAAAACCAAAAAAATCGACTTGAGAAAATTCCCGGACCCATAGAAAAATCGGAAATCGTCTCTCGAATCCAATGGCGCTAGCCAAATTGTCCTGGCTATGATATTTCCAAAGATATGGGCGAATAACGGTATGAGTACAAATCCGGGCCCGTTTTGCTCTAGGAGGCCCAGGAGCCGAGAAAAACGCGAAAAACTAAAAAAATCGACTTTAGAAAATTCCCGGACCCCTAGAAAAATAGGAAATCGTTTCACGAATCCAATGGCGCCAGCCAAATTGACCTAGCTATGATATTTCCCAAGATATGGGCGAAAAGCGGTATGAGCCCAAATCCGGGCCCGTTTTGCTCTAGGAGGCCCAGGAGCCGAGAAAAACGCGAAAAAATAAAAAAATCGACTTTCGAAAATTCCCGGACCCATAGAAAAATCGGAAATCGTCTCACGAATCTCATGGCCCCAGCCAAATTGTTCTAGCTATGATATTTCCAAAGATATGGGCGAAAAACGGTATGAGTCCAAATCCGGGCCCGTTTTGCTCTAGGAGGCCCAGGAGCCGAGAAAAACGCGAAAAACTGAAAAAATCGACTTTAGAAAATTCCCGGACCCCTAGAAAAATTGGAAATCGTCTCACGAGTCCAATGGCGGCAGTCAAATTGTCCTTGCTACGATATTTCCAAAGACATGGGCGAAAAACGGTACGAGCCCAAATCCGGGCCCGTTTAGCTCTGGGTGGCCCAGGAGCCGAGAAAAACGCGAAAAACTAAAAAAATCGACTTTAGAAAATTCCCGGACCCCTAGAAAAATAGGAAATCGTTTCACGAATCCAATGGCGCCAGCCAAATTGTCGTAGCTATGACATTTCCAAAGATATGTGCGAAAAACGGTATGAGTCCAAATCCGGGCCCGTTTTGCTCTAGGAGGCCCAGGAGCCGAGAAAAACGCGAAAAACTGAAAAAATCGACTTTAGAAAATTCCCGGACCCCTAGAAAAATTGGAAATCGTCTCACGAGCCCAATGGCGGCAGTCAAATTGTCCTAGCTACGATATTTCCAAAGACATGGGCGAAAAACGGTACGAGCCCAAATCCGGGCCCGTTTAGCTCTGGGTGGCCCAGGAGCCGAGAAAAACGCGAAAAACTAAAAAAATCGACTTTAGAAAATTCCCGGACCCCTAGAAAAATAGGAAATCGTTTCACGAATCCAATGGCGCCAGCCAAATTGTCGTAGCTATGACATTTCCAAAGATATGTGCGAAAAACGGTATGAGTCCAAATCCGGGCCCGTTTTGCTCTAGGAGGCTCAGGAGCCGAGAAAAACGCGAAAAACCAAAAAAATCGACTTTAGAAAATTCCCGGAGCCTTAGAAAAATAGGAAATCGTCTCACGAATCCAATGGCGCCAGCCAAATTGTCGTAGCTATGACATTTCCAAAGATATGTGCGAAAAACGGTATGAGTCCAAATCCGGGGCCGTTTGGCTCTAGGAGGCCCAGGAACCGAGAAAAACGCGAAAAACCAAAAAAATCGACTTTAGAAATTTCCCGGAGCCGTAGAAAAGTCGGAGATCGTCTCACGAATCCAATGACGCCAGCCAAATTGTCATAGCTATTATATTTTCAAAAATATGGGCGAAAAACGGTACGAGCCCAAATCCGGGCCCGTTTAGCTCTGAGTGGCCCAGGAGCCGAGAAAAACGCGAAAAACCAAAAAAATCGACTTGAGAAAATTCCCGGACCCATAGAAAAATCGGAAATCGTCTCTCGAATCCAATGGCGCTAGCCAAATTGTCCTGGCTATGATATTTCCAAAGATATGGGCGAATAACGGTATGAGTACAAATCCGGGCCCGTTTTGCTCTAGGAGGCCCAGGAGCCGAGAAAAACGCGAAAAACTAAAAAAATCGACTTTAGAAAATTCCCGGACCCCTAGAAAAATAGGAAATCGTTTCACGAATCCAATGGCGCCAGCCAAATTGACCTAGCTATGATATTTCCCAAGATATGGGCGAAAAGCGGTATGAGCCCAAATCCGGGCCCGTTTTGCTCTAGGAGGCCCAGGAGCCGAGAAAAACGCGAAAAAATAAAAAAATCGACTTTAGAAAATTCCCGGACCCATAGAAAAATCGGAAATCGTCTCACGAATCTCATGGCCCCAGCCAAATTGTTCTAGCTATGATATTTCCAAAGATATGGGCGAAAAACGGTATGAGTCCAAATCCGGGCCCGTTTTGCTCTAGGAGGCCCAGGAGCCGAGAAAAACGCGAAAAACTGAAAAAATCGACTTTAGAAAATTCCCGGACCCCTAGAAAAATTGGAAATCGTCTCACGAGTCCAATGGCGGCAGTCAAATTGTCCTAGCTACGATATTTCCAAAGACATGGGCGAAAAACGGTACGAGCCCAAATCCGGGCCCGTTTAGCTCTGGGTGGCCCAGGAGCCGAGAAAAACGCGAAAAACTAAAAAAATCGACTTTAGAAAATTCCCGGACCCCTAGAAAAATAGGAAATCGTTTCACGAATCCAATGGCGCCAGCCAAATTGTCGTAGCTATGACATTTCCAAAGATATGTGCGAAAAACGGTATGAGTCCAAATCCGGGCCCGTTTTGCTCTAGGAGGCTCAGGAGCCGAGAAAAACGCGAAAAACCAAAAAAATCGACTTTAGAAAATTCCCGGAGCCTTAGAAAAATAGGAAATCGTCTCACGAATCCAATGGCGCCAGCCAAATTGTCGTAGCTATGACATTTCCAAAGATATGTGCGAAAAACGGTATGAGTCCAAATCCGGGGCCGTTTGGCTCTAGGAGGCCCAGGAACCGAGAAAAACGCGAAAAACCAAAAAAATCGACTTTAGAAATTTCCCGGAGCCGTAGAAAAGTCGGAGATCGTCTCACGAATCCAATGACGCCAGCCAAATTGTCATAGCTATTATATTTTCAAAAATATGGGCGAAAAACGGTACGAGCCCAAATCCGGGCCCGTTTAGCTCTGAGTGGCCCAGGAGCCGAGAAAAACGCGAAAAACCAAAAAAATCGACTTGAGAAAATTCCCGGACCCATAGAAAAATCGGAAATCGTCTCTCGAATCCAATGGCGCTAGCCAAATTGTCCTGGCTATGATATTTCCAAAGATATGGGCGAATAACGGTATGAGTACAAATCCGGGCCCGTTTTGCTCTAGGAGGCCCAGGAGCCGAGAAAAACGCGAAAAACTAAAAAAATCGACTTTAGAAAATTCCCGGACCCCTAGAAAAATAGGAAATCGTTTCACGAATCCAATGGCGCCAGCCAAATTGACCTAGCTATGATATTTCCCAAGATATGGGCGAAAAGCGGTATGAGCCCAAATCCGGGCCCGTTTTGCTCTAGGAGGCCCAGGAGCCGAGAAAAACGCGAAAAAATAAAAAAATCGACTTTAGAAAATTCCCGGACCCATAGAAAAATCGGAAATCGTCTCACGAATCTCATGGCCCCAGCCAAATTGTTCTAGCTATGATATTTCCAAAGATATGGGCGAAAAACGGTATGAGTCCAAATCCGGGCCCGTTTTGCTCTAGGAGGCCCAGGAGCCGAGAAAAACGCGAAAAACTGAAAAAATCGACTTTAGAAAATTCCCGGACCCCTAGAAAAATTGGAAATCGTCTCACGAGTCCAATGGCGGCAGTCAAATTGTCCTAGCTACGATATTTCCAAAGACATGGGCGAAAAACGGTACGAGCCCAAATCCGGGCCCGTTTAGCTCTGGGTGGCCCAGGAGCCGAGAAAAACTAAAAAAATCGACTTTAGAAAATTCCCGGACCCCTAGAAAAATAGGAAATCGTTTCACGAATCCAATGGCGCCAGCCAAATTGTCGTAGCTATGACATTTCCAAAGATATGTGCGAAAAACGGTATGAGTCCAAATCCGGGGCCGTTTGGCTCTAGGAGGCCCAGGAGCCGAGAAAAACGCGAAAAACCAAAAAAATCGACTTTAGAAAATTCCCGGGGCCGTAGAAAAAGCGGAAATCGACTCAGGAATCCAATGGCGCTAGCCAAATGGTCCTAGCTATGATATTTCCAAAGATTTGGGCAAAAAACGGTATGAGTCCAAATCCGGGCCCGTTTAGCTCTGGGTGGCCCAGGAGCCGAGAAAAACGCGAAAAACTAAAAAAATCGACTTTAGAAAATTCCCGGAGCCCTAGAAAAATCGGAAATCGTCTCACGAATCCGATGGCGCCAGTCAAATTGTCCTAGCTGTGATATTTCCAAAGATATGGGCGAAAAACAGTACGAGCCCAAATCCGGGCCCGTTTAGCTCTGGGTGGCCCAGGAGCCGAGAAAAACGCGAAAAACCAAAAAAATCGACTTTAGAAAATTCCCGGAGCCGTAGAAAAATTGGAAATCGTCTCACGAGTCCAATGGCGCCAGCCAAATTGTCCTAGCTATGATATTTCCAAAGATTTGGGCGAAAAACGGTATGAGTCCAAATCCGGGCCCGTTTAGCTCTGGGTGGCCCAGGAGCCGAGAAAAACGCGAAACACTAAAAAAATCGACTTTAGAAAATTCCCGGAGCCGTAGAAAAATCGGAAATCGACGCACGAATCCAATGGCGCTAGCCAAATGGTGCTAGCTATGATATTTCCAAAGATATGGGCGAAAAACGGTATGAGTCCAAATCCGTGCCCGTTTTGGTCTAGGAGGCCCAGGAGCCGAGAAAAACGCGAAAAACTAAAAAAATCGACTTTAGAAAATTCCCGGACCCCTAGAAAAATAGGAAATCGTTTCACGAATCCAATGGCGCCAGCCAAATTGTCGTAGCTATGACATTTCCAAAGATATGTGCGAAAAACGGTATGAGTCCAAATCCGGGCCCGTTTTGCTCTAGGAGGCCCAGGAGCCGAGAAAAACGCGAAAAACTGAAAAAATCGACTTTAGAAAATTCCCGGACCCCTAGAAAAATTGGAAATCGTCTCACGAGTCCAATGGCGGCAGTCAAATTGTCCTAGCTACGATATTTCCAAAGATATGGGCGAAAAACGGTATGAGTCCAAATCCGGGCCCGTTTAGCTCTGGGTGGCCCAGGAGCCGAGAAAAACGCGAAAAACTTAAAAAATCGACTTTAGAAAATTCCCGGACCCCTAGAAAAATCGGAAATCGTCTCACGAATGCAATGGCGCTAGCCAAAATGTCCTAGCTATGATATTTCCAAAAATTAGGGCGAAAAACGGTATGAGTCCAAATCCGGGCCCGTTTGGCTCTAGGAGGCCCAGGAGCCGAGAAAAACGCGAAAAACTAAAAAAATCGACTTTAGAAAATTCCCGGACCCCTAGAAAAATCGGAAATCGTCTCACGAATCCAATGGCGCCAGCCAAATTGTCCTGGCTATGATATTTCCAAAGATATGGGCGAAAAACGGTATGAGTCCAAATCCGGGCCCGTTTTGCTCTAGGAGGCTCAGGAGCCGAGAAAAACGCGAAAAACCAAAAAAATCGACTTTAGAAAATCCCCGGAGCCGTAGAAAAATTGGAAATCGTCTCACGAGTCCAATGGCGCCAGCCAAATTGTCCTAGCTATGATATTTCCAAAGATTTGGGCGAAAAACGGTATGAGTCCAAATCCGGGGCCGTTTGGCTCTAGGAGGCCCAGGAACCGAGAAAAACGCGAAAAACCAAAAAAATCGACTTTAGAAAATTCCCGGAGCCGTAGAAAAGTCGGAGATCGTCTCACGAATCCAATGACGCCAGCCAAATTGTCATAGCTATTATATTTTCAAAAATATCGGCGAAAAACGGTACGAGCCCAAATCCGGGCCCGTTTAGCTCTGAGTGGCCCAGGAGCCGAGAAAAACGCGAAAAACTAAAAAAATCGACTTTAGAAAATTCCCGGACCCCTAGAAAAATCGGAAATCGTCTCACGAATCCAATGGCGCCAGCCAAATTGTCGTAGCTATGACATTTCCAAAGATATGTGCGAAAAACGGTGTGAGTCCAAATCCGGGGCCGTTTGGCTCTAGGAGGCCCAGGAGCCGAGAAAAACGCGAAAAACCAAAAAAATCGACTTTAGAAAATTCCCGGGGCCGTAGAAAAAGCGGAAATCGACTCAGGAATCCAATGGCGCTAGCCAAATGGTCCTAGCTATGATATTTCCAAAGATTTGGGCAAAAAACGGTATGAGTCCAAATCCGGGCCCGTTTAGCTCTGGGTGGCCCAGGAGCCGAGAAAAACGCGAAAAACTAAAAAAATCGACTTTAGAAAATTCCCGGAGCCCTAGAAAAATAGGAAATCGTTTCACGAATCCAATGGCGCCAGCCAAATTGACCTAGCTATGATATTTCCCAAGATATGGGCGAAAAGCGGTATGAGCCCAAATCCGGGCCCGTTTTGCTCTAGGAGGCCCAGGAGCCGAGAAAACGCGAAAAAATAAAAAAATCGACTTTCGAAAATTCCCGGACCCATAGAAAAATCGGAAATCGTCTCACGAATCTCATGGCCCCAGCCAAATTGTTCTAGCTATGATATTTCCAAAGATATGGGCGAAAAACGGTATGAGTCCAAATCCGGGCCCGTTTTGCTCTAGGAGGCCCAGGAGCCGAGAAAAACGCGAAAAACTGAAAAAATCGACTTTAGAAAATTCCCGGACCCCTAGAAAAATTGGAAATCGTCTCACGAGTCCAATGGCGGCAGTCAAATTGTCCTAGCTACGATATTTCCAAAGACATGGGCGAAAAACGGTACGAGCCCAAATCCGGGCCCGTTTAGCTCTGGGTGGCCCAGGAGCCGAGAAAAACGCGAAAAACTAAAAAAATCGACTTTAGAAAATTCCCGGACCCCTAGAAAAATAGGAAATCGTTTCACGAATCCAATGGCGCCAGCCAAATTGTCGTAGCTATGACATTTCCAAAGATATGTGCGAAAAACGGTATGAGTCCAAATCCGGGCCCGTTTTGCTCTAGGAGGCCCAGGAGCCGAGAAAAACGCGAAAAACTGAAAAAATCGACTTTAGAAAATTCCCGGACCGCTAGAAAAATTGGAAATCGTCTCACGAGTCCAATGGCGGCAGTCAAATTGTCCTAGCTACGATATTTCCAAAGATATGGGCGAAAAACGATATGAGTCCAAATCCGGGCCCGTTTAGCTCTGGGTGGCCCAGGAGCCGAGAAAAACGCGAAAAACTTAAAAAATCGACTTTAGAAAATTCCCGGACCCCTAGAAAAATCGGAAATCGTCTCACGAGTCCAATGGCGGCAGTCAAATTGTCCTAGCTACGATATTTCCAAAGACATGGGCGAAAAACGGTACGAGCCCAAATCCGGGCCCGTTTGGCTCTAGGAGGCCCAGGAGCCGAGAAAAACGCGAAAAACCAAAAAAATCGACTTTAGAAAATTCCCGGAGCCGTAGAAAAATCGGAAATCGACTCACGAATCCAATGGCGCTAGCCAAATGGTCCTAGCTATGATATTTCCAAAGATATGGGCGAAAAACGGTATGAGTCCAAATCCGTGCCCGTTTTGGTCTAGGAGGCCCAGGAGCCGAGAAAAACGCGAAAAACTAAAAAAATCGACTTTAGAAAATTCCCGGACCCCTAGAAAAATCGGAAATCGTCTCACGAATCCAATGGGGCCAGCCAAATTGTCCTGGCTATGATATTTCCAAAGATATGGGCGAAAAACGGTATGAGTCCAAATCCGGGCCCGTTTTGCTATAGGAGGCTCAGGAGCCGAGAAAAACGCGAAAAACGAAAAAAATCGACTTTAGAAAATTCCCGGAGCCGTAGAAAAATTGGAAATCGTCTCACGAGTCCAATGGCGCCAGCCAAATTGTCCTAGCTATGATATTTCCAAAGATTTGGGTGAAAAACGGTATGAGTCCAAATCCGGGGCCGTTTGGCTCTAGGAGGCCCAGGAACCGAGAAAAACGCGAAAAACCAAAAAAATCGACTTTAGAAAATTCCCGGAGCCGTAGAAAAATCGGAAATCGTCTCACGAATCCAATGGCGCCAGCCAAATTGTCCTGGCTATGATATTTCCAAAGATATGGGCGAAAAACGGTATGAGTCCAAATCCGGGCCCGTTTTGCTCTAGGAGGCCCAGGAGCCGAGAAAAACGCGAAAAAATAACAAAATCGACTTTAGAAAATTCCCGGACCCATAGAAAAATCGGAAATCGTCTCACGAATCCCATGGCCCCAGCCAAATTGTTCTAGCTATGATATTTCCAAAGATATGGGCGAAAAACGGTATGAGTCCAAATCCGGGCCCGTTTTGCTCTAGGAGGCCCAGGAGCCGAGAAAAACGCGAAAAACTGAAAAAATCGACTTTAGAAAATTCCCGGACCCCTAGAAAAATTGGAAATCGTCTCACGAGTCCAATGGCGGCAGTCAAATTGTCCTAGCTACGATATTTCCAAAGACATGGGCGAAAAACGGTACGAGCCCAAATCCGGGCCCGTTTAGCTCTGGGTGGCCCAGGAGCCGAGAAAAACGCGAAAAACTAAAAAAATCGACTTTAGAAAATTCCCGGACCCCTAGAAAAATAGGAAATCGTTTCACGAATCCAATGGCGCCAGCCAAATTGTCGTAGCTATGACATTTCCAAAGATATGTGCGAAAAACGGTATGAGTCCAAATCCGGGCCCGTTTTGCTCTAGGAGGCCCAGGAGCCGAGAAAAACGCGAAAAACTGAAAAAATCGACTTTAGAAAATTCCCGGACCCCTAGAAAAATTGGAAATCGTCTCACGAGTCCAATGGCGGCAGTCAAATTGTCCTAGCTACGATATTTCCAAAGACATGGGCGAAAAACGGTACGAGCCCAAATCCGGGCCCGTTTAGCTCTGGGTGGCCCAGGAGCCGAGAAAAACTAAAAAAATCGACTTTAGAAAATTCCCGGACCCCTAGAAAAATAGGAAATCGTTTCACGAATCCAATGGCGCCAGCCAAATTGTCGTAGCTATGACATTTCCAAAGATATGTGCGAAAAACGGTATGAGTCCAAATCCGGGGCCGTTTGGCTCTAGGAGGCCCAGGAGCCGAGAAAAACGCGAAAAACCAAAAAAATCGACTTTAGAAAATTCCCGGGGCCGTAGAAAAAGCGGAAATCGACTCAGGAATCCAATGGCGCTAGCCAAATGGTCCTAGCTATGATATTTCCAAAGATTTGGGCAAAAAACGGTATGAGTCCAAATCCGGGCCCGTTTAGCTCTGGGTGGCCCAGGAGCCGAGAAAAACGCGAAAAACTAAAAAAATCGACTTTAGAAAATTCCCGGAGCCCTAGAAAAATCGGAAATCGTCTCACGAATCCGATGGCGCCAGTCAAATTGTCCTAGCTGTGATATTTCCAAAGATATGGGCGAAAAACGGTACGAGCCCAAATCCGGGCCCGTTTAGCTCTGGGTGGCCCAGGAGCCGAGAAAAACGCGAAAAACCAAAAAAATCGACTTTAGAAAATTCCCGGAGCCGTAGAAAAATTGGAAATCGTCTCACGAGTCCAATGGCGCCAGCCAAATTGTCCTAGCTATGATATTTCCAACGATTTGGGCGAAAAACGGTTTGAGTCCAAATCCGGGCCCATTTAGCTCTGGGTGGCCCAGGAGCTGAGAAAAACGCGAAACACTAAAAAAATCGACTTTAGAAAATTCCCGGAGCCGTAGAAAAATCGGAAATCGTCTCACGAATCCAATGGCGCCAGCCAAATTGTCGTAGCTATGACATTTCCAAAGATATGTGCGAAAAACGGTATGAGTCCAAATCCGGGGCCGTTTGGCTCTAGGAGGCCCAGGAGCCGAGAAAAACGCGAAAAACCAAAAAAATCGACTTTAGAAAATTCCCGGGGCCGTAGAAAAAGCGGAAATCGACTCAGGAATCCAATGGCGCTAGCCAAATGGTCCTAGCTATGATATTTCCAAAGATTTGGGCAAAAAACGGTATGAGTCCAAATCCGGGCCCGTTTAGCTCTGGGTGGCCCAGGAGCCGAGAAAAACGCGAAAAACTAAAAAAATCGACTTTAGAAAATTCCCGGAGCCCTAGAAAAATCGGAAATCGTCTCACGAATCCAATGGCGCCAGCCAAATTATCCTAGCTATGATATTTCCAAAGATATGGGCGAAAAACGGTATGAGTCCAAATCCGGGCCCGTTTTGCTCTAGTAGGGCCAGGAGCCGAGAAAAACGCGAAAAACTAAAAAAATCGACTTTAGAAAATTCCCCGACCCCTAGAAAAATAGGAAATCGTTTCACGAATCCAATGGCGCCAGCCAAATTGTCGTAGCTATGACATTTCCAAAGATATGTGCGAAAAACGGTATGAGTCCAAATGCGGGCCCGTTTTGCTCTAGGAGGCCCAGGAGCCGAGAAAAACGCGAAAAACTGAAAAAATCGACTTTAGAAAATTCCCGGACCCCTAGAAAAATTGGAAATCGTCTCACGAGTCCAATGGCGGCAGTCAAATTGTCCTAGCTACGATATTTCCAAAGACATGGGCGAAAAACGGTACGAGCCCAAATCCGGGCCCGTTTAGCTCTGGGTGGCCCAGGAGCCGAGAAAAACGCGAAAAACTAAAAAAATCGACTTTTGAAAATTCCCGGACCCCTAGAAAAATAGGAAATCGTTTCACGAATCCAATGGCGCCAGTCAAATTGTCGTAGCTATGACATTTCCAAAGATATGTGCGAAAAACGGTATGAGTCCAAATCCGGGCCCGTTTTGCTCTAGGAGGCTCAGGAGCCGAGAAAAACGCGAAAAACCAAAAAAATCGACTTTAGAAAATTCCCGGAGCCTTAGAAAAATAGGAAATCGTCTCACGAATCCAATGGCGCCAGCCAAATTGTCGTAGCTATGACATTTCCAAAGATATGTGCGAAAAACGGTATGAGTCCAAATCCGGGGCCGTTTGGCTCTAGGAGGCCCAGGAACCGAGAAAAACGCGAAATACCAAAAAAATCGACTTTAGAAATTTCCCGGAGCCGTAGAAAAGTCGGAGATCGTCTCACGAATCCAATGACGCCAGCCAAATTGTCATAGCTATTATATTTTCAAAAATATGGGCGAAAAACGGTACGAGCCCAAATCCGGGCCCGTTTAGCTCTGAGTGGCCCAGGAGCCGAGAAAAACGCGAAAAACCAAAAAAATCGACTTGAGAAAATTCCCGGACCCATAGAAAAATCGGAAATCGTCTCTCGAATCCAATGGCGCTAGCCAAATTGTCCTGGCTATGATATTTCCAAAGATATGGGCGAATAACGGTATGAGTACAAATCCGGGCCCGTTTTGCTCTAGGAGGCCCAGGAGCCGAGAAAAACGCGAAAAACTAAAAAAATCGACTTTAGAAAATTCCCGGACCCCTAGAAAGATAGGAAATCGTTTCACGAATCCAATGGCGCCAGCCAAATTGACCTAGCTATGATATTTCCCAAGATATGGGCGAAAAGCGGTATGAGCCCAAATCCGGGCCCGTTTTGCTCTAGGAGGCCCAGGAGCCGAGAAAAACGCGAAAAAATAAAAAAATCGACTTTAGAAAATTCCCGGACCCATAGAAAAATCGGAAATCGTCTCACGAATCTCATGGCCCCAGCCAAATTGTTCTAGCTATGATATTTCCAAAGATATGGGCGAAAAACGGTATGAGTCCAAATCCGGGCCCGTTTTGCTCTAGGAGGCCCAGGAGCCGAGAAAAACGCGAAAAACTGAAAAAATCGACTTTAGAAAATTCCCGGACCCCTAGAATAATTGGAAATCGTCTCACGAGTCCAATGGCGGCAGTCAAATTGTCCTAGCTACGATATTTCCAAAGACATGGGCGAAAAACGGTACGAGCCCAAATCCGGGCCCGTTTAGCTCTGGGTGGCCCAGGAGCCGAGAAAAACTAAAAAAATCGACTTTAGAAAATTCCCGGACCCCTAGAAAAATAGGAAATCGTTTCACGAATCCAATGGCGCCAGCCAAATTGTCGTAGCTATGACATTTCCAAAGATATGTGCGAAAAACGGTATGAGTCCAAATCCGGGGCCGTTTGGCTCTAGGAGGCCCAGGAGCCGAGAAAAACGCGAAAAACCAAAAAAATCGACTTTAGAAAATTCCCGGGGCCGTAGAAAAAGCGGAAATCGACTCAGGAATCCAATGGCGCTAGCCAAATGGTCCTAGCTATGATATTTCCAAAGATTTGGGCAAAAAACGGTATGAGGCCAAATCCGGGCCCGTTTAGCTCTGGGTGGCCCAGGAGCCGAGAAAAACGCGAAAAACTAAAAAAATCGACTTTAGAAAATTCCCGGAGCCCTAGAAAAATCGGAAATCGTCTCACGAATCCGATGGCGCCAGTCAAATTGTCCTAGCTGTGATATTTCCAAAGATATGGGCGAAAAACAGTACGAGCCCAAATCCGGGCCCGTTTAGCTCTGGGTGGCCCAGGAGCCGAGAAAAACGCGAAAATCCAAAAAAATCGACTTTAGAAAATTCCCGGAGCCGTAGAAAAATTGGAAATCGTCTCACGAGTCCAATGGCGGCAGTCAAATTGTCCTAGCTACGATATTTCCAAAGACATGGGCGAAAAACGGTACGAGCCCAAATCCGGGCCCGTTTAGCTCTGGGTGGCCCAGGAGCCGAGAAAAACTAAAAAAATCGACTTTAGAAAATTCCCGGACCCCTAGAAAAATAGGAAATCGTTTCACGAATCCAATGGCGCCAGCCAAATTGTCGTAGCTATGACATTTCCAAAGATATGTGCGAAAAACGGTATGAGTCCAAATCCGGGGCCGTTTGGCTCTAGGAGGCCCAGGAGCCGAGAAAAACGAGAAAAACCAAAAAAATCGACTTTAGAAAATTCCCGGGGCCGTAGAAAAAGCGGAAATCGACTCAGGAATCCAATGGCGCTAGCCAAATGGTCCTAGCTATGATATTTCCAAAGATTTGGGCAAAAAACGGTATGAGTCCAAATCCGGGCCCGTTTAGCTCTGGGTGGCCCAGGAGCCGAGAAAAACGCGAAAAACTAAAAAAATCGACTTTAGAAAATTCCCGGAGCCCTAGAAAAATCGGAAATCGTCTCACGAATCCGATGGCGCCAGTCAAATTGTCCTAGCTGTGATATTTCCAAAGATATGGGCGAAAAACAGTACGAGCCCAAATCCGGGCCCGTTTAGCTCTGGGTGGCCCAGGAGCCGAGAAAAACGCGAAAAACCAAAAAAATCGACTTTAGAAAATTCCCGGAGCCGTAGAAAAATTGGAAATCGTCTCACGAGTCCAATGGCGCCAGCCAAATTGTCCTAGCTATGATATTTCCAACGATTTGGGCGAAAAACGGTTTGAGTCCAAATCCGGGCCCATTTAGCTCTGGGTGGCCCAGGAGCTGAGAAAAACGCGAAACACTAAAAAAATCGACTTTAGAAAATTCCCGGAGCCGTAGAAAAATCGGAAATCGTCTCACGAATCCAATGGCGCCAGCCAAATTGTCGTAGCTATGACATTTCCAAAGATATGTGCGAAAAACGGTATGAGTCCAAATCCGGGGCCGTTTGGCTCTAGGAGGCCCAGGAGCCGAGAAAAACGCGAAAAACCAAAAAAATCGACTTTAGAAAATTCCCGGGGCCGTAGAAAAAGCGGAAATCGACTCAGGAATCCAATGGCGCTAGCCAAATGGTCCTAGCTATGATATTTCCAAAGATTTGGGCAAAAAACGGTATGAGTCCAAATCCGGGCCCGTTTAGCTCTGGGTGGCCCAGGAGCCGAGAAAAACGCGAAAAACTAAAAAAATCGACTTTAGAAAATTCCCGGAGCCCTAGAAAAATCGGAAATCGTCTCACGAATCCAATGGCGCCAGCCAAATTATCCTAGCTATGATATTTCCAAAGATATGGGCGAAAAACGGTATGAGTCCAAATCCGGGCCCGTTTTGCTCTAGTAGGGCCAGGAGCCGAGAAAAACGCGAAAAACTAAAAAAATCGACTTTAGAAAATTCCCCGACCCCTAGAAAAATAGGAAATCGTTTCACGAATCCAATGGCGCCAGCCAAATTGTCGTAGCTATGACATTTCCAAAGATATGTGCGAAAAACGGTATGAGTCCAAATGCGGGCCCGTTTTGCTCTAGGAGGCCCAGGAGCCGAGAAAAACGCGAAAAACTGAAAAAATCGACTTTAGAAAATTCCCGGACCCCTAGAAAAATTGGAAATCGTCTCACGAGTCCAATGGCGGCAGTCAAATTGTCCTAGCTACGATATTTCCAAAGACATGGGCGAAAAACGGTACGAGCCCAAATCCGGGCCCGTTTAGCTCTGGGTGGCCCAGGAGCCGAGAAAAACGCGAAAAACTAAAAAAATCGACTTTTGAAAATTCCCGGACCCCTAGAAAAATAGGAAATCGTTTCACGAATCCAATGGCGCCAGTCAAATTGTCGTAGCTATGACATTTCCAAAGATATGTGCGAAAAACGGTATGAGTCCAAATCCGGGCCCGTTTTGCTCTAGGAGGCTCAGGAGCCGAGAAAAACGCGAAAAACCAAAAAAATCGACTTTAGAAAATTCCCGGAGCCTTAGAAAAATAGGAAATCGTCTCACGAATCCAATGGCGCCAGCCAAATTGTCGTAGCTATGACATTTCCAAAGATATGTGCGAAAAACGGTATGAGTCCAAATCCGGGGCCGTTTGGCTCTAGGAGGCCCAGGAACCGAGAAAAACGCGAAAAACCAAAAAAATCGACTTTAGAAATTTCCCGGAGCCGTAGAAAAGTCGGAGATCGTCTCACGAATCCAATGACGCCAGCCAAATTGTCATAGCTATTATATTTTCAAAAATATGGGCGAAAAACGGTACGAGCCCAAATCCGGGCCCGTTTAGCTCTGAGTGGCCCAGGAGCCGAGAAAAACGCGAAAAACCAAAAAAATCGACTTGAGAAAATTCCCGGACCCATAGAAAAATCGGAAATCGTCTCTCGAATCCAATGGCGCTAGCCAAATTGTCCTGGCTATGATATTTCCAAAGATATGGGCGAATAACGGTATGAGTACAAATCCGGGCCCGTTTTGCTCTAGGAGGCCCAGGAGCCGAGAAAAACGCGAAAAACTAAAAAAATCGACTTTAGAAAATTCCCGGACCCCTAGAAAGATAGGAAATCGTTTCACGAATCCAATGGCGCCAGCCAAATTGACCTAGCTATGATATTTCCCAAGATATGGGCGAAAAGCGGTATGAGCCCAAATCCGGGCCCGTTTTGCTCTAGGAGGCCCAGGAGCCGAGAAAAACGCGAAAAAATAAAAAAATCGACTTTAGAAAATTCCCGGACCCATAGAAAAATCGGAAATCGTCTCACGAATCTCATGGCCCCAGCCAAATTGTTCTAGCTATGATATTTCCAAAGATATGGGCGAAAAACGGTATGAGTCCAAATCCGGGCCCGTTTTGCTCTAGGAGGCCCAGGAGCCGAGAAAAACGCGAAAAACTGAAAAAATCGACTTTAGAAAATTCCCGGACCCCTAGAATAATTGGAAATCGTCTCACGAGTCCAATGGCGGCAGTCAAATTGTCCTAGCTACGATATTTCCAAAGACATGGGCGAAAAACGGTACGAGCCCAAATCCGGGCCCGTTTAGCTCTGGGTGGCCCAGGAGCCGAGAAAAACTAAAAAAATCGACTTTAGAAAATTCCCGGACCCCTAGAAAAATAGGAAATCGTTTCACGAATCCAATGGCGCCAGCCAAATTGTCGTAGCTATGACATTTCCAAAGATATGTGCGAAAAACGGTATGAGTCCAAATCCGGGGCCGTTTGGCTCTAGGAGGCCCAGGAGCCGAGAAAAACGCGAAAAACCAAAAAAATCGACTTTAGAAAATTCCCGGGGCCGTAGAAAAAGCGGAAATCGACTCAGGAATCCAATGGCGCTAGCCAAATGGTCCTAGCTATGATATTTCCAAAGATTTGGGCAAAAAACGGTATGAGTCCAAATCCGGGCCCGTTTAGCTCTGGGTGGCCCAGGAGCCGAGAAAAACGCGAAAAACTAAAAAAATCGACTTTAGAAAATTCCCGGAGCCCTAGAAAAATCGGAAATCGTCTCACGAATCCGATGGCGCCAGTCAAATTGTCCTAGCTGTGATATTTCCAAAGATATGGGCGAAAAACAGTACGAGCCCAAATCCGGGCCCGTTTAGCTCTGGGTGGCCCAGGAGCCGAGAAAAACGCGAAAATCCAAAAAAATCGACTTTAGAAAATTCCCGGAGCCGTAGAAAAATTGGAAATCGTCTCACGAGTCCAATGGCGCCAGCCAAATTGTCCTAGCTATGATATTTCCAAAGATTTGGGCGAAAAACGGTATGAGTCCAAATCCGGGCCCGTTTAGCTCTGGGTGGCCCAGGAGCCGAGAAAAACGCGAAACACTAAAAAAATCGACTTTAGAAAATTCCCGGAGCCGTAGAAAAATCGGAAATCGACTCACGAATCCAATGGCGCTAGCCAAATGGTGCTAGCTATGATATTTCCAAAGATATGGGGGAAAAACGGTATGAGTCCAAATCCGTGCCCGTTTTGGTCTAGGAGGCCCAGGAGCCGAGAAAAACGCGAAAAACTAAAAAAATCGACTTTAGAAAATTCCCGGACCCCTAGAAAAATCGGAAATCGTCTCACGAATCCAATGGCGCCAGCCAAATTGTCCTGGCTATGATATTTCCGAAGATATGGGCGAAAAACGGTATGAGTCCAAATCCGGGCCCGTTTTGCTCTAGGAGGCTCAGGAGCCGAGAAAAACGCGAAAAACCAAAAAAATCGACTTTAGAAAATCCCCGGAGCCGTAGAAAAATTGGAAATCGTCTCACGAGTCCAATGGCGCCAGCCAAATTGTCCTAGCTATGATATTTCCAAAGATTTGGGCGAAAAACGGTATGAGTCCAAATCCGGGGCCGTTTGGCTCTAGGAGGCCCAGGAACCGAGAAAAACGCGAAAAACCAAAAAAATCGACTTTAGAAAATTCCCGGAGCCGTAGAAAAGTCGGAGATCGTCTCACGAATCCAATGACGCCAGCCAAATTGTCATAGCTATTATATTTTCAAAAATATGGGCGAAAAACGGTACGAGCCCAAATCCGGGCCCGTTTAGCTCTGAGTGGCCCAGGAGCCGAGAAAAACGCGAAAAACTAAAAAAATCGACTTTAGAAAATTCCCGGACCCCTAGAAAAATCGGAAATCGTCTCACGAATCCAATGGCGCCAGCCAAATTGTCGTAGCTATGACATTTCCAAAGATATGTGCGAAAAACGGTGTGAGTCCAAATCCGGGGCCGTTTGGCTCTAGGAGGCCCAGGAGCCGAGAAAAACGCGAAAAACCAAAAAAATCGACTTTAGAAAATTCCCGGGGCCGTAGAAAAAGCGGAAATCGACTCAGGAATCCAATGGCGCTAGCCAAATGGTCCTAGCTATGATATTTCCAAAGATTTGGGCAAAAAACGGTATGAGTCCAAATCCGGGCCCGTTTAGCTCTGGGTGGCCCAGGAGCCGAGAAAAACGCGAAAAACTAAAAAAATCGACTTTAGAAAATTCCCGGAGCCCTAGAAAAATCGGAAATCGTCTCACGAATCCAATGGCGCCAGCCAAATTATCCTAGCTATGATATTTCCAAAGATATGGGCGAAAAACGGTATGAGTCCAAATCCGGGCCCGTTTTGCTCTAGTAGGGCCAGGAGCCGAGAAAAACGCGAAAAACTAAAAAAATCGACTTTAGAAAATTCCCGGACCCCTAGAAAAATCGGAAATCGTCTCACGAATCCAATGGCGCCAGCCAAATTGTCCTGGCTATGATATTTCCGAAGATATGGGCGAAAAACGGTATGAGTCCAAATCCGGGCCCGTTTTGCTCTAGGAGGCTCAGGAGCCGAGAAAAACGCGAAAAACCAAAAAAATCGACTTTAGAAAATCCCCGGAGCCGTAGAAAAATTGGAAATCGTCTCACGAATGCAATGGCGCCTGCCAAATTGTCCTAGCTATGATATTTCCAAAGATATGGGCGAAAAACGGTATGAGTCCAAATCCGGGCCCGTTTTAGTCTAGGAGGCCCATGAGCCGAGAAAAACGCGAAAAACTAAAAAAATCGACTTTAGAAAATTTCCGGACCCCTAGAAAAATCGGAAATCGTCTCACGAATGCAATGGCGCCAGCCAAATTGTCCTAGCTATGATATTTCCAAAGACATGGGCGAAAAACGGTATGAGTCCAAATCCGGGGCCGTTTTGCTCTAGGAGGCCCAGGAGCCGAGAAAAACGCGAAAAACTAAAAAAATCGACTTTAGAAAATTCCCGGACCCCTAGAAAAATCGGAAATCGTCTCACGAATCCAATGGCGCCAGCCAAATTGTCCTAGCTATGATATTTCCAAAGATATGGGCGAAAAACGGTATGAGACCAAATCAGGGCCCGTTTTGCTGTAGGAGGCCCAGGAGCCGAGAAAAACGCGAAAAACTAAAAAAATCGACTTTAGAAAATTCCCGGACCCCTAGAAAAATCGGAAATCGTCTCACGAATCCAATGCCGCTAGCCAAATTGTCCTAACTATATTTCCAAAGACATGGGCGAAAAACGGTACGAGCCCAAATCCGGGCCCGTTTAGCTCTGGGTGGCCCAGGAGCCGAGAAAAACGCGAAAAACTAAAAACATCGACTTTAGAAAATTCCCGGACCCCTAGAAAAATCGGAAATCGTCTCACGAATCCAATGCCGCTAGCCAAATTGTCCTAACTATAATATTTCCAAAGACATGGGCGAAAAACGGTACGAGCCCAAATCCGGGCCCGTTTAGCTCTGGGTGGCCCAGGAGTCGAGAAAAACGCGAAAAACTAAAAACATCGACTTGAGAAAATTCCCGGACCCCTAGAAAAATCGGAAATCATCTCACGAATCCAATGGCGCCAGCCAAATTGTCCTAGCTATGATATTTCCAAAGATATGGGCGAAAAACGGTATGAGACCAAATCAGGGCCCGTTTTGCTGTAGGAGGCCCAGGAGCCGAGAAAAACGCGAAAAACTAAAAAAATCGACTTTAGAAAATTCCCGGACCCCTAGAAAAATGGGAAATCGTCTCACGAATCCAATGGCGCTAGCCAAATTGTCCTAGCTATGATATTTCCAACGATATAGGCGAAAAACGGTATGAGTCCAAATCCGGGCCCGTTTAGCTCTAGGAGGCCCATGAGCCGAGAAAAACGCGAAAAACTAAAAAAATCGACTTTAGGAAATTCCCGGACCCCTAGAAAAATCGGAACTCGTCTCCCGAATCCAATGGCGCCAACCAAATTGTCCTAGCTATGATATTTCCAAAGATATGGGCGAAAAACGGTATGCGTCGAAATCCGTGCACGTTTTGCTCTAGGAGGCCCAGGAGTCGAGAAAAACGCGAAAAACTAAAAAAATCGACTTTAGAAAATTCCCGGACCCCTAGAAAAATGGGAAATCGTCTCACGAATCCAATGGCGCCAGCCAAATAGTCCTACCTATGATATTTCTAACGATATAGGCGAAAAACGTTATGATTCCAAATCCGGGCCCGTTTTGCCCTAGGAGGCCCAGGAGCCGAGAAAAACGCAAAAAACTAAAAAAATCGACTTTAGAAAATTCCCGGACCACTAGAAAAATCGGAAATCATCTCACGAATCCAATGACGCTAGCCAAATTGTCCTAGCTATGATATTTCCAACGATATAGGCGAAAAACGGTATGAGTCCAAATACGGGCCCGTTTTGCTCTAGGAGGCCCAGGAGCCGAGAAAAACTCGAAAAACTAAAAAAATCGACTTTAGAAAATTCCCGGACCCCTAGAAAAATGGGAAATCGTCTCACGAATCCAATGGCGCCAGCCAAATAGTCCAAGCTATGATATTTCCAAAGACATGGGCGAAAAACGGTACGAGCCCAAATCCGGGCCCGTTTAGCTCTGGGTGGCCCAGGAGCCGAGAAAAACGCGAAAAACTAAAAACATCGACTTTAGAAAATTCCCGGACCCCTAGAAAAATCGGAAATCGTCTCACGAATCCAATGGCGCCAGCCAAATTGTCCTAGCTATGATATTTCCAAAGATATGGGCGAAAAA
The DNA here is from genome assembly GCF_034640455.1 of Diachasmimorpha longicaudata. Lineage (NCBI taxonomy): Eukaryota > Metazoa > Arthropoda > Insecta > Hymenoptera > Braconidae > Diachasmimorpha > Diachasmimorpha longicaudata. Next base: position 3,413,952 of record NC_087228.1, on the reverse strand, counting down.
CGGTATGAGACCAAATCAGGGCCCGTTTTGCTGTAGGAGGCCCAGGAGCCGAGAAAAACGCGAAAAACTAAAAAAATCGACTTTAGAAAATTCCCGGACCCCTAGAAAAATCGGAAATCGTCTCACGAATCCAATGCCGCTAGCCAAGTTGTCCTAACTATATTTCCAAAGACATGGGCGAAAAACGGTACGAGCCCAAATCCGGGCCCGTTTAGCTCTGGGAGGCCCAGGAGCCGAGAAAAACGCGAAAAACTAAAAAAATCGACTTTAGAAAATTCCCGGACCCCTAGAAAAATCGGAAATCGTCTCACGAATCCAATGGCGCCAGCCAAATTGTCCTAGCTATGATATTTCCAAAGATATGGGCGAAAAACGGTATGAGACCAAATCAGGGCCCGTTTTGCTGTAGGAGGTCCAGGAGCCGAGAAAAACGCGAAAAACTAAAAAAATCGACTTTAGAAAATTCCCGGACCCCTAGAAAAATGGGAAATCGTCTCACGAATCCAATGGCGCCAGCCAAATAGTCCTAGCTATGATATTTCCAAAGACATGGGCGAAAAACGGTACGAGCCCAAATCCGGGCCCGTTTAGCTCTGAGTGGCCCAGGAGCCGAGAAAAACGCGAAAAACTAAAAACATCGACTTTAGAAAATTCCCGGACCCCTAGAAAAATCGGAAATCGTCTCACGAATCCAATGACGCTAGCCAAATTGCCCTAGCTATGATATTTCCAAAGATATGGGCGAAAAACGGTACGAGCCCAAATCCGGGCCCGTTTAGCTCTGGGTGGCCCAGGAGCCGAGAAAAACGCGAAAAACTAAAAACATCGAATTTAGAAAATTCCCGGACCCCTAGAAAAATCGGAAATCGTCTCACGAATCCAATGACGCTAGCCAAATTGTCCTAGCTATGATATTTCCAACGATATAGGCGAAAAACGGTATGAGTCCAAATCCGGGCCCGTTTAGCTCTAGGAGGCCCATGAGCCGAGAAAAACGCGAAAAACTAAAAAAATCGACTTTAGAAAATTCCCGGACCCCTAGAAAAATGGGAAATCGTCTCACGAATCCAATGGCGCCAGCCAAATAGTCCTAGCTATGATATTTCCAAAGATATGGGCGAAAAACGGTATGAGTCCAAATCCGGGGCCGTTTTGCTCTAGGAGGCCCAGGAGCCGAGAAAAACGCGAAAAACTAAAAAAATCGACTTTAGAAAATTCCCGGACCCCCAGAAAAATCGGAAATCGTCTCACGAATCCAATGGCGCCAGCCAAATTGTCCTAACTATAATATTTCCAAAGATATGGGCGAAAAACGGTATGAGTCCAAATCCGGGCCCGTTTTGCTCTAGGAGGCCCAGGAGCCGAGAAAAACGCGAAAAACTAAACAAATCGACTTTAGAAAATTCCCGGACCCCTAGAAAAGTCGGAAATCGTCTCACGAATGCAATGGCGCCTGCCAAATTGTCCTAGCTATGATATTTCCAAAGATATGGGCGAAAAACGGTATGAGTCCAAATCCGGGCCCGTTTTAGTCTAGGAGGCCCATGAGCCGAGAAAAACGCGAAAAACTAAAAAAATCGACTTTAGAAAATTTCCGGACCCCTAGAAAAATCGGAAATCGTCTCACGAATGCAATGGCGCCAGCCAAATTGTCCTAGCTATGATATTTCCAAAGACATGGGCGAAAAACGGTACGAGCCCAAATCCGGGCCCGTTTAGCTCTGGGTGGCCCAGGAGCCGAGAAAAACGCGAAAAACTAAAAACATCGACTTTAGAAAATTCCCGGACCCCTAGAAAAATCGGAAATCGTCTCACGAATCCAATGCCGCTAGCCAAATTGTCCTAACTATAATATTTCCAAAGACATGGGCGAAAAACGGTACGAGCCCAAATCCGGGCCCGTTTAGCTCTGGGTGGCCCAGGAGTCGAGAAAAACGCGAAAAACTAAAAACATCGACTTGAGAAAATTCCCGGACCCCTAGAAAAATCGGAAATCATCTCACGAATCCAATGGCGCCAGCCAAATTGTCCTAGCTATGATATTTCCAAAGATATGGGCGAAAAACGGTATGAGACCAAATCAGGGCCCGTTTTGCTGTAGGAGGCCCAGGAGCCGAGAAAAACGCGAAAAACTAAAAAAATCGACTTTAGAAAATTCCCGGACCCCTAGAAAAATGGGAAATCGTCTCACGAATCCAATGGCGCTAGCCAAATTGTCCTAGCTATGATATTTCCAACGATATAGGCGAAAAACGGTATGAGTCCAAATCCGGGCCCGTTTAGCTCTAGGAGGCCCATGAGCCGAGAAAAACGCGAAAAACTAAAAAAATCGACTTTAGGAAATTCCCGGACCCCTAGAAAAATCGGAACTCGTCTCCCGAATCCAATGGCGCCAACCAAATTGTCCTAGCTATGATATTTCCAAAGATATGGGCGAAAAACGGTATGCGTCGAAATCCGTGCACGTTTTGCTCTAGGAGGCCCAGGAGTCGAGAAAAACGCGAAAAACTAAAAAAATCGAATTTAGAAAATTCCCGGAGCTCAGAAAAATGGGAAATCGTCTCACGAATCCAATGGCGCCAGCCAAATAGTCCTAGCTATGATATTTCCAAAGATATGGGCGAAAAACGGTATGAGTCCAAATCCGGGGCCGTTTTGCTCTAGGAGGCCCAGGAGCCGAGAAAAACGCGAAAAACTAAAAAAATCGACTTTAGAAAATTCCCGGACCCCTAGAAAAATCGGAAATCGTCTCACGAATCCAATGGCGCCAGCCAAATTGTCCTAGCTATGATATTTCCAAAGATATGGGCGAAAAACGGTATGAGACCAAATCAGGGCCCGTTTTGCTGTAGGAGGCCCAGGAGCCGAGAAAAACGCGAAAAACTAAAAAAATCGACTTTAGAAAATTCCCGGACCCCTAGAAAAATCGGAAATCGTCTCACGAATCCAATGCCGCTAGCCAAATTGTCCTAACTATATTTCCAAAGACATGGGCGAAAAACGGTACGAGCCCAAATCCGGGCCCGTTTAGCTCTGGGTGGCCCAGGAGCCGAGAAAAACGCGAAAAACTAAAAACATCGACTTTAGAAAATTCCCGGACCCCTAGAAAAATCGGAAATCGTCTCACGAATCCAATGCCGCTAGCCAAATTGTCCTAACTATAATATTTCCAAAGACATGGGCGAAAAACGGTACGAGCCCAAATCCGGGCCCGTTTAGCTCTGGGTGGCCCAGGAGTCGAGAAAAACGCGAAAAACTAAAAACATCGACTTGAGAAAATTCCCGGACCCCTAGAAAAATCGGAAATCATCTCACGAATCCAATGGCGCCAGCCAAATTGTCCTAGCTATGATATTTCCAAAGATATGGGCGAAAAACGGTATGAGACCAAATCAGGGCCCGTTTTGCTGTAGGAGGCCCAGGAGCCGAGAAAAACGCGAAAAACTAAAAAAATCGACTTTAGAAAATTCCCGGACCCCTAGAAAAATGGGAAATCGTCTCACGAATCCAATGGCGCTAGCCAAATTGTCCTAGCTATGATATTTCCAACGATATAGGCGAAAAACGGTATGAGTCCAAATCCGGGCCCGTTTAGCTCTAGGAGGCCCATGAGCCGAGAAAAACGCGAAAAACTAAAAAAATCGACTTTAGGAAATTCCCGGACCCCTAGAAAAATCGGAACTCGTCTCCCGAATCCAATGGCGCCAACCAAATTGTCCTAGCTATGATATTTCCAAAGATATGGGCGAAAAACGGTATGCGTCGAAATCCGTGCACGTTTTGCTCTAGGAGGCCCAGGAGTCGAGAAAAACGCGAAAAACTAAAAAAATCGAATTTAGAAAATTCCCGGAGCCCTAGAAAAATGGGAAATCGTCTCACGAATCCAATGGCGCCAGCCAAATAGTCCTAGCTATGATATTTCCAAAGATATGGGCGAAAAACGGTATGAGTCCAAATCCGGGGCCGTTTTGCTCTAGGAGGCCCAGGAGCCGAGAAAAACGCGAAAAACTAAAAAAATCGACTTTAGAAAATTCCCGGACCCCCAGAAAAATCGGAAATCGTCTCACGAATCCAATGGCGCCAGCCAAATTGTCCTAACTATAATATTTCCAAAGATATGGGCGAAAAACGGTATGAGTCCAAATCCGGGCCCGTTTTGCTCTAGGAGGCCCAGGAGCCGAGAAAAACGCGAAAAACTAAACAAATCGACTTTAGAAAATTCCCGGACCCCTAGAAAAGTCGGAAATCGTCTCACGAATGCAATGGCGCCAGCCAAATTGTCCTAGCTATGATATTTCCAAAGATATGGGCGAAAAACGGTATGAGTCCAAATCCGGGCCCGTTTTAGTCTAGGAGGCCCATGAGCCGAGAAAAACGCGAAAAACTAAAAAAATCGACTTTAGAAAATTCCCGGACCCCTAGAAAAATGGGAAATCGTCTCACGAATCCAATGGCGCCAGCCAAATAGTCCTAGCTATGATATTTCCAAAGATATGGGCGAAAAACGGTATGAGTCCAAATCCGGGGCCGTTTTGCTCTAGGAGGCCCAGGAGCCGAGAAAAACGCGAAAAACTAAAAAAATCGACTTTAGAAAATTCCCGGACCCCCAGAAAAATCGGAAATCGTCTCACGAATCCAATGGCGCCAGCCAAATTGTCCTAACTATAATATTTCCAAAGATATGGGCGAAAAACGGTATGAGTCCAAATCCGGGCCCGTTTTGCTCTAGGAGGCCCAGGAGCCGAGAAAAACGCGAAAAACTAAACAAATCGACTTTAGAAAATTCCCGGACCCCTAGAAAAGTCGGAAATCGTCTCACGAATGCAATGGCGCCTGCCAAATTGTCCTAGCTATGATATTTCCAAAGATATGGGCGAAAAACGGTATGAGTCCAAATCCGGGCCCGTTTTAGTCTAGGAGGCCCATGAGCCGAGAAAAACGCGAAAAACTAAAAAAATCGACTTTAGAAAATTTCCGGACCCCTAGAAAAATCGGAAATCGTCTCACGAATGCAATGGCGCCAGCCAAATTGTCCTAGCTATGATATTTCCAAAGACATGGGCGAAAAACGGTACGAGCCCAAATCCGGGCCCGTTTAGCTCTGGGTGGCCCAGGAGCCGAGAAAAACGCGAAAAACTAAAAACATCGACTTTAGAAAATTCCCGGACCCCTAGAAAAATCGGAAATCGTCTCACGAATCCAATGGCGCCAGCCAAATTGTCCTAGCTATGATATTTCCAAAGATATGGGCGAAAAACGGTATGAGACCAAATCAGGGCCCGTTTTGCTGTAGGAGGCCCAGGAGCCGAGAAAAACGCGAAAAACTAAAAAAATCGACTTTAGAAAATTCCCGGACCCCTAGAAAAATCGGAAATCGTCTCACGAATCCAATGCCGCTAGCCAAATTGTCCTAACTATATTTCCAAAGACATGGGCGAAAAACGGTACGAGCCCAAATCCGGGCCCGTTTAGCTCTGGGTGGCCCAGGAGCCGAGAAAAACGCGAAAAACTAAAAACATCGACTTTAGAAAATTCCCGGACCCCTAGAAAAATCGGAAATCGTCTCACGAATCCAATGCCGCTAGCCAAATTGTCCTAACTATAATATTTCCAAAGACATGGGCGAAAAACGGTACGAGCCCAAATCCGGGCCCGTTTAGCTCTGGGTGGCCCAGGAGTCGAGAAAAACGCGAAAAACTAAAAACATCGACTTGAGAAAATTCCCGGACCCCTAGAAAAATCGGAAATCATCTCACGAATCCAATGGCGCCAGCCAAATTGTCCTAGCTATGATATTTCCAAAGATATGGGCGAAAAACGGTATGAGACCAAATCAGGGCCCGTTTTGCTGTAGGAGGCCCAGGAGCCGAGAAAAACGCGAAAAACTAAAAAAATCGACTTTAGAAAATTCCCGGACCCCTAGAAAAATGGGAAATCGTCTCACGAATCCAATGGCGCTAGCCAAATTGTCCTAGCTATGATATTTCCAACGATATAGGCGAAAAACGGTATGAGTCCAAATCCGGGCCCGTTTAGCTCTAGGAGGCCCATGAGCCGAGAAAAACGCGAAAAACTAAAAAAATCGACTTTAGGAAATTCCCGGACCCCTAGAAAAATCGGAACTCGTCTCCCGAATCCAATGGCGCCAACCAAATTGTCCTAGCTATGATATTTCCAAAGATATGGGCGAAAAACGGTATGCGTCGAAATCCGTGCACGTTTTGCTCTAGGAGGCCCAGGAGTCGAGAAAAACGCGAAAAACTAAAAAAATCGAATTTAGAAAATTCCCGGAGCTCAGAAAAATGGGAAATCGTCTCACGAATCCAATGGCGCCAGCCAAATAGTCCTAGCTATGATATTTCCAAAGATATGGGCGAAAAACGGTATGAGTCCAAATCCGGGGCCGTTTTGCTCTAGGAGGCCCAGGAGCCGAGAAAAACGCGAAAAACTAAAAAAATCGACTTTAGAAAATTCCCGGACCCCTAGAAAAATCGGAAATCGTCTCACGAATCCAATGGCGCCAGCCAAATTGTCCTAGCTATGATATTTCCAAAGATATGGGCGAAAAACGGTATGAGACCAAATCAGGGCCCGTTTTGCTGTAGGAGGCCCAGGAGCCGAGAAAAACGCGAAAAACTAAAAAAATCGACTTTAGAAAATTCCCGGACCCCTAGAAAAATCGGAAATCGTCTCACGAATCCAATGCCGCTAGCCAAATTGTCCTAACTATATTTCCAAAGACATGGGCGAAAAACGGTACGAGCCCAAATCCGGGCCCGTTTAGCTCTGGGTGGCCCAGGAGCCGAGAAAAACGCGAAAAACTAAAAACATCGACTTTAGAAAATTCCCGGACCCCTAGAAAAATCGGAAATCGTCTCACGAATCCAATGCCGCTAGCCAAATTGTCCTAACTATAATATTTCCAAAGACATGGGCGAAAAACGGTACGAGCCCAAATCCGGGCCCGTTTAGCTCTGGGTGGCCCAGGAGTCGAGAAAAACGCGAAAAACTAAAAACATCGACTTGAGAAAATTCCCGGACCCCTAGAAAAATCGGAAATCATCTCACGAATCCAATGGCGCCAGCCAAATTGTCCTAGCTATGATATTTCCAAAGATATGGGCGAAAAACGGTATGAGACCAAATCAGGGCCCGTTTTGCTGTAGGAGGCCCAGGAGCCGAGAAAAACGCGAAAAACTAAAAAAATCGACTTTAGAAAATTCCCGGACCCCTAGAAAAATGGGAAATCGTCTCACGAATCCAATGGCGCTAGCCAAATTGTCCTAGCTATGATATTTCCAACGATATAGGCGAAAAACGGTATGAGTCCAAATCCGGGCCCGTTTAGCTCTAGGAGGCCCATGAGCCGAGAAAAACGCGAAAAACTAAAAAAATCGACTTTAGGAAATTCCCGGACCCCTAGAAAAATCGGAACTCGTCTCCCGAATCCAATGGCGCCAACCAAATTGTCCTAGCTATGATATTTCCAAAGATATGGGCGAAAAACGGTATGCGTCGAAATCCGTGCACGTTTTGCTCTAGGAGGCCCAGGAGTCGAGAAAAACGCGAAAAACTAAAAAAATCGAATTTAGAAAATTCCCGGAGCCCTAGAAAAATGGGAAATCGTCTCACGAATCCAATGGCGCCAGCCAAATAGTCCTAGCTATGATATTTCCAAAGATATGGGCGAAAAACGGTATGAGTCCAAATCCGGGGCCGTTTTGCTCTAGGAGGCCCAGGAGCCGAGAAAAACGCGAAAAACTAAAAAAATCGACTTTAGAAAATTCCCGGACCCCCAGAAAAATCGGAAATCGTCTCACGAATCCAATGGCGCCAGCCAAATTGTCCTAACTATAATATTTCCAAAGATATGGGCGAAAAACGGTATGAGTCCAAATCCGGGCCCGTTTTGCTCTAGGAGGCCCAGGAGCCGAGAAAAACGCGAAAAACTAAACAAATCGACTTTAGAAAATTCCCGGACCCCTAGAAAAGTCGGAAATCGTCTCACGAATGCAATGGCGCCAGCCAAATTGTCCTAGCTATGATATTTCCAAAGATATGGGCGAAAAACGGTATGAGTCCAAATCCGGGCCCGTTTTAGTCTAGGAGGCCCATGAGCCGAGAAAAACGCGAAAAACTAAAAAAATCGACTTTAGAAAATTCCCGGACCCCTAGAAAAATCGGAAATCGTCTCACGAATGCAATGGCGCCAGCCAAATTGTCCTAGCTATGATATTTCCAAAGACATGGGCGAAAAACGGTACGAGCCCAAATCCGGGCCCGTTTAGCTCTGGGTGGCCCAGGAGCCGAGAAAAACGCGAAAAACTAAAAACATCGACTTTAGAAAATTCCCGGACCCCTAGAAAAATCGGAAATCGTCTCACGAATCCAATGGCGCCAGCCAAATTGTCCTAGCTATGATATTTCCAAAGATATGGGCGAAAAACGGTATGAGACCAAATCAGGGCCCGTTTTGCTGTAGGAGGCCCAGGAGCCGAGAAAAACGCGAAAAACTAAAAAAATCGACTTTAGAAAATTCCCGGACCCCTAGAAAAATCGGAAATCGTCTCACGAATCCAATGCCGCTAGCCAAATTGTCCTAACTATATTTCCAAAGACATGGGCGAAAAACGGTACGAGCCCAAATCCGGGCCCGTTTAGCTCTGGGTGGCCCAGGAGCCGAGAAAAACGCGAAAAACTAAAAACATCGACTTTAGAAAATTCCCGGACCCCTAGAAAAATCGGAAATCGTCTCACGAATCCAATGCCGCTAGCCAAATTGTCCTAACTATAATATTTCCAAAGACATGGGCGAAAAACGGTACGAGCCCAAATCCGGGCCCGTTTAGCTCTGGGTGGCCCAGGAGTCGAGAAAAACGCGAAAAACTAAAAACATCGACTTGAGAAAATTCCCGGACCCCTAGAAAAATCGGAAATCATCTCACGAATCCAATGGCGCCAGCCAAATTGTCCTAGCTATGATATTTCCAAAGATATGGGCGAAAAACGGTATGAGACCAAATCAGGGCCCGTTTTGCTGTAGGAGGCCCAGGAGCCGAGAAAAACGCGAAAAACTAAAAAAATCGACTTTAGAAAATTCCCGGACCCCTAGAAAAATGGGAAATCGTCTCACGAATCCAATGGCGCTAGCCAAATTGTCCTAGCTATGATATTTCCAACGATATAGGCGAAAAACGGTATGAGTCCAAATCCGGGCCCGTTTAGCTCTAGGAGGCCCATGAGCCGAGAAAAACGCGAAAAACTAAAAAAATCGACTTTAGGAAATTCCCGGACCCCTAGAAAAATCGGAACTCGTCTCCCGAATCCAATGGCGCCAACCAAATTGTCCTAGCTATGATATTTCCAAAGATATGGGCGAAAAACGGTATGCGTCGAAATCCGTGCACGTTTTGCTCTAGGAGGCCCAGGAGTCGAGAAAAACGCGAAAAACTAAAAAAATCGAATTTAGAAAATTCCCGGAGCTCAGAAAAATGGGAAATCGTCTCACGAATCCAATGGCGCCAGCCAAATAGTCCTAGCTATGATATTTCCAAAGATATGGGCGAAAAACGGTATGAGTCCAAATCCGGGGCCGTTTTGCTCTAGGAGGCCCAGGAGCCGAGAAAAACGCGAAAAACTAAAAAAATCGACTTTAGAAAATTCCCGGACCCCTAGAAAAATCGGAAATCGTCTCACGAATCCAATGGCGCCAGCCAAATTGTCCTAGCTATGATATTTCCAAAGATATGGGCGAAAAACGGTATGAGACCAAATCAGGGCCCGTTTTGCTGTAGGAGGCCCAGGAGCCGAGAAAAACGCGAAAAACTAAAAAAATCGACTTTAGAAAATTCCCGGACCCCTAGAAAAATCGGAAATCGTCTCACGAATCCAATGCCGCTAGCCAAATTGTCCTAACTATATTTCCAAAGACATGGGCGAAAAACGGTACGAGCCCAAATCCGGGCCCGTTTAGCTCTGGGTGGCCCAGGAGCCGAGAAAAACGCGAAAAACTAAAAACATCGACTTTAGAAAATTCCCGGACCCCTAGAAAAATCGGAAATCGTCTCACGAATCCAATGCCGCTAGCCAAATTGTCCTAACTATAATATTTCCAAAGACATGGGCGAAAAACGGTACGAGCCCAAATCCGGGCCCGTTTAGCTCTGGGTGGCCCAGGAGTCGAGAAAAACGCGAAAAACTAAAAACATCGACTTGAGAAAATTCCCGGACCCCTAGAAAAATCGGAAATCATCTCACGAATCCAATGGCGCCAGCCAAATTGTCCTAGCTATGATATTTCCAAAGATATGGGCGAAAAACGGTATGAGACCAAATCAGGGCCCGTTTTGCTGTAGGAGGCCCAGGAGCCGAGAAAAACGCGAAAAACTAAAAAAATCGACTTTAGAAAATTCCCGGACCCCTAGAAAAATGGGAAATCGTCTCACGAATCCAATGGCGCTAGCCAAATTGTCCTAGCTATGATATTTCCAACGATATAGGCGAAAAACGGTATGAGTCCAAATCCGGGCCCGTTTAGCTCTAGGAGGCCCATGAGCCGAGAAAAACGCGAAAAACTAAAAAAATCGACTTTAGGAAATTCCCGGACCCCTAGAAAAATCGGAACTCGTCTCCCGAATCCAATGGCGCCAACCAAATTGTCCTAGCTATGATATTTCCAAAGATATGGGCGAAAAACGGTATGCGTCGAAATCCGTGCACGTTTTGCTCTAGGAGGCCCAGGAGTCGAGAAAAACGCGAAAAACTAAAAAAATCGAATTTAGAAAATTCCCGGAGCCCTAGAAAAATGGGAAATCGTCTCACGAATCCAATGGCGCCAGCCAAATAGTCCTAGCTATGATATTTCCAAAGATATGGGCGAAAAACGGTATGAGTCCAAATCCGGGGCCGTTTTGCTCTAGGAGGCCCAGGAGCCGAGAAAAACGCGAAAAACTAAAAAAATCGACTTTAGAAAATTCCCGGACCCCCAGAAAAATCGGAAATCGTCTCACGAATCCAATGGCGCCAGCCAAATTGTCCTAACTATAATATTTCCAAAGATATGGGCGAAAAACGGTATGAGTCCAAATCCGGGCCCGTTTTGCTCTAGGAGGCCCAGGAGCCGAGAAAAACGCGAAAAACTAAACAAATCGACTTTAGAAAATTCCCGGACCCCTAGAAAAGTCGGAAATCGTCTCACGAATGCAATGGCGCCAGCCAAATTGTCCTAGCTATGATATTTCCAAAGATATGGGCGAAAAACGGTATGAGTCCAAATCCGGGCCCGTTTTAGTCTAGGAGGCCCATGAGCCGAGAAAAACGCGAAAAACTAAAAAAATCGACTTTAGAAAATTCCCGGACCCCTAGAAAAATCGGAAATCGTCTCACGAATGCAATGGCGCCAGCCAAATTGTCCTAGCTATGATATTTCCAAAGACATGGGCGAAAAACGGTACGAGCCCAAATCCGGGCCCGTTTAGCTCTGGGTGGCCCAGGAGCCGAGAAAAACGCGAAAAACTAAAAACATCGACTTGAGAAAATTCCCGGACCCCTAGAAAAATCGGAAATCATCTCACGAATCCAATGGCGCCAGCCAAATTGTCCTAGCTATGATATTTCCAAAGATATGGGCGAAAAACGGTATGAGACCAAATCAGGGCCCGTTTTGCTGTAGGAGGCCCAGGAGCCGAGAAAAACGCGAAAAACTAAAAAAATCGACTTTAGAAAATTCCCGGACCCCTAGAAAAATGGGAAATCGTCTCACGAATCCAATGGCGCCAGCCAAATAGTCCTAGCTATGATATTTCCAAAGACATGGGCGAAAAACGGTACGAGCCCAAATCCGGGCCCGTCTAGCTCTGGGTGGCCCAGGAGCCGAGAACAACGCGAAAAACTAAAAACATCGACTTTAGAAAATTCCCGGACCCCTAGAAAAATCGGAAATCGTCTCACGAATCCAATGGCGCTAGCCAAATTGTCCTAACTATAATATTTCCAAAGATATGGGCGAAAAACGGTATGAGTCCAAATCCGGGCCCGTTTTGCTCTAGGAGGCCCAGGAGCCGAGAAAAACGCGAAAAACTAAACAAATCGACTTTAGAAAATTCCCGGACCCCTAGAAAAGTCGGAAATCGTCTCACGAATGCAATGGCGCCAGCCAAATTGTCCTAGCTATGATATTTCCAAAGATATGGGCGAAAAACGGTATGAGTCCAAATCCGCGCCCGTTTTAGTCTAGGAGGCCCATGAGCCGAGAAAAACGCGAAAAACTAAAAAAATCGACTTTAGAAAATTCCCGGACCCCTAGAAAAATCGGAAATCGTCTCACGAATGCAATGGCGCCAGCCAAATTGTCCTAGCTATGATATTTCCAAAGACATGGGCGAAAAACGGTACGAGCCCAAATCCGGGCCCGTTTAGCTCTGGGTGGCCCAGGAGCCGAGAAAAACGCGAAAAACTAAAAACATCGACTTGAGAAAATTCCCGGACCCCTAGAAAAATCGGAAATCATCTCACGAATCCAATGGCGCCAGCCAAATTGTCCTAGCTATGATATTTCCAAAGATATGGGCGAAAAACGGTATGAGACCAAATCAGGGCCCGTTTTGCTGTAGGAGGCCCAGGAGCCGAGAAAAACGCGAAAAACTAAAAAAATCGACTTTAGAAAATTCCCGGACCCCTAGAAAAATGGGAAATCGTCTCACGAATCCAATGGCGCTAGCCAAATTGTCCTAGCTATGATATTTCCAACGATATAGGCGAAAAACGGTATGAGTCCAAATCCGGGCCCGTTTAGCTCTAGGAGGCCCATGAGCCGAGAAAAACGCGAAAAACTAAAAAAATCGACTTTAGGAAATTCCCGGACCCCTAGAAAAATCGGAACTCGTCTCCCGAATCCAATGGCGCCAACCAAATTGTCCTAGCTATGATATTTCCAAAGATATGCGCGAAAAACGGTATGCGTCGAAATCCGTGCACGTTTTGCTCTAGGAGGCCCAGGAGTCGAGAAAAACGCGAAAAACTAAAAAAATCGAATTTAGAAAATTCCCGGAGCCCTAGAAAAATGGGAAATCGTCTCACGAATCCAATGGCGCCAGCCAAATAGTCCTAGCTATGATATTTCCAAAGATATGGGCGAAAAACGGTATGAGTCCAAATCCGGGGCCGTTTTGCTCTAGGAGGCCCAGGAGCCGAGAAAAACGCGAAAAACTAAAAAAATCGACTTTAGAAAATTCCCGGACCCCCAGAAAAATCGGAAATCGTCTCACGAATCCAATGGCGCCAGCCAAATTGTCCTAACTATAATATTTCCAAAGATATGGGCGAAAAACGGTATGAGTCCAAATCCGGGCCCGTTTTGCTCTAGGAGGCCCAGGAGCCGAGAAAAACGCGAAAAACTAAACAAATCGACTTTAGAAAATTCCCGGACCCCTAGAAAAGTCGGAAATCGTCTCACGAATGCAATGGCGCCAGCCAAATTGTCCTAGCTATGATATTTCCAAAGATATGGGCGAAAAACGGTATGAGTCCAAATCCGGGCCCGTTTTAGTCTAGGAGGCCCATGAGCCGAGAAAAACGCGAAAAACTAAAAAATCGACTTTAGAAAATTCCCGGACCCCTAGAAAAATCGGAAATCGTCTCACGAATGCAATGGCGCCAGCCAAATTGTCCTAGCTATGATATTTCCAAAGACATGGGCGAAAAACGGTACGAGCCCAAATCCGGGCCCGTTTAGCTCTGGGTGGCCCAGGAGCCGAGAAAAACGCGAAAAACTAAAAACATCGACTTGAGAAAATTCCCGGACCCCTAGAAAAATCGGAAATCATCTCACGAATCCAATGGCGCCAGCCAAATTGTCCTAGCTATGATATTTCCAAAGATATGGGCGAAAAACGGTATGAGACCAAATCAGGGCCCGTTTTGCTGTAGGAGGCCCAGGAGCCGAGAAAAACGCGAAAAACTAAAAAAATCGACTTTAGAAAATTCCCGGACCCCTAGAAAAATGGGAAATCGTCTCACGAATCCAATGGCGCCAGCCAAATAGTCCTAGCTATGATATTTCCAAAGACATGGGCGAAAAACGGTACGAGCCCAAATCCGGGCCCGTCTAGCTCTGGGTGGCCCAGGAGCCGAGAAAAACGCGAAAAACTAAAAACATCGACTTTAGAAAATTCCCGGACCCCTAGAAAAATCGGAAATCGTCTCACGAATCCAATGGCGCTAGCCAAATTGTCCTACCTATAATATTTCCAACGATATAGGCGAAAAACGTTATGAGTCCAAATCCGGGCCCGTTTTGCCCTAGGAGGCCCAGGAGCCGAGAAAAACGCGAAAAACTAAAAAAATCGACTTTAGAAAATTCCCGGACCCCCAGAAAAATCGGAAATCGTCTCACGAATCCAATGGCGCCAGCCAAATTGTCCTAACTATAATATTTCCAAAGATATGGGCGAAAAACGGTATGAGTCCAAATCCGGGCCCGTTTTGCTCTAGGAGGCCCAGGCGCCGAGAAAAACGCGAAAAACTAAACAAATCGACTTTAGAAAATTCCCGGACCCCTAGAAAAGTCGGAAATCGTCTCACGAATGCAATGGCGCCTGCCAAATTGTCCTAGCTATGATATTTCCAAAGATATGGGCGAAAAACGGTATGAGACCAAATCAGGGCCCGTTTTGCTGTAGGAGGCCCAGGAGCCGAGAAAAACGCGAAAAACTAAAAAAATCGACTTTAGAAAATTCCCGGACCCCTAGAAAAATCGGAAATCGTCTCACGAATCCAATGCCGCTAGCCAAATTGTCCTAACTATATTTCCAAAGACATGGGCGAAAAACGGTACGAGCCCAAATCCGGGCCCGTTTAGCTCTGGGTGGCCCAGGAGCCGAGAAAAACGCGAAAAACTAAAAACATCGACTTTAGAAAATTCCCGGACCCCTAGAAAAATCGGAAATCGTCTCACGAATCCAATGCCGCTAGCCAAATTGTCCTAACTATAATATTTCCAAAGACATGGGCGAAAAACGGTACGAGCCCAAATCCGGGCCCGTTTAGCTCTGGGTGGCCCAGGAGTCGAGAAAAACGCGAAAAACTAAAAACATCGACTTGAGAAAATTCCCGGACCCCTAGAAAAATCGGAAATCATCTCACGAATCCAATGGCGCCAGCCAAATTGTCCTAGCTATGATATTTCCAAAGATATGGGCGAAAAACGGTATGAGACCAAATCAGGGCCCGTTTTGCTGTAGGAGGCCCAGGAGCCGAGAAAAACGCGAAAAACTAAAAAAATCGACTTTAGAAAATTCCCGGACCCCTAGAAAAATGGGAAATCGTCTCACGAATCCAATGGCGCTAGCCAAATTGTCCTAGCTATGATATTTCCAACGATATAGGCGAAAAACGGTATGAGTCCAAATCCGGGCCCGTTTAGCTCTAGGAGGCCCATGAGCCGAGAAAAACGCGAAAAACTAAAAAAATCGACTTTAGGAAATTCCCGGACCCCTAGAAAAATCGGAACTCGTCTCCCGAATCCAATGGCGCCAACCAAATTGTCCTAGCTATGATATTTCCAAAGATATGGGCGAAAAACGGTATGCGTCGAAATCCGTGCACGTTTTGCTCTAGGAGGCCCAGGAGTCGAGAAAAACGCGAAAAACTAAAAAAATCGAATTTAGAAAATTCCCGGAGCCCTAGAAAAATGGGAAATCGTCTCACGAATCCAATGGCGCCAGCCAAATAGTCCTAGCTATGATATTTCCAAAGATATGGGCGAAAAACGGTATGAGTCCAAATCCGGGGCCGTTTTGCTCTAGGAGGCCCAGGAGCCGAGAAAAACGCGAAAAACTAAAAAAATCGACTTTAGAAAATTCCCGGACCCCTAGAAAAATCGGAAATCGTCTCACGAATCCAATGGCGCCAGCCAAATTGTCCTAGCTATGATATTTCCAAAGATATGGGCGAAAAACGGTATGAGACCAAATCAGGGCCCGTTTTGCTGTAGGAGGCCCAGGAGCCGAGAAAAACGCGAAAAACTAAAAAAATCGACTTTAGAAAATTCCCGGACCCCTAGAAAAATCGGAAATCGTCTCACGAATCCAATGCCGCTAGCCAAATTGTCCTAACTATATTTCCAAAGACATGGGCGAAAAACGGTACGAGCCCAAATCCGGGCCCGTTTAGCTCTGGGTGGCCCAGGAGCCGAGAAAAACGCGAAAAACTAAAAACATCGACTTTAGAAAATTCCCGGACCCCTAGAAAAATCGGAAATCGTCTCACGAATCCAATGCCGCTAGCCAAATTGTCCTAACTATAATATTTCCAAAGACATGGGCGAAAAACGGTACGAGCCCAAATCCGGGCCCGTTTAGCTCTGGGTGGCCCAGGAGTCGAGAAAAACGCGAAAAACTAAAAACATCGACTTGAGAAAATTCCCGGACCCCTAGAAAAATCGGAAATCATCTCACGAATCCAATGGCGCCAGCCAAATTGTCCTAGCTATGATATTTCCAAAGATATGGGCGAAAAACGGTATGAGACCAAATCAGGGCCCGTTTTGCTGTAGGAGGCCCAGGAGCCGAGAAAAACGCGAAAAACTAAAAAAATCGACTTTAGAAAATTCCCGGACCCCTAGAAAAATGGGAAATCGTCTCACGAATCCAATGGCGCTAGCCAAATTGTCCTAGCTATGATATTTCCAACGATATAGGCGAAAAACGGTATGAGTCCAAATCCGGGCCCGTTTAGCTCTAGGAGGCCCATGAGCCGAGAAAAACGCGAAAAACTAAAAAAATCGACTTTAGGAAATTCCCGGACCCCTAGAAAAATCGGAACTCGTCTCCCGAATCCAATGGCGCCAACCAAATTGTCCTAGCTATGATATTTCCAAAGATATGGGCGAAAAACGGTATGCGTCGAAATCCGTGCACGTTTTGCTCTAGGAGGCCCAGGAGTCGAGAAAAACGCGAAAAACTAAAAAAATCGAATTTAGAAAATTCCCGGAGCCCTAGAAAAATGGGAAATCGTCTCACGAATCCAATGGCGCCAGCCAAATAGTCCTAGCTATGATATTTCCAAAGATATGGGCGAAAAACGGTATGAGTCCAAATCCGGGGCCGTTTTGCTCTAGGAGGCCCAGGAGCCGAGAAAAACGCGAAAAACTAAAAAAATCGACTTTAGAAAATTCCCGGACCCCCAGAAAAATCGGAAATCGTCTCACGAATCCAATGGCGCCAGCCAAATTGTCCTAACTATAATATTTCCAAAGATATGGGCGAAAAACGGTATGAGTCCAAATCCGGGCCCGTTTTGCTCTAGGAGGCCCAGGAGCCGAGAAAAACGCGAAAAACTAAACAAATCGACTTTAGAAAATTCCCGGACCCCTAGAAAAGTCGGAAATCGTCTCACGAATGCAATGGCGCCAGCCAAATTGTCCTAGCTATGATATTTCCAAAGATATGGGCGAAAAACGGTATGAGTCCAAATCCGGGCCCGTTTTAGTCTAGGAGGCCCATGAGCCGAGAAAAACGCGAAAAACTAAAAAAATCGACTTTAGAAAATTCCCGGACCCCTAGAAAAATCGGAAATCGTCTCACGAATGCAATGGCGCCAGCCAAATTGTCCTAGCTATGATATTTCCAAAGACATGGGCGAAAAACGGTACGAGCCCAAATCCGGGCCCGTTTAGCTCTGGGTGGCCCAGGAGCCGAGAAAAACGCGAAAAACTAAAAACATCGACTTGAGAAAATTCCCGGACCCCTAGAAAAATCGGAAATCATCTCACGAATCCAATGGCGCCAGCCAAATTGTCCTAGCTATGATATTTCCAAAGATATGGGCGAAAAACGGTATGAGACCAAATCAGGGCCCGTTTTGCTGTAGGAGGCCCAGGAGCCGAGAAAAACGCGAAAAACTAAAAAAATCGACTTTAGAAAATTCCCGGACCCCTAGAAAAATGGGAAATCGTCTCACGAATCCAATGGCGCCAGCCAAATAGTCCTAGCTATGATATTTCCAAAGACATGGGCGAAAAACGGTACGAGCCCAAATCCGGGCCCGTCTAGCTCTGGGTGGCCCAGGAGCCGAGAAAAACGCGAAAAACTAAAAACATCGACTTTAGAAAATTCCCGGACCCCTAGAAAAATCGGAAATCGTCTCACGAATCCAATGGCGCTAGCCAAATTGTCCTAACTATAATATTTCCAAAGATATGGGCGAAAAACGGTATGAGTCCAAATCCGGGCCCGTTTTGCTCTAGGAGGCCCAGGAGCCGAGAAAAACGCGAAAAACTAAACAAATCGACTTTAGAAAATTCCCGGACCCCTAGAAAAGTCGGAAATCGTCTCACGAATGCAATGGCGCCAGCCAAATTGTCCTAGCTATGATATTTCCAAAGATATGGGCGAAAAACGGTATGAGTCCAAATCCGGGCCCGTTTTAGTCTAGGAGGCCCATGAGCCGAGAAAAACGCGAAAAACTAAAAAAATCGACTTTAGAAAATTCCCGGACCCCTAGAAAAATCGGAAATCGTCTCACGAATGCAATGGCGCCAGCCAAATTGTCCTAGCTATGATATTTCCAAAGACATGGGCGAAAAACGGTACGAGCCCAAATCCGGGCCCGTTTAGCTCTGGGTGGCCCAGGAGCCGAGAAAAACGCGAAAAACTAAAAACATCGACTTGAGAAAATTCCCGGACCCCTAGAAAAATCGGAAATCATCTCACGAATCCAATGGCGCCAGCCAAATTGTCCTAGCTATGATATTTCCAAAGATATGGGCGAAAAACGGTATGAGACCAAATCAGGGCCCGTTTTGCTGTAGGAGGCCCAGGAGCCGAGAAAAACGCGAAAAACTAAAAAAATCGACTTTAGAAAATTCCCGGACCCCTAGAAAAATGGGAAATCGTCTCACGAATCCAATGGCGCTAGCCAAATTGTCCTAGCTATGATATTTCCAACGATATAGGCGAAAAACGGTATGAGTCCAAATCCGGGCCCGTTTAGCTCTAGGAGGCCCATGAGCCGAGAAAAACGCGAAAAACTAAAAAAATCGACTTTAGGAAATTCCCGGACCCCTAGAAAAATCGGAACTCGTCTCCCGAATCCAATGGCGCCAACCAAATTGTCCTAGCTATGATATTTCCAAAGATATGCGCGAAAAACGGTATGCGTCGAAATCCGTGCACGTTTTGCTCTAGGAGGCCCAGGAGTCGAGAAAAACGCGAAAAACTAAAAAAATCGAATTTAGAAAATTCCCGGAGCCCTAGAAAAATGGGAAATCGTCTCACGAATCCAATGGCGCCAGCCAAATAGTCCTAGCTATGATATTTCCAAAGATATGGGCGAAAAACGGTATGAGTCCAAATCCGGGGCCGTTTTGCTCTAGGAGGCCCAGGAGCCGAGAAAAACGCGAAAAACTAAAAAAATCGACTTTAGAAAATTCCCGGACCCCCAGAAAAATCGGAAATCGTCTCACGAATCCAATGGCGCCAGCCAAATTGTCCTAACTATAATATTTCCAAAGATATGGGCGAAAAACGGTATGAGTCCAAATCCGGGCCCGTTTTGCTCTAGGAGGCCCAGGAGCCGAGAAAAACGCGAAAAACTAAACAAATCGACTTTAGAAAATTCCCGGACCCCTAGAAAAGTCGGAAATCGTCTCACGAATGCAATGGCGCCAGCCAAATTGTCCTAGCTATGATATTTCCAAAGATATGGGCGAAAAACGGTATGAGTCCAAATCCGGGCCCGTTTTAGTCTAGGAGGCCCATGAGCCGAGAAAAACGCGAAAAACTAAAAAAATCGACTTTAGAAAATTCCCGGACCCCTAGAAAAATCGGAAATCGTCTCACGAATGCAATGGCGCCAGCCAAATTGTCCTAGCTATGATATTTCCAAAGACATGGGCGAAAAACGGTACGAGCCCAAATCCGGGCCCGTTTAGCTCTGGGTGGCCCAGGAGCCGAGAAAAACGCGAAAAACTAAAAACATCGACTTGAGAAAATTCCCGGACCCCTAGAAAAATCGGAAATCATCTCACGAATCCAATGGCGCCAGCCAAATTGTCCTAGCTATGATATTTCCAAAGATATGGGCGAAAAACGGTATGAGACCAAATCAGGGCCCGTTTTGCTGTAGGAGGCCCAGGAGCCGAGAAAAACGCGAAAAACTAAAAAAATCGACTTTAGAAAATTCCCGGACCCCTAGAAAAATGGGAAATCGTCTCACGAATCCAATGGCGCCAGCCAAATAGTCCTAGCTATGATATTTCCAAAGACATGGGCGAAAAACGGTACGAGCCCAAATCCGGGCCCGTTTAGCTCTGGGTGGCCCAGGAGCCGAGAAAAACGCGAAAAACTAAAAACATCGACTTGAGAAAATTCCCGGACCCCTAGAAAAATGGGAAATCATCTCACGAATCCAATGGCGCCAGCCAAATTGTCCTACCTATAATATTTCCAACGATATAGGCGAAAAACGTTATGAGTCCAAATCCGGGCCCGTTTTGCCCTAGGAGGCCCAGGAGCCGAGAAAAACGCGAAAAACTAAAAAAATCGACTTTAGAAAATTCCCGGACCCCTAGAAAAATGGGAAATCGTCTCACGAATCCAAAGGCGCCAGCCAAATAGTCCTAGCTATGATATTTCCAAAGACATGGGCGAAAAACGGTACGAGCCCAAATCCGGGCCCGTTTAGCTCTGGGGGGCCCAGGAGCCGCGAAAAACGCGAAAAACTAAAAACATCGACTTTAGAAAATTCCCGGACCCCTAGAAAAATCGGAAATCGTCTCACGAATCCAATGGCGCCAGCCAAATTATCCTAGCTATGATATTTCCAACGATATAGGCGAAAAACGGTATGAGTCCAAATCCGGGCCCGTTTAGCTCTGGGTGGCCCAGGAGCCGAGAAAAACGCGAAAAACTAAAAATATCGACTTTAGAAAATTCCCGGACCCCTAGAAAAATGGGAAATCGTCTCACGAATCCAATGACGCTAGCTAAATTTTCCTAGCTATGATATTTCCAACGATATAGGCGAAAAACGGTATGAGTCCAAATCCGGGCCCGTTTAGCTCTAGGAGGCCCATGAGCCGAGAAAAACGCGAAAAACTAAAAAAATCGACTTTAGGAAATTCCCGGACCCCTAGAAAAATCGGAACTCGTCTCCCGAATCCAATGGCGCCAACCAAATTGTCCTAGCTATGATATTTCCAAAGATATGGGCGAAAAACGGTATGCGTCGAAATCCGGGCACGTTTTGCTCTAGGAGGCCCAGGAGTCGAGAAAAACGCGAAAAACTAAAAAAATCGACTTTAGAAAATTCCCGGACCCCTAGAAAAATGGGAAATCGTCTCACGAATCCAATGGCGCCAGCCAAATAGTCCTAGCTATGATATTTCCAAAGATATGGGCGAAAAACGGTATGAGTCCAAATCCGTGGCCGTTTTGCTCTAGGAGGCCCAGGAGCCGAGAAAAACGCGAAAAACTAAAAAAATCGACTTTAGAAAATTCCCGGACCCCCAGAAAAATCGGAAATCGTCTCACGAATCCAATGGCGCCAGCCAAATTGTCCTAACTATAATATTTCCAAAGATATGGGCGAAAAACGGTATGAGTCCAAATCCGGGCCCGTTTTGCTCTAGGAGGCCCAGGAGCCGAGAAAAACGCGAAAAACTAAAAAAATCGACTTTAGAAAATTCCCGGACCCCCAGAAAAATCGGAAATCGTCTCACGAATCCAATGGCGCCAGCCAAATTGTCCTAACTATAATATTTCCAAAGATATGGGCGAAAAACGGTATGAGTCCAAATCCGGGCCCGTTTTGCTCTAGGAGGCCCAGGAGCCGAGAAAAACGCGAAAAACTAAACAAATCGACTTTAGAAAATTCCCGGACCCCTAGAAAAGTCGGAAATCGTCTCACGAATGCAATGGCGCCAGCCAAATTGTCCTAGCTATGATATTTCCAAAGATATGGGCGAAAAACGGTATGAGTCCAAATCCGGGCCCGTTTTAGTCTAGGAGGCCCATGAGCCGAGAAAAACGCGAAAAACTAAAAAAATCGACTTTAGAAAATTCCCGGACCCCCAGAAAAATCGGAAATCGTCTCACGAATGCAATGGCGCCAGCCAAATTGTCCTAGCTATGATATTTCCAAAGACATGGGCGAAAAACGGTACGAGCCCAAATTCGGGCCCGTTTAGCTCTGGGTGGCCCAGGAGCCGAGAAAAACGCGAAAAACTAAAAACATCGACTTTAGAAAATTCCCGGACCCCTAGAAAAATCGGAAATCGTCTCACGAATCCAATGCCGCTAGCCAAATTGTCCTAACTATAATATTTCCAAAGACATGGGCGAAAAACGGTACGAGCCCAAATCCGGGCCCGTTTAGCTCTGGGTGGCCCAGGAGCCGAGAAAAACGCGAAAAACTAAAAACATCGACTTTAGAAAATTCCCGGACCCCTAGAAAAATCGGAAATCGTCTCACGAATCCAATGACGCTAGCCAAATTGTCCTAGCTATGATATTTCCAACGATATAGGCGAAAAACGGTATGAGTCCAAATCCGGGCCCGTTTAGCTCTAGGAGGCCCATGAGCCGAGAAAAACGCGAAAAACTAAAAAAATCGACTTTAGGAAATTCCCGGACCCCTAGAAAAATCGGAACTCGTCTCCCGAATCCAATGGCGCCAACCAAATTGTCCTAGCTATGATATTTCCAAAGATATGGGCGAAAAACGGTATGCGTCGAAATCCGTGCACGTTTTGCTCTAGGAGGCCCAGGAGTCGAGAAAAACGCGAAAAACTAAAAAAATCGACTTTAGAAAATTCCCGGACCACTAGAAAAATCGGAAATCATCTCACGAATCCAATGGCGCCAGCCAAATTATCCTAGCTATGATATTTCCAACGATATAGGCGAAAAACGGTATGAGTCCAAATCCGGGCCCGTTTTGCTCTAGGAGGCCCAGGAGCCGAGAAAAACGCGAAAAACTAAAAAAATCGACTTTAGAAAATTCCCGGACCCCTAGAAAAATCGGAAATCGTCTCACGAATCCAATGGCGCCAGCCAAATTATCCTAGCTATGATATTTCCAACTATATAGGCGAAAAACGGTATGAGTCCAAATCCGTGCCCGTTTAGCTCTGGGTGGCCCAGGAGCCGAGAAAAACGCGAAAAACTAAAAACATCGACTTTAGAAAATTCCGGACCCCTAGAAAAATCGGAAATCGTCTCACGAATCCAATGACGCCAGCCAAATTATCCTAGCTATGATATTTCCAACGATATAGGCGAAAAACGGTATGAGTCCAAATCCGGGCCCGTTTTGCTCTAGGAGGCCCAGGAGCCGAGAAAAACGCGAAAAACTAAAAAAATCGACTTTAGAAAATTCCCGGACCCCTAGAAAAATGGGAAATCGTCTCACGAATCCAATGGCGCCAGCCAAATAGTCCTAGCTATGATATTTCCAAAGACATGGGCGAAAAACGGTACGAGCCCAAATCCGGGCCCGTTTAGCTCTGAGTGGCCCAGGAGCCGAGAGAAACGCGAAAAACTAAAAACATCGACTTTAGAAAATTCCCGGACCCCTAGAAAAATCGGAAATCGTCTCACGAATCCAATGACGCTAGCCAAATTGTCCTAGCTATGATATTTCCAACGATATAGGCGAAAAACGGTATGAGTCCAAATCCGGGCCCGTTTAGCTCTAGGAGGCCCATGAGCCGAGAAAAACGCGAAAAACTAAAAAAATCGACTTTAGGAAATTCCCGGACCCCTAGAAAAATCGGAACTCGTCTCCCGAATCCAATGGCGCCAACCAAATTGTCCTAGCTATGATATTTCCAAAGATATGGGCGAAAAACGGTATGCGTCGAAATCCGTGCACGTTTTGCTCTAGGAGGCCCAGGAGTCGAGAAAAACGCTAAAAACTAAAAAAATCGACTTTAGAAAATTCCCGGACCCCTAGAAAAATCGGAAATCGTCTCACGAATCCAATGGCGCCAGCCAAATAGTCCTAGCTATGATATTTCCAAAGATATGGGCGAAAAACGGTATGAGTCCAAATCCGGGGCCGTTTTGTTCTAGGAGGCCCAGGAGCCGAGAAAAACGCGAAAAACTAAAAAAATCGACTTTAGAAAATTCCCGGACCCCCAGAAAAATCGGAAATCGTCTCACGAATCCAATGGCGCCAGCCAAATTCTCCTAACTATAATATTTCCAAAGATATGGGCGAAAAACGGTATGAGTCCAAATCCGGGCCCGTTTTGCTCTAGGAGGCCCAGGAGCCGAGAAAAACGCGAAAAACTAAACAAATCGACTTTAGAAAATTCCCGAACCCCTAGAAAAGTCGGAAATCGTCTCACGAATGCAATGGCGCCAGCCAAATTGTCCTAGCTATGATATTTCCAAAGATATGGGCGAAAAACGGTATGCGTCCAAATCCGGGCCCGTTTTAGTCTAGGAGGCCCATGAGCCGAGAAAAACGCGAAAAACTAAAAAAATCGACTTTAGAAAATTCCCGGACCCCTAGAAAAATCGGAAATCGTCTCACGAATGCAATGGCGCCAGCCAAATTGTCCTAGCTATGATATTTCCAAAGACATGGGCGAAAAACGGTACGAGCCCAAATCCGGGCCCGTTTAGCTCTGGGTGGCCCAGGAGCCGAGAAAAACGCGAAAAACTAAAAACATCGACTTGAGAAAATTCCCGGACCCCTAGAAAAATCGGAAATCATCTCACGAATCCAATGGCGCCAGCCAAATTGTCCTAGCTATGATATTTCCAAAGATATGGGCGAAAAACGGTATGAGACCAAATCAGGGCCCGTTTTGCTGTAGGAGGCCCAGGAGCCGAGAAAAACGCGAAAAACTAAAAAAATCGACTTTAGAAAATTCCCGGACCCCTAGAAAAATGGGAAATCGTCTCACGAATCCAATGGTGCCAGCCAAATAGTCCTAGCTATGATATTTCCAAAGATATGGGCGAAAAACGGTATGAGTCCAAATCCGGGGCCGTTTTGCTCTAGGAGGCCCAGGAGCCGAGAAAAACGCGAAAAACTAAAAAAATCGACTTTAGAAAATTCCCGGACCCCCAGAAAAATCGGAAATCGTCTCACGAATGCAATGGCGCCAGCCAAATTGTCCTAGCTATGATATTTCCAAAGACATGGGCGAAAAACGGTACGAGCCCAAATCCGGGCCCGTTTAGCTCTGGGTGGCCCAGGAGCCGAGAAAAACGCGAAAAACTAAAAACATCGACTTTAGAAAATTCCCGGACCCCTAGAAAAATCGGAAATCGTCTCACGAATCCAATGCCGCTAGCCAAATTGTCCTAACTATAATATTTCCAAAGACATGGGCGAAAAACGGTACGAGCCCAAATCCGGGCCCGTTTAGCTCTGGGTGGCCCAGGAGCCGAGAAAAACGCGAAAAACTAAAAACATCGACTTTAGAAAATTCCCGGACCACTAGAAAAATCGGAAATCATCTCACGAATCCAATGGCGCCAGCCAAATTGTCCTAGCTATGATATTTCCAAAGATATGGGCGAAAAACGGTATGAGTCCAAATCCGGGCCCGTTTTAGTCTAGGAGGCCCATGAGCCGAGAAAAACGCGAAAAACTAAAAAAATCGACTTTAGAAAATTCCCGGACCCCTAGAAAAATCGGAAATCGTCTCACGAATGCAATGGCGCCAGCCAAATTGTCCTAGCTATGATATTTCCAAAGACATGGGCGAAAAACGGTACGAGCCCAAATCCGGGCCCGTTTAGCTCTGGGTGGCCCAGGAGCCGAGAAAAACGCGAAAAACTAAAAACATCGACTTGAGAAAATTCCCGGACCCCTAGAAAAATCGGAAATCATCTCACGAATCCAATGGCGCCAGCCAAATTGTCCTAGCTATGATATTTCCAAAGATATGGGCGAAAAACGGTATGAGACCAAATCAGGGCCCGTTTTGCTGTAGGAGGCCCAGGAGCCGAGAAAAACGTGAAAAACTAAAAAAATCGACTTTAGAAAATTCCCGGACCCCTAGAAAAATGGGAAATCGTCTCACGAATCCAATGGCGCCAGCCAAATAGTCCTAGCTATGATATTTCCAAAGACATGGGCGAAAAACGGTACGAGCCCAAATCCGGGCCCGTCTAGCTCTGGGTGGCCCAGGAGCCGAGAAAAACGCGAAAAACTAAAAACATCGACTTTAGAAAATTCCCGGACCCCTAGAAAAATCGGAAATCGTCTCACGAATCCAATGGCGCCAGCCAAATTATCCTAGCTATGATATTTCCAACGATATAGGCGAAAAACGGTATGAGTCCAAATCCGGGCCCGTTTAGCTCTGGGTGGCCCAGGAGCCGAGAAAAACGCGAAAAACTAAAAACATCGACTTTAGAAAATTCCCGGACCCCTAGAAAAATGGGAAATCGTCTCACGAATCCAATGACGCTAGCTAAATTTTCCTAGCTATGATATTTCCAACGATATAGGCGAAAAACGGTATGAGTCCAAATCCGGGCCCGTTTAGCTCTAGGAGGCCCATGAGCCGAGAAAAACGCGAAAAACTAAAAAAATCGACTTTAGGAAATTCCCGGACCCCTAGAAAAATCGGAACTCGTCTCCCGAATCCAATGGCGCCAACCAAATTGTCCTAGCTATGATATTTCCAAAGATATGGGCGAAAAACGGTATGCGTCGAAATCCGGGCACGTTTTGCTCTTCGAGGCCCAGGAGTCGAGAAAAACGCGAAAAACTAAAAAAATCGACTTTAGAAAATTCCCGGACCCCTAGAAAAATGGGAAATCGTCTCACGAATCCAATGGCGCCAGCCAAATAGTCCTAGCTATGATATTTCCAAAGATATGGGCGAAAAACGGTATGAGTCCAAATCCGGGGCCGTTTTGCTCTAGGAGGCCCAGGAGCCGAGAAAAACGCGAAAAACTAAAAAAATCGACTTTAGAAAATTCCCGGACCCCCAGAAAAATCGGAAATCGTCTCACGAATCCAATGGCGCCAGCCAAATTGTCCTAACTATAATATTTCCAAAGATATGGGCGAAAAACGGTATGAGTCCAAATCCGGGCCCGTTTTGCCCTAGGAGGCCCAGGAGCCGAGAAAAACGCGAAAAACTAAAAAAATCGACTTTAGAAAATTCCCGGACCCCTAGAAAAATCGGAAATCGTCTCACGAATCCAATGGCGCCAGCCAAATTGTCCTAGCTATGATATTTCCAAAGATATGGGGGAAAAACGGTATGAGACCAAATCAGGGCCCGTTTTGCTGTAGGAGGTCCAGGAGCCGAGAAAAACGCGAAAAACTAAAAAAATCGACTTTAGAAAATTCCCGGACCCCTAGAAAAATGGGAAATCGTCTCACGAATCCAATGGCGCCAGCCAAATAGTCCTAGCTATGATATTTCCAAAGACATGGGCGAAAAACGGTACGAGCCCAAATCCGGGCCCGTTTAGCTCTGAGTGGCCCAGGAGCCGAGAGAAACGCGAAAAACTAAAAACATCGACTTTAGAAAATTCCCGGACCCCTAGAAAAATCGGAAATCGTCTCACGAATCCAATGACGCTAGCCAAATTGCCCTAGCTATGATATTTCCAAAGATATGGGCGAAAAACGGTACGAGCCCAAATCCGGGCCCGTTTAGCTCTGGGTGGCCCAGGAGCCGAGAAAAACGCGAAAAACTAAAAACATCGACTTTAGAAAATTCCCGGACCCCTAGAAAAATCGGAAATCGTCTCACGAATCCAATGACGCTAGCCAAATTGTCCTAGCTATGATATTTCCAACGATATAGGCGAAAAACGGTATGAGTCCAAATCCGGGCCCGTTTAGCTCTAGGAGGCCCATGAGCCGAGAAAAACGCGAAAAACTAAAAAAATCGACTTTAGGAAATTCCCGGACCCCTAGAAAAATCGGAACTCGTCTCCCGAATCCAATGGCGCCAACCAAATTGTCCTAGCTATGATATTTCCAAAGATATGGGCGAAAAACGGTATGCGTCGAAATCCGTGCACGTTTTGCTCTAGGAGGCCCAGGAGTCGAGAAAAACGCGAAAAACTAAAAAAATCGACTTTAGAAAATTCCCGGACCCCTAGAAAAATGGGAAATCGTCTCACGAATCCAATGGCGCCAGCCAAATAGTCCTAGCTATGATATTTCCAAAGATATGGGCGAAAAACGGTATGAGTCCAAATCCGGGGCCGTTTTGCTCTAGGAGGCCCAGGAGCCGAGAAAAACGCGAAAAACTAAAAAAATCGACTTTAGAAAATTCCCGGACCCCCAGAAAAATCGGAAATCGTCTCACGAATCCAATGGCGCCAGCCAAATTGTCCTAACTATAATATTTCCAAAGATATGGGCGAAAAACGGTATGAGTCCAAATCCGGGCCCGTTTTGCTCTAGGAGGCACAGGAGCCGAGAAAAACGCGAAAAACTAAACAAATCGACTTTAGAAAATTCCCGGACCCCTAGAAAAATGGGAAATCGTCTCACGAATCCAATGACGCTAGCCAAATTGCCCTAGCTATGATATTTCCAAAGATATGGGCGAAAAACGGTACGAGCCCAAATCCGGGCCCGTTTAGCTCTGGGTGGCCCAGGAGCCGAGAAAAACGCGAAAAACTAAAAACATCGACTTTAGAAAATTCCCGGACCCCTAGAAAAATCGGAAATCGTCTCACGAATCCAATGACGCTAGCCAAATTGTCCTAGCTATGATATTTCCAACGATATAGGCGAAAAACGGTATGAGTCCAAATCCGGGCCCGTTTAGCTCTAGGAGGCCCATGAGCCGAGAAAAACGCGAAAAACTAAAAAAATCGACTTTAGGAAATTCCCGGACCCCTAGAAAAATCGGAACTCGTCTCCCGAATCCAATGGCGCCAACCAAATTGTCCTAGCTATGATATTTCCAAAGATATGGGCGAAAAACGGTATGCGTCGAAATCCGTGCACGTTTTGCTCTAGGAGGCCCAGGAGTCGAGAAAAACGCGAAAAACTAAAAAAATCGACTTTAGAAAATTCCCGGACCCCTAGAAAAATGGGAAATCGTCTCACGAATCCAATGGCGCCAGCCAAATAGTCCTAGCTATGATATTTCCAAAGATATGGGCGAAAAACGGTATGAGTCCAAATCCGGGGCCGTTTTGCTCTAGGAGGCCCAGGAGCCGAGAAAAACGCGAAAAACTAAAAAAATCGACTTTCGAAAATTCCCGGACCCCCAGAAAAATCGGAAATCGTCTCACGAATCCAATGGCGCCAGCCAAATTGTCCTAACTATAATATTTCCAAAGATATGGGCGAAAAACGGTATGAGTCCAAATCCGGGCCCGTTTTGCTCTAGGAGGCCCAGGAGCCGAGAAAAACGCGAAAAACTAAACAAATCGACTTTAGAAAATTCCCGGACCCCTAGAAAAGTCGGAAATCGTCTCACGAATGCAATGGCGCCAGCCAAATTGTCCTAGCTATGATATTTCCAAAGATATGGGCGAAAAACGGTATGAGACCAAATCAGGGCCCGTTTTGCTGTAGGAGGCCCAGGAGCCGAGAAAAACGCGAAAAACTAAAAAAATCGACTTTAGAAAATTCCCGGACCCCTAGAAAAATGGGAAATCGTCTCACGAATCCAATGGCGCCAGCCAAATAGTCCTAGCTATGATATTTCCAAAGACATGGGCGAAAAACGGTACGAGCCCAAATCCGGGCCCGTCTAGCTCTGGGTGGCCCAGGAGCCGAGAAAAACGCGAAAAACTAAAAACATCGACTTTAGAAAATTCCCGGACCCCTAGAAAAATCGGAAATCGTCTCACGAATCCAATGGCGCTAGCCAAATTGTCCTACCTATAATATTTCCAACGATATAGGCGAAAAACGTTATGAGTCCAAATCCGGGCCCGTTTTGCCCTAGGAGGCCCAGGAGCCGAGAAAAACGCGAAAAACTAAAAAAATCGACTTTAGAAAATTCCCGGACCACTAGAAAAATCGGAAATCATCTCACGAATCCAATGGCGCCAGCCAAATTATCCTAGCTATGATATTTCCAACGATATAGGCGAAAAACGGTATGAGTCCAAATCCGGGCCCGTTTTGCTCTAGGAGGCCCAGGAGCCGAGAAAAACGCGAAAAACTAAAAAAATCGACTTTAGAAAATTCCCGGACCCCTAGAAAAATCGGAAATCGTCTCACGAATCCAATGGCGCCAGCCAAATTATCCTAGCTATGATATTTCCAACTATATAGGCGAAAAACGGTATGAGTCCAAATCCGGGCCCGTTTAGCTCTGGGTGGCCCAGGAGCCGAGAAAAACGCGAAAAACTAAAAACATCGACTTTAGAAAATTCCGGACCCCTAGAAAAATCGGAAATCGTCTCACGAATCCAATGACGCCAGCCAAATTATCCTAGCTATGATATTTCCAACGATATAGGCGAAAAACGGTATGAGTCCAAATCCGGGCCCGTTTTGCTCTAGGAGGCCCAGGAGCCGAGAAAAACGCGAAAAACTAAAAAAATCGACTTTAGAAAATTCCCGGACCCCTAGAAAAATGGGAAATCGTCTTACGAATCCAATGGCGCCAGCCAAATAGTCCTAGCTATGATATTTCCAAAGACATGGGCGAAAAACGGTACGAGCCCAAATCCGGGCCCGTTTAGCTCTGAGTGGCCCAGGAGCCGAGAGAAACGCGAAAAACTAAAAACATCGACTTTAGAAAATTCCCGGACCCCTAGAAAAATCGGAAATCGTCTCACGAATCCAATGACGCTAGCCAAATTCTCCTAGCTATGATATTTCCAACGATATAGGCGAAAAACGGTATGAGTCCAAATCCGGGCCCGTTTAGCTCTAGGAGGCCCATGAGCCGAGAAAAACGCGAAAAACTAAAAAAATCGACTTTAGGAAATTCCCGGACCCCTAGAAAAATCGGAACTCGTCTCCCGAATCCAATGGCGCCAACCAAATTGTCCTAGCTATGATATTTCCAAAGATATGGGCGAAAAACGGTATGCGTCGAAATCCGTGCACGTTTTGCTCTAGGAGGCCCAGGAGTCGAGAAAAACGCTAAAAACTAAAAAAATCGACTTTAGAAAATTCCCGGACCCCTAGAAAAATGGGAAATCGTCTCACGAATCCAATGGCGCCAGCCAAATAGTCCTAGCTATGATATTTCCAAAGATATAGGCGAAAAACGGTATGAGTCCAAATCCGGGGCCGTTTTGCTCTAGGAGGCCCAGGAGCCGAGAAAAACGCGAAAAACTAAAAAAATCGACTTTAGAAAATTCCCGGACCTCCAGAAAAATCGGAAATCGTCTCACGAATCCAATGGCGCCAGCCAAATTGTCCTGACTATAATATTTCCAAAGATATGGGCGAAAAACGGTATGAGTCCAAATCCGGGCCCGTTTTGCTCTAGGAGGCCCAGGAGCCGAGAAAAACGCGAAAAACTAAACAAATCGACTTTAGAAAATTCCCGGACCCCTAGAAAAGTCGGAAATCGTCTCACGAATGCAATGGCGCCAGCCAAATTGTCCTAGCTATGATATTTCCAAAGATATGGGCGAAAAACGGTATGAGTCCAAATCCGGGCCCGTTTTAGTCTAGGAGGCCCATGAGCCGAGAAAAACGCGAAAAACTAAAAAAATCGACTTTAGAAAATTCCCGGACCCCTAGAAAAATCGGAAATCGTCTCACGAATGCAATGGCGCCAGCCAAATTGTCCTAGCTATGATATTTCCAAAGACATGGGCGAAAAACGGTACGAGCCCAAATCCGGGCCCGTTTAGCTCTGGGTGGCCCAGGAGCCGAGAAAAACGCGAAAAACTAAAAACATCGACTTGAGAAAATTCCCGGACCCCTAGAAAAATCGGAAATCATCTCACGAATCCAATGGCGCCAGCCAAATTGTCCTAGCTATGATATTTCCAAAGATATGGGCGAAAAACGGTATGAGACCAAATCAGGGCCCGTTTTGCTGTAGGAGGCCCAGGAGCCGAGAAAAACGCGAAAAACTAAAAAAATCGACTTTAAAAAATTCCCGGACCCCTAGAAAAATGGGAAATCGTCTCACGAATCCAATGGCGCCAGCCAAATAGTCCTAGCTATGATATTTCCAAAGACATGGGCGAAAAACGGTACGAGCCCAAATCCGGGCCCGTCTAGCTCTGGGTGGCCCAGGAGCCGAGAAAAACGCGAAAAACTAAAAACATCGACTTTAGAAAATTCCCGGACCCCTAGAAAAATCGGAAATCGTCTCACGAATCCAATGGCGCTAGCCAAATTGTCCTACCTATAATATTTCCAACGATATAGGCGAAAAACGTTATGAGTCCAAATCCGGGCCCGTTTTGCCCTAGGAGGCCCAGGAGCCGAGAAAAACGCGAAAAACTAAAAAAATCGACTTTAGAAAATTCCCGGACCCCTAGAAAAATGGGAAATCGTCTCACGAATCCAATGGCGCCAGCCAAATAGTCCTAGCTGTGATATTTCCAAAGACATGGGCGAAAAACGGTACGAGCCCAAATCCGGGCCCGTTTAGCTCTGGGGGGCCCAGGAGCCGCGAAAAACGCGAAAAACTAAAAACATCGACTTTAGAAAATTCCCGGACCCCTAGAAAAATCGGAAATCGTCTCACGAATCCAATGGCGCCAGCCAAATTATCCTAGCTATGATATTTCCAACGATATAGGCGAAAAACGGTATGAGTCCAAATCCGGGCCCGTTTAGCTCTGGGTGGCCCAGGAGCCGAGAAAAACGCGAAAAACTAAAAACATCGACTTTAGAAAATTCCCGGACCCCTGGAAAAATGGGAAATCGTCTCACGAATCCAATGACGCTAGCTAAATTTTCCTAGCTATGATATTTCCAACGATATAGGCGAAAAACGCTATGAGTCCAAATCCGGGCCCGTTTAGCTCTAGGAGGCCCATGAGCCGAGAAAAACGCGAAAAACTAAAAAAATCGACTTTAGGAAATTCCCGGACCCCTAGAAAAATCGGAACTCGTCTCCCGAATCCAATGGCGCCAACCAAATTGTCCTAGCTATGATATTTCCAAAGATATGGGCGAAAAACGGTATGCGTCGAAATCCGGGCACGTTTTGCTCTAGGAGGCCCAGGAGTCGAGAAAAACGCGAAAAACTAAAAAAATCGACTTTAGAAAATTCCCGGACCCCTAGAAAAATGGGAAATCGTCTCACGAATCCAATGGCGCCAGCCAAATAGTCCTAGCTATGATATTTCCAAAGATATGGGCGAAAAACGGTATGAGTCCAAATCCGGGGCCGTTTTGCTCTAGGAGGCCCAGGAGCCGAGAAAAACGCGAAAAACTAAAAAAATCGACTTTAGAAAATTCCCGGACCCCCAGAAAAATCGGAAATCGTCTCACGAATCCAATGGCGCCAGCCAAATTGTCCTAACTATAATATTTCCAAAGATATGGGCGAAAAACGGTATGAGTCCAAATCCGGGCCCGTTTTGCTCTAGGAGGCCCAGGAGCCGAGAAAAACGCGAAAAACTAAACAAATCGACTTTAGAAAATTCCCGGACCCCTAGAAAAGTCGGAAATCGTCTCACGAATGCAATGGCGCCAGCCAAATTGTCCTAGCTATGATATTTCCAAAGATATGGGCGAAAAACGGTATGAGTCCAAATCCGGGCCCGTTTTAGTCTAGGAGGCCCATGAGCCGAGAAAAACGCGAAAAACTAAAAAAATCGACTTTAGAAAATTCCCGGACCCCTAGAAAAATCGGAAATCGTCTCACGAATGCAAT
Source organism: Diachasmimorpha longicaudata (assembly GCF_034640455.1). Lineage (NCBI taxonomy): Eukaryota > Metazoa > Arthropoda > Insecta > Hymenoptera > Braconidae > Diachasmimorpha > Diachasmimorpha longicaudata. The sequence continues at coordinate 3,380,195 of NC_087228.1, read as the reverse complement.
GGCGCCAGCCAAATTGTCCTAGCTATGATATTTCCAAAGACATGGGCGAAAAACGGTACGAGCCCAAATCCGGGCCCGTTTAGCTCTGGGTGGCCCAGGAGCCGAGAAAAACGCGAAAAACTAAAAACATCGACTTGAGAAAATTCCCGGACCCCTAGAAAAATCGGAAATCATCTCACGAATCCAATGGCGCCAGCCAAATTGTCCTAGCTATGATATTTCCAAAGATATGGGCGAAAAACGGTATGAGACCAAATCAGGGCCCGTTTTGCTGTAGGAGGCCCAGGAGCCCAGAAAAACGCGAAAAACTAAAAAAATCGACTTTAGAAAATTCCCGGACCCCTAGAAAAATGGGAAATCGTCTCACGAATCCAATGGTGCCAGCCAAATAGTCCTAGCTCTGATATTTCCAAAGATATGGGCGAAAAACGGTATGAGTCCAAATCCGGGGCCGTTTTGCTCTAGGAGGCCCAGGAGCCGAGAAAAACGCGAAAAACTAAAAAAATCGACTTTAGAAAATTCCCGGACCCCCAGAAAAATCGGAAATCGTCTCACGAATGCAATGGCGCCAGCCAAATTGTCCTAGCTATGATATTTCCAAAGACATGGGCGAAAAACGGTACGAGCCCAAATCCGGGCCCGTTTAGCTCTGGGTGGCCCAGGAGCCGAGAAAAACGCGAAAAACTAAAAACATCGACTTTAGAAAATTCCCGGACCCCTAAAAAAATCGGAAATCGTCTCACGAATCCAATGCCGCTAGCCAAATTGTCCTAGCTATGATATTTCCAAAGACATGGGCGAAAAACGGTACGAGCCCAAATCCGGGCCCGTCTAGCTCTGGGTGGCCCAGGAGCCGAGAAAAACGCGAAAAACTAAAAACATCGACTTTAGAAAATTCCCGGACCCCTAGAAAAATCGGAAATCGTCTCACGAATCCAATGGCGCTAGCCAAATTGTCCTACCTATAATATTTCCAACGATATAGGCGAAAAACGTTATGAGTCCAAATCCGGGCCCGTTTTGCCCTAGGAGGCCCAGGAGCCGAGAAAAACGCGAAAAACTAAAAAAATCGACTTTAGAAAATTCCCGGACCACTAGAAAAATCGGAAATCATCTCACGAATCCAATGGCGCCAGCCAAATTATCCTAGCTATGATATTTCCAACGATATAGGCGAAAAACGGTATGAGTCCAAATCCGGGCCCGTTTTGCTCTAGGAGGCCCAGGAGCCGAGAAAAACGCGAAAAACTAAAAAAATCGACTTTAGAAAATTCCCGGACCCCTAGAAAAATCGGAAATCGTCTCACGAATCCAATGGCGCCAGCCAAATTATCCTAGCTATGATATTTCCAACTATATAGGCGAAAAACGGTATGAGTCCAAATCCGGGCCCGTTTAGCTCTGGGTGGCCCAGGAGCCGAGAAAAACGCGAAAAACTAAAAACATCGACTTTAGAAAATTCCGGACCCCTAGAAAAATCGGAAATCGTCTCACGAATCCAATGACGCCAGCCAAATTATCCTAGCTATGATATTTCCAACGATATAGGCGAAAAACGGTATGAGTCCAAATCCGGGCCCGTTTTGCTCTAGGAGGCCCAGGAGCCGAGAAAAACGCGAAAAACTAAAAAAATCGACTTTAGAAAATTCCCGGACCCCTAGAAAAATGGGAAATCGTCTTACGAATCCAATGGCGCCAGCCAAATAGTCCTAGCTATGATATTTCCAAAGACATGGGCGAAAAACGGTACGAGCCCAAATCCGGGCCCGTTTAGCTCTGAGTGGCCCAGGAGCCGAGAGAAACGCGAAAAACTAAAAACATCGACTTTAGAAAATTCCCGGACCCCTAGAAAAATCGGAAATCGTCTCACGAATCCAATGACGCTAGCCAAATTCTCCTAGCTATGATATTTCCAACGATATAGGCGAAAAACGGTATGAGTCCAAATCCGGGCCCGTTTAGCTCTAGGAGGCCCATGAGCCGAGAAAAACGCGAAAAACTAAAAAAATCGACTTTAGGAAATTCCCGGACCCCTAGAAAAATCGGAACTCGTCTCCCGAATCCAATGGCGCCAACCAAATTGTCCTAGCTATGATATTTCCAAAGATATGGGCGAAAAACGGTATGCGTCGAAATCCGTGCACGTTTTGCTCTAGGAGGCCCAGGAGTCGAGAAAAACGCTAAAAACTAAAAAAATCGACTTTAGAAAATTCCCGGACCCCTAGAAAAATGGGAAATCGTCTCACGAATCCAATGGCGCCAGCCAAATAGTCCTAGCTATGATATTTCCAAAGATATAGGCGAAAAACGGTATGAGTCCAAATCCGGGGCCGTTTTGCTCTAGGAGGCCCAGGAGCCGAGAAAAACGCGAAAAACTAAAAAAATCGACTTTAGAAAATTCCCGGACCTCCAGAAAAATCGGAAATCGTCTCACGAATCCAATGGCGCCAGCCAAATTGTCCTGACTATAATATTTCCAAAGATATGGGCGAAAAACGGTATGAGTCCAAATCCGGGCCCGTTTTGCTCTAGGAGGCCCAGGAGCCGAGAAAAACGCGAAAAACTAAACAAATCGACTTTAGAAAATTCCCGGACCCCTAGAAAAGTCGGAAATCGTCTCACGAATGCAATGGCGCCAGCCAAATTGTCCTAGCTATGATATTTCCAAAGATATGGGCGAAAAACGGTATGAGTCCAAATCCGGGCCCGTTTTAGTCTAGGAGGCCCATGAGCCGAGAAAAACGCGAAAAACTAAAAAAATCGACTTTAGAAAATTCCCGGACCCCTAGAAAAATCGGAAATCGTCTCACGAATGCAATGGCGCCAGCCAAATTGTCCTAGCTATGATATTTCCAAAGACATGGGCGAAAAACGGTACGAGCCCAAATCCGGGCCCGTTTAGCTCTGGGTGGCCCAGGAGCCGAGAAAAACGCGAAAAACTAAAAACATCGACTTGAGAAAATTCCCGGACCCCTAGAAAAATCGGAAATCATCTCACGAATCCAATGGCGCCAGCCAAATTGTCCTAGCTATGATATTTCCAAAGATATGGGCGAAAAACGGTATGAGACCAAATCAGGGCCCGTTTTGCTGTAGGAGGCCCAGGAGCCGAGAAAAACGCGAAAAACTAAAAAAATCGACTTTAAAAAATTCCCGGACCCCTAGAAAAATGGGAAATCGTCTCACGAATCCAATGGCGCCAGCCAAATAGTCCTAGCTATGATATTTCCAAAGACATGGGCGAAAAACGGTACGAGCCCAAATCCGGGCCCGTCTAGCTCTGGGTGGCCCAGGAGCCGAGAAAAACGCGAAAAACTAAAAACATCGACTTTAGAAAATTCCCGGACCCCTAGAAAAATCGGAAATCGTCTCACGAATCCAATGGCGCTAGCCAAATTGTCCTACCTATAATATTTCCAACGATATAGGCGAAAAACGTTATGAGTCCAAATCCGGGCCCGTTTTGCCCTAGGAGGCCCAGGAGCCGAGAAAAACGCGAAAAACTAAAAAAATCGACTTTAGAAAATTCCCGGACCCCTAGAAAAATGGGAAATCGTCTCACGAATCCAATGGCGCCAGCCAAATAGTCCTAGCTGTGATATTTCCAAAGACATGGGCGAAAAACGGTACGAGCCCAAATCCGGGCCCGTTTAGCTCTGGGGGGCCCAGGAGCCGCGAAAAACGCGAAAAACTAAAAACATCGACTTTAGAAAATTCCCGGACCCCTAGAAAAATCGGAAATCGTCTCACGAATCCAATGGCGCCAGCCAAATTATCCTAGCTATGATATTTCCAACGATATAGGCGAAAAACGGTATGAGTCCAAATCCGGGCCCGTTTAGCTCTGGGTGGCCCAGGAGCCGAGAAAAACGCGAAAAACTAAAAACATCGACTTTAGAAAATTCCCGGACCCCTGGAAAAATGGGAAATCGTCTCACGAATCCAATGACGCTAGCTAAATTTTCCTAGCTATGATATTTCCAACGATATAGGCGAAAAACGCTATGAGTCCAAATCCGGGCCCGTTTAGCTCTAGGAGGCCCATGAGCCGAGAAAAACGCGAAAAACTAAAAAAATCGACTTTAGGAAATTCCCGGACCCCTAGAAAAATCGGAACTCGTCTCCCGAATCCAATGGCGCCAACCAAATTGTCCTAGCTATGATATTTCCAAAGATATGGGCGAAAAACGGTATGCGTCGAAATCCGGGCACGTTTTGCTCTAGGAGGCCCAGGAGTCGAGAAAAACGCGAAAAACTAAAAAAATCGACTTTAGAAAATTCCCGGACCCCTAGAAAAATGGGAAATCGTCTCACGAATCCAATGGCGCCAGCCAAATAGTCCTAGCTATGATATTTCCAAAGATATGGGCGAAAAACGGTATGAGTCCAAATCCGGGGCCGTTTTGCTCTAGGAGGCCCAGGAGCCGAGAAAAACGCGAAAAACTAAAAAAATCGACTTTAGAAAATTCCCGGACCCCCAGAAAAATCGGAAATCGTCTCACGAATCCAATGGCGCCAGCCAAATTGTCCTAACTATAATATTTCCAAAGATATGGGCGAAAAACGGTATGAGTCCAAATCCGGGCCCGTTTTGCTCTAGGAGGCCCAGGAGCCGAGAAAAACGCGAAAAACTAAACAAATCGACTTTAGAAAATTCCCGGACCCCTAGAAAAGTCGGAAATCGTCTCACGAATGCAATGGCGCCAGCCAAATTGTCCTAGCTATGATATTTCCAAAGATATGGGCGAAAAACGGTATGAGTCCAAATCCGGGCCCGTTTTAGTCTAGGAGGCCCATGAGCCGAGAAAAACGCGAAAAACTAAAAAAATCGACTTTAGAAAATTCCCGGACCCCTAGAAAAATCGGAAATCGTCTCACGAATGCAATGGCGCCAGCCAAATTGTCCTAGCTATGATATTTCCAAAGACATGGGCGAAAAACGGTACGAGCCCAAATCCGGGCCCGTTTAGCTCTGGGTGGCCCAGGAGCCGAGAAAAACGCGAAAAACTAAAAACATCGACTTGAGAAAATTCCCGGACCCCTAGAAAAATCGGAAATCATCTCACGAATCCAATGGCGCCAGCCAAATTGTCCTAGCTATGATATTTCCAAAGATATGGGCGAAAAACGGTATGAGACCAAATCAGGGCCCGTTTTGCTGTAGGAGGCCCAGGAGCCCAGAAAAACGCGAAAAACTAAAAAAATCGACTTTAGAAAATTCCCGGACCCCTAGAAAAATGGGAAATCGTCTCACGAATCCAATGGTGCCAGCCAAATAGTCCTAGCTCTGATATTTCCAAAGATATGGGCGAAAAACGGTATGAGTCCAAATCCGGGGCCGTTTTGCTCTAGGAGGCCCAGGAGCCGAGAAAAACGCGAAAAACTAAAAAAATCGACTTTAGAAAATTCCCGGACCCCCAGAAAAATCGGAAATCGTCTCACGAATGCAATGGCGCCAGCCAAATTGTCCTAGCTATGATATTTCCAAAGACATGGGCAAAAACGGTACGAGCCCAAATCCGGGCCCGTTTAGCTCTGGGTGGCCCAGGAGCCGAGAAAAACGCGAAAAACTAAAAACATCGACTTTAGAAAATTCCCGGACCCCTAAAAAAATCGGAAATCGTCTCACGAATCCAATGCCGCTAGCCAAATTGTCCTAACTATAATATTTCCAAAGATATGGGCGAAAAACGGTATGAGTCCAAATCCGGGGCCGTTTTGCTCTAGGAGGCCCAGGAGCCGAGAAAAACGCGAAAAACTAAAAAAATCGACTTTAGAAAATTCCCGGACCCCCAGAAAAATCGGAAATCGTCTCACGAATCCAATGGCGCCAGCCAAATTGTCCTAACTATAATATTTCCAAAGATATGGGCGAAAAACGGTATGAGTCCAAATCCGGGCCCGTTTTGCTCTAGGAGGCCCAGGAGCCGAGAAAAACGCGAAAAACTAAACAAATCGACTTTAGAAAATTCCCGGACCCCTAGAAAAGTCGGAAATCGTCTCACGAATGCAATGGCGCCAGCCAAATTGTCCTAGCTATGATATTTCCAAAGATATGGGCGAAAAACGGTATGAGTCCAAATCCGGGCCCGTTTTAGTCTAGGAGGCCCATGAGCCGAGAAAAACGCGAAAAACTAAAAAAATCGACTTTAGAAAATTCCCGGACCCCTAGAAAAATCGGAAATCGTCTCACGAATGCAATGGCGCCAGCCAAATTGTCCTAGCTATGATATTTCCAAAGACATGGGCGAAAAACGGTACGAGCCCAAATCCGGGCCCGTTTAGCTCTGGGTGGCCCAGGAGCCGAGAAAAACGCGAAAAACTAAAAACATCGACTTGAGAAAATTCCCGGACCCCTAGAAAAATCGGAAATCATCTCACGAATCCAATGGCGCCAGCCAAATTGTCCTAGCTATGATATTTCCAAAGATATGGGCGAAAAACGGTATGAGACCAAATCAGGGCCCGTTTTGCTGTAGGAGGCCCAGGAGCCCAGAAAAACGCGAAAAACTAAAAAAATCGACTTTAGAAAATTCCCGGACCCCTAGAAAAATGGGAAATCGTCTCACGAATCCAATGGTGCCAGCCAAATAGTCCTAGCTATGATATTTCCAAAGATATGGGCGAAAAACGGTATGAGTCCAAATCCGGGGCCGTTTTGCTCTAGGAGGCCCAGGAGCCGAGAAAAACGCGAAAAACTAAAAAAATCGACTTTAGAAAATTCCCGGACCCCCAGAAAAATCGGAAATCGTCTCACGAATGCAATGGCGCCAGCCAAATTGTCCTAGCTATGATATTTCCAAAGACATGGGCGAAAAACGGTACGAGCCCAAATCCGGGCCCGTTTAGCTCTGGGTGGCCCAGGAGCCGAGAAAAACGCGAAAAACTAAAAACATCGACTTTAGAAAATTCCCGGACCCCTAAAAAAATCGGAAATCGTCTCACGAATCCAATGCCGCTAGCCAAATTGTCCTAACTATAATATTTCCAAAGACATGGGCGAAAAACGGTACGAGCCCAAATCCGGGCCCGTTTAGCTCTGGGTGGCCCAGGAGCCGAGAAAAACGCGAAAAACTAAAAACATCGACTTTAGAAAATTCCCGGACCCCTAGAAAAGTCGGAAATCGTCTCACGAATGCAATGGCGCCAGCCAAATTGTCCTAGCTATGATATTTCCAAAGATATGGGCGAAAAACGGTATGAGTCCAAATCCGGGCCCGTTTTAGTCTAGGAGGCCCATGAGCCGAGAAAAACGCGAAAAACTAAAAAAATCGACTTTAGAAAATTCCCGGACCCCTAGAAAAATCGGAAATCGTCTCACGAATGCAATGGCGCCAGCCAAATTGTCCTAGCTATGATATTTCCAAAGACATGGGCGAAAAACGGTACGAGCCCAAATCCGGGCCCGTTTAGCTCTGGGTGGCCCAGGAGCCGAGAAAAACGCGAAAAACTAAAAACATCGACTTTAGAAAATTCCCGGACCACTAGAAAAATCGGAAATCATCTCACGAATCCAATGGCGCCAGCCAAATTGTCCTAGCTATGATATTTCCAAAGATATGGGCGAAAAACGGTATGAGACCAAATCAGGGCCCGTTTTGCTGTAGGAGGCCCAGGAGCCGAGAAAAACGCGAAAAACTAAAAAAATCGACTTTAGAAAATTCCCGGACCCCTAGAAAAATCGGAAATCGTCTCACGAATCCAATGCCGCTAGCCAAATTATCCTAGCTATGATATTTCCAACGATATAGGCGAAAAACGGTATGAGTCCAAATCCGGGCCCGTTTTGCTCTAGGAGGCCCAGGAGCCGAGAAAAACGCGAAAAACTAAAAAAATCGACTTTAGAAAATTCCCGGACCCCTAGAAAAATCGGAAATCGTCTCACGAATCCAATGGCGCCAGCCAAATTATCCTAGCTATGATATTTCCAACTATATAGGCGAAAAACGGTATGAGTCCAAATCCGGGCCCGTTTAGCTCTGGGTGGCCCAGGAGCCGAGAAAAACGCGAAAAACTAAAAACATCGACTTTAGAAAATTCCGGACCCCTAGAAAAATCGGAAATCGTCTCACGAATCCAATGACGCCAGCCAAATTATCCTAGCTATGATATTTCCAAAGACATGGGCGAAAAACGGTACGAGCCCAAATCCGGGCCCGTTTAGCTCTGGGTGGCCCAGGAGCCGAGAAAAACGCGAAAAACTAAAAACATCGACTTGAGAAAATTCCCGGACCCCTAGAAAAATCGGAAATCATCTCACGAATCCAATGGCGCCAGCCAAATTGTCCTAGCTATGATATTTCCAAAGATATGGGCGAAAAACGGTATGAGACCAAATCAGGGCCCGTTTTGCTGTAGGAGGCCCAGGAGCCGAGAAAAACGCGAAAAACTAAAAAAATCGACTTTAAAAAATTCCCGGACCCCTAGAAAAATGGGAAATCGTCTCACGAATCCAATGGCGCCAGCCAAATAGTCCTAGCTATGATATTTCCAAAGACATGGGCGAAAAACGGTACGAGCCCAAATCCGGGCCCGTCTAGCTCTGGGTGGCCCAGGAGCCGAGAAAAACGCGAAAAACTAAAAACATCGACTTTAGAAAATTCCCGGACCCCTAGAAAAATCGGAAATCGTCTCACGAATCCAATGGCGCTAGCCAAATTGTCCTACCTATAATATTTCCAACGATATAGGCGAAAAACGTTATGAGTCCAAATACGGGCCCGTTTTGCCCTAGGAGGCCCAGGAGCCGAGAAAAACGCGAAAAACTAAAAAAATCGACTTTAGAAAATTCCCGGACCCCTAGAAAAATGGGAAATCGTCTCACGAATCCAATGGCGCCAGCCAAATAGTCCTAGCTATGATATTTCCAAAGACATGGGCGAAAAACGGTACGAGCCCAAATCCGGGCCCGTTTAGCTCTGGGGGGCCCAGGAGCCGCGAAAAACGCGAAAAACTAAAAACATCGACTTTAGAAAATTCCCGGACCCCTAGAAAAATCGGAAATCGTCTCACGAATCCAATGGCGCCAGCCAAATTATCCTAGCTATGATATTTCCAACGATATAGGCGAAAAACGGTATGAGTCCAAATCCGGGCCCGTTTAGCTCTGGGTGGCCCAGGAGCCGAGAAAAACGCGAAAAACTAAAAACATCGACTTTAGAAAATTCCCGGACCCCTGGAAAAATGGGAAATCGTCTCACGAATCCAATGACGCTAGCTAAATTTTCCTAGCTATGATATTTCCAACGATATAGGCGAAAAACGCTATGAGTCCAAATCCGGGCCCGTTTAGCTCTAGGAGGCCCATGAGCCGAGAAAAACGCGAAAAACTAAAAAAATCGACTTTAGGAAATTCCCGGACCCCTAGAAAAATCGGAACTCGTCTCCCGAATCCAATGGCGCCAACCAAATTGTCCTAGCTATGATATTTCCAAAGATATGGGCGAAAAACGGTATGCGTCGAAATCCGGGCACGTTTTGCTCTAGGAGGCCCAGGAGTCGAGAAAAACGCGAAAAACTAAAAAAATCGACTTTAGAAAATTCCCGGACCCCTAGAAAAATGGGAAATCGTCTCACGAATCCAATGGCGCCAGCCAAATAGTCCTAGCTATGATATTTCCAAAGATATGGGCGAAAAACGGTATGAGTCCAAATCCGGGGCCGTTTTGCTCTAGGAGGCCCAGGAGCCGAGAAAAACGCGAAAAACTAAAAAAATCGACTTTAGAAAATTCCCGGACCCCCAGAAAAATCGGAAATCGTCTCACGAATCCAATGGCGCCAGCCAAATTGTCCTAACTATAATATTTCCAAAGATATGGGCGAAAAACGGTATGAGTCCAAATCCGGGCCCGTTTTGCTCTAGGAGGCCCAGGAGCCGAGAAAAACGCGAAAAACTAAACAAATCGACTTTAGAAAATTCCCGGACCCCTAGAAAAGTCGGAAATCGTCTCACGAATGCAATGGCGCCAGCCAAATTGTCCTAGCTATGATATTTCCAAAGATATGGGCGAAAAACGGTATGAGTCCAAATCCGGGCCCGTTTTAGTCTAGGAGGCCCATGAGCCGAGAAAAACGCGAAAAACTAAAAAAATCGACTTTAGAAAATTCCCGGACCCCTAGAAAAATCGGAAATCGTCTCACGAATGCAATGGCGCCAGCCAAATTGTCCTAGCTATGATATTTCCAAAGACATGGGCGAAAAACGGTACGAGCCCAAATCCGGGCCCGTTTAGCTCTGGGTGGCCCAGGAGCCGAGAAAAACGCGAAAAACTAAAAACATCGACTTGAGAAAATTCCCGGACCCCTAGAAAAATCGGAAATCATCTCACGAATCCAATGGCGCCAGCCAAATTGTCCTAGCTATGATATTTCCAAAGATATGGGCGAAAAACGGTATGAGACCAAATCAGGGCCCGTTTTGCTGTAGGAGGCCCAGGAGCCCAGAAAAACGCGAAAAACTAAAAAAATCGACTTTAGAAAATTCCCGGACCCCTAGAAAAATGGGAAATCGTCTCACGAATCCAATGGTGCCAGCCAAATAGTCCTAGCTCTGATATTTCCAAAGATATGGGCGAAAAACGGTATGAGTCCAAATCCGGGGCCGTTTTGCTCTAGGAGGCCCAGGAGCCGAGAAAAACGCGAAAAACTAAAAAAATCGACTTTAGAAAATTCCCGGACCCCCAGAAAAATCGGAAATCGTCTCACGAATGCAATGGCGCCAGCCAAATTGTCCTAGCTATGATATTTCCAAAGACATGGGCGAAAAACGGTACGAGCCCAAATCCGGGCCCGTTTAGCTCTGGGTGGCCCAGGAGCCGAGAAAAACGCGAAAAACTAAAAACATCGACTTTAGAAAATTCCCGGACCCCTAAAAAAATCGGAAATCGTCTCACGAATCCAATGCCGCTAGCCAAATTGTCCTAACTATAATATTTCCAAAGATATGGGCGAAAAACGGTATGAGTCCAAATCCGGGGCCGTTTTGCTCTAGGAGGCCCAGGAGCCGAGAAAAACGCGAAAAACTAAAAAAATCGACTTTAGAAAATTCCCGGACCCCCAGAAAAATCGGAAATCGTCTCACGAATCCAATGGCGCCAGCCAAATTGTCCTAACTATAATATTTCCAAAGATATGGGCGAAAAACGGTATGAGTCCAAATCCGGGCCCGTTTTGCTCTAGGAGGCCCAGGAGCCGAGAAAAACGCGAAAAACTAAACAAATCGACTTTAGAAAATTCCCGGACCCCTAGAAAAGTCGGAAATCGTCTCACGAATGCAATGGCGCCAGCCAAATTGTCCTAGCTATGATATTTCCAAAGATATGGGCGAAAAACGGTATGAGTCCAAATCCGGGCCCGTTTTAGTCTAGGAGGCCCATGAGCCGAGAAAAACGCGAAAAACTAAAAAAATCGACTTTAGAAAATTCCCGGACCCCTAGAAAAATCGGAAATCGTCTCACGAATGCAATGGCGCCAGCCAAATTGTCCTAGCTATGATATTTCCAAAGACATGGGCGAAAAACGGTACGAGCCCAAATCCGGGCCCGTTTAGCTCTGGGTGGCCCAGGAGCCGAGAAAAACGCGAAAAACTAAAAACATCGACTTGAGAAAATTCCCGGACCCCTAGAAAAATCGGAAATCATCTCACGAATCCAATGGCGCCAGCCAAATTGTCCTAGCTATGATATTTCCAAAGATATGGGCGAAAAACGGTATGAGACCAAATCAGGGCCCGTTTTGCTGTAGGAGGCCCAGGAGCCCAGAAAAACGCGAAAAACTAAAAAAATCGACTTTAGAAAATTCCCGGACCCCTAGAAAAATGGGAAATCGTCTCACGAATCCAATGGTGCCAGCCAAATAGTCCTAGCTATGATATTTCCAAAGATATGGGCGAAAAACGGTATGAGTCCAAATCCGGGGCCGTTTTGCTCTAGGAGGCCCAGGAGCCGAGAAAAACGCGAAAAACTAAAAAAATCGACTTTAGAAAATTCCCGGACCTCCAGAAAAATCGGAAATCGTCTCACGAATGCAATGGCGCCAGCCAAATTGTCCTAGCTATGATATTTCCAAAGACATGGGCGAAAAACGGTACGAGCCCAAATCCGGGCCCGTTTAGCTCTGGGTGGCCCAGGAGCCGAGAAAAACGCGAAAAACTAAAAACATCGACTTTAGAAAATTCCCGGACCCCTAAAAAAATCGGAAATCGTCTCACGAATCCAATGCCGCTAGCCAAATTGTCCTAACTATAATATTTCCAAAGACATGGGCGAAAAACGGTACGAGCCCAAATCCGGGCCCGTTTAGCTCTGGGTGGCCCAGGAGCCGAGAAAAACGCGAAAAACTAAAAACATCGACTTTAGAAAATTCCCGGACCACTAGAAAAATCGGAAATCATCTCACGAATCCAATGGCGCCAGCCAAATTGTCCTAGCTATGATATTTCCAAAGATATGGGCGAAAAACGGTATGAGACCAAATCAGGGCCCGTTTTGCTGTAGGAGGCCCAGGAGCCGAGAAAAACGCGAAAAACTAAAAAAATCGACTTTAGAAAATTCCCGGACCCCTAGAAAAATCGGAAATCGTCTCACGAATGCAATGGCGCCAGCCAAATTGTCCTAGCTATGATATTTCCAAAGACGGGCGAAAAACGGTACGAGCCCAAATCCGGGCCCGTTTAGCTCTGGGTGGCCCAGGAGCCGAGAAAAACGCGAAAAACTAAAAACATCGACTTTAGAAAATTCCCGGACCCCTAGAAAAATCGGAAATCGTCTCACGAATCCAATGCCGCTAGCCAAATTGTCCTAACTATAATATTTCCAAAGACATGGGCGAAAAACGGTACGAGCCCAAATCCGGGCCCGTTTAGCTCTGGGTGGCCCAGGAGCCGAGAAAAACGCGAAAAACTAAAAACATCGACTTTAGAAAATTCCCGGACCACTAGAAAAATCGGAAATCATCTCACGAATCCAATGGCGCCAGCCAAATTGTCCTAGCTATGATATTTCCAAAGATATGGGCGAAAAACGGTATGAGACCAAATCAGGGCCCGTTTTGCTGTAGGAGGCCCAGGAGCCGAGAAAAACGCGAAAAACTAAAAAAATCGACTTTAGAAAATTCCCGGACCCCTAGAAAAATCGGAAATCGTCTCACGAATCCAATGCCGCTAGCCAAATTATCCTAGCTATGATATTTCCAACGATATAGGCGAAAAACGGTATGAGTCCAAATCCGGGCCCGTTTTGCTCTAGGAGGCCCAGGAGCCGAGAAAAACGCGAAAAACTAAAAAAATCGACTTTAGAAAATTCCCGGACCCCTAGAAAAATCGGAAATCGTCTCACGAATCCAATGGCGCCAGCCAAATTATCCTAGCTATGATATTTCCAACTATATAGGCGAAAAACGGTATGAGTCCAAATCCGGGCCCGTTTAGCTCTGGGTGGCCCAGGAGCCGAGAAAAACGCGAAAAACTAAAAACATCGACTTTAGAAAATTCCGGACCCCTAGAAAAATCGGAAATCGTCTCACGAATCCAATGACGCCAGCCAAATTATCCTAGCTATGATATTTCCAAAGACATGGGCGAAAAACGGTACGAGCCCAAATCCGGGCCCGTTTAGCTCTGGGTGGCCCAGGAGCCGAGAAAAACGCGAAAAACTAAAAACATCGACTTGAGAAAATTCCCGGACCCCTAGAAAAATCGGAAATCATCTCACGAATCCAATGGCGCCAGCCAAATTGTCCTAGCTATGATATTTCCAAAGATATGGGCGAAAAACGGTATGAGACCAAATCAGGGCCCGTTTTGCTGTAGGAGGCCCAGGAGCCGAGAAAAACGCGAAAAACTAAAAAAATCGACTTTAAAAAATTCCCGGACCCCTAGAAAAATGGGAAATCGTCTCACGAATCCAATGGCGCCAGCCAAATAGTCCTAGCTATGATATTTCCAAAGACATGGGCGAAAAACGGTACGAGCCCAAATCCGGGCCCGTCTAGCTCTGGGTGGCCCAGGAGCCGAGAAAAACGCGAAAAACTAAAAACATCGACTTTAGAAAATTCCCGGACCGCTAGAAAAATCGGAAATCGTCTCACGAATCCAATGGCGCTAGCCAAATTGTCCTACCTATAATATTTCCAACGATATAGGCGAAAAACGTTATGAGTCCAAATCCGGGCCCGTTTTGCCCTAGGAGGCCCAGGAGCCGAGAAAAACGCGAAAAACTAAAAAAATCGACTTTAGAAAATTCCCGGACCCCTAGAAAAATGGGAAATCGTCTCACGAATCCAATGGCGCCAGCCAAATAGTCCTAGCTATGATATTTCCAAAGACATGGGCGAAAAACGGTACGAGCCCAAATCCGGGCCCGTTTAGCTCTGGGGGGCCCAGGAGCCGCGAAAAACGCGAAAAACTAAAAACATCGACTTTAGAAAATTCCCGGACCCCTAGAAAAATCGGAAATCGTCTCACGAATCCAATGGCGCCAGCCAAATTATCCTAGCTATGATATTTCCAACGATATAGGCGAAAAACGGTATGAGTCCAAATCCGGGCCCGTTTAGCTCTGGGTGGCCCAGGAGCCGAGAAAAACGCGAAAAACTAAAAACATCGACTTTAGAAAATTCCCGGACACCTGGAAAAATGGGAAATCGTCTCACGAATCCAATGACGCTAGCTAAATTTTCCTAGCTATGATATTTCCAACGATATAGGCGAAAAACGCTATGAGTCCAAATCCGGGCCCGTTTAGCTCTAGGAGGCCCATGAGCCGAGAAAAACGCGAAAAACTAAAAAAATCGACTTTAGGAAATTCCCGGACCCCTACAAAAATCGGAACTCGTCTCCCGAATCCAATGGCGCCAACCAAATTGTCCTAGCTATGATATTTCCAAAGATATGGGCGAAAAACGGTATGCGTCGAAATCCGGGCACGTTTTGCTCTAGGAGGCCCAGGAGTCGAGAAAAACGCGAAAAACTAAAAAAATCGACTTTAGAAAATTCCCGGACCCCTAGAAAAATGGGAAATCGTCTCACGAATCCAATGGCGCCAGCCAAATAGTCCTAGCTATGATATTTCCAAAGATATGGGCGAAAAACGGTATGAGTCCAAATCCGGGGCCGTTTTGCTCTAGGAGGCCCAGGAGCCGAGAAAAACGCGAAAAACTAAAAAAATCGACTTTAGAAAATTCCCGGACCCCCAGAAAAATCGGAAATCGTCTCACGAATCCAATGGCGCCAGCCAAATTGTCCTAACTATAATATTTCCAAAGATATGGGCGAAAAACGGTATGAGTCCAAATCCGGGCCGGTTTTGCTCTAGGAGGCCCAGGAGCCGAGAAAAACGCGAAAAACTAAACAAATCGACTTTAGAAAATTCCCGGACCCCTAGAAAAGTCGGAAATCGTCTCACGAATGCAATGGCGCCAGCCAAATTGTCCTAGCTATGATATTTCCAAAGATATGGGCGAAAAACGGTATGAGTCCAAATCCGGGCCCGTTTTAGTCTAGGAGGCCCATGAGCCGAGAAAAACGCGAAAAACTAAAAAAATCGACTTTAGAAAATTCCCGGACCCCTAGAAAAATCGGAAATCGTCTCACGAATGCAATGGCGCCAGCCAAATTGTCCTAGCTATGATATTTCCAAAGACATGGGCGAAAAACGGTACGAGCCCAAATCCGGGCCCGTTTAGCTCTGGGTGGCCCAGGAGCCGAGAAAAACGCGAAAAACTAAAAACATCGACTTGAGAAAATTCCCGGACCCCTAGAAAAATCGGAAATCATCTCACGAATCCAATGGCGCCAGCCAAATTGTCCTAGCTATGATATTTCCAAAGATATGGGCGAAAAACGGTATGAGACCAAATCAGGGCCCGTTTTGCTGTAGGAGGCCCAGGAGCCGAGAAAAACGCGAAAAACTAAAAAAATCGACTTTAGAAAATTCCCGGACCCCTAGAAAAATCGGAAATCGTCTCACGAATGCAATGGCGCCAGCCAAATTGTCCTAGCTATGATATTTCCAAAGACGGGCGAAAAACGGTACGAGCCCAAATCCGGGCCCGTTTAGCTCTGGGTGGCCCAGGAGCCGAGAAAAACGCGAAAAACTAAAAACATCGACTTTAGAAAATTCCCGGACCCCTAGAAAAATCGGAAATCGTCTCACGAATCCAATGCCGCTAGCCAAATTGTCCTAACTATAATATTTCCAAAGACATGGGCGAAAAACGGTACGAGCCCAAATCCGGGCCCGTTTAGCTCTGGGTGGCCCAGGAGCCGAGAAAAACGCGAAAAACTAAAAACATCGACTTTAGAAAATTCCCGGACCACTAGAAAAATCGGAAATCATCTCACGAATCCAATGGCGCCAGCCAAATTGTCCTAGCTATGATATTTCCAAAGATATGGGCGAAAAACGGTATGAGACCAAATCAGGGCCCGTTTTGCTGTAGGAGGCCCAGGAGCCGAGAAAAACGCGAAAAACTAAAAAAATCGACTTTAGAAAATTCCCGGACCCCTAGAAAAATCGGAAATCGTCTCACGAATCCAATGCCGCTAGCCAAATTATCCTAGCTATGATATTTCCAACGATATAGGCGAAAAACGGTATGAGTCCAAATCCGGGCCCGTTTTGCTCTAGGAGGCCCAGGAGCCGAGAAAAACGCGAAAAACTAAAAAAATCGACTTTAGAAAATTCCCGGACCCCTAGAAAAATGGGAAATCGTCTCACGAATCCAATGGCGCCAGCCAAATAGTCCTAGCTATGATATTTCCAAAGACATGGGCGAAAAACGGTACGAGCCCAAATCCGGGCCCGTTTAGCTCTGGGGGGCCCAGGAGCCGCGAAAAACGCGAAAAACTAAAAACATCGACTTTAGAAAATTCCCGGACCCCTAGAAAAATCGGAAATCGTCTCACGAATCCAATGGCGCCAGCCAAATTATCCTAGCTATGATATTTCCAACGATATAGGCGAAAAACGGTATGAGTCCAAATCCGGGCCCGTTTAGCTCTGGGTGGCCCAGGAGCCGAGAAAAACGCGAAAAACTAAAAAAATCGACTTTAGAAAATTCCCGGACCCCTAGAAAAATCGGAAATCGTCTCACGAATCCAATGCCGCTAGCCAAATTGTCCTATCTATAATATTTCCAAAGACATGGGCGAAAAACGGTACGAGCCCAAATCCGGGCCCGTTTAGCTCTGGGTGGCCCAGGAGCCGAGAAAAACGCGAAAAACTAAAAACATCGACTTTAGAAAATTCCCGGACCCCTAGAAAAATCGGAAATCGTCTCACGAATCCAATGCCGCTAGCCAAATTGTCCTAACTATAATATTTCCAAAGACATGGGCGAAAAACGGTACGAGCCCAAATCCGGGCCCGTTTAGCTCTGGGTAGCCCAGGAGCCGAGAAAAACGCGAAAAACTAAAAACATCGACTTTAGAAAATTGCCGGACCACTAGAAAAATCGGAAATCATCTCACGAATCCAATGGCGCCAGCCAAATTGTCCTAGCTATGATATTTCCAAAGATATGGGCGAAAAACGGTATGAGACCAAATCAGGGCCCGTTTTGCTGTAGGAGGCCCAGGAGCCGAGAAAAACGCGAAAAACTAAAAAAATCGACTTTAGAAAATTCCCGGACCCCTAGAAAAATCGGAAATCATCTCACGAATCCAATGGCGCCAGCCAAATTGTCCTAGCTATGATATTTCCAAAGATATGGGCGAAAAACGGTATGAGACCAAATCAGGGCCCGTTTTGCTGTAGGAGGCCCAGGAGCCGAGAAAAACGCGAAAAACTAAAAAAATCGACTTTAGAAAATTCCCGGACCCCTAGAAAAATGGGAAATCGTCTCACGAATCCAATGGTGCCAGCCAAATAGTCCTAGCTATGATGTTTCCAAAGATATGGGCGAAAAACGGTATGAGTCCAAATCCGGGGCCGTTTTGCTCTAGGAGGCCCAGGAGCCGAGAAAAACGCGAAAAACTAAAAAAATCGACTTTAGAAAATTCCCGGACCCCCAGAAAAATCGGAAATCGTCTCACGAATCCAATGGCGCCAGCCAAATTGTCCTAACTATAATATTTCCAAAGATATGGGCGAAAAACGGTATGAGTCCAAATCCGGGCCCGTTTTGCTCTAGGAGGCCCAGGAGCCGAGAAAAACGCGAAAAACTAAACAAATCGACTTTAGAAAATTCCCGGACCCCTAGAAAAGTCGGAAATCGTCTCACGAATGCAATGGCGCTAGCCAAATTGTCCTAGCTATGATATTTCCAAAGATATGGGCGAAAAACGGTATGAGTCCAAATCCGGGCCCGTTTTAGTCTAGGAGGCCCATGAGCCGAGAAAAACGCGAAAAACTAAAAAAATCGACTTTAGAAAATTCCCGGACCCCCAGAAAAATCGGAAATCGTCTCACGAATGCAATGGCGCCAGCCAAATTGTCCTAGCTATGATATTTCCAAAGACATGGGCGAAAAACGGTATGAGTCCAAATCCGGGGCCGTTTTGCTCTAGGAGGCCCAGGAGCCGAGAAAAACGCGAAAAACTAAAAAAATCGACTTTAGAAAATTCCCGGACCCCCAGAAAAATCGGAAATCGTCTCACGAATCCAATGGCGCCAGCCAAATTGTCCTAACTATAATATTTCCAAAGATATGGGCGAAAAACGGTATGAGTCCAAATCCGGGCCCGTTTTGCTCTAGGAGGCCCAGGAGCCGAGAAAAACGCGAAAAACTAAACAAATCGACTTTAGAAAATTCCCGGACCCCTAGAAAAGTCGGAAATCGTCTCACGAATGCAATGGCGCCAGCCAAATTGTCCTAGCTATGATATTTCCAAAGACATGGGCGAAAAACGGTACGAGCCCAAATCCGGGCCCGTTTAGCTCTGGGTGGCCCAGGAGCCGAGAAAAACGCGAAAAACTAAAAAAATCGACTTTAGAAAATTCCCGGACCCCTAGAAAAGTCGGAAATCGTCTCACGAATGCAATGGCGCCAGCCAAATTGTCCTAGCTATGATATTTCCAAAGATATGGGCGAAAAACGGTATGAGTCCAAATCCGGGCCCGTTTTAGTCTAGGAGGCCCATGAGCCGAGAAAAACGCGAAAAACTAAAAAAATCGACTTTAGAAAATTCCCGGACCCCTAGAAAAATCGGAAATCGTCTCACGAATGCAATGGCGCCAGCCAAATTGTCCTAGCTATGATATTTCCAAAGACATGGGCGAAAAACGGTACGAGCCCAAATCCGGGCCCGTTTAGCTCTGGGTGGCCCAGGAGCCGAGAAAAACGCGAAAAACTAAAAACATCGACTTGAGAAAATTCCCGGACCCCTAGAAAAATCGGAAATCATCTCACGAATCCAATGGCGCCAGCCAAATTGTCCTAGCTATGATATTTCCAAAGATATGGGCGAAAAACGGTATGAGACCAAATCAGGGCCCGTTTTGCTGTAGGAGGCCCAGGAGCCGAGAAAAACGCGAAAAACTAAAAAAATCGACTTTAGAAAATTCCCGGACCCCTAGAAAAATGGGAAATCGTCTCACGAATCCAATGGCGCCAGCCAAATAGTCCTAGCTATGATATTTCCAAAGACATGGGCGAAAAACGGTACGAGCCCAAATCCGGGCCCGTCTAGCTCTGGGTGGCCCAGGAGCCGAGAAAAACGCGAAAAACTAAAAACATCCACTTTAGAAAATTCCCGGACCCCTAGAAAAATCGGAAATCGTCTCACGAATCCAATGGCGCTAGCCAAATTGTCCTACCTATAATGGTTCCAACGATATAGGCGAAAAACGTTATGAGTCCAAATCCGGGCCCGTTTTGCCCTAGGAGGCCCAGGAGCCGAGAAAAACGCGAAAAACTAAAAAAATCGACTTTAGAAAATTCCCGGACCCCTAGAAAAATCGGAAATCGTCTCACGAATCCAATGGCGCCAGCCAAATTATCCTAGCTATGATATTTCCAACTATATAGGCGAAAAACGGTATGAGTCCAAATCCGGGCCCGTTTAGCTCTGGGTGGCCCAGGAGCCGAGAAAAACGCGAAAAACTAAAAACATCGACTTTAGAAAATTCCGGACCCCTAGAAAAATCGGAAATCGTCTCACGAATCCAATGACGCCAGCCAAATTATCCTAGCTATGATATTTCCAACGATATAGGCGAAAAACGGTATGAGTCCAAATCCGGGCCCGTTTTGCTCTAGGAGGCCCAGGAGCCGAGAAAAACGCGAAAAACTAAAAAAATCGACTTTAGAAAATTCCCGGACCGCTAGAAAAATGGGAAATCGTCTCACGAATCCAATGGCGCCAGCCAAATAGTCCTAGCTATGATATTTCCAAAGACATGGGCGAAAAACGGTACGAGCCCAAATCCGGGCCCGTTTAGCTCTGAGTGGCCCAGGAGCCGAGAGAAACGCGAAAAACTAAAAACATCGACTTTAGAAAATTCCCGGACCCCTAGAAAAATCGGAAATCGTCTCACGAATCCAATGACGCTAGCCAAATTGTCCTAGCTATGATATTTCCAACGATATAGGCGAAAAACGGTATGAGTCCAAATCCGGGCCCGTTTAGCTCTAGGAGGCCCATGAGCCGAGAAAAACGCGAAAAACTAAAAAAATCGACTTTAGGAAATTCCCGGACCCCTAGAAAAATCGGAACTCGTCTCCCGAATCCAATGGCGCCAACCAAATTGTCCTAGCTATGATATTTCCAAAGATATGGGCGAAAAACGGTATGCGTCGAAATCCGTGCACGTTTTGCTCTAGGAGGCCCAGGAGTCGAGAAAAACGCGAAAAACTAAAAAAATCGACTTTAGAAAATTCCCGGACCCCTAGAAAAATGGGAAATCGTCTCACGAATCCAATGGCGCCAGCCAAATAGTCCTAGCTATGATATTTCCAAAGATATGGGCGAAAAACGGTATGAGTCCAAATCCGGGGCCGTTTTGCTCTAGGAGGCCCAGGAGCCGAGAAAAACGCGAAAAACTAAAAAAATCGACTTTAGAAAATTCCCGGACCCCCAGAAAAATCGGAAATCGTCTCACGAATCCAATGGCGCCAGCCAAATTGTCCTAACTATAATATTTCCAAAGATATGGGCGAAAAACGGTATGAGTCCAAATCCGGGCCCGTTTTGCTCTAGGAGGCCCAGGAGCCGAGAAAAACGCGAAAAACTAAAAAAATCGACTTTAGAAAATTCCCGGACCCCCAGAAAAATCGGAAATCGTCTCACGAATGCAATGGCGCCAGCCAAATTGTCCTAGCTATGATATTTCCAAAGACATGGGCGAAAAACGGTACGAGCCCAAATCCGGGCCCGTTTAGCTCTGGGTGGCCCAGGAGCCGAGAAAAACGCGAAAAACTAAAAACATCGACTTGAGAAAATTCCCGGACCCCTAGAAAAATCGGAAATCATCTCACGAATCCAATGGCGCCAGCCAAATTGTCCTAGCTATGATATTTCCAAAGATATGGGCGAAAAACGGTATGAGACCAAATCAGGGCCCGTTTTGCTGTAGGAGGCCCAGGAGCCGAGAAAAACGCGAAAAACTAAAAAAATCGACTTTAGAAAATTCCCGGACCCCTAGAAAAATGGGAAATCGTCTCACGAATCCAATGGCGCCAGCCAAATAGTCCTAGCTATGATATTTCCAAAGACATGGGCGAAAAACGGTACGAGCCCAAATCCGGGCCCGTTTAGCTCTGGGGGGCCCAGGAGCCGCGAAAAACGCGAAAAACTAAAAACATCGACTTTAGAAAATTCCCGGACCCCTAGAAAAATCGGAAATCGTCTCACGAATCCAATGGCGCCAGCCAAATTATCCTAGCTATGATATTTCCAACGATATAGGCGAAAAACGGTATGAGTCCAAATCCGGGCCCGTTTAGCTCTGGGTGGCCCAGGAGCCGAGAAAAACGCGAAAAACTAAAAACATCGACTTTAGAAAATTCCCGGACCCCTGGAAAAATGGGAAATCGTCTCACGAATCCAATGACGCTAGCTAAATTTTCCTAGCTATGATATTTCCAACGATATAGGCGAAAAACGGTATGAGTCCAAATCCGGGCCCGTTTAGCTCTAGGAGGCCCATGAGCCGAGAAAAACGCGAAAAACTAAAAAAATCGACTTTAGGAAATTCCCGGACCCCTAGAAAAATCGGAACTCGTCTCCCGAATCCAATGGCGCCAACCAAATTGTCCTAGCTATGATATTTCCAAAGATATGGGCGAAAAACGGTATGCGTCGAAATCCGGGCACGTTTTGCTCTAGGAGGCCCAGGAGTCGAGAAAAACGCGAAAAACTAAAAAAATCGACTTTAGAAAATTCCCGGACCCCTAGAAAAATGGGAAATCGTCTCACGAATCCAATGGCGCCAGCCAAATAGTCCTAGCTATGATATTTCCAAAGATATGGGCGAAAAACGGTATGAGTCCAAATCCGGGGCCGTTTTGCTCTAGGAGGCCCAGGAGCCGAGAAAAACGCGAAAAACTAAACAAATCGACTTTAGAAAATTCCCGGACCCCTAGAAAAGTCGGAAATCGTCTCACGAATGCAATGGCGCCAGCCAAATTGTCCTAGCTATGATATTTCCAAAGATATGGGCGAAAAACGGTATGAGTCCAAATCCGGGCCCGTTTTAGTCTAGGAGGCCCATGAGCCGAGAAAAACGCGAAAAACTAAAAAAATCGACTTTAGAAAATTCCCGGACCCCTAGAAAAATCGGAAATCGTCTCACGAATGCAATGGCGCCAGCCAAATTGTCCTAGCTATGATATTTCCAAAGACATGGGCGAAAAACGGTACGAGCCCAAATCCGGGCCCGTTTAGCTCTGGGTGGCCCAGGAGCCGAGAAAAACGCGAAAAACTAAAAACATCGACTTTAGAAAATTCCCGGACCCCTAGAAAAATCGGAAATCGTCTCACGAATCCAATGCCGCTAGCCAAATTGTCCTAACTATAATATTTCCAAAGACATGGGCGAAAAACGGTACGAGCCCAAATCCGGGCCCGTTTAGCTCTGGGTGGCCCAGGAGCCGAGAAAAACGCGAAAAACTAAAAACATCGACTTTAGAAAATTCCCGGACCACTAGAAAAATCGGAAATCATCTCACGAATCCAATGGCGCCAGCCAAATTGTCCTAGCTATGATATTTCCAAAGATATGGGCGAAAAACGGTATGAGACCAAATCAGGGCCCGTTTTGCTGTAGGAGGCCCAGGAGCCGAGAAAAACGCGAAAAACTAAAAAAATCGACTTTAGAAAATTCCCGGACCCCTAGAAAAATCGGAAATCGTCTCACGAATGCAATGGCGCCAGCCAAATTGTCCTAGCTATGATATTTCCAAAGACGGGCGAAAAACGGTACGAGCCCAAATCCGGGCCCGTTTAGCTCTGGGTGGCCCAGGAGCCGAGAAAAACGCGAAAAACTAAAAACATCGACTTTAGAAAATTCCCGGACCCCTAGAAAAATCGGAAATCGTCTCACGAATCCAATGCCGCTAGCCAAATTGTCCTAACTATAATATTTCCAAAGACATGGGCGAAAAACGGTACGAGCCCAAATCCGGGCCCGTTTAGCTCTGGGTGGCCCAGGAGCCGAGAAAAACGCGAAAAACTAAAAACATCGACTTTAGAAAATTCCCGGACCACTAGAAAAATCGGAAATCATCTCACGAATCCAATGGCGCCAGCCAAATTGTCCTAGCTATGATATTTCCAAAGATATGGGCGAAAAACGGTATGAGACCAAATCAGGGCCCGTTTTGCTGTAGGAGGCCCAGGAGCCGAGAAAAACGCGAAAAACTAAAAACATCGACTTTAGAAAATTCCCGGACCCCTGGAAAAATGGGAAATCGTCTCACGAATCCAATGACGCTAGCTAAATTTTCCTAGCTATGATATTTCCAACGATATAGGCGAAAAACGCTATGAGTCCAAATCCGGGCCCGTTTAGCTCTAGGAGGCCCATGAGCCGAGAAAAACGCGAAAAACTAAAAAAATCGACTTTAGGAAATTCCCGGACCCCTACAAAAATCGGAACTCGTCTCCCGAATCCAATGGCGCCAACCAAATTGTCCTAGCTATGATATTTCCAAAGATATGGGCGAAAAACGGTATGCGTCGAAATCCGGGCACGTTTTGCTCTAGGAGGCCCAGGAGTCGAGAAAAACGCGAAAAACTAAAAAAATCGACTTTAGAAAATTCCCGGACCCCTAGAAAAATGGGAAATCGTCTCACGAATCCAATGGCGCCAGCCAAATAGTCCTAGCTATGATATTTCCAAAGATATGGGCGAAAAACGGTATGAGTCCAAATCCGGGGCCGTTTTGCTCTAGGAGGCCCAGGAGCCGAGAAAAACGCGAAAAACTAAAAAAATCGACTTTAGAAAATTCCCGGACCCCCAGAAAAATCGGAAATCGTCTCACGAATCCAATGGCGCCAGCCAAATTGTCCTAACTATAATATTTCCAAAGATATGGGCGAAAAACGGTATGAGTCCAAATCCGGGCCGGTTTTGCTCTAGGAGGCCCAGGAGCCGAGAAAAACGCGAAAAACTAAACAAATCGACTTTAGAAAATTCCCGGACCCCTAAAAAAGTCGGAAATCGTCTCACGAATGCAATGGCGCCAGCCAAATTGTCCTAGCTATGATATTTCCAAAGATATGGGCGAAAAACGGTATGAGTCCAAATCCGGGCCCGTTTTAGTCTAGGAGGCCCATGAGCCGAGAAAAACGCGAAAAACTAAAAAAATCGACTTTAGAAAATTCCCGGACCCCTAGAAAAATCGGAAATCGTCTCACGAATGCAATGGCGCCAGCCAAATTGTCCTAGCTATGATATTTCCAAAGACATGGGCGAAAAACGGTACGAGCCCAAATCCGGGCCCGTTTAGCTCTGGGTGGCCCAGGAGCCGAGAAAAACGCGAAAAACTAAAAACATCGACTTGAGAAAATTCCCGGACCCCTAGAAAAATCGGAAATCATCTCACGAATCCAATGGCGCCAGCCAAATTGTCCTAGCTATGATATTTCCAAAGATATGGGCGAAAAACGGTATGAGACCAAATCAGGGCCCGTTTTGCTGTAGGAGGCCCAGGAGCCGAGAAAAACGCGAAAAACTAAAAAAATCGACTTTAGAAAATTCCCGGACCCCTAGAAAAATCGGAAATCGTCTCACGAATGCAATGGCGCCAGCCAAATTGTCCTAGCTATGATATTTCCAAAGACGGGCGAAAAACGGTACGAGCCCAAATCCGGGCCCGTTTAGCTCTGGGTGGCCCAGGAGCCGAGAAAAACGCGAAAAACTAAAAACATCGACTTTAGAAAATTCCCGGACCCCTAGAAAAATCGGAAATCGTCTCACGAATCCAATGCCGCTAGCCAAATTGTCCTAACTATAATATTTCCAAAGACATGGGCGAAAAACGGTACGAGCCCAAATCCGGGCCCGTTTAGCTCTGGGTGGCCCAGGAGCCGAGAAAAACGCGAAAAACTAAAAACATCGACTTTAGAAAATTCCCGGACCACTAGAAAAATCGGAAATCATCTCACGAATCCAATGGCGCCAGCCAAATTGTCCTAGCTATGATATTTCCAAAGATATGGGCGAAAAACGGTATGAGACCAAATCAGGGCCCGTTTTGCTGTAGGAGGCCCAGGAGCCGAGAAAAACGCGAAAAACTAAAAAAATCGACTTTAGAAAATTCCCGGACCCCTAGAAAAATCGGAAATCGTCTCACGAATCCAATGCCGCTAGCCAAATTATCCTAGCTATGATATTTCCAACGATATAGGCGAAAAACGGTATGAGTCCAAATCCGGGCCCGTTTTGCTCTAGGAGGCCCAGGAGCCGAGAAAAACGCGAAAAACTAAAAAAATCGACTTTAGAAAATTCCCGGACCCCTAGAAAAATGGGAAATCGTCTCACGAATCCAATGGCGCCAGCCAAATAGTCCTAGCTATGATATTTCCAAAGACATGGGCGAAAAACGGTACGAGCCCAAATCCGGGCCCGTTTAGCTCTGGGGGGCCCAGGAGCCGCGAAAAACGCGAAAAACTAAAAACATCGACTTTAGAAAATTCCCGGACCCCTAGAAAAATCGGAAATCGTCTCACGAATCCAATGGCGCCAGCCAAATTATCCTAGCTATGATATTTCCAACGATATAGGCGAAAAACGGTATGAGTCCAAATCCGGGCCCGTTTAGCTCTGGGTGGCCCAGGAGCCGAGAAAAACGCGAAAAACTAAAAAAATCGACTTTAGAAAATTCCCGGACCCCTAGAAAAATCGGAAATCGTCTCACGAATCCAATGCCGCTAGCCAAATTGTCCTATCTATAATATTTCCAAAGACATGGGCGAAAAACGGTACGAGCCCAAATCCGGGCCCGTTTAGCTCTGGGTGGCCCAGGAGCCGAGAAAAACGCGAAAAACTAAAAACATCGACTTTAGAAAATTCCCGGACCCCTAGAAAAATCGGAAATCGTCTCACGAATCCAATGCCGCTAGCCAAATTGTCCTAACTATAATATTTCCAAAGACATGGGCGAAAAACGGTACGAGCCCAAATCCGGGCCCGTTTAGCTCTGGGTAGCCCAGGAGCCGAGAAAAACGCGAAAAACTAAAAACATCGACTTTAGAAAATTGCCGGACCACTAGAAAAATCGGAAATCATCTCACGAATCCAATGGCGCCAGCCAAATTGTCCTAGCTATGATATTTCCAAAGATATGGGCGAAAAACGGGATGAGACCAAATCAGGGCCCGTTTTGCTGTAGGAGGCCCAGGAGCCGAGAAAAACGCGAAAAACTAAAAAAATCGACTTTAGAAAATTCCCGGACCCCTAGAAAAATGGGAAATCGTCTCACGAATCCAATGGCGCCAGCCAAATAGTCCTAGCTATGATATTTCCAAAGACATGGGCGAAAAACGGTACGAGCCCAAATCCGGGCCCGTCTAGCTCTGGGTGGCCCAGGAGCCGAGAAAAACGCGAAAAACTAAAAACATCGACTTTAGAAAATTCCCGGACCCCTAGAAAAATCGGAAATCGTCTCACGAATCCAATGGCGCTAGCCAAATTGTCCTACCTATAATATTTCCAACGATATAGGCGAAAAACGTTATGAGTCCAAATCCGGGCCCGTTTTGCCCTAGGAGGCCCAGGAGCCGAGAAAAACGCGAAAAACTAAAAAAATCGACTTTAGAAAATTCCCGGACCCCTAGAAAAATGGGAAATCGTCTCACGAATCCAATGGCGCCAGCCAAATAGTCCTAGCTATGATATTTCCAAAGACATGGGCGAAAAACGGTACGAGCCCAAATCCGGGCCCGTTTAGCTCTGGGGGGCCCAGGAGCCGCGAAAAACGCGAAAAACTAAAAACATCGACTTTAGAAAATTCCCGGACCCCTAGAAAAATCGGAAATCGTCTCACGAATCCAATGGCGCCAGCCAAATTATCCTAGCTATGATATTTCCAACGATATAGGCGAAAAACGGTATGAGTCCAAATCCGGGCCCGTTTAGCTCTGGGTGGCCCAGGAGCCGAGAAAAACGCGAAAAACTAAAAACATCGACTTGAGAAAATTCCCGGACCCCTAGAAACATCGGAAATCATCTCACGAATCCAATGGCGCCAGCCAAATTGTCCTAGCTATGATATTTCCAAAGATATGGGCGAAAAACGGTATGAGACCAAATCAGGGCCCGTTTTGCTGTAGGAGGCCCAGGAGCCGAGAAAAACGCGAAAAACTAAAAAAATCGACTTTAGAAAATTCCCGGACCCCTAGAAAAATGGGAAATCGTCTCACGAATCCAATGGTGCCAGCCAAATAGTCCTAGCTATGATGTTTCCAAAGATATGGGCGAAAAACGGTATGAGTCCAAATCCGGCGCCGTTTTGCTCTAGGAGGCCCAGGAGCCGAGAAAAACGCGAAAAACTAAAAAAATCGACTTTAGAAAATTCCCGGACCCCCAGAAAAATCGGAAATCGTCTCACGAATCCAATGGCGCCAGCCAAATTGTCCTAACTATAATATTTCCAAAGATATGGGCGAAAAACGGTATGAGTCCAAATCCGGGCCCGTTTTGCTCTAGGAGGCCCAGGAGCCGAGAAAAACGCGAAAAACTAAACAAATCGACTTTAGAAAATTCCCGGACCCCTAGAAAAGTCGGAAATCGTCTCACGAATGCAATGGCGCTAGCCAAATTGTCCTAGCTATGATATTTCCAAAGATATGGGCGAAAAACGGTATGAGTCCAAATCCGGGCCCGTTTTAGTCTAGGAGGCCCATGAGCCGAGAAAAACGCGAAAAACTAAAAAAATCGACTTTAGAAAATTCCCGGACCCCCAGAAAAATCGGAAATCGTCTCACGAATGCAATGGCGCCAGCCAAATTGTCCTAGCTATGATATTTCCAAAGACATGGGCGAAAAACGGTATGAGTCCAAATCCGGGGCCGTTTTGCTCTAGGAGGCCCAGGAGCCGAGAAAAACGCGAAAAACTAAAAAAATCGACTTTAGAAAATTCCCGGACCCCCAGAAAAATCGGAAATCGTCTCACGAATCCAATGGCGCCAGCCAAATTGTCCTAACTATAATATTTCCAAAGATATGGGCGAAAAACGGTATGAGTCCAAATCCGGGCCCGTTTTGCTCTAGGAGGCCCAGGAGCCGAGAAAAACGCGAAAAACTAAACAAATCGACTTTAGAAAATTCCCGGACCCCTAGAAAAGTCGGAAATCGTCTCACGAATGCAATGGCGCCAGCCAAATTGTCCTAGCTATGATATTTCCAAAGACATGGGCGAAAAACGGTACGAGCCCAAATCCGGGCCCGTTTAGCTCTGGGTGGCCCAGGAGCCGAGAAAAACGCGAAAAACTAAAAAAATCGACTTTAGAAAATTCCCGGACCCCTAGAAAAGTCGGAAATCGTCTCACGAATGCAATGGCGCCAGCCAAATTGTCCTAGCTATGATATTTCCAAAGATATGGGCGAAAAACGGTATGAGTCCAAATCCGGGCCCGTTTTAGTCTAGGAGGCCCATGAGCCGAGAAAAACGCGAAAAACTAAAAAAATCGACTTTAGAAAATTCCCGGACCCCTAGAAAAATCGGAAATCGTCTCACGAATGCAATGGCGCCAGCCAAATTGTCCTAGCTATGATATTTCCAAAGACATGGGCGAAAAACGGTACGAGCCCAAATCCGGGCCCGTTTAGCTCTGGGTGGCCCAGGAGCCGAGAAAAACGCGAAAAACTAAAAACATCGACTTGAGAAAATTCCCGGACCCCTAGAAAAATCGGAAATCATCTCACGAATCCAATGGCGCCAGCCAAATTGTCCTAGCTATGATATTTCCAAAGATATGGGCGAAAAACGGTATGAGACCAAATCAGGGCCCGTTTTGCTGTAGGAGGCCCAGGAGCCGAGAAAAACGCGAAAAACTAAAAAAATCGACTTTAGAAAATTCCCGGACCCCTAGAAAAATGGGAAATCGTCTCACGAATCCAATGGCGCCAGCCAAATAGTCCTAGCTATGATATTTCCAAAGACATGGGCGAAAAACGGTACGAGCCCAAATCCGGGCCCGTCTAGCTCTGGGTGGCCCAGGAGCCGAGAAAAACGCGAAAAACTAAAAACATCCACTTTAGAAAATTCCCGGACCCCTAGAAAAATCGGAAATCGTCTCACGAATCCAATGGCGCTAGCCAAATTGTCCTACCTATAATGGTTCCAACGATATAGGCGAAAAACGTTATGAGTCCAAATCCGGGCCCGTTTTGCCCTAGGAGGCCCAGGAGCCGAGAAAAACGCGAAAAACTAAAAAAATCGACTTTAGAAAATTCCCGGACCCCTAGAAAAATCGG
Source organism: Diachasmimorpha longicaudata (assembly GCF_034640455.1). Taxonomy (NCBI): domain Eukaryota; kingdom Metazoa; phylum Arthropoda; class Insecta; order Hymenoptera; family Braconidae; genus Diachasmimorpha; species Diachasmimorpha longicaudata. The sequence continues at coordinate 3,350,337 of NC_087228.1, read as the reverse complement.
AAATCGTCTCACGAATCCAATGGCGCCAGCCAAATTGTCCTAGCTATGATATTTCCAAAGATATGGGCGAAAAACGGTATGAGACCAAATCAGGGCCCGTTTTGCTGTAGGAGGCCCAGGAGCCGAGAAAAACGCGAAAAACTAAAAAAATCGACTTTAGAAAATTCCCGGACCCCTAGAAAAATGGGAAATCGTCTCACGAATCCAATGGCGCCAGCCAAATAGTCCTAGCTATGATATTTCCAAAGACATGGGCGAAAAACGGTACGAGCCCAAATCCGGGCCCGTCTAGCTCTGGGTGGCCCAGGAGCCGAGAAAAACGCGAAAAACTAAAAACATCCACTTTAGAAAATTCCCGGACCCCTAGAAAAATCGGAAATCGTCTCACGAATCCAATGGCGCTAGCCAAATTGTCCTACCTATAATATTTCCAACGATATAGGCGAAAAACGTTATGAGTCCAAATCCGGGCCCGTTTTGCCCTAGGAGGCCCAGGAGCCGAGAAAAACGCGAAAAACTAAAAAAATCGACTTTAGAAAATTCCCGGACCCCTAGAAAAATCGGAAATCGTCTCACGAATCCAATGGCGCCAGCCAAATTATCCTAGCTATGATATTTCCAACTATATAGGCGAAAAACGGTATGAGTCCAAATCCGGGCCCGTTTAGCTCTGGGTGGCCCAGGAGCCGAGAAAAACGCGAAAAACTAAAAACATCGACTTTAGAAAATTCCGGACCCCTAGAAAAATCGGAAATCGTCTCACGAATCCAATGACGCCAGCCAAATTATCCTAGCTATGATATTTCCAACGATATAGGCGAAAAACGGTATGAGTCCAAATCCGGGCCCGTTTTGCTCTAGGAGGCCCAGGAGCCGAGAAAAACGCGAAAAACTAAAAAAATCGACTTTAGAAAATTCCCGGACCGCTAGAAAAATGGGAAATCGTCTCACGAATCCAATGGCGCCAGCCAAATAGTCCTAGCTATGATATTTCCAAAGACATGGGCGAAAAACGGTACGAGCCCAAATCCGGGCCCGTTTAGCTCTGAGTGGCCCAGGAGCCGAGAGAAACGCGAAAAACTAAAAACATCGACTTTAGAAAATTCCCGGACCCCTAGAAAAATCGGAAATCGTCTCACGAATCCAATGACGCTAGCCAAATTGTCCTAGCTATGATATTTCCAACGATATAGGCGAAAAACGGTATGAGTCCAAATCCGGGCCCGTTTAGCTCTAGGAGGCCCATGAGCCGAGAAAAACGCGAAAAACTAAAAAAATCGACTTTAGGAAATTCCCGGACCCCTAGAAAAATCGGAACTCGTCTCCCGAATCCAATGGCGCCAACCAAATTGTCCTAGCTATGATATTTCCAAAGATATGGGCGAAAAACGGTATGCGTCGAAATCCGTGCACGTTTTGCTCTAGGAGGCCCAGGAGTCGAGAAAAACGCGAAAAACTAAAAAAATCGACTTTAGAAAATTCCCGGACCCCTAGAAAAATCGGAAATCGTCTCACGAATCCAATGGCGCCAGCCAAATTATCCTAGCTATGATATTTCCAACTATATAGGCGAAAAACGGTATGAGTCCAAATCCGGGCCCGTTTAGCTCTGGGTGGCCCAGGAGCCGAGAAAAACGCGAAAAACTAAAAACATCGACTTTAGAAAATTCCGGACCCCTAGAAAAATCGGAAATCGTCTCACGAATCCAATGACGCCAGCCAAATTATCCTAGCTATGATATTTCCAACGATATAGGCGAAAAACGGTATGAGTCCAAATCCGGGCCCGTTTTGCTCTAGGAGGCCCAGGAGCCGAGAAAAACGCGAAAAACTAAAAAAATCGACTTTAGAAAATTCCCGGACCGCTAGAAAAATGGGAAATCGTCTCACGAATCCAATGGCGCCAGCCAAATAGTCCTAGCTATGATATTTCCAAAGACATGGGCGAAAAACGGTACGAGCCCAAATCCGGGCCCGTTTAGCTCTGAGTGGCCCAGGAGCCGAGAGAAACGCGAAAAACTAAAAACATCGACTTTAGAAAATTCCCGGACCCCTAGAAAAATCGGAAATCGTCTCACGAATCCAATGACGCTAGCCAAATTGTCCTAGCTATGATATTTCCAACGATATAGGCGAAAAACGGTATGAGTCCAAATCCGGGCCCGTTTAGCTCTAGGAGGCCCATGAGCCGAGAAAAACGCGAAAAACTAAAAAAATCGACTTTAGGAAATTCCCGGACCCCTAGAAAAATCGGAACTCGTCTCCCGAATCCAATGGCGCCAACCAAATTGTCCTAGCTATGATATTTCCAAAGATATGGGCGAAAAACGGTATGAGTCCAAATCCGGGGCCGTTTTGCTCTAGGAGGCCCAGGAGCCGAGAAAAACGCGAAAAACTAAAAAAATCGACTTTAGAAAATTCCCGGACCCCCAGAAAAATCGGAAATCGTCTCACGAATCCAATGGCGCCAGCCAAATTGTCCTAACTATAATATTTCCAAAGATATGGGCGAAAAACGGTATGAGTCCAAATCCGGGCCCGTTTTGCTCTAGGAGGCCCAGGAGCCGAGAAAAACGCGAAAAACTAAACAAATCGACTTTAGAAAATTCCCGGACCCCTAGAAAAGTCGGAAATCGTCTCACGAATGCAATGGCGCCAGCCAAATTGTCCTAGCTATGATATTTCCAAAGATATGGGCGAAAAACGGTATGAGTCCAAATCCGGGGCCGTTTTGCTCTAGGAGGCCCAGGAGCCGAGAAAAACGCGAAAAACTAAAAAAATCGACTTTAGAAAATTCCCGGACCCCCAGAAAAATCGGAAATCGTCTCACGAATGCAATGGCGCCAGCCAAATTGTCCTAGCTATGATATTTCCAAAGACATGGGCGAAAAACGGTACGAGCCCAAATCCGGGCCCGTTTAGCTCTGGGTGGCCCAGGAGCCGAGAAAAACGCGAAAAACTAAAAACATCGACTTGAGAAAATTCCCGGACCCCTAGAAAAATCGGAAATCGTCTCACGAATCCAATGGCGCCAGCCAAATAGTCCTAGCTATGATATTTCCAAAGACATGGGCGAAAAACGGTACGAGCCCAAATCCGGGCCCGTCTAGCTCTGGGTGGCCCAGGAGCCGAGAAAAACGCGAAAAACTAAAAACATCGACTTTAGAAAATTCCCGGACCCCTAGAAAAATGGGAAATCGTCTCACGAATCCAATGGCGCCAGCCAAATAGTCCTAGCTATTATATTTCCAAAGACATGGGCGAAAAACGGTACGAGCCCAAATCCGGGCCCGTTTAGCTCTGGGGGGCCCAGGAGCCGCGAAAAACGCGAAAAACTAAAAACATCGACTTTAGAAAATTCCCGGACCCCTAGAAAAATCGGAAATCGTCTCACGAATCCAATGGCGCCAGCCAAATTATCCTAGCTATGATATTTCCAACGATATAGGCGAAAAACGGTATGAGTCCAAATCCGGGCCCGTTTAGCTCTGGGTGGCCCAGGAGCCGAGAAAAACGCGAAAAACTAAAAACATCGACTTTAGAAAATTCCCGGACCCCTGGAAAAATGGGAAATCGTCTCACGAATCCAATGACGCTAGCTAAATTTTCCTAGCTATGATATTTCCAACGATATAGGCGAAAAACGGTATGAGTCCAAATCCGGGCCCGTTTAGCTCTAGGAGGCCCATGAGCCGAGAAAAACGCGAAAAACTAAAAAAATCGACTTTAGGAAATTCCCGGACCCCTAGAAAAATCGGAACTCGTCTCCCGAATCCAATGGCGCCAACCAAATTGTCCTAGCTATGATATTTCCAAAGATATGGGCGAAAAACGGTATGCGTCGAAATCCGGGCACGTTTTGCTCTAGGAGGCCCAGGAGTCGAGAAAAACGCGAAAAACTAAAAAAATCGACTTTAGAAAATTCCCGGACCCCTAGAAAAATGGGAAATCGTCTCACGAATCCAATGGCGCCAGCCAAATAGTCCTAGCTATGATATTTCCAAAGATATGGGCGAAAAACGGTATGAGTCCAAATCCGGGGCCGTTTTGCTCTAGGAGGCCCAGGAGCCGAGAAAAACGCGAAAAACTAAACAAATCGACTTTAGAAAATTCCCGGACCCCTAGAAAAGTCGGAAATCGTCTCACGAATGCAATGGCGCCAGCCAAATTGTCCTAGCTATGATATTTCCAAAGATATGGGCGAAAAACGGTATGAGTCCAAATCCGGGCCCGTTTTAGTCTAGGAGGCCCATGAGCCGAGAAAAACGCGAAAAACTAAAAAAATCGACTTTAGAAAATTCCCGGACCCCTAGAAAAATCGGAAATCGTCTCACGAATGCAATGGCGCCAGCCAAATTGTCCTAGCTATGATATTTCCAAAGACATGGGCGAAAAACGGTACGAGCCCAAATCCGGGCCCGTTTAGCTCTGGGTGGCCCAGGAGCCGAGAAAAACGCGAAAAACTAAAAACATCGACTTTAGAAAATTCCCGGACCCCTAGAAAAATCGGAAATCGTCTCACGAATCCAATGCCGCTAGCCAAATTGTCCTAACTATAATATTTCCAAAGACATGGGCGAAAAACGGTACGAGCCCAAATCAGGGCCCGTTTTGCTGTAGGAGGCCCAGGAGCCGAGAAAAACGCGAAAAACTAAAAAAATCGACTTTAGAAAATTCCCGGACCCCTAGAAAAATCGGAAATCGTCTCACGAATCCAATGACGCCAGCCAAATTATCCTAGCTATGATATTTCCAACGATATAGGCGAAAAACGGTATGAGTCCAAATCCGGGCCCGTTTTGCTCTAGGAGGCCCAGGAGCCGAGAAAAACGCGAAAAACTAAAAAAATCGACTTTAGAAAATTCCCGGACCGCTAGAAAAATGGGAAATCGTCTCACGAATCCAATGGCGCCAGCCAAATAGTCCTAGCTATGATATTTCCAAAGACATGGGCGAAAAACGGTACGAGCCCAAATCCGGGCCCGTTTAGCTCTGAGTGGCCCAGGAGCCGAGAGAAACGCGAAAAACTAAAAACATCGACTTTAGAAAATTCCCGGACCCCTAGAAAAATCGGAAATCGTCTCACCAATCCAATGACGCTAGCCAAATTGTCCTAGCTATGATATTTCCAACGATATAGGCGAAAAACGGTATGAGTCCAAATCCGGGCCCGTTTAGCTCTAAGAGGCCCATGAGCCGAGAAAAACGCGAAAAACTAAAAAAATCGACTTTAGGAAATTCCCGGACCCCTAGAAAAATCGGAACTCGTCTCCCGAATCCAATGGCGCCAACCAAATTGTCCTAGCTATGATATTTCCAAAGATATGGGCGAAAAACGGTATGCGTCGAAATCCGTGCACGTTTTGCTCTAGGAGGCCCAGGAGTCGAGAAAAACGCGAAAAACTAAAAAAATCGACTTTAGAAAATTCCCGGACCCCTAGAAAAATGGGAAATCGTCTCACGAATCCAATGGCGCCAGCCAAATAGTCCTAGCTATGATATTTCCAAAGATATGGGCGAAAAACGGTATGAGTCCAAATCCGGGGCCGTTTTGCTCTAGGAGGCCCAGGAGCCGAGAAAAACGCGAAAAACTAAAAAAATCGACTTTAGGAAATTCCCGGACCCCTAGAAAAATCGGAACTCGTCTCCCGAATCCAATGGCGCCAACCAAATTGTCCTAGCTATGATATTTCCAAAGATATGGGCGAAAAACGGTATGAGTCCAAATCCGGGGCCGTTTTGCTCTAGGAGGCCCAGGAGCCGAGAAAAACGCGAAAAACTAAAAAAATCGACTTTAGAAAATTCCCGGACCCCCAGAAAAATCGGAAATCGTCTCACGAATCCAATGGCGCCAGCCAAATTGTCCTAACTATAATATTTCCAAAGATATGGGCGAAAAACGGTATGAGTCCAAATCCGGGCCCGTTTTGCTCTAGGAGGCCCAGGAGCCGAGAAAAACGCGAAAAACTAAACAAATCGACTTTAGAAAATTCCCGGACCCCTAGAAAAGTCGGAAATCGTCTCACGAATGCAATGGCGCCAGCCAAATTGTCCTAGCTATGATATTTCCAAAGATATGGGCGAAAAACGGTATGAGTCCAAATCCGGGGCCGTTTTGCTCTAGGAGGCCCAGGAGCCGAGAAAAACGCGAAAAACTAAAAAAATCGACTTTAGAAAATTCCCGGACCCCCAGAAAAATCGGAAATCGTCTCACGAATGCAATGGCGCCAGCCAAATTGTCCTAGCTATGATATTTCCAAAGACATGGGCGAAAAACGGTACGAGCCCAAATCCGGGCCCGTTTAGCTCTGGGTGGCCCAGGAGCCGAGAAAAACGCGAAAAACTAAAAACATCGACTTGAGAAAATTCCCGGACCCCTAGAAAAATCGGAAATCGTCTCACGAATCCAATGGCGCCAGCCAAATAGTCCTAGCTATGATATTTCCAAAGACATGGGCGAAAAACGGTACGAGCCCAAATCCGGGCCCGTCTAGCTCTGGGTGGCCCAGGAGCCGAGAAAAACGCGAAAAACTAAAAACATCGACTTTAGAAAATTCCCGGACCCCTAGAAAAATGGGAAATCGTCTCACGAATCCAATGGCGCCAGCCAAATAGTCCTAGCTATTATATTTCCAAAGACATGGGCGAAAAACGGTACGAGCCCAAATCCGGGCCCGTTTAGCTCTGGGGGGCCCAGGAGCCGCGAAAAACGCGAAAAACTAAAAACATCGACTTTAGAAAATTCCCGGACCCCTAGAAAAATCGGAAATCGTCTCACGAATCCAATGGCGCCAGCCAAATTATCCTAGCTATGATATTTCCAACGATATAGGCGAAAAACGGTATGAGTCCAAATCCGGGCCCGTTTAGCTCTGGGTGGCCCAGGAGCCGAGAAAAACGCGAAAAACTAAAAACATCGACTTTAGAAAATTCCCGGACCCCTGGAAAAATGGGAAATCGTCTCACGAATCCAATGACGCTAGCTAAATTTTCCTAGCTATGATATTTCCAACGATATAGGCGAAAAACGGTATGAGTCCAAATCCGGGCCCGTTTAGCTCTAGGAGGCCCATGAGCCGAGAAAAACGCGAAAAACTAAAAAAATCGACTTTAGGAAATTCCCGGACCCCTAGAAAAATCGGAACTCGTCTCCCGAATCCAATGGCGCCAACCAAATTGTCCTAGCTATGATATTTCCAAAGATATGGGCGAAAAACGGTATGCGTCGAAATCCGGGCACGTTTTGCTCTAGGAGGCCCAGGAGTCGAGAAAAACGCGAAAAACTAAAAAAATCGACTTTAGAAAATTCCCGGACCCCTAGAAAAATGGGAAATCGTCTCACGAATCCAATGGCGCCAGCCAAATAGTCCTAGCTATGATATTTCCAAAGATATGGGCGAAAAACGGTATGAGTCCAAATCCGGGGCCGTTTTGCTCTAGGAGGCCCAGGAGCCGAGAAAAACGCGAAAAACTAAACAAATCGACTTTAGAAAATTCCCGGACCCCTAGAAAAGTCGGAAATCGTCTCACGAATGCAATGGCGCCAGCCAAATTGTCCTAGCTATGATATTTCCAAAGATATGGGCGAAAAACGGTATGAGTCCAAATCCGGGCCCGTTTTAGTCTAGGAGGCCCATGAGCCGAGAAAAACGCGAAAAACTAAAAAAATCGACTTTAGAAAATTCCCGGACCCCTAGAAAAATCGGAAATCGTCTCACGAATGCAATGGCGCCAGCCAAATTGTCCTAGCTATGATATTTCCAAAGACATGGGCGAAAAACGGTACGAGCCCAAATCCGGGCCCGTTTAGCTCTGGGTGGCCCAGGAGCCGAGAAAAACGCGAAAAACTAAAAACATCGACTTTAGAAAATTCCCGGACCCCTAGAAAAATCGGAAATCGTCTCACGAATCCAATGCCGCTAGCCAAATTGTCCTAACTATAATATTTCCAAAGACATGGGCGAAAAACGGTACGAGCCCAAATCAGGGCCCGTTTTGCTGTAGGAGGCCCAGGAGCCGAGAAAAACGCGAAAAACTAAAAAAATCGACTTTAGAAAATTCCCGGACCCCTAGAAAAATCGGAAATCGTCTCACGAATCCAATGACGCCAGCCAAATTATCCTAGCTATGATATTTCCAACGATATAGGCGAAAAACGGTATGAGTCCAAATCCGGGCCCGTTTTGCTCTAGGAGGCCCAGGAGCCGAGAAAAACGCGAAAAACTAAAAAAATCGACTTTAGAAAATTCCCGGACCGCTAGAAAAATGGGAAATCGTCTCACGAATCCAATGGCGCCAGCCAAATAGTCCTAGCTATGATATTTCCAAAGACATGGGCGAAAAACGGTACGAGCCCAAATCCGGGCCCGTTTAGCTCTGAGTGGCCCAGGAGCCGAGAGAAACGCGAAAAACTAAAAACATCGACTTTAGAAAATTCCCGGACCCCTAGAAAAATCGGAAATCGTCTCACCAATCCAATGACGCTAGCCAAATTGTCCTAGCTATGATATTTCCAACGATATAGGCGAAAAACGGTATGAGTCCAAATCCGGGCCCGTTTAGCTCTAAGAGGCCCATGAGCCGAGAAAAACGCGAAAAACTAAAAAAATCGACTTTAGGAAATTCCCGGACCCCTAGAAAAATCGGAACTCGTCTCCCGAATCCAATGGCGCCAACCAAATTGTCCTAGCTATGATATTTCCAAAGATATGGGCGAAAAACGGTATGCGTCGAAATCCGTGCACGTTTTGCTCTAGGAGGCCCAGGAGTCGAGAAAAACGCGAAAAACTAAAAAAATCGACTTTAGAAAATTCCCGGACCCCTAGAAAAATGGGAAATCGTCTCACGAATCCAATGGCGCCAGCCAAATAGTCCTAGCTATGATATTTCCAAAGATATGGGCGAAAAACGGTATGAGTCCAAATCCGGGGCCGTTTTGCTCTAGGAGGCCCAGGAGCCGAGAAAAACGCGAAAAACTAAAAAAATCGACTTTAGAAAATTCCCGGACCCCCAGAAAAATCGGAAATCGTCTCACGAATCCAATGGCGCCAGCCAAATTGTCCTAACTATAATATTTCCAAAGATATGGGCGAAAAACGGTATGAGTCCAAATCCGGGCCCGTTTTGCTCTAGGAGGCCCAGGAGCCGAGAAAAACGCGAAAAACTAAACAAATCGACTTTAGAAAATTCCCGGACCCCTAGAAAAGTCGGAAATCGTCTCACGAATGCAATGGCGCCAGCCAAATTGTCCTAGCTATGATATTTCCAAAGATATGGGCGAAAAACGGTATGAGTCCAAATCCGGGGCCGTTTTGCTCTAGGAGGCCCAGGAGCCGAGAAAAACGCGAAAAACTAAAAAAATCGACTTTAGAAAATTCCCGGACCCCTAGAAAAATCGGAAATCGTCTCACGAATCCAATGCCGCTAGCCAAATTGTCCTAACTATAATATTTCCAAAGACATGGGCGAAAAACGGTACGAGCCCAAATCAGGGCCCGTTTTGCTGTAGGAGGCCCAGGAGCCGAGAAAAACGCGAAAAACTAAAAAAATCGACTTTAGAAAATTCCCGGACCCCTAGAAAAATCGGAAATCGTCTCACGAATCCAATGACGCCAGCCAAATTATCCTAGCTATGATATTTCCAACGATATAGGCGAAAAACGGTATGAGTCCAAATCCGGGCCCGTTTTGCTCTAGGAGGCCCAGGAGCCGAGAAAAACGCGAAAAACTAAAAAAATCGACTTTAGAAAATTCCCGGACCGCTAGAAAAATGGGAAATCGTCTCACGAATCCAATGGCGCCAGCCAAATAGTCCTAGCTATGATATTTCCAAAGACATGGGCGAAAAACGGTACGAGCCCAAATCCGGGCCCGTTTAGCTCTGAGTGGCCCAGGAGCCGAGAGAAACGCGAAAAACTAAAAACATCGACTTTAGAAAATTCCCGGACCCCTAGAAAAATCGGAAATCGTCTCACCAATCCAATGACGCTAGCCAAATTGTCCTAGCTATGATATTTCCAACGATATAGGCGAAAAACGGTATGAGTCCAAATCCGGGCCCGTTTAGCTCTAAGAGGCCCATGAGCCGAGAAAAACGCGAAAAACTAAAAAAATCGACTTTAGGAAATTCCCGGACCCCTAGAAAAATCGGAACTCGTCTCCCGAATCCAATGGCGCCAACCAAATTGTCCTAGCTATGATATTTCCAAAGATATGGGCGAAAAACGGTATGCGTCGAAATCCGTGCACGTTTTGCTCTAGGAGGCCCAGGAGTCGAGAAAAACGCGAAAAACTAAAAAAATCGACTTTAGAAAATTCCCGGACCCCTAGAAAAATGGGAAATCGTCTCACGAATCCAATGGCGCCAGCCAAATAGTCCTAGCTATGATATTTCCAAAGATATGGGCGAAAAACGGTATGAGTCCAAATCCGGGGCCGTTTTGCTCTAGGAGGCCCAGGAGCCGAGAAAAACGCGAAAAACTAAAAAAATCGACTTTAGAAAATTCCCGGACCCCCAGAAAAATCGGAAATCGTCTCACGAATCCAATGGCGCCAGCCAAATTGTCCTAACTATAATATTTCCAAAGATATGGGCGAAAAACGGTATGAGTCCAAATCCGGGCCCGTTTTGCTCTAGGAGGCCCAGGAGCCGAGAAAAACGCGAAAAACTAAACAAATCGACTTTAGAAAATTCCCGGACCCCTAGAAAAGTCGGAAATCGTCTCACGAATGCAATGGCGCCAGCCAAATTGTCCTAGCTATGATATTTCCAAAGATATGGGCGAAAAACGGTATGAGTCCAAATCCGGGGCCGTTTTGCTCTAGGAGGCCCAGGAGCCGAGAAAAACGCGAAAAACTAAAAAAATCGACTTTAGAAAATTCCCGGACCCCCAGAAAAATCGGAAATCGTCTCACGAATGCAATGGCGCCAGCCAAATTGTCCTAGCTATGATATTTCCAAAGACATGGGCGAAAAACGGTACGAGCCCAAATCCGGGCCCGTTTAGCTCTGGGTGGCCCAGGAGCCGAGAAAAACGCGAAAAACTAAAAACATCGACTTGAGAAAATTCCCGGACCCCTAGAAAAATCGGAAATCATCTCACGAATCCAATGGCGCCAGCCAAATTGTCCTAGCTATGATATTTCCAAAGATATGGGCGAAAAACGGTATGAGACCAAATCAGGGCCCGTTTTGCTGTAGGAGGCCCAGGAGCCGAGAAAAACGCGAAAAACTAAAAAAATCGACTTTAGAAAATTCCCGGACCCCTAGAAAAATGGGAAATCGTCTCACGAATCCAATGGCGCCAGCCAAATAGTCCTAGCTATGATATTTCCAAAGACATGGGCGAAAAACGGTACGAGCCCAAATCCGGGCCCGTCTAGCTCTGGGTGGCCCAGGAGCCGAGAAAAACGCGAAAAACTAAAAACATCGACTTTAGAAAATTCCCGGACCCCTAGAAAAATCGGAAATCGTCTCACGAATCCAATGGCGCTAGCCAAATTGTCCTACCTATAATATTTCCAACGATATAGGCGAAAAACGTTATGAGTCCAAATCCGGGCCCGTTTTGCCCTAGGAGGCCCAGGAGCCGAGAAAAACGCGAAAAACTAAAAAAATCGACTTTAGAAAATTCCCGGACCCCTAGAAAAATGGGAAATCGTCTCACGAATCCAATGGCGCCAGCCAAATAGTCCTAGCTATGATATTTCCAAAGACATGGGCGAAAAACGGTACGAGCCCAAATCCGGGCCCGTTTAGCTCTGGGGGGCCCAGGAGCCGCGAAAAACGCGAAAAACTAAAAACATCGACTTTAGAAAATTCCCGGACCCCTAGAAAAATCGGAAATCGTCTCACGAATCCAATGGCGCCAGCCAAATTATCCTAGCTATGATATTTCCAACGATATAGGCGAAAAACGGTATGAGTCCAAATCCGGGCCCGTTTAGCTCTGGGTGGCCCAGGAGCCGAGAAAAACGCGAAAAACTAAAAACATCGACTTTAGAAAATTCCCGGACCCCTGGAAAAATGGGAAATCGTCTCACGAATCCAATGACGCTAGCTAAATTTTCCTAGCTATGATATTTCCAACGATATAGGCGAAAAATGGTATGAGTCCAAATCCGGGCCCGTTTAGCTCTAGGAGGCCCATGAGCCGAGAAAAACGCGAAAAACTAAAAAAATCGACTTTAGGAAATTCCCGGACCCCTAGAAAAATCGGAACTCGTCTCCCGAATCCAATGGCGCCAACCAAATTGTCCTAGCTATGATATTTCCAAAGATATGGGCGAAAAACGGTATGCGTCGAAATCCGGGCACGTTTTGCTCTAGGAGGCCCAGGAGTCGAGAAAAACGCGAAAAACTAAAAAAATCGACTTTAGAAAATTCCCGGACCCCTAGAAAAATGGGAAATCGTCTCACGAATCCAATGGCGCCAGCCAAATAGTCCTAACTATAATATTTCCAAAGACATGGGCGAAAAACGGTACGAGCCCAAATCCGGGCCCGTTTAGCTCTGGGTGGCCCAGGAGCCGAGAAAAACGCGAAAAACTAAAAACATCGACTTTAGAAAATTCCCGGACCCCTAGAAAAATCGGAAATCGTCTCACGAATCCAATGCCGCTAGCCAAATTGTCCTAACTATAATATTTCCAAAGACATGGGCGAAAAACGGTACGAGCCCAAATCCGGGCCCGTTTAGCTCTGGGTAGCCCAGGAGCCGAGAAAAACGCGAAAAACTAAAAACATCGACTTTAGAAAATTGCCGGACCACTAGAAAAATCGGAAATCATCTCACGAATCCAATGGCGCCAGCCAAATTGTCCTAGCTATGATATTTCCAAAGATATGGGCGAAAAACGGTATGAGACCAAATCAGGGCCCGTTTTGCTGTAGGAGGCCCAGGAGCCGAGAAAAACGCGAAAAACTAAAAAAATCGACTTTAGAAAATTCCCGGACCCCTGGAAAAATGGGAAATCGTCTCACGAATCCAATGGCGCCAGCCAAATAGTCCTAGCTATGATATTTCCAAAGACATGGGCGAAAAACGGTACGAGCCCAAATCCGGGCCCGTCTAGCTCTGGGTGGCCCAGGAGCCGAGAAAAACGCGAAAAACTAAAAACATCGACTTTAGAAAATTCCCGGACCCCTAGAAAAATCGGAAATCGTCTCACGAATCCAATGGCGCTAGCCAAATTGTCCTACCTATAATATTTCCAACGATATAGGCGAAAAACGTTATGAGTCCAAATCCGGGCCCGTTTTGCCCTAGGAGGCCCAGGAGCCGAGAAAAACGCGAAAAACTAAAAAAATCGACTTTAGAAAATTCCCGGACCCCTAGAAAAATCGGAAATCGTCTCACGAATCCAATGGCGCCAGCCAAATTATCCTAGCTATGATATTTCCAACTATATAGGCGAAAAACGGTATGAGTCCAAATCCGGGCCCGTTTAGCTCTGGGTGGCCCAGGAGCCGAGAAAAACGCGAAAAACTAAAAACATCGACTTTAGAAAATTCCGGACCCCTAGAAAAATCGGAAATCGTCTCACGAATCCAATGACGCCAGCCAAATTATCCTAGCTATGATATTTCCAACGATATAGGCGAAAAACGGTATGAGTCCAAATCCGGGCCCGTTTTGCTCTAGGAGGCCCAGGAGCCGAGAAAAACGCGAAAAACTAAAAAAATCGACTTTAGAAAATTCCCGGACCGCTAGAAAAATGGGAAATCGTCTCACGAATCCAATGGCGCCAGCCAAATAGTCCTAGCTATGATATTTCCAAAGACATGGGCGAAAAACGGTACGAGCCCAAATCCGGGCCCGTTTAGCTCTGAGTGGCCCAGGAGCCGAGAGAAACGCGAAAAACTAAAAACATCGACTTTAGAAAATTCCCGGACCCCTAGAAAAATCGGAAATCGTCTCACGAATCCAATGACGCTAGCCAAATTGTCCTAGCTATGATATTTCCAACGATATAGGCGAAAAACGGTATGAGTCCAAATCCGGGCCCGTTTAGCTCTAGGAGGCCCATGAGCCGAGAAAAACGCGAAAAACTAAAAAAATCGACTTTAGGAAATTCCCGGACCCCTAGAAAAATCGGAACTCGTCTCCCGAATCCAATGGCGCCAACCAAATTGTCCTAGCTATGATATTTCCAAAGATATGGGCGAAAAACGGTATGCGTCGAAATCCGTGCACGTTTTGCTCTAGGAGGCCCAGGAGTCGAGAAAAACGCGAAAAACTAAAAAAATCGACTTTAGAAAATTCCCGGACCCCTAGAAAAATCGGAAATCGTCTCACGAATCCAATGGCGCCAGCCAAATTATCCTAGCTATGATATTTCCAACTATATAGGCGAAAAACGGTATGAGTCCAAATCCGGGCCCGTTTAGCTCTGGGTGGCCCAGGAGCCGAGAAAAACGCGAAAAACTAAAAACATCGACTTTAGAAAATTCCGGACCCCTAGAAAAATCGGAAATCGTCTCACGAATCCAATGACGCCAGCCAAATTATCCTAGCTATGATATTTCCAACGATATAGGCGAAAAACGGTATGAGTCCAAATCCGGGCCCGTTTTGCTCTAGGAGGCCCAGGAGCCGAGAAAAACGCGAAAAACTAAAAAAATCGACTTTAGAAAATTCCCGGACCGCTAGAAAAATGGGAAATCGTCTCACGAATCCAATGGCGCCAGCCAAATAGTCCTAGCTATGATATTTCCAAAGACATGGGCGAAAAACGGTACGAGCCCAAATCCGGGCCCGTTTAGCTCTGAGTGGCCCAGGAGCCGAGAGAAACGCGAAAAACTAAAAACATCGACTTTAGAAAATTCCCGGACCCCTAGAAAAATCGGAAATCGTCTCACGAATCCAATGACGCTAGCCAAATTGTCCTAGCTATGATATTTCCAACGATATAGGCGAAAAACGGTATGAGTCCAAATCCGGGCCCGTTTAGCTCTAGGAGGCCCATGAGCCGAGAAAAACGCGAAAAACTAAAAAAATCGACTTTAGGAAATTCCCGGACCCCTAGAAAAATCGGAACTCGTCTCCCGAATCCAATGGCGCCAACCAAATTGTCCTAGCTATGATATTTCCAAAGATATGGGCGAAAAACGGTATGCGTCGAAATCCGTGCACGTTTTGCTCTAGGAGGCCCAGGAGTCGAGAAAAACGCGAAAAACTAAAAAAATCGACTTTAGAAAATTCCCGGACCCCTAGAAAAATGGGAAATCGTCTCACGAATCCAATGGCGCCAGCCAAATAGTCCTAGCTATGATATTTCCAAAGATATGGGCGAAAAACGGTATGAGTCCAAATCCGGGGCCGTTTTGCTCTAGGAGGCCCAGGAGCCGAGAAAAACGCGAAAAACTAAAAAAATCGACTTTAGAAAATTCCCGGACCCCTAGAAAAATCGGAAATCGTCTCACGAATCCAATGCCGCTAGCCAAATTGTCCTAACTATAATATTTCCAAAGACATGGGCGAAAAACGGTACGAGCCCAAATCAGGGCCCGTTTTGCTGTAGGAGGCCCAGGAGCCGAGAAAAACGCGAAAAACTAAAAAAATCGACTTTAGAAAATTCCCGGACCCCTAGAAAAATCGGAAATCGTCTCACGAATCCAATGACGCCAGCCAAATTATCCTAGCTATGATATTTCCAACGATATAGGCGAAAAACGGTATGAGTCCAAATCCGGGCCCGTTTTGCTCTAGGAGGCCCAGGAGCCGAGAAAAACGCGAAAAACTAAAAAAATCGACTTTAGAAAATTCCCGGACCGCTAGAAAAATGGGAAATCGTCTCACGAATCCAATGGCGCCAGCCAAATAGTCCTAGCTATGATATTTCCAAAGACATGGGCGAAAAACGGTACGAGCCCAAATCCGGGCCCGTTTAGCTCTGAGTGGCCCAGGAGCCGAGAGAAACGCGAAAAACTAAAAACATCGACTTTAGAAAATTCCCGGACCCCTAGAAAAATCGGAAATCGTCTCACCAATCCAATGACGCTAGCCAAATTGTCCTAGCTATGATATTTCCAACGATATAGGCGAAAAACGGTATGAGTCCAAATCCGGGCCCGTTTAGCTCTAAGAGGCCCATGAGCCGAGAAAAACGCGAAAAACTAAAAAAATCGACTTTAGGAAATTCCCGGACCCCTAGAAAAATCGGAACTCGTCTCCCGAATCCAATGGCGCCAACCAAATTGTCCTAGCTATGATATTTCCAAAGATATGGGCGAAAAACGGTATGCGTCGAAATCCGTGCACGTTTTGCTCTAGGAGGCCCAGGAGTCGAGAAAAACGCGAAAAACTAAAAAAATCGACTTTAGAAAATTCCCGGACCCCTAGAAAAATGGGAAATCGTCTCACGAATCCAATGGCGCCAGCCAAATAGTCCTAGCTATGATATTTCCAAAGATATGGGCGAAAAACGGTATGAGTCCAAATCCGGGGCCGTTTTGCTCTAGGAGGCCCAGGAGCCGAGAAAAACGCGAAAAACTAAAAAAATCGACTTTAGAAAATTCCCGGACCCCCAGAAAAATCGGAAATCGTCTCACGAATCCAATGGCGCCAGCCAAATTGTCCTAACTATAATATTTCCAAAGATATGGGCGAAAAACGGTATGAGTCCAAATCCGGGCCCGTTTTGCTCTAGGAGGCCCAGGAGCCGAGAAAAACGCGAAAAACTAAACAAATCGACTTTAGAAAATTCCCGGACCCCTAGAAAAGTCGGAAATCGTCTCACGAATGCAATGGCGCCAGCCAAATTGTCCTAGCTATGATATTTCCAAAGATATGGGCGAAAAACGGTATGAGTCCAAATCCGGGGCCGTTTTGCTCTAGGAGGCCCAGGAGCCGAGAAAAACGCGAAAAACTAAAAAAATCGACTTTAGAAAATTCCCGGACCCCCAGAAAAATCGGAAATCGTCTCACGAATGCAATGGCGCCAGCCAAATTGTCCTAGCTATGATATTTCCAAAGACATGGGCGAAAAACGGTACGAGCCCAAATCCGGGCCCGTTTAGCTCTGGGTGGCCCAGGAGCCGAGAAAAACGCGAAAAACTAAAAACATCGACTTGAGAAAATTCCCGGACCCCTAGAAAAATCGGAAATCATCTCACGAATCCAATGGCGCCAGCCAAATTGTCCTAGCTATGATATTTCCAAAGATATGGGCGAAAAACGGTATGAGACCAAATCAGGGCCCGTTTTGCTGTAGGAGGCCCAGGAGCCGAGAAAAACGCGAAAAACTAAAAAAATCGACTTTAGAAAATTCCCGGACCCCTAGAAAAATGGGAAATCGTCTCACGAATCCAATGGCGCCAGCCAAATAGTCCTAGCTATGATATTTCCAAAGACATGGGCGAAAAACGGTACGAGCCCAAATCCGGGCCCGTCTAGCTCTGGGTGGCCCAGGAGCCGAGAAAAACGCGAAAAACTAAAAACATCGACTTTAGAAAATTCCCGGACCCCTAGAAAAATCGGAAATCGTCTCACGAATCCAATGGCGCTAGCCAAATTGTCCTACCTATAATATTTCCAACGATATAGGCGAAAAACGTTATGAGTCCAAATCCGGGCCCGTTTTGCCCTAGGAGGCCCAGGAGCCGAGAAAAACGCGAAAAACTAAAAAAATCGACTTTAGAAAATTCCCGGACCCCTAGAAAAATGGGAAATCGTCTCACGAATCCAATGGCGCCAGCCAAATAGTCCTAGCTATGATATTTCCAAAGACATGGGCGAAAAACGGTACGAGCCCAAATCCGGGCCCGTTTAGCTCTGGGGGGCCCAGGAGCCGCGAAAAACGCGAAAAACTAAAAACATCGACTTTAGAAAATTCCCGGACCCCTAGAAAAATCGGAAATCGTCTCACGAATCCAATGGCGCCAGCCAAATTATCCTAGCTATGATATTTCCAACGATATAGGCGAAAAACGGTATGAGTCCAAATCCGGGCCCGTTTAGCTCTGGGTGGCCCAGGAGCCGAGAAAAACGCGAAAAACTAAAAACATCGACTTTAGAAAATTCCCGGACCCCTGGAAAAATGGGAAATCGTCTCACGAATCCAATGACGCTAGCTAAATTTTCCTAGCTATGATATTTCCAACGATATAGGCGAAAAATGGTATGAGTCCAAATCCGGGCCCGTTTAGCTCTAGGAGGCCCATGAGCCGAGAAAAACGCGAAAAACTAAAAAAATCGACTTTAGGAAATTCCCGGACCCCTAGAAAAATCGGAACTCGTCTCCCGAATCCAATGGCGCCAACCAAATTGTCCTAGCTATGATATTTCCAAAGATATGGGCGAAAAACGGTATGCGTCGAAATCCGGGCACGTTTTGCTCTAGGAGGCCCAGGAGTCGAGAAAAACGCGAAAAACTAAAAAAATCGACTTTAGAAAATTCCCGGACCCCTAGAAAAATGGGAAATCGTCTCACGAATCCAATGGCGCCAGCCAAATAGTCCTAACTATAATATTTCCAAAGACATGGGCGAAAAACGGTACGAGCCCAAATCCGGGCCCGTTTAGCTCTGGGTGGCCCAGGAGCCGAGAAAAACGCGAAAAACTAAAAACATCGACTTTAGAAAATTCCCGGACCCCTAGAAAAATCGGAAATCGTCTCACGAATCCAATGCCGCTAGCCAAATTGTCCTAACTATAATATTTCCAAAGACATGGGCGAAAAACGGTACGAGCCCAAATCCGGGCCCGTTTAGCTCTGGGTAGCCCAGGAGCCGAGAAAAACGCGAAAAACTAAAAACATCGACTTTAGAAAATTGCCGGACCACTAGAAAAATCGGAAATCATCTCACGAATCCAATGGCGCCAGCCAAATTGTCCTAGCTATGATATTTCCAAAGATATGGGCGAAAAACGGTATGAGACCAAATCAGGGCCCGTTTTGCTGTAGGAGGCCCAGGAGCCGAGAAAAACGCGAAAAACTAAAAAAATCGACTTTAGAAAATTCCCGGACCCCTGGAAAAATGGGAAATCGTCTCACGAATCCAATGGCGCCAGCCAAATAGTCCTAGCTATGATATTTCCAAAGACATGGGCGAAAAACGGTACGAGCCCAAATCCGGGCCCGTCTAGCTCTGGGTGGCCCAGGAGCCGAGAAAAACGCGAAAAACTAAAAACATCGACTTTAGAAAATTCCCGGACCCCTAGAAAAATCGGAAATCGTCTCACGAATCCAATGGCGCTAGCCAAATTGTCCTACCTATAATATTTCCAACGATATAGGCGAAAAACGTTATGAGTCCAAATCCGGGCCCGTTTTGCCCTAGGAGGCCCAGGAGCCGAGAAAAACGCGAAAAACTAAAAAAATCGACTTTAGAAAATTCCCGGACCCCTAGAAAAATCGGAAATCGTCTCACGAATCCAATGGCGCCAGCCAAATTATCCTAGCTATGATATTTCCAACTATATAGGCGAAAAACGGTATGAGTCCAAATCCGGGCCCGTTTAGCTCTGGGTGGCCCAGGAGCCGAGAAAAACGCGAAAAACTAAAAACATCGACTTTAGAAAATTCCGGACCCCTAGAAAAATCGGAAATCGTCTCACGAATCCAATGACGCCAGCCAAATTATCCTAGCTATGATATTTCCAACGATATAGGCGAAAAACGGTATGAGTCCAAATCCGGGCCCGTTTTGCTCTAGGAGGCCCAGGAGCCGAGAAAAACGCGAAAAACTAAAAAAATCGACTTTAGAAAATTCCCGGACCGCTAGAAAAATGGGAAATCGTCTCACGAATCCAATGGCGCCAGCCAAATAGTCCTAGCTATGATATTTCCAAAGACATGGGCGAAAAACGGTACGAGCCCAAATCCGGGCCCGTTTAGCTCTGAGTGGCCCAGGAGCCGAGAGAAACGCGAAAAACTAAAAACATCGACTTTAGAAAATTCCCGGACCCCTAGAAAAATCGGAAATCGTCTCACGAATCCAATGACGCTAGCCAAATTGTCCTAGCTATGATATTTCCAACGATATAGGCGAAAAACGGTATGAGTCCAAATCCGGGCCCGTTTAGCTCTAGGAGGCCCATGAGCCGAGAAAAACGCGAAAAACTAAAAAAATCGACTTTAGGAAATTCCCGGACCCCTAGAAAAATCGGAACTCGTCTCCCGAATCCAATGGCGCCAACCAAATTGTCCTAGCTATGATATTTCCAAAGATATGGGCGAAAAACGGTATGCGTCGAAATCCGTGCACGTTTTGCTCTAGGAGGCCCAGGAGTCGAGAAAAACGCGAAAAACTAAAAAAATCGACTTTAGAAAATTCCCGGACCCCTAGAAAAATCGGAAATCGTCTCACGAATCCAATGGCGCCAGCCAAATTATCCTAGCTATGATATTTCCAACTATATAGGCGAAAAACGGTATGAGTCCAAATCCGGGCCCGTTTAGCTCTGGGTGGCCCAGGAGCCGAGAAAAACGCGAAAAACTAAAAACATCGACTTTAGAAAATTCCGGACCCCTAGAAAAATCGGAAATCGTCTCACGAATCCAATGACGCCAGCCAAATTATCCTAGCTATGATATTTCCAACAATATAGGCGAAAAACGGTATGAGTCCAAATCCGGGCCCGTTTTGCTCTAGGAGGCCCAGGAGCCGAGAAAAACGCGAAAAACTAAAAAAATCGACTTTAGAAAATTCCCGGACCGCTAGAAAAATGGGAAATCGTCTCACGAATCCAATGGCGCCAGCCAAATAGTCCTAGCTATGATATTTCCAAAGACATGGGCGAAAAACGGTACGAGCCCAAATCCGGGCCCGTTTAGCTCTGAGTGGCCCAGGAGCCGAGAGAAACGCGAAAAACTAAAAACATCGACTTTAGAAAATTCCCGGACCCCTAGAAAAATCGGAAATCGTCTCACGAATCCAATGACGCTAGCCAAATTGTCCTAGCTATGATATTTCCAACGATATAGGCGAAAAACGGTATGAGTCCAAATCCGGGCCCGTTTAGCTCTAGGAGGCCCATGAGCCGAGAAAAACGCGAAAAACTAAAAAAATCGACTTTAGGAAATTCCCGGACCCCTAGAAAAATCGGAACTCGTCTCCCGAATCCAATGGCGCCAACCAAATTGTCCTAGCTATGATATTTCCAAAGATATGGGCGAAAAACGGTATGCGTCGAAATCCGTGCACGTTTTGCTCTAGGAGGCCCAGGAGTCGAGAAAAACGCGAAAAACTAAAAAAATCGACTTTAGAAAATTCCCGGACCCCTAGAAAAATGGGAAATCGTCTCACGAATCCAATGGCGCCAGCCAAATAGTCCTAGCTATGATATTTCCAAAGATATGGGCGAAAAACGGTATGAGTCCAAATCCGGGGCCGTTTTGCTCTAGGAGGCCCAGGAGCCGAGAAAAACGCGAAAAACTAAAAAAATCGACTTTAGAAAATTCCCGGACCCCCAGAAAAATCGGAAATCGTCTCACGAATCCAATGGCGCCAGCCAAATTGTCCTAACTATAATATTTCCAAAGATATGGGCGAAAAACGGTATGAGTCCAAATCCGGGCCCGTTTTGCTCTAGGAGGCCCAGGAGCCGAGAAAAACGCGAAAAACTAAACAAATCGACTTTAGAAAATTCCCGGACCCCTAGAAAAGTCGGAAATCGTCTCACGAATGCAATGGCGCCAGCCAAATTGTCCTAGCTATGATATTTCCAAAGATATGGGCGAAAAACGGTATGAGTCCAAATCCGGGGCCGTTTTGCTCTAGGAGGCCCAGGAGCCGAGAAAAACGCGAAAAACTAAAAAAATCGACTTTAGAAAATTCCCGGACCCCCAGAAAAATCGGAAATCGTCTCACGAATGCAATGGCGCCAGCCAAATTGTCCTAGCTATGATATTTCCAAAGACATGGGCGAAAAACGGTACGAGCCCAAATCCGGGCCCGTTTAGCTCTGGGTGGCCCAGGAGCCGAGAAAAACGCGAAAAACTAAAAACATCGACTTGAGAAAATTCCCGGACCCCTAGAAAAATCGGAAATCATCTCACGAATCCAATGGCGCCAGCCAAATTGTCCTAGCTATGATATTTCCAAAGATATGGGCGAAAAACGGTATGAGACCAAATCAGGGCCCGTTTTGCTGTAGGAGGCCCAGGAGCCGAGAAAAACGCGAAAAACTAAAAAAATCGACTTTAGAAAATTCCCGGACCCCTAGAAAAATGGGAAATCGTCTCACGAATCCAATGGCGCCAGCCAAATAGTCCTAGCTATGATATTTCCAAAGACATGGGCGAAAAACGGTACGAGCCCAAATCCGGGCCCGTCTAGCTCTGGGTGGCCCAGGAGCCGAGAAAAACGCGAAAAACTAAAAACATCGACTTTAGAAAATTCCCGGACCCCTAGAAAAATCGGAAATCGTCTCACGAATCCAATGGCGCTAGCCAAATTGTCCTACCTATAATATTTCCAACGATATAGGCGAAAAACGTTATGAGTCCAAATCCGGGCCCGTTTTGCCCTAGGAGGCCCAGGAGCCGAGAAAAACGCGAAAAACTAAAAAAATCGACTTTAGAAAATTCCCGGACCCCTAGAAAAATGGGAAATCGTCTCACGAATCCAATGGCGCCAGCCAAATAGTCCTAGCTATTATATTTCCAAAGACATGGGCGAAAAACGGTACGAGCCCAAATCCGGGCCCGTTTAGCTCTGGGGGGCCCAGGAGCCGCGAAAAACGCGAAAAACTAAAAACATCGACTTTAGAAAATTCCCGGACCCCTAGAAAAATCGGAAATCGTCTCACGAATCCAATGGCGCCAGCCAAATTATCCTAGCTATGATATTTCCAACGATATAGGCGAAAAACGGTATGAGTCCAAATCCGGGCCCGTTTAGCTCTGGGTGGCCCAGGAGCCGAGAAAAACGCGAAAAACTAAAAACATCGACTTTAGAAAATTCCCGGACCCCTGGAAAAATGGGAAATCGTCTCACGAATCCAATGACGCTAGCTAAATTTTCCTAGCTATGATATTTCCAACGATATAGGCGAAAAACGGTATGAGTCCAAATCCGGGCCCGTTTAGCTCTAGGAGGCCCATGAGCCGAGAAAAACGCGAAAAACTAAAAAAATCGACTTTAGGAAATTCCCGGACCCCTAGAAAAATCGGAACTCGTCTCCCGAATCCAATGGCGCCAACCAAATTGTCCTAGCTATGATATTTCCAAAGATATGGGCGAAAAACGGTATGCGTCGAAATCCGGGCACGTTTTGCTCTAGGAGGCCCAGGAGTCGAGAAAAACGCGAAAAACTAAAAAAATCGACTTTAGAAAATTCCCGGACCCCTAGAAAAATGGGAAATCGTCTCACGAATCCAATGGCGCCAGCCAAATAGTCCTAGCTATGATATTTCCAAAGATATGGGCGAAAAACGGTATGAGTCCAAATCCGGGGCCGTTTTGCTCTAGGAGGCCCAGGAGCCGAGAAAAACGCGAAAAACTAAACAAATCGACTTTAGAAAATTCCCGGACCCCTAGAAAAGTCGGAAATCGTCTCACGAATGCAATGGCGCCAGCCAAATTGTCCTAGCTATGATATTTCCAAAGATATGGGCGAAAAACGGTATGAGTCCAAATCCGGGCCCGTTTTAGTCTAGGAGGCCCATGAGCCGAGAAAAACGCGAAAAACTAAAAAAATCGACTTTAGAAAATTCCCGGACCCCTAGAAAAATCGGAAATCGTCTCACGAATGCAATGGCGCCAGCCAAATTGTCCTAGCTATGATATTTCCAAAGACATGGGCGAAAAACGGTACGAGCCCAAATCCGGGCCCGTTTAGCTCTGGGTGGCCCAGGAGCCGAGAAAAACGCGAAAAACTAAAAACATCGACTTTAGAAAATTCCCGGACCCCTAGAAAAATCGGAAATCGTCTCACGAATCCAATGCCGCTAGCCAAATTGTCCTAACTATAATATTTCCAAAGACATGGGCGAAAAACGGTACGAGCCCAAATCAGGGCCCGTTTTGCTGTAGGAGGCCCAGGAGCCGAGAAAAACGCGAAAAACTAAAAAAATCGACTTTAGAAAATTCCCGGACCCCTAGAAAAATCGGAAATCGTCTCACGAATCCAATGACGCCAGCCAAATTATCCTAGCTATGATATTTCCAACGATATAGGCGAAAAACGGTATGAGTCCAAATCCGGGCCCGTTTTGCTCTAGGAGGCCCAGGAGCCGAGAAAAACGCGAAAAACTAAAAAAATCGACTTTAGAAAATTCCCGGACCGCTAGAAAAATGGGAAATCGTCTCACGAATCCAATGGCGCCAGCCAAATAGTCCTAGCTATGATATTTCCAAAGACATGGGCGAAAAACGGTACGAGCCCAAATCCGGGCCCGTTTAGCTCTGAGTGGCCCAGGAGCCGAGAGAAACGCGAAAAACTAAAAACATCGACTTTAGAAAATTCCCGGACCCCTAGAAAAATCGGAAATCGTCTCACCAATCCAATGACGCTAGCCAAATTGTCCTAGCTATGATATTTCCAACGATATAGGCGAAAAACGGTATGAGTCCAAATCCGGGCCCGTTTAGCTCTAAGAGGCCCATGAGCCGAGAAAAACGCGAAAAACTAAAAAAATCGACTTTAGGAAATTCCCGGACCCCTAGAAAAATCGGAACTCGTCTCCCGAATCCAATGGCGCCAACCAAATTGTCCTAGCTATGATATTTCCAAAGATATGGGCGAAAAACGGTATGCGTCGAAATCCGTGCACGTTTTGCTCTAGGAGGCCCAGGAGTCGAGAAAAACGCGAAAAACTAAAAAAATCGACTTTAGAAAATTCCCGGACCCCTAGAAAAATGGGAAATCGTCTCACGAATCCAATGGCGCCAGCCAAATAGTCCTAGCTATGATATTTCCAAAGATATGGGCGAAAAACGGTATGAGTCCAAATCCGGGGCCGTTTTGCTCTAGGAGGCCCAGGAGCCGAGAAAAACGCGAAAAACTAAAAAAATCGACTTTAGAAAATTCCCGGACCCCCAGAAAAATCGGAAATCGTCTCACGAATCCAATGGCGCCAGCCAAATTGTCCTAACTATAATATTTCCAAAGATATGGGCGAAAAACGGTATGAGTCCAAATCCGGGCCCGTTTTGCTCTAGGAGGCCCAGGAGCCGAGAAAAACGCGAAAAACTAAACAAATCGACTTTAGAAAATTCCCGGACCCCTAGAAAAGTCGGAAATCGTCTCACGAATGCAATGGCGCCAGCCAAATTGTCCTAGCTATGATATTTCCAAAGATATGGGCGAAAAACGGTATGAGTCCAAATCCGGGGCCGTTTTGCTCTAGGAGGCCCAGGAGCCGAGAAAAACGCGAAAAACTAAAAAAATCGACTTTAGAAAATTCCCGGACCCCCAGAAAAATCGGAAATCGTCTCACGAATGCAATGGCGCCAGCCAAATTGTCCTAGCTATGATATTTCCAAAGACATGGGCGAAAAACGGTACGAGCCCAAATCCGGGCCCGTTTAGCTCTGGGTGGCCCAGGAGCCGAGAAAAACGCGAAAAACTAAAAACATCGACTTGAGAAAATTCCCGGACCCCTAGAAAAATCGGAAATCATCTCACGAATCCAATGGCGCCAGCCAAATTGTCCTAGCTATGATATTTCCAAAGATATGGGCGAAAAACGGTATGAGACCAAATCAGGGCCCGTTTTGCTGTAGGAGGCCCAGGAGCCGAGAAAAACGCGAAAAACTAAAAAAATCGACTTTAGAAAATTCCCGGACCCCTAGAAAAATGGGAAATCGTCTCACGAATCCAATGGCGCCAGCCAAATAGTCCTAGCTATGATATTTCCAAAGACATGGGCGAAAAACGGTACGAGCCCAAATCCGGGCCCGTCTAGCTCTGGGTGGCCCAGGAGCCGAGAAAAACGCGAAAAACTAAAAAAATCGACTTTAGAAAATTCCCGGACCCCTAGAAAAATCGGAAATCGTCTCACGAATGCAATGGCGCCAGCCAAATTGTCCTAGCTATGATATTTCCAAAGACATGGGCGAAAAACGGTACGAGCCCAAATCCGGGCCCGTTTAGCTCTGGGTGGCCCAGGAGCCGAGAAAAACGCGAAAAACTAAAAACATCGACTTTAGAAAATTCCCGGACCCCTAGAAAAATCGGAAATCGTCTCACGAATCCAATGCCGCTAGCCAAATTGTCCTAACTATAATATTTCCAAAGACATGGGCGAAAAACGGTACGAGCCCAAATCCGGGCCCGTTTAGCTCTGGGTGGCCCAGGAGCCGAGAAAAACGCGAAAAACTAAAAACATCGACTTTAGAAAATTCCCGGACCCCTAGAAAAATCGGAAATCGTCTCACGAATCCAATGCCGCTAGCCAAATTGTCCTAACTATAATATTTCCAAAGACATGGGCGAAAAACGGTACGAGCCCAAATCCGGGCCCGTTTAGCTCTGGGTAGCCCAGGAGCCGAGAAAAACGCGAAAAACTAAAAACATCGACTTTAGAAAATTGCCGGACCACTAGAAAAATCGGAAATCATCTCACGAATCCAATGGCGCCAGCCAAATTGTCCTAGCTATGATATTTCCAAAGATATGGGCGAAAAACGGTATGAGACCAAATCAGGGCCCGTTTTGCTGTAGGAGGCCCAGGAGCCGAGAAAAACGCGAAAAACTAAAAAAATCGACTTTAGAAAATTCCCGGACCCCTGGAAAAATGGGAAATCGTCTCACGAATCCAATGGCGCCAGCCAAATAGTCCTAGCTATGATATTTCCAAAGACATGGGCGAAAAACGGTACGAGCCCAAATCCGGGCCCGTCTAGCTCTGGGTGGCCCAGGAGCCGAGAAAAACGCGAAAAACTAAAAACATCGACTTTAGAAAATTCCCGGACCCCTAGAAAAATCGGAAATCGTCTCACGAATCCAATGGCGCTAGCCAAATTGTCCTACCTATAATATTTCCAACGATATAGGCGAAAAACGTTATGAGTCCAAATCCGGGCCCGTTTTGCCCTAGGAGGCCCAGGAGCCGAGAAAAACGCGAAAAACTAAAAAAATCGACTTTAGAAAATTCCCGGACCCCTAGAAAAATGGGAAATCGTCTCACGAATCCAATGGCGCCAGCCAAATAGTCCTAGCTATGATATTTCCAAAGACATGGGCGAAAAACGGTACGAGCCCAAATCCGGGCCCGTTTAGCTCTGGGGGGCCCAGGAGCCGCGAAAAACGCGAAAAACTAAAAACATCGACTTTAGAAAATTCCCGGACCCCTAGAAAAATCGGAAATCGTCTCACGAATCCAATGGCGCCAGCCAAATTGTCCTAGCTATGATATTTCCAAAGATATGGGCGAAAAACGGTATGAGTCCAAATCCGGGGCCGTTTTGCTCTAGGAGGCCCAGGAGCCGAGAAAAACGCGAAAAACTAAAAAAATCGACTTTAGAAAATTCCCGGACCCCCAGAAAAATCGGAAATCGTCTCACGAATGCAATGGCGCCAGCCAAATTGTCCTAGCTATGATATTTCCAAAGACATGGGCGAAAAACGGTACGAGCCCAAATCCGGGCCCGTTTAGCTCTGGGTGGCCCAGGAGCCGAGAAAAACGCGAAAAACTAAAAACATCGACTTGAGAAAATTCCCGGACCCCTAGAAAAATCGGAAATCATCTCACGAATCCAATGGCGCCAGCCAAATTGTCCTAGCTATGATATTTCCAAAGATATGGGCGAAAAACGGTATGAGACCAAATCAGGGCCCGTTTTGCTGTAGGAGGCCCAGGAGCCGAGAAAAACGCGAAAAACTAAAAAAATCGACTTTAGAAAATTCCCGGACCCCTAGAAAAATGGGAAATCGTCTCACGAATCCAATGGCGCCAGCCAAATAGTCCTAGCTATGATATTTCCAAAGACATGGGCGAAAAACGGTACGAGCCCAAATCCGGGCCCGTCTAGCTCTGGGTGGCCCAGGAGCCGAGAAAAACGCGAAAAACTAAAAACATCGACTTTAGAAAATTCCCGGACCCCTAGAAAAATCGGAAATCGTCTCACGAATCCAATGGCGCTAGCCAAATTGTCCTACCTATAATATTTCCAACGATATAGGCGAAAAACGTTATGAGTCCAAATCCGGGCCCGTTTTGCCCTAGGAGGCCCAGGAGCCGAGAAAAACGCGAAAAACTAAAAAAATCGACTTTAGAAAATTCCCGGACCCCTAGAAAAATGGGAAATCGTCTCACGAATCCAATGGCGCCAGCCAAATAGTCCTAGCTATGATATTTCCAAAGACATGGGCGAAAAACGGTACGAGCCCAAATCCGGGCCCGTTTAGCTCTGGGGGGCCCAGGAGCCGCGAAAAACGCGAAAAACTAAAAACATCGACTTTAGAAAATTCCCGGACCCCTAGAAAAATCGGAAATCGTCTCACGAATCCAATGGCGCCAGCCAAATTATCCTAGCTATGATATTTCCAACGATATAGGCGAAAAACGGTATGAGTCCAAATCCGGGCCCGTTTAGCTCTGGGTGGCCCAGGAGCCGAGAAAAACGCGAAAAACTAAAAACATCGACTTTAGAAAATTCCCGGACCCCTGGAAAAATGGGAAATCGTCTCACGAATCCAATGACGCTAGCTAAATTTTCCTAGCTATGATATTTCCAACGATATAGGCGAAAAATGGTATGAGTCCAAATCCGGGCCCGTTTAGCTCTAGGAGGCCCATGAGCCGAGAAAAACGCGAAAAACTAAAAAAATCGACTTTAGGAAATTCCCGGACCCCTAGAAAAATCGGAACTCGTCTCCCGAATCCAATGGCGCCAACCAAATTGTCCTAGCTATGATATTTCCAAAGATATGGGCGAAAAACGGTATGCGTCGAAATCCGGGCACGTTTTGCTCTAGGAGGCCCAGGAGTCGAGAAAAACGCGAAAAACTAAAAAAATCGACTTTAGAAAATTCCCGGACCCCTAGAAAAATGGGAAATCGTCTCACGAATCCAATGGCGCCAGCCAAATAGTCCTAGCTATGATATTTCCAAAGATATGGGCGAAAAACGGTATGAGTCCAAATCCGGGGCCGTTTTGCTCTAGGAGGCCCAGGAGCCGAGAAAAACGCGAAAAACTAAACAAATCGACTTTAGAAAATTCCCGGACCCCTAGAAAAGTCGGAAATCGTCTCACGAATGCAATGGCGCCAGCCAAATTGTCCTAGCTATGATATTTCCAAAGATATGGGCGAAAAACGGTATGAGTCCAAATCCGGGCCCGTTTTAGTCTAGGAGGCCCATGAGCCGAGAAAAACGCGAAAAACTAAAAAAATCGACTTTAGAAAATTCCCGGACCCCTAGAAAAATCGGAAATCGTCTCACGAATGCAATGGCGCCAGCCAAATTGTCCTAGCTATGATATTTCCAAAGACATGGGCGAAAAACGGTACGAGCCCAAATCCGGGCCCGTTTAGCTCTGGGTGGCCCAGGAGCCGAGAAAAACGCGAAAAACTAAAAACATCGACTTTAGAAAATTCCCGGACCCCTAGAAAAATCGGAAATCGTCTCACGAATCCAATGCCGCTAGTCAAATTGTCCTAACTATAATATTTCCAAAGACATGGGCGAAAAACGGTACGAGCCCAAATCCGGGCCCGTTTAGCTCTGGGTGGCCCAGGAGCCGAGAAAAACGCGAAAAACTAAAAACATCGACTTTAGAAAATTCCCGGACCACTAGAAAAATCGGAAATCATCTCACGAATCCAATGGCGCCAGCCAAATTGTCCTAGCTATGATATTTCCAAAGATATGGGCGAAAAATGGTATGAGACCAAATCAGGGCCCGTTTTGCTGTAGGAGGCCCAGGAGCCGAGAAAAACGCGAAAAACTAAAAAAATCGACTTTAGAAAATTCCCGGACCCCTAGAAAAATCGGAAATCGTCTCACGAATCCAATGCCGCTAGCCAAATTGTCCTAACTATAATATTTCCAAAGACATGGGCGAAAAACGGTACGAGCCCAAATCCGGGCCCGTTTAGCTCTGGGTGGCCCAGGAGCCGAGAAAAACGCGAAAAACTAAAAACATCGACTTTAGAAAATTCCCGGACCCCTAGAAAAATCGGAAATCGTCTCACGAATCCAATGCCGCTAGCCAAATTGTCCTAACTATAATATTTCCAAAGACATGGGCGAAAAACGGTACGAGCCCAAATCCGGGCCCGTTTAGCTCTGGGTAGCCCAGGAGCCGAGAAAAACGCGAAAAACTAAAAACATCGACTTTAGAAAATTGCCGGACCACTAGAAAAATCGGAAATCATCTCACGAATCCAATGGCGCCAGCCAAATTGTCCTAGCTATGATATTTCCAAAGATATGGGCGAAAAACGGTATGAGACCAAATCAGGGCCCGTTTTGCTGTAGGAGGCCCAGGAGCCGAGAAAAACGCGAAAAACTAAAAAAATCGACTTTAGAAAATTCCCGGACCCCTAGAAAAATGGGAAATCGTCTCACGAATCCAATGGCGCCAGCCAAATAGTCCTAGCTATGATATTTCCAAAGACATGGGCGAAAAACGGTACGAGCCCAAATCCGGGCCCGTCTAGCTCTGGGTGGCCCAGGAGCCGAGAAAAACGCGAAAAACTAAAAACATCGACTTTAGAAAATTCCCGGACCCCTAGAAAAATCGGAAATCGTCTCACGAATCCAATGGCGCTAGCCAAATTGTCCTACCTATAATATTTCCAACGATATAGGCGAAAAACGTTATGAGTCCAAATCCGGGCCCGTTTTGCCCTAGGAGGCCCAGGAGCCGAGAAAAACGCGAAAAACTAAAAAAATCGACTTTAGAAAATTCCCGGACCCCTAGAAAAATGGGAAATCGTCTCACGAATCCAATGGCGCCAGCCAAATAGTCCTAGCTATGATATTTCCAAAGACATGGGCGAAAAACGGTACGAGCCCAAATCCGGGCCCGTTTAGCTCTGGGGGGCCCAGGAGCCGCGAAAAACGCGAAAAACTAAAAACATCGACTTTAGAAAATTCCCGGACCCCTAGAAAAATCGGAAATCGTCTCACGAATCCAATGGCGCCAGCCAAATTATCCTAGCTATGATATTTCCAACGATATAGGCGAAAAACGGTATGAGTCCAAATCCGGGCCCGTTTAGCTCTGGGTGGCCCAGGAGCCGAGAAAAACGCGAAAAACTAAAAACATCGACTTTAGAAAATTCCCGGACCCCTGGAAAAATGGGAAATCGTCTCACGAATCCAATGACGCTAGCTACATTTTCCTAGCTATGATATTTCCAACGATATAGGCGAAAAACGGTATGAGTCCAAATCCGGGCCCGTTTAGCTCTAGGAGGCCCATGAGCCGAGAAAAACGCGAAAAACTAAAAAAATCGACTTTAGGAAATTCCCGGACCCCTAGAAAAATCGGAACTCGTCTCCCGAATCCAATGGCGCCAACCAAATTGTCCTAGCTGTGATATTTCCAAAGACATGGGCGAAAAACGGTACGAGCCCAAATCCGGGCCCGTTTAGCTCTGGGTGGCCCAGGAGCCGAGAAAAACGCGAAAAATTAAAAACATCGACTTGAGAAAATTCCCGGACCCCTAGAAAAATCGGAAATCATCTCACGAATCCAATGGCGCCAGCCAAATTGTCCTAGCTATGATATTTCCAAAGATATGGGCGAAAAACGGTATGAGACCAAATCAGGGCCCG
Source organism: Diachasmimorpha longicaudata (assembly GCF_034640455.1). NCBI lineage: Eukaryota > Metazoa > Arthropoda > Insecta > Hymenoptera > Braconidae > Diachasmimorpha > Diachasmimorpha longicaudata. Next base: position 3,318,660 of record NC_087228.1, on the reverse strand, counting down.
TTTTGCTGTAGGAGGCCCAGGAGCCGAGAAAAACGCGAAAAACTAAAAAAATCGACTTTAGAAAATTCCCGGACCCCTAGAAAAATGGGAAATCGTCTCACGAATCCAATGGCGCCAGCCAAATAGTCCTACCTATAATATTTCCAACGATATAGGCGAAAAACGTTATGAGTCCAAATCCGGGCCCGTTTTGCCCTAGGAGGCCCAGGAGCCGAGAAAAACGCGAAAAACTAAAAAAATCGACTTTAGAAAATTTCCGGACCACTAGAAAAATCGGAAATCATCTCACGAATCGAATGGCGCCAGCCAAATTATCCTAGCTATGATATTTCCAACGATATAGGCGAAAAACGGTATGAGTCCAAATCCGGGCCCGTTTTGCTCTAGGAGGCCCAGGAGCCGAGAAAAACGCGAAAAACTAAAAAAATCGACTTTAGAAAATTCCCGGACCCCTAGAAAAATCGGAAATCGTCTCACGAATCCAATGGCGCCAGCCAAATTATCCTAGCTATGATATTTCCAACGATATAGGCGAAAAACGGTATGAGTCCAAATCCGGGCCCGTTTTGCTCTAGGAGGCCCAGGAGCCGAGAAAAACGCGAAAAACTAAAAAAATCGACTTTAGAAAATTCCCGGACCCCTAGAAAAATGGGAAATCGTCTCACGAATCCAATGGCGCCAGCCAAATAGTCCTAGCTATGATATTTCCAAAGACATGGGCGAAAAACGGTACGAGCCCAAATCCGGGCCCGTTTAGCTCTGAGTGGCCCAGGAGCCGAGAGAAACGCGAAAAACTAAAAACATCGACTTTAGAAAATTCCCGGACCCCTAGAAAAATCGGAAATCGTCTCACGAATCCAATGACGCTAGCCAAATTGTCCTAGCTATGATATTTCCAACGATATAGGCGAAAAACGGTATGAGTCCAAATCCGGGCCCGTTTAGCTCTAGGAGGCCCATGAGCCGAGAAAAACGCGAAAAACTAAAAAAATCGACTTTAGGAAATTCCCGGACCCCTAGAAAAATCGGAACTCGTCTCCCGAATCCAATGGCGCCAACCAAATTGTCCTAGCTATGATATTTCCAAAGATATGGGCGAAAAACGGTATGCGTCGAAATCCGTGCACGTTTTGCTCTAGGAGGCCCAGGAGTCGAGAAAAACGCGAAAAACTAAAAAAATCGACTTTAGAAAATTCCCGGACCCCTAGAAAAATCGGAAATCGTCTCACGAATCCAATGGCGCCAGCCAAATTGTCCTAACTATAATATTTCCAAAGATATGGGCGAAAAACGGTATGAGTCCAAATCCGGGCCCGTTTTGCTCTAGGAGGCCCAGGAGCCGAGAAAAACGCGAAAAACTAAACAAATCGACTTTAGAAAATTCCCGGACCCCTAGAAAAGTCGGAAATCGTCTCACGAATGCAATGGCGCCAGCCAAATTGTCCTAGCTATGATATTTCCAAAGATATGGGCGAAAAACGGTATGAGTCCAAATCCGGGGCCGTTTTGCTCTAGGAGGCCCAGGAGCCGAGAAAAACGCGAAAAACTAAAAAAATCGACTTTAGAAAATTCCCGGACCCCCAGAAAAATCGGAAATCGTCTCACGAATGCAATGGCGCCAGCCAAATTGTCCTAGCTATGATATTTCCAAAGACATGGGCGAAAAACGGTACGAGCCCAAATCCGGGCCCGTTTAGCTCTGGGTGGCCCAGGAGCCGAGAAAAACGCGAAAAACTAAAAACATCGACTTGAGAAAATTCCCGGACCCCTAGAAAAATCGGAAATCATCTCACGAATCCAATGGCGCCAGCCAAATTGTCCTAGCTATGATATTTCCAAAGATATGGGCGAAAAACGGTATGAGACCAAATCAGGGCCCGTTTTGCTGTAGGAGGCCCAGGAGCCGAGAAAAACGCGAAAAACTAAAAAAATCGACTTTAGAAAATTCCCGGACCCCTAGAAAAATGGGAAATCGTCTCACGAATCCAATGGCGCCAGCCAAATAGTCCTAGCTATGATATTTCCAAAGACATGGGCGAAAAACGGTACGAGCCCAAATCCGGGCCCGTCTAGCTCTGGGTGGCCCAGGAGCCGAGAAAAACGCGAAAAACTAAAAACATCGACTTTAGAAAATTCCCGGACCCCTAGAAAAATCGGAAATCGTCTCACGAATCCAATGGCGCTAGCCAAATTGTCCTACCTATAATATTTCCAACGATATAGGCGAAAAACGTTATGAGTCCAAATCCGGGCCCGTTTTGCCCTAGGAGGCCCAGGAGCCGAGAAAAACGCGAAAAACTAAAAAAATCGACTTTAGAAAATTCCCGGACCCCTAGAAAAATGGGAAATCGTCTCACGAATCCAATGGCGCCAGCGAAATAGTCCTAGCTATGATATTTCCAAAGACATGGGCGAAAAACGGTACGAGTCCAAATCCGGGCCCGTTTAGCTCTAGGAGGCCCATGAGCCGAGAAAAACGCGAAAAACTAAAAAAATCGACTTTAGGAAATTCCCGGACCCCTAGAAAAATCGGAACTCGTCTCCCGAATCCAATGGCGCCAACCAAATTGTCCTAGCTATGATATTTCCAAAGATATGGGCGAAAAACGGTATGCGTCGAAATCCGGGCACGTTTTGCTCTAGGAGGCCCAGGAGTCGAGAAAAACGCGAAAAACTAAAAAAAATCGACTTTAGAAAATTCTCGGACCCCTAGAAAAATGGGAAATCGTCTCACGAATCCAATGGCGCCAGCCAAATAGTCCTAGCTATGATATTTCCAAAGATATGGGCGAAAAACGGTATGAGTCCAAATCCGGGGCCGTTTTGCTCTAGGAGGCCCAGGAGCCGAGAAAAACGCGAAAAACTAAAAAAATCGACTTTAGAAAATTCCCGGACCCCCAGAAAAATCGGAAATCGTCTCACGAATCCAATGGCGCCAGCCAAATTGTCCTAACTATAATATTTCCAAAGATATGGGCGAAAAACGGTATGAGTCCAAATCCGGGCCCGTTTTGCTCTAGGAGGCCCAGGAGCCGAGAAAAACGCGAAAAACTAAACAAATCGACTTTAGAAAATTCCCGGACCCCTAGAAAAGTCGGAAATCGTCTCACGAATGCAATGGCGCCAGCCAAATTGTCCTAGCTATGATATTTCCAAAGATATGGGCGAAAAACGGTATGAGTCCAAATCCGGTCCCGTTTTAGTCTAGGAGGCCCATGAGCCGAGAAAAACGCGAAAAACTAAAAAAATCGACTTTAGAAAATTCCCGGACCCCTAGAAAAATCGGAAATCGTCTCACGAATGCAATGGCGCCAGCCAAATTGTCCTAGCTATAATATTTCCAAAGACATGGGCGAAAAACGGTACGAGCCCAAATCCGGGCCCGTTTAGCTCTGGGTGGCCCAGGAGCCGAGAAAAACGCGAAAAACTAAAAACATCGACTTTAGAAAATTCCCGGACCACTAGAAAAATCGGAAATCATCTCACGAATCCAATGGCGCCAGCCAAATTGTCCTAGCTATGATATTTCCAAAGATATGGGCGAAAAACGGTATGAGACCAAATCAGGGCCCGTTTTGCTGTAGGAGGCCCAAGAGCCGAGAAAAACGCGAAAAACTAAAAAAATCGACTTTAGAAAATTCCCGGACCCCTAGAAAAATGGGAAATCGTCTCACGAATCCAATGGCGCCAGCCAAATAGTCCTAGCTATGATATTTCCAAAGACATGGGCGAAAAACGGTACGAGCCCAAATCCGGGCCCGTCTAGCTCTGGGTGGCCCAGGAGCCGAGAAAAACGCGAAAAACTAAAAACATCGACTTTAGAAAATTCCCGGACCCCTAGAAAAATCGGAAATCGTCTCACGAATCCAATGGCGCTAGCCAAATTGTCCTACCTATAATATTTCCAACGATATAGGCGAAAAACGTTATGAGTCCAAATCCGGGCCCGTTTTGCCCTAGGAGGCCCAGGAGCCGAGAAAAACGCGAAAAACTAAAAAAATCGACTTTAGAAAATTCCCGCACCCCTAGAAAAATGGGAAATCGTCTCACGAATCCAATGGCGCCAGCCAAATAGTCCTAGCTATGATATTTCCAAAGACATGGGCGAAAAACGGTACGAGCCCAAATCCGGGCCCGTTTAGCTCTGGGGGGCCCAGGAGCCGCGAAAAACGCGAAAAACTAAAAACATCGACTTTAGAAAATTCCCGGACCCCTAGAAAAATCGGAAATCGTCTCACGAATCCAATGGCGCCAGCCAAATTATCCTAGCTATGATATTTCCAACGATATAGGCGAAAAACGGTATGAGTCCAAATCCGGGCCCGTTTAGCTCTGGGTGGCCCAGGAGCCGAGAAAAACGCGAAAAACTAAAAACATCGACTTTAGAAAATTCCCGGACCCCTGGAAAAATGGGAAATCGTCTCACGAATCCAATGACGCTAGCTAAATTTTCCTAGCTATGATATTTCCAACGATATAGGCGAAAAACGGTATGAGTCCAAATCCGGGCCCGTTTAGCTCTAGGAGGCCCATGAGCCGAGAAAAACGCGAAAAACTAAAAAAATCGACTTTAGGAAATTCCCGGACCCCTAGAAAAATCGGAACTCGTCTCCCGAATCCAATGGCGCCAACCAAATTGTCCTAGCTATGATATTTCCAAAGATATGGGCGAAAAACGGTATGCGTCGAAATCCGGGCACGTTTTGCTCTAGGAGGCCCAGGAGTCGAGAAAAACGCGAAAAACTAAAAAAATCGACTTTAGAAAATTCCCGGACCCCTAGAAAAATGGGAAATCGTCTCACGAATCCAATGGCGCCAGCCAAATAGTCCTAGCTATGATATTTCCAAAGATATGGGCGAAAAACGGTATGAGTCCAAATCCGGGGCCGTTTTGCTCTAGGAGGCCCAGGAGCCGAGAAAAACGCGAAAAACTAAACAAATCGAGTTTAGAAAATTCCCGGACCCCTAGAAAAGTCGGAAATCGTCTCACGAATGCAATGGCGCCAGCCAAATTGTCCTAGCTATGATATTTCCAAAGATATGGGCGAAAAACGGTATGAGTCCAAATCCGGGCCCGTTTTAGTCTAGGAGGCCCATGAGCCGAGAAAAACGCGAAAAACTAAAAAAATCGACTTTAGAAAATTCCCGGACCCCTAGAAAAATCGGAAATCGTCTCACGAATGCAATGGCGCCAGCCAAATTGTCCTAGCTATGATATTTCCAAAGACATGGGCGAAAAACGGTACGAGCCCAAATCCGGGCCCGTTTAGCTCTGGGTGGCCCAGGAGCCGAGAAAAACGCGAAAAACTAAAAACATCGACTTGAGAAAATTCCCGGACCCCTAGAAAAATCGGAAATCATCTCACGAATCCAATGGCGCCAGCCAAATTGTCCTAGCTATGATATTTCCAAAGATATGGGCGAAAAACGGTATGAGACCAAATCAGGGCCCGTTTTGCTGTAGGAGGCCCAGGAGCCGAGAAAAACGCGAAAAACTAAAAAAATCGACTTTAGAAAATTCCCGGACCTCTAGAAAAATGGGAAATCGTCTCACGAATCCAATGGTGCCAGCCAAATAGTCCTAGCTATGATATTTCCAAAGATATGGGCGAAAAACGGTATGAGTCCAAATCCGGGGCCGTTTTGCTCTAGGAGGCCCAGGAGCCGAGAAAAACGCGAAAAACTAAAAAAATCGACTTTAGAAAATTCCCGGACCCCCAGAAAAATCGGAAATCGTCTCACGAATCCAATGGCGCCAGCCAAATTGTCCTAACTATAATATTTCCAAAGATATGGGCGAAAAACGGTATGAGTCCAAATCCGGGCCCGTTTTGCTCTAGGAGGCCCAGGGGCCGAGAAAAACGCGAAAAACTAAACAAATCGACTTTAGAAAATTCCCGGACCCCTAGAAAAGTCGGAAATCGTCTCACGAATGCAATGGCGCCAGCCAAATTGTCCTAGCTATGATATTTCCAAAGATATGGGCGAAAAACGGTATGAGTCCAAATCCGGGCCCGTTTTAGTCTAGGAGGCCCATGAGCCGAGAAAAACGCGAAAAACTAAAAAAATCGACTTTAGAAAATTCCCGGACCCCCAGAAAAATCGGAAATCGTCTCACGAATGCAATGGCGCCAGCCAAATTGTCCTAGCTATGATATTTCCAAAGACATGGGCGAAAAACGGTACGAGCCCAAATCCGGGCCCGTTTAGCTCTGGGTGGCCCAGGAGCCGAGAAAAACGCGAAAAACTAAAAACATCGACTTTAGAAAATTCCCGGACCCCTAGAAAAATCGGAAATCGTCTCACGAATCCAATGCCGCTAGCCAAATTGTCCTAACTATAATATTTCCAAAGACATGGGCGAAAAACGGTATGAGCCCAAATCCAGGCCCGTTTAGCTCTGGGTGGCCCAGGAGCCGAGAAAAACGCGAAAAACTAAAAACATCGACTTTAGAAAATTGCCGGACCACTAGAAAAATCGGAAATCATCTCACGAATCCAATGGCGCCAGCCAAATTGTCCTAGCTATGATATTTCCAAAGATATGGGCGAAAAACGGTATGAGACCAAATCAGGGCCCGTTTTGCTGTAGGAGGCCCAGGAGCCGAGAAAAACGCGAAAAACTAAAAAAATCGACTTTAGAAAATTCCCGGACCCCTAGAAAAATCGGAAATCGTCTCACGAATCCAATGGCGCCAGCCAAATTGTCCTAGCTATGATATTTCCAAAGATATGGGCGAAAAACGGTATGAGACCAAATCAGGGCCCGTTTTGCTGTAGGAGGTCCAGGAGCCGAGAAAAACGCGAAAAACTAAAAAAATCGACTTTAGAAAATTCCCGGACGCCCAGAAAAATCGGAAATCGTCTCACGAATCCAATGGCGCCAGCCAAATTGTCCTAACTATAATATTTCCAAAGATATGGGCGAAAAACGGTATGAGTCCAAATCCGGGCCCGTTTTGCTCTAGGAGGCCCAGGAGCCGAGAAAAACGCGAAAAACTAAACAAATCGACTTTAGAAAATTCCCGGACCCCTAGAAAAGTCGGAAATCGTCTCACGAATGCAATGGCGCCAGCCAAATTGTCCTAGCTATGATATTTCCAAAGATATGGGCGAAAAACGGTATGAGTCCAAATCCGGGCCCGTTTTGCTCTAGGAGGCCCAGGAGCCGAGAAAAACGCGAAAAACTAAACAAATCGACTTTAGAAAATTCCCGGACCCCTAGAAAAGTCGGAAATCGTCTCACGAATGCAATGGCGCCAGCCAAATTGTCCTAGCTATGATATTTCCAAAGATATGGGCGAAAAACGGTATGAGTCCAAATCCGGTCCCGTTTTAGTCTAGGAGGCCCATGAGCCGAGAAAAACGCGAAAAACTAAAAAAATCGACTTTAGAAAATTCCCGGACCCCTAGAAAAATCGGAAATCGTCTCACGAATGCAATGGCGCCAGCCAAATTGTCCTAGCTATGATATTTCCAAAGACATGGGCGAAAAACGGTACGAGCCCAAATCCGGGCCCGTTTAGCTCTGGGTGGCCCAGGAGCCGAGAAAAACGCGAAAAACTAAAAACATCGACTTGAGAAAATTCCCGGACCCCTAGAAAAATCGGAAATCATCTCACGAATCCAATGGCGCCAGCCAAATTGTCCTAGCTATGATATTTCCAAAGATATGGGCGAAAAACGGTATGAGACCAAATCAGGGCCCGTTTTGCTGTAGGAGGCCCAGGAGCCGAGAAAAACGCGAAAAAATAAAAAAATCGACTTTAGAAAATTCCCGGACCCCTAGAAAAATGGGAAATCGTCTCACGAATCCAATGATGCCAGCCAAATAGTCCTAGCTATGATATTTCCAAAGATATGGGCGAAAAACGGTATGAGTCCAAATCCGGGGCCGTTTTGCTCTAGGAGGCCCAGGAGCCGAGAAAAACGCGAAAAACTAAAAAAATCGACTTTAGGAAATTCCCGGACCCCCAGAAAAATCGGAAATCGTCTCACGAATGCAATGGCGCCAGCCAAATTGTCCTAGCTATGATATTTCCAAAGACATGGGCGAAAAACGGTACGAGCCCAAATCCGGGCCCGTTTAGCTCTGGGTGGCCCAGGAGCCGAGAAAAACGCGAAAAACTAAAAACATCGACTTTAGAAAATTCCCGGACCCCTAGAAAAATCGGAAATCGTCTCACGAATCCAATGCCGCTAGCCAAATTGTCCTAACTATAATATTTCCAAAGACATGGGCGATAAACGGTACGAGCCCAAATCCGGGCCCGTTTAGCTCTGGGTGGCCCAGGAGCCGAGAAAAACGCGAAAAACTAAAAACATCGACTTGAGAAAATTCCCGGACCCCTAGAAAAATCGGAAATCATCTCACGAATCCAATGGCGCCAGCCAAATTGTCCTAGCTATGATATTTCCAAAGATATGGGCGAAAAACGGTATGAGACCAAATCAGGGCCCGTTTTGCTGTAGGAGGCCCAGGAGCTGAGAAAAACGCGAAAAAATAAAAAAATCGACTTTAGAAAATTCCCGGACCCCTAGAAAAATGGGAAATCGTCTCACGAATCCAATGATGCCAGCCAAATTGTCCTAGCTATGATATTTCCAAAGATATGGGCGAAAAACGGTATGAGTCCAAATCCGGGGCCGTTTTGCTCTAGGAGGCCCAGGAGCCGAGAAAAACGCGAAAAACTAAAAAAATCGACTTTAGAAAATTCCCGGACCCCCAGAAAAATCGGAAATCGTCTCACGAATGCAATGGCGTCAGCCAAATTGTCCTAGCTATGATATTTCCAAAGACATGGGCGAAAAACGGTACGAGCCCAAATCCGGGCCCGTTTAGCTCTGGGTGGCCCAGGAGCCGAGAAAAACGCGAAAAACTAAAAACATCGACTTTAGAAAATTCCCGGACCCCTAGAAAAATCGGAAATCGTCTCACGAATCCAATGCCGCTAGCCAAATTGTCCTAACTATAATATTTCCAAAGACATGGGCGAAAAACGGTACGAGCCCAAATCCGGGCCCGTTTAGCTCTGGGTGGCCCAGGAGCCGAGAAAAACGCGAAAAACTAAAAACATCGACTTTAGAAAATTCCCGGACCACTAGAAAAATCGGAAATCATCTCACGAATCCAATGGCGCCAGCCAAATTGTCCTAGCTATGATATTTCCAAAGATATGGGCGAAAAACGGTATGAGACCAAATCAGGGCCCGTTTTGCTGTAGGAGGCCCAGGAGCCGAGAAAAACGCGAAAAACTAAAAAAATCGACTTTAGAAAATTCCCGGACCCCTAGAAAAATCGGAAATCGTCTCACGAATGCAATGGCGCCAGCCAAATTGTCCTAGCTATGATATTTCCAAAGACATGGGAGAAAAACGGTACGAGCCCAAATCCGGGCCCGTTTAGCTCTGGGTGGCCCAGGAGCCGAGAAAAACGCGAAAAACTAAAAACATCGACTTTAGAAAATTCCCGGACCCCTAGAAAAATCGGAAATCGTCTCACGAATCCAATGCCGCTAGCCAAATTGTCCTAACTATAATATTTCCAAAGACATGGGCGAAAAACGGTACGAGCCCAAATCCGGGCCCGTTTAGCTCTGGGTGGCCCAGGAGCCGAGAAAAACGCGAAAAACTAAAAACATCGACTTTAGAAAATTCCCGGACCACTAGAAAAATCGGAAATCATCTCACGAATCCAATGGCGCCAGCCAAATTGTCCTAGCTATGATATTTCCAAAGATATGGGCGAAAAACGGTATGAGACCAAATCAGGGCCCGTTTTGCTGTAGGAGGCCCAGGAGCCGAGAAAAACGCGAAAAACTAAAAAAATCGACTTTAGAAAATTCCCGGACCCCTAGAAAAATCGGAAATCGTCTCACGAATCCAATGCCGCTAGCCAAATTGTCCTAACTATAATATTTCCAAAGACATGGGCGAAAAACGGTACGAGCCCAAATCCGGGCCCGTTAAGCTCTGGGTGGCCCAGGAGCCGAGAAAAACGCGAAAAACTAAAAACATCGACTTTAGAAAATTCCCGGACCCCTAGAAAAATGGGAAATCGTCTCACGAATCCAATGGCGCCAGCCAAATAGTCCTAGCTATGATATTTCCAAAGACATGGGCGAAAAACGGTACGAGCCCAAATCCGGGCCCGTTTAGCTCTGGGGGGCCCAGGAGCCGCGAAAAACGCGAAAAACTAAAAACATCGACTTTAGAAAATTCCCGGACCCCTAGAAAAATCGGAAATCGTCTCACGAATCCAATGGCGCCAGCCAAATTATCCTAGCTATGATATTTCCAACGATATAGGCGAAAAACGGTATGAGTCCAAATCCGGGCCCGTTTAGCTCTGGGTGGCCCAGGAGCCGAGAAAAACGCGAAAAACTAAAAACATCGACTTTAGAAAATTCCCGGACCCCTGGAAAAATGGGAAATCGTCTCACGAATCCAATGACGCTAGCTAAATTTTCCTAGCTATGATATTTCCAACGATATAGGCGAAAAACGGTATGAGTCCAAATCCGGGCCCGTTTAGCTCTAGGAGGCCCATGAGCCGAGAAAAACGCGAAAAACTAAAAAAATCGACTTTAGGAAATTCCCGGACCCCTAGAAAAATCGGAACTCGTCTCCCGAATCCAATGGCGCCAACCAAATTGTCCTAGCTATGATATTTCCAAAGATATGGGCGAAAAACGGTATGCGTCGAAATCCGGGCACGTTTTGCTCTAGGAGGCCCAGGAGTCGAGAAAAACGCGAAAAACTAAAAAAATCGACTTTAGAAAATTCCCGGACCCCTAGAAAAATGGGAAATCGTCGCACGAATCCAATGGCGCCAGCCAAATAGTCCTAGCTATGATATTTCCAAAGATATGGGCGAAAAACGGTATGAGTCCAAATCCGGGGCCGTTTTGCTCTAGGAGGCCCAGGAGCCGAGAAAAACGCGAAAAACTAAACAAATCGACTTTAGAAAATTCCCGGACCCCTAGAAAAGTCGGAAATCGTCTCACGAATGCAATGGCGCCAGCCAAATTGTCCTAGCTATGATATTTCCAAAGATATGGGCGAAAAACGGTATGAGTCCAAATCCGGGCCCGTTTTAGTCTAGGAGGCCCATGAGCCGAGAAAAACGCGAAAAACTAAAAAAATCGACTTTAGAAAATTCCCGGACCCCTCGAAAAATCGGAAATCGTCTCACGAATGCAATGGCGCCAGCCAAATTGTCCTAGCTATGATATTTCCAAAGACATGGGCGAAAAACGGTACGAGCCCAAATCCGGGCCCGTTTAGCTCTGGGTGGCCCAGGAGCCGAGAAAAACGCGAAAAACTAAAAACATCGACTTGAGAAAATTCCCGGACCCCTAGAAAAATCGGAAATCATCTCACGAATCCAATGGCGCCAGCCAAATTGTCCTAGCTATGATATTTCCAAAGATATGGGCGAAAAACGGTATGAGACCAAATCAGGGCCCGTTTTGCTGTAGGAGGCCCAGGAGCCGAGAAAAACGCGAAAAACTAAAAAAATCGACTTTAGAAAATTCCCGGACCCCTAGAAAAATGGGAAATCGTCTCACGAATCCAATGGTGCCAGCCAAATAGTCCTAGCTATGATATTTCCAAAGATATGGGCGAAAAACGGTATGAGTCCAAATCCGGGGCCGTTTTGCTCTAGGAGGCCCAGGAGCCGAGAAAAACGCGAAAAACTAAAAAAATCGACTTTAGAAAATTCCCGGACCCCCAGAAAAATCGGAAATCGTCTCACGAATGCAATGGCGCCAGCCAAATTGTCCTAGCTATGATATTTCCAAAGACATGGGCGAAAAACGGTACGAGCCCAAATCCGGGCCCGTTTAGCTCTGGGTGGCCCAGGAGCCGAGAAAAACGCGAAAAACTAAAAACATCGACTTTAGAAAATTCCCGGACCCCTAGAAAAATCGGAAATCGTCTCACGAATCCAATGCCGCTAGCCAAATTGTCCTAACTATAATATTTCCAAAGACATGGGCGAAAAACGGTATGAGCCCAAATCCAGGCCCGTTTAGCTCTGGGTGGCCCAGGAGCCGAGAAAAACGCGAAAAACTAAAAACATCGACTTTAGAAAATTGCCGGACCACTAGAAAAATCGGAAATCATCTCACGAATCCAATGGCGCCAGCCAAATTGTCCTAGCTATGATATTTCCAAAGATATGGGCGAAAAACGGTATGAGACCAAATCAGGGCCCGTTTTGCTGTAGGAGGCCCAGGAGCCGAGAAAAACGCGAAAAACTAAAAAAATCGACTTTAGAAAATTCCCGGACCCCTAGAAAAATCGGAAATCGTCTCACGAATCCAATGGCGCCAGCCAAATTGTCCTAGCTATGATATTTCCAAAGATATGGGCGAAAAACGGTATGAGACCAAATCAGGGCCCGTTTTGCTGTAGGAGGTCCAGGAGCCGAGAAAAACGCGAAAAACTAAAAAAATCGACTTTAGAAAATTCCCGGACGCCCAGAAAAATCGGAAATCGTCTCACGAATCCAATGGCGCCAGCCAAATTGTCCTAACTATAATATTTCCAAAGATATGGGCGAAAAACGGTATGAGTCCAAATCCGGGCCCGTTTTGCTCTAGGAGGCCCAGGAGCCGAGAAAAACGCGAAAAACTAAACAAATCGACTTTAGAAAATTCCCGGACCCCTAGAAAAGTCGGAAATCGTCTCACGAATGCAATGGCGCCAGCCAAATTGTCCTAGCTATGATATTTCCAAAGATATGGGCGAAAAACGGTATGAGTCCAAATCCGGGCCCGTTTTGCTCTAGGAGGCCCAGGAGCCGAGAAAAACGCGAAAAACTAAACAAATCGACTTTAGAAAATTCCCGGACCCCTAGAAAAGTCGGAAATCGTCTCACGAATGCAATGGCGCCAGCCAAATTGTCCTAGCTATGATATTTCCAAAGATATGGGCGAAAAACGGTATGAGTCCAAATCCGGTCCCGTTTTAGTCTAGGAGGCCCATGAGCCGAGAAAAACGCGAAAAACTAAAAAAATCGACTTTAGAAAATTCCCGGACCCCTAGAAAAATCGGAAATCGTCTCACGAATGCAATGGCGCCAGCCAAATTGTCCTAGCTATGATATTTCCAAAGACATGGGCGAAAAACGGTACGAGCCCAAATCCGGGCCCGTTTAGCTCTGGGTGGCCCAGGAGCCGAGAAAAACGCGAAAAACTAAAAACATCGACTTGAGAAAATTCCCGGACCCCTAGAAAAATCGGAAATCATCTCACGAATCCAATGGCGCCAGCCAAATTGTCCTAGCTATGATATTTCCAAAGATATGGGCGAAAAACGGTATGAGACCAAATCAGGGCCCGTTTTGCTGTAGGAGGCCCAGAAGCCGAGAAAAACGCGAAAAAATAAAAAAATCGACTTTAGAAAATTCCCGGACCCCTAGAAAAATGGGAAATCGTCTCACGAATCCAATGATGCCAGCCAAATAGTCCTAGCTATGATATTTCCAAAGATATGGGCGAAAAACGGTATGAGTCCAAATCCGGGGCCGTTTTGCTCTAGGAGGCCCAGGAGCCGAGAAAAACGCGAAAAACTAAAAAAATCGACTTTAGGAAATTCCCGGACCCCCAGAAAAATCGGAAATCGTCTCACGAATGCAATGGCGCCAGCCAAATTGTCCTAGCTATGATATTTCCAAAGACATGGGCGAAAAACGGTACGAGCCCAAATCCGGGCCCGTTTAGCTCTGGGTGGCCCAGGAGCCGAGAAAAACGCGAAAAACTAAAAACATCGACTTTAGAAAATTCCCGGACCCCTAGAAAAATCGGAAATCGTCTCACGAATCCAATGCCGCTAGCCAAATTGTCCTAACTATAATATTTCCAAAGACATGGGCGATAAACGGTACGAGCCCAAATCCGGGCCCGTTTAGCTCTGGGTGGCCCAGGAGCCGAGAAAAACGCGAAAAACTAAAAACATCGACTTGAGAAAATTCCCGGACCCCTAGAAAAATCGGAAATCATCTCACGAATCCAATGGCGCCAGCCAAATTGTCCTAGCTATGATATTTCCAAAGATATGGGCGAAAAACGGTATGAGACCAAATCAGGGCCCGTTTTGCTGTAGGAGGCCCAGGAGCTGAGAAAAACGCGAAAAAATAAAAAAATCGACTTTAGAAAATTCCCGGACCCCTAGAAAAATGGGAAATCGTCTCACGAATCCAATGATGCCAGCCAAATTGTCCTAGCTATGATATTTCCAAAGATATGGGCGAAAAACGGTATGAGTCCAAATCCGGGGCCGTTTTGCTCTAGGAGGCCCAGGAGCCGAGAAAAACGCGAAAAACTAAAAAAATCGACTTTAGAAAATTCCCGGACCCCCAGAAAAATCGGAAATCGTCTCACGAATGCAATGGCGTCAGCCAAATTGTCCTAGCTATGATATTTCCAAAGACATGGGCGAAAAACGGTACGAGCCCAAATCCGGGCCCGTTTAGCTCTGGGTGGCCCAGGAGCCGAGAAAAACGCGAAAAACTAAAAACATCGACTTTAGAAAATTCCCGGACCCCTAGAAAAATCGGAAATCGTCTCACGAATCCAATGCCGCTAGCCAAATTGTCCTAACTATAATATTTCCAAAGACATGGGCGAAAAACGGTACGAGCCCAAATCCGGGCCCGTTTAGCTCTGGGTGGCCCAGGAGCCGAGAAAAACGCGAAAAACTAAAAACATCGACTTTAGAAAATTCCCGGACCACTAGAAAAATCGGAAATCATCTCACGAATCCAATGGCGCCAGCCAAATTGTCCTAGCTATGATATTTCCAAAGATATGGGCGAAAAACGGTATGAGACCAAATCAGGGCCCGTTTTGCTGTAGGAGGCCCAGGAGCCGAGAAAAACGCGAAAAACTAAAAAAATCGACTTTAGAAAATTCCCGGACCCCTAGAAAAATCGGAAATCGTCTCACGAATGCAATGGCGCCAGCCAAATTGTCCTAGCTATGATATTTCCAAAGACATGGGCGAAAAACGGTACGAGCCCAAATCCGGGCCCGTTTAGCTCTGGGTGGCCCAGGAGCCGAGAAAAACGCGAAAAACTAAAAACATCGACTTTAGAAAATTCCCGGACCCCTAGAAAAATCGGAAATCGTCTCACGAATCCAATGCCGCTAGCCAAATTGTCCTAACTATAATATTTCCAAAGACATGGGCGAAAAACGGTACGAGCCCAAATCCGGGCCCGTTTAGCTCTGGGTGGCCCAGGAGCCGAGAAAAACGCGAAAAACTAAAAACATCGACTTTAGAAAATTCCCGGACCACTAGAAAAATCGGAAATCATCTCACGAATCCAATGGCGCCAGCCAAATTGTCCTAGCTATGATATTTCCAAAGATATGGGCGAAAAACGGTATGAGACCAAATCAGGGCCCGTTTTGCTGTAGGAGGCCCAGGAGCCGAGAAAAACGCGAAAAACTAAAAAAATCGACTTTAGAAAATTCCCGGACCCCTAGAAAAATCGGAAATCGTCTCACGAATCCAATGCCGCTAGCCAAATTGTCCTAACTATAATATTTCCAAAGACATGGGCGAAAAACGGTACGAGCCCAAATCCGGGCCCGTTAAGCTCTGGGTGGCCCAGGAGCCGAGAAAAACGCGAAAAACTAAAAACATCGACTTTAGGAAATTCCCGGACCCCTAGAAAAATGGGAAATCGTCTCACGAATCCAATGGCGCCAGCCAAATAGTCCTAGCTATGATATTTCCAAAGACATGGGCGAAAAACGGTACGAGCCCAAATCCGGGCCCGTTTAGCTCTGGGGGGCCCAGGAGCCGCGAAAAACGCGAAAAACTAAAAACATCGACTTTAGAAAATTCCCGGACCCCTAGAAAAATCGGAAATCGTCTCACGAATCCAATGGCGCCAGCCAAATTATCCTAGCTATGATATTTCCAACGATATAGGCGAAAAACGGTATGAGTCCAAATCCGGGCCCGTTTAGCTCTGGGTGGCCCAGGAGCCGAGAAAAACGCGAAAAACTAAAAACATCGACTTTAGAAAATTCCCGGACCCCTGGAAAAATGGGAAATCGTCTCACGAATCCAATGACGCTAGCTAAATTTTCCTAGCTATGATATTTCCAACGATATAGGCGAAAAACGGTATGAGTCCAAATCCGGGCCCGTTTAGCTCTAGGAGGCCCATGAGCCGAGAAAAACGCGAAAAACTAAAAAAATCGACTTTAGGAAATTCCCGGACCCCTAGAAAAATCGGAACTCGTCTCCCGAATCCAATGGCGCCAACCAAATTGTCCTAGCTATGATATTTCCAAAGATATGGGCGAAAAACGGTATGCGTCGAAATCCGGGCACGTTTTGCTCTAGGAGGCCCAGGAGTCGAGAAAAACGCGAAAAACTAAAAAAATCGACTTTAGAAAATTCCCGGACCCCTAGAAAAATGGGAAATCGTCGCACGAATCCAATGGCGCCAGCCAAATAGTCCTAGCTATGATATTTCCAAAGATATGGGCGAAAAACGGTATGAGTCCAAATCCGGGGCCGTTTTGCTCTAGGAGGCCCAGGAGCCGAGAAAAACGCGAAAAACTAAACAAATCGACTTTAGAAAATTCCCGGACCCCTAGAAAAGTCGGAAATCGTCTTACGAATGCAATGGCGCCAGCCAAATTGTCCTAGCTATGATATTTCCAAAGATATGGGCGAAAAACGGTATGAGTCCAAATCCGGGCCCGTTTTAGTCTAGGAGGCCCATGAGCCGAGAAAAACGCGAAAAACTAAAAAAATCGACTTTAGAAAATTCCCGGACCCCTCGAAAAATCGGAAATCGTCTCACGAATGCAATGGCGCCAGCCAAATTGTCCTAGCTATGATATTTCCAAAGACATGGGCGAAAAACGGTACGAGCCCAAATCCGGGCCCGTTTAGCTCTGGGTGGCCCAGGAGCCGAGAAAAACGCGAAAAACTAAAAACATCGACTTGAGAAAATTCCCGGACCCCTAGAAAAATCGGAAATCATCTCACGAATCCAATGGCGCCAGCCAAATTGTCCTAGCTATGATATTTCCAAAGATATGGGCGAAAAACGGTATGAGACCAAATCAGGGCCCGTTTTGCTGTAGGAGGCCCAGGAGCCGAGAAAAACGCGAAAAACTAAAAAAATCGACTTTAGAAAATTCCCGGACCCCTAGAAAAATGGGAAATCGTCTCACGAATCCAATGGTGCCAGCCAAATAGTCCTAGCTATGATATTTCCAAAGATATGGGCGAAAAACGGTATGAGTCCAAATCCGGGGCCGTTTTGCTCTAGGAGGCCCAGGAGCCGAGAAAAACGCGAAAAACTAAAAAAATCGACTTTAGAAAATTCCCGGACCCCCAGAAAAATCGGAAATCGTCTCACGAATCCAATGGCGCCAGCCAAATTGTCCTAACTATAATATTTCCAAAGATATGGGCGAAAAACGGTATGAGTCCAAACCCGGGCCCGTTTTGCTCTAGGAGGCCCAGGAGCCGAGAAAAACGCGAAAAACTAAACAAATCGACTTTAGAAAATTCCCGGACCCCTAGAAAAGTCGGAAATCGTCTCACGAATGCAATGGCGCCAGCCAAATTGTCCTAGCTATGATATTTCCAAAGATATGGGCGAAAAACGGTATGAGTCCAAATCCGGGGCCGTTTTGCTCTAGGAGGCCCAGGAGCCGAGAAAAACGCGAAAAACTAAAAAAATCGACTTTAGAAAATTCCCGGACCCCCAGAAAAATCGGAAATCGTCTCACGAATGCAATGGCGCCAGCCAAATTGTCCTAGCTATGATATTTCCAAAGACATGGGCGAAAAACGGTACGAGCCCAAATCCGGGCCCGTTTAGCTCTGGGGGGCCCAGGAGCCGCGAAAAACGCGAAAAACTAAAAACATCGACTTTAGAAAATTCCCGGACCCCTAGAAAAATCGGAAATCGTCTCACGAATCCAATGGCGCCAGCCAAATTATCCTAGCTATGATATTTCCAACGATATAGGCGAAAAACGGTATGAGTCCAAATCCGGGCCCGTTTAGCTCTGGGTGGCCCAGGAGCCGAGAAAAACGCGAAAAACTAAAAACATCGACTTTAGAAAATTCCCGGACCCCTGGAAAAATGGGAAATCGTCTCACGAATCCAATGACGCTAGCTAAATTTTCCTAGCTATGATATTTCCAACGATATAGGCGAAAAACGGTATGAGTCCAAATCCGGGCCCGTTTAGCTCTAGGAGGCCCATGAGCCGAGAAAAACGCGAAAAACTAAAAAAATCGACTTTAGGAAATTCCCGGACCCCTAGAAAAATCGGAACTCGTCTCCCGAATCCAATGGCGCCAACCAAATTGTCCTAGCTATGATATTTCCAAAGATATGGGCGAAAAACGGTATGCGTCGAAATCCGGGCACGTTTTGCTCTAGGAGGCCCAGGAGTCGAGAAAAACGCGAAAAACTAAAAAAATCGACTTTAGAAAATTCCCGGACCCCTAGAAAAATGGGAAATCGTCTCACGAATCCAATGGCGCCAGCCAAATAGTCCTAGCTATGATATTTCCAAAGATATGGGCGAAAAACGGTATGAGTCCAAATCCGGGGCCGTTTTGCTCTAGGAGGCCCAGGAGCCGAGAAAAACGCGAAAAACTAAAAAAATCGACTTTAGAAAATTCCCGGACCCCCAGAAAAATCGGAAATCGTCTCACGAATCCAATGGCGCCAGCCAAATTGTCCTAACTATAATATTTCCAAAGATATGGGCGAAAAACGGTATGAGTCCAAATCCGGGCCCGTTTTGCTCTAGGAGGCCCAGGAGCCGAGAAAAACGCGAAAAACTAAACAAATCGACTTTAGAAAATTCCCGGACCCCTAGAAAAGTCGGAAATCGTCTCACGAATGCAATGGCGCCAGCCAAATTGTCCTAGCTATGATATTTCCAAAGATATGGGCGAAAAACGGTATGAGTCCAAATCCGGTCCCGTTTTAGTCTAGGAGGCCCATGAGCCGAGAAAAACGCGAAAAACTAAAAAAATCGACTTTAGAAAATTCCCGGACCCCTAGAAAAATCGGAAATCGTCTCACGAATGCAATGGCGCCAGCCAAATTGTCCTAGCTATGATATTTCCAAAGACATGGGCGAAAAACGGTACGAGCCCAAATCCGGGCCCGTTTAGCTCTGGGTGGCCCAGGAGCCGAGAAAAACGCGAAAAACTAAAAACATCGACTTGAGAAAATTCCCGGACCCCTAGAAAAATCGGAAATCATCTCACGAATCCAATGGCGCCAGCCAAATTGTCCTAGCTATGATATTTCCAAAGATATGGGCGAAAAACGGTATGAGACCAAATCAGGGCCCGTTTTGCTGTAGGAGGCCCAGGAGCCGAGAAAAACGCGAAAAAATAAAAAAATCGACTTTAGAAAATTCCCGGACCCCTAGAAAAATGGGAAATCGTCTCACGAATCCAATGATGCCAGCCAAATAGTCCTAGCTATGATATTTCCAAAGATATGGGCGAAAAACGGTATGAGTCCAAATCCGGGGCCGTTTTGCTCTAGGAGGCCCAGGAGCCGAGAAAAACGCGAAAAACTAAAAAAATCGACTTTAGGAAATTCCCGGACCCCCAGAAAAATCGGAAATCGTCTCACGAATGCAATGGCGCCAGCCAAATTGTCCTAGCTATGATATTTCCAAAGACATGGGCGAAAAACGGTACGAGCCCAAATCCGGGCCCGTTTAGCTCTGGGTGGCCCAGGAGCCGAGAAAAACGCGAAAAACTAAAAACATCGACTTTAGAAAATTCCCGGACCCCTAGAAAAATCGGAAATCGTCTCACGAATCCAATGCCGCTAGCCAAATTGTCCTAACTATAATATTTCCAAAGACATGGGCGATAAACGGTACGAGCCCAAATCCGGGCCCGTTTAGCTCTGGGTGGCCCAGGAGCCGAGAAAAACGCGAAAAACTAAAAACATCGACTTGAGAAAATTCCCGGACCCCCAGAAAAATCGGAAATCGTCTCACGAATGCAATGGCGTCAGCCAAATTGTCCTAGCTATGATATTTCCAAAGACATGGGCGAAAAACGGTACGAGCCCAAATCCGGGCCCGTTTAGCTCTGGGTGGCCCAGGAGCCGAGAAAAACGCGAAAAACTAAAAACATCGACTTTAGAAAATTCCCGGACCCCTAGAAAAATCGGAAATCGTCTCACGAATCCAATGCCGCTAGCCAAATTGTCCTAACTATAATATTTCCAAAGACATGGGCGAAAAACGGTACGAGCCCAAATCCGGGCCCGTTTAGCTCTGGGTGGCCCAGGAGCCGAGAAAAACGCGAAAAACTAAAAACATCGACTTTAGAAAATTCCCGGACCACTAGAAAAATCGGAAATCATCTCACGAATCCAATGGCGCCAGCCAAATTGTCCTAGCTATGATATTTCCAAAGATATGGGCGAAAAACGGTATGAGACCAAATCAGGGCCCGTTTTGCTGTAGGAGGCCCAGGAGCCGAGAAAAACGCGAAAAACTAAAAAAATCGACTTTAGAAAATTCCCGGACCCCTAGAAAAATCGGAAATCGTCTCACGAATGCAATGGCGCCAGCCAAATTGTCCTAGCTATGATATTTCCAAAGACATGGGCGAAAAACGGTACGAGCCCAAATCCGGGCCCGTTTAGCTCTGGGTGGCCCAGGAGCCGAGAAAAACGCGAAAAACTAAAAACATCGACTTTAGAAAATTCCCGGACCCCTAGAAAAATCGGAAATCGTCTCACGAATCCAATGCCGCTAGCCAAATTGTCCTAACTATAATATTTCCAAAGACATGGGCGAAAAACGGTACGAGCCCAAATCCGGGCCCGTTTAGCTCTGGGTGGCCCAGGAGCCGAGAAAAACGCGAAAAACTAAAAACATCGACTTTAGAAAATTCCCGGACCACTAGAAAAATCGGAAATCATCTCACGAATCCAATGGCGCCAGCCAAATTGTCCTAGCTATGATATTTCCAAAGATATGGGCGAAAAACGGTATGAGACCAAATCAGGGCCCGTTTTGCTGTAGGAGGCCCAGGAGCCGAGAAAAACGCGAAAAACTAAAAAAATCGACTTTAGAAAATTCCCGGACCCCTAGAAAAATCGGAAATCGTCTCACGAATCCAATGCCGCTAGCCAAATTGTCCTAACTATAATATTTCCAAAGACATGGGCGAAAAACGGTACGAGCCCAAATCCGGGCCCGTTAAGCTCTGGGTGGCCCAGGAGCCGAGAAAAACGCGAAAAACTAAAAACATCGACTTTAGAAAATTCCCGGACCCCTAGAAAAATGGGAAATCGTCTCACGAATCCAATGGCGCCAGCCAAATAGTCCTAGCTATGATATTTCCAAAGACATGGGCGAAAAACGGTACGAGCCCAAATCCGGGCCCGTTTAGCTCTGGGGGGCCCAGGAGCCGCGAAAAACGCGAAAAACTAAAAACATCGACTTTAGAAAATTCCCGGACCCCTAGAAAAATCGGAAATCGTCTCACGAATCCAATGGCGCCAGCCAAATTATCCTAGCTATGATATTTCCAACGATATAGGCGAAAAACGGTATGAGTCCAAATCCGGGCCCGTTTAGCTCTAGGAGGCCCATGAGCCGAGAAAAACGCGAAAAACTAAAAAAATCGACTTTAGGAAATTCCCGGACCCCTAGAAAAATCGGAACTCGTCTCCCGAATCCAATGGCGCCAACCAAATTGTCCTAGCTATGATATTTCCAAAGATATGGGCGAAAAACGGTATGCGTCGAAATCCGGGCACGTTTTGCTCTAGGAGGCCCAGGAGTCGAGAAAAACGCGAAAAACTAAAAAAATCGACTTTAGAAAATTCCCGGACCCCTAGAAAAATGGGAAATCGTCGCACGAATCCAATGGCGCCAGCCAAATAGTCCTAGCTATGATATTTCCAAAGATATGGGCGAAAAACGGTATGAGTCCAAATCCGGGGCCGTTTTGCTCTAGGAGGCCCAGGAGCCGAGAAAAACGCGAAAAACTAAACAAATCGACTTTAGAAAATTCCCGGACCCCTAGAAAAGTCGGAAATCGTCTTACGAATGCAATGGCGCCAGCCAAATTGTCCTAGCTATGATATTTCCAAAGATATGGGCGAAAAACGGTATGAGTCCAAATCCGGGCCCGTTTTAGTCTAGGAGGCCCATGAGCCGAGAAAAACGCGAAAAACTAAAAAAATCGACTTTAGAAAATTCCCGGACCCCTCGAAAAATCGGAAATCGTCTCACGAATGCAATGGCGCCAGCCAAATTGTCCTAGCTATGATATTTCCAAAGACATGGGCGAAAAACGGTACGAGCCCAAATCCGGGCCCGTTTAGCTCTGGGTGGCCCAGGAGCCGAGAAAAACGCGAAAAACTAAAAACATCGACTTGAGAAAATTCCCGGACCCCTAGAAAAATCGGAAATCATCTCACGAATCCAATGGCGCCAGCCAAATTGTCCTAGCTATGATATTTCCAAAGATATGGGCGAAAAACGGTATGAGACCAAATCAGGGCCCGTTTTGCTGTAGGAGGCCCAGGAGCCGAGAAAAACGCGAAAAACTAAAAAAATCGACTTTAGAAAATTCCCGGACCCCTAGAAAAATGGGAAATCGTCTCACGAATCCAATGGTGCCAGCCAAATAGTCCTAGCTATGATATTTCCAAAGATATGGGCGAAAAACGGTATGAGTCCAAATCCGGGGCCGTTTTGCTCTAGGAGGCCCAGGAGCCGAGAAAAACGCGAAAAACTAAAAAAATCGACTTTAGAAAATTCCCGGACCCCCAGAAAAATCGGAAATCGTCTCACGAATCCAATGGCGCCAGCCAAATTGTCCTAACTATAATATTTCCAAAGATATGGGCGAAAAACGGTATGAGTCCAAACCCGGGCCCGTTTTGCTCTAGGAGGCCCAGGAGCCGAGAAAAACGCGAAAAACTAAACAAATCGACTTTAGAAAATTCCCGGACCCCTAGAAAAGTCGGAAATCGTCTCACGAATGCAATGGCGCCAGCCAAATTGTCCTAGCTATGATATTTCCAAAGATATGGGCGAAAAACGGTATGAGTCCAAATCCGGGGCCGTTTTGCTCTAGGAGGCCCAGGAGCCGAGAAAAACGCGAAAAACTAAAAAAATCGACTTTAGAAAATTCCCGGACCCCCAGAAAAATCGGAAATCGTCTCACGAATGCAATGGCGCCAGCCAAATTGTCCTAGCTATGATATTTCCAAAGACATGGGCGAAAAACGGTACGAGCCCAAATCCGGGCCCGTTTAGCTCTGGGGGGCCCAGGAGCCGCGAAAAACGCGAAAAACTAAAAACATCGACTTTAGAAAATTCCCGGACCCCTAGAAAAATCGGAAATCGTCTCACGAATCCAATGGCGCCAGCCAAATTATCCTAGCTATGATATTTCCAACGATATAGGCGAAAAACGGTATGAGTCCAAATCCGGGCCCGTTTAGCTCTGGGTGGCCCAGGAGCCGAGAAAAACGCGAAAAACTAAAAACATCGACTTTAGAAAATTCCCGGACCCCTGGAAAAATGGGAAATCGTCTCACGAATCCAATGACGCTAGCTAAATTTTCCTAGCTATGATATTTCCAACGATATAGGCGAAAAACGGTATGAGTCCAAATCCGGGCCCGTTTAGCTCTAGGAGGCCCATGAGCCGAGAAAAACGCGAAAAACTAAAAAAATCGACTTTAGGAAATTCCCGGACCCCTAGAAAAATCGGAACTCGTCTCCCGAATCCAATGGCGCCAACCAAATTGTCCTAGCTATGATATTTCCAAAGATATGGGCGAAAAACGGTATGCGTCGAAATCCGGGCACGTTTTGCTCTAGGAGGCCCAGGAGTCGAGAAAAACGCGAAAAACTAAAAAAATCGACTTTAGAAAATTCCCGGACCCCTAGAAAAATGGGAAATCGTCTCACGAATCCAATGGCGCCAGCCAAATAGTCCTAGCTATGATATTTCCAAAGATATGGGCGAAAAACGGTATGAGTCCAAATCCGGGGCCGTTTTGCTCTAGGAGGCCCAGGAGCCGAGAAAAACGCGAAAAACTAAAAAAATCGACTTTAGAAAATTCCCGGACCCCCAGAAAAATCGGAAATCGTCTCACGAATCCAATGGCGCCAGCCAAATTGTCCTAACTATAATATTTCCAAAGATATGGGCGAAAAACGGTATGAGTCCAAATCCGGGCCCGTTTTGCTCTAGGAGGCCCAGGAGCCGAGAAAAACGCGAAAAACTAAACAAATCGACTTTAGAAAATTCCCGGACCCCTAGAAAAGTCGGAAATCGTCTCACGAATGCAATGGCGCCAGCCAAATTGTCCTAGCTATGATATTTCCAAAGATATGGGCGAAAAACGGTATGAGTCCAAATCCGGTCCCGTTTTAGTCTAGGAGGCCCATGAGCCGAGAAAAACGCGAAAAACTAAAAAAATCGACTTTA
The DNA here is from genome assembly GCF_034640455.1 of Diachasmimorpha longicaudata. Lineage (NCBI taxonomy): Eukaryota > Metazoa > Arthropoda > Insecta > Hymenoptera > Braconidae > Diachasmimorpha > Diachasmimorpha longicaudata. The sequence continues at coordinate 3,294,159 of NC_087228.1, read as the reverse complement.
GAAAATTCCCGGACCCCTAGAAAAATCGGAAATCGTCTCACGAATGCAATGGCGCCAGCCAAATTGTCCTAGCTATGATATTTCCAAAGACATGGGCGAAAAACGGTACGAGCCCAAATCCGGGCCCGTTTAGCTCTGGGTGGCCCAGGAGCCGAGAAAAACGCGAAAAACTAAAAACATCGACTTGAGAAAATTCCCGGACCCCTAGAAAAATCGGAAATCATCTCACGAATCCAATGGCGCCAGCCAAATTGTCCTAGCTATGATATTTCCAAAGATATGGGCGAAAAACGGTATGAGACCAAATCAGGGCCCGTTTTGCTGTAGGAGGCCCAGGAGCCGAGAAAAACGCGAAAAAATAAAAAAATCGACTTTAGAAAATTCCCGGACCCCTAGAAAAATGGGAAATCGTCTCACGAATCCAATGATGCCAGCCAAATAGTCCTAGCTATGATATTTCCAAAGATATGGGCGAAAAACGGTATGAGTCCAAATCCGGGGCCGTTTTGCTCTAGGAGGCCCAGGAGCCGAGAAAAACGCGAAAAACTAAAAAAATCGACTTTAGGAAATTCCCGGACCCCCAGAAAAATCGGAAATCGTCTCACGAATGCAATGGCGCCAGCCAAATTGTCCTAGCTATGATATTTCCAAAGACATGGGCGAAAAACGGTACGAGCCCAAATCCGGGCCCGTTTAGCTCTGGGTGGCCCAGGAGCCGAGAAAAACGCGAAAAACTAAAAACATCGACTTTAGAAAATTCCCGGACCCCTAGAAAAATCGGAAATCGTCTCACGAATCCAATGCCGCTAGCCAAATTGTCCTAACTATAATATTTCCAAAGACATGGGCGATAAACGGTACGAGCCCAAATCCGGGCCCGTTTAGCTCTGGGTGGCCCAGGAGCCGAGAAAAACGCGAAAAACTAAAAACATCGACTTGAGAAAATTCCCGGACCCCTAGAAAAATCGGAAATCATCTCACGAATCCAATGGCGCCAGCCAAATTGTCCTAGCTATGATATTTCCAAAGATATGGGCGAAAAACGGTATGAGACCAAATCAGGGCCCGTTTTGCTGTAGGAGGCCCAGGAGCTGAGAAAAACGCGAAAAAATAAAAAAATCGACTTTAGAAAATTCCCGGACCCCTAGAAAAATGGGAAATCGTCTCACGAATCCAATGATGCCAGCCAAATTGTCCTAGCTATGATATTTCCAAAGATATGGGCGAAAAACGGTATGAGTCCAAATCCGGGGCCGTTTTGCTCTAGGAGGCCCAGGAGCCGAGAAAAACGCGAAAAACTAAAAAAATCGACTTTAGAAAATTCCCGGACCCCCAGAAAAATCGGAAATCGTCTCACGAATGCAATGGCGTCAGCCAAATTGTCCTAGCTATGATATTTCCAAAGACATGGGCGAAAAACGGTACGAGCCCAAATCCGGGCCCGTTTAGCTCTGGGTGGCCCAGGAGCCGAGAAAAACGCGAAAAACTAAAAACATCGACTTTAGAAAATTCCCGGACCCCTAGAAAAATCGGAAATCGTCTCACGAATCCAATGCCGCTAGCCAAATTGTCCTAACTATAATATTTCCAAAGACATGGGCGAAAAACGGTACGAGCCCAAATCCGGGCCCGTTTAGCTCTGGGTGGCCCAGGAGCCGAGAAAAACGCGAAAAACTAAAAACATCGACTTTAGAAAATTCCCGGACCACTAGAAAAATCGGAAATCATCTCACGAATCCAATGGCGCCAGCCAAATTGTCCTAGCTATGATATTTCCAAAGATATGGGCGAAAAACGGTATGAGACCAAATCAGGGCCCGTTTTGCTGTAGGAGGCCCAGGAGCCGAGAAAAACGCGAAAAACTAAAAAAATCGACTTTAGAAAATTCCCGGACCCCTAGAAAAATCGGAAATCGTCTCACGAATGCAATGGCGCCAGCCAAATTGTCCTAGCTATGATATTTCCAAAGACATGGGCGAAAAACGGTACGAGCCCAAATCCGGGCCCGTTTAGCTCTGGGTGGCCCAGGAGCCGAGAAAAACGCGAAAAACTAAAAACATCGACTTTAGAAAATTCCCGGACCCCTAGAAAAATCGGAAATCGTCTCACGAATCCAATGCCGCTAGCCAAATTGTCCTAACTATAATATTTCCAAAGACATGGGCGAAAAACGGTACGAGCCCAAATCCGGGCCCGTTTAGCTCTGGGTGGCCCAGGAGCCGAGAAAAACGCGAAAAACTAAAAACATCGACTTTAGAAAATTCCCGGACCACTAGAAAAATCGGAAATCATCTCACGAATCCAATGGCGCCAGCCAAATTGTCCTAGCTATGATATTTCCAAAGATATGGGCGAAAAACGGTATGAGACCAAATCAGGGCCCGTTTTGCTGTAGGAGGCCCAGGAGCCGAGAAAAACGCGAAAAACTAAAAAAATCGACTTTAGAAAATTCCCGGACCCCTAGAAAAATCGGAAATCGTCTCACGAATCCAATGCCGCTAGCCAAATTGTCCTAACTATAATATTTCCAAAGACATGGGCGAAAAACGGTACGAGCCCAAATCCGGGCCCGTTAAGCTCTGGGTGGCCCAGGAGCCGAGAAAAACGCGAAAAACTAAAAACATCGACTTTAGAAAATTCCCGGACCCCTAGAAAAATGGGAAATCGTCTCACGAATCCAATGGCGCCAGCCAAATAGTCCTAGCTATGATATTTCCAAAGACATGGGCGAAAAACGGTACGAGCCCAAATCCGGGCCCGTTTAGCTCTGGGGGGCCCAGGAGCCGCGAAAAACGCGAAAAACTAAAAACATCGACTTTAGAAAATTCCCGGACCCCTAGAAAAATCGGAAATCGTCTCACGAATCCAATGGCGCCAGCCAAATTATCCTAGCTATGATATTTCCAACGATATAGGCGAAAAACGGTATGAGTCCAAATCCGGGCCCGTTTAGCTCTGGGTGGCCCAGGAGCCGAGAAAAACGCGAAAAACTAAAAACATCGACTTTAGAAAATTCCCGGACCCCTGGAAAAATGGGAAATCGTCTCACGAATCCAATGACGCTAGCTAAATTTTCCTAGCTATGATATTTCCAACGATATAGGCGAAAAACGGTATGAGTCCAAATCCGGGCCCGTTTAGCTCTAGGAGGCCCATGAGCCGAGAAAAACGCGAAAAACTAAAAAAATCGACTTTAGGAAATTCCCGGACCCCTAGAAAAATCGGAACTCGTCTCCCGAATCCAATGGCGCCAACCAAATTGTCCTAGCTATGATATTTCCAAAGATATGGGCGAAAAACGGTATGCGTCGAAATCCGGGCACGTTTTGCTCTAGGAGGCCCAGGAGTCGAGAAAAACGCGAAAAACTAAAAAAATCGACTTTAGAAAATTCCCGGACCCCTAGAAAAATGGGAAATCGTCGCACGAATCCAATGGCGCCAGCCAAATAGTCCTAGCTATGATATTTCCAAAGATATGGGCGAAAAACGGTATGAGTCCAAATCCGGGGCCGTTTTGCTCTAGGAGGCCCAGGAGCCGAGAAAAACGCGAAAAACTAAACAAATCGACTTTAGAAAATTCCCGGACCCCTAGAAAAGTCGGAAATCGTCTCACGAATGCAATGGCGCCAGCCAAATTGTCCTAGCTATGATATTTCCAAAGATATGGGCGAAAAACGGTATGAGTCCAAATCCGGGCCCGTTTTAGTCTAGGAGGCCCATGAGCCGAGAAAAACGCGAAAAACTAAAAAAATCGACTTTAGAAAATTCCCGGACCCCTCGAAAAATCGGAAATCGTCTCACGAATGCAATGGCGCCAGCCAAATTGTCCTAGCTATGATATTTCCAAAGACATGGGCGAAAAACGGTACGAGCCCAAATCCGGGCCCGTTTAGCTCTGGGTGGCCCAGGAGCCGAGAAAAACGCGAAAAACTAAAAACATCGACTTGAGAAAATTCCCGGACCCCTAGAAAAATCGGAAATCATCTCACGAATCCAATGGCGCCAGCCAAATTGTCCTAGCTATGATATTTCCAAAGATATGGGCGAAAAACGGTATGAGACCAAATCAGGGCCCGTTTTGCTGTAGGAGGCCCAGGAGCCGAGAAAAACGCGAAAAACTAAAAAAATCGACTTTAGAAAATTCCCGGACCCCTAGAAAAATGGGAAATCGTCTCACGAATCCAATGGTGCCAGCCAAATAGTCCTAGCTATGATATTTCCAAAGATATGGGCGAAAAACGGTATGAGTCCAAATCCGGGGCCGTTTTGCTCTAGGAGGCCCAGGAGCCGAGAAAAACGCGAAAAACTAAAAAAATCGACTTTAGAAAATTCCCGGACCCCCAGAAAAATCGGAAATCGTCTCACGAATCCAATGGCGCCAGCCAAATTGTCCTAACTATAATATTTCCAAAGATATGGGCGAAAAACGGTATGAGTCCAAACCCGGGCCCGTTTTGCTCTAGGAGGCCCAGGAGCCGAGAAAAACGCGAAAAACTAAACAAATCGACTTTAGAAAATTCCCGGACCCCTAGAAAAGTCGGAAATCGTCTCACGAATGCAATGGCGCCAGCCAAATTGTCCTAGCTATGATATTTCCAAAGATATGGGCGAAAAACGGTATGAGTCCAAATCCGGGCCCGTTTTAGTCTAGGAGGCCCATGAGCCGAGAAAAACGCGAAAAACTAAAAAAATCGACTTTAGAAAATTCCCGGACCCCCAGAAAAATCGGAAATCGTCTCACGAATGCAATGGCGCCAGCCAAATTGTCCTAGCTATGATATTTCCAAAGACATGGGCGAAAAACGGTACGAGCCCAAATCCGGGCCCGTTTAGCTCTGGGTGGCCCAGGCGCCGAGAAAAACGCGAAAAACTAAAAACATCGACTTTAGAAAATTCCCGGACCCCTAGAAAAATCGGAAATCGTCTCACGAATCCAATTCCGCTAGCCAAATTGTCCTAACTATAATATTTCCAAAGACATGGGCGAAAAACGGTATGAGCCCAAATCCAGGCCCGTTTAGCTCTGGGTGGCCCAGGAGCCGAGAAAAACGCGAAAAACTAAAAACATCGACTTTAGAAAATTGCCGGACCACTAGAAAAATCGGAAATCATCTCACGAATCCAATGGCGCCAGCCAAATTGTCCTAGCTATGATATTTCCAAAGATATGGGCGAAAAACGGTATGAGACCAAATCAGGGCCCGTTTTGCTGTAGGAGGCCCAGGAGCCGAGAAAAACGCGAAAAACTAAAAAAATCGACTTTAGAAAATTCCCGGACCCCTAGAAAAATCGGAAATCGTCTCACGAATCCAATGCCGCTAGCCAAATTGTCCTAACTATAATATTTCCAAAGACATGGGCGAAAAACGGTACGAGCCCAAATCCGGGCCCGTTTAGCTCTGGGTGGCCCAGGAGCCGAGAAAAACGCGAAAAACTAAAAACATCGACTTTAGAAAATTCCCGGACCCCTAGAAAAATCGGAAATCGTCTCACGAATCCAATGCCGCTAGCCAAATTGTCCTAACTATAATATTTCCAAAGACATGGGCGAAAAACCGTACGAGCCCAAATCCGGCCCCGTTTAGCTCTGGGTGGCCCAGGAGCCGAGAAAAACGCGAAAAACTAAAAACATCGACTTTAGAAAATTGCCGGCCCACTGGAAAAATCGGAAATCATCTCACGAATCCAATGGCGCCAGCCAAATTGTCCTAGCTATGATATTTCCAAAGATATGGGCGAAAAACGGTATGAGACCAAATCAGGGCCCGTTTTGCTGTAGGAGGCCCAGGAGCCGAGAAAAACGCGAAAAACTAAAAAAATCGACTTTAGAAAATTCCCGGACCCCTACAAAAATGGGAAATCGTCTCACGAAACCAATGGCGCCAGCCAAATAGTCCTAGCTATGATATTTCCAAAGACATGGGCGAAAAACGGTACGAGCCCAAATTCGGGCCCGTTTAGCTCTGAGTGGCCCAGGAGCCGAGAAAAACGCGAAAAACTAAAAACATCGACTTTAGAAAATTCCCGGACCCCTAGAAAAGTCGGAAATCGTCTCACGAATGCAATGGCGCCAGCCAAATTGTCCTAGCTATGATATTTCCAAAGATATGGGCGAAAAACGGTATGAGTCCAAATCCGGGCCCGTTTTAGTCTAGGAGGCCCATGAGCCGAGAAAAACGCGAAAAACTAAAAAAATCGACTTTAGAAAATTCCCGGACCCCTCGAAAAATCGGAAATCATCTCACGAATGCAATGGCGCCAGCCAAATTGTCCTAGCTATGATATTTCCAAAGACATGGGCGAAAAACGGTACGAGCCCAAATCCGGGCCCGTTTAGCTCTGGGTGGCCCAGGAGCCGAGAAAAACGCGAAAAACTAAAAACATCGACTTGAGAAAATTCCCGGACCCCTAGAAAAATCGGAAATCATCTCACGAATCCAATGGCGCCAGCCAAATTGTCCTAGCTATGATATTTCCAAAGATATGGGCGAAAAACGGTATGAGACCAAATCAGGGCCCGTTTTGCTGTAGGAGGCCCAGGAGCCGAGAAAAACGCGAAAAACTAAAAAAATCGACTTTAGAAAATTCCCGGACCCCTAGAAAAATGGGAAATCGTCTCACGAATCCAATGGTGCCAGCCAAATAGTCCTAGCTATGATATTTCCAAAGATATGGGCGAAAAACGGTATGAGTCCAAATCCGGGGCCGTTTTGCTCTAGGAGGCCCAGGAGCCGAGAAAAACGCGAAAAACTAAAAAAATCGACTTTAGAAAATTCCCGGACCCCCAGAAAAATCGGAAATCGTCTCACGAATCCAATGGCGCCAGCCAAATTGTCCTAACTATAATATTTCCAAAGATATGGGCGAAAAACGGTATGAGTCCAAATCCGGGCCCGTTTTGCTCTAGGAGGCCCAGGAGCCGAGAAAAACGCGAAAAACTAAACAAATCGACTTTAGAAAATTCCCGGACCCCTAGAAAAGTCGGAAATCGTCTCACGAATGCAATGGCGCCAGCCAAATTGTCCTAGCTATGATATTTCCAAAGATATGGGCGAAAAACGGTATGAGTCCAAATCCGGGCCCGTTTTAGTCTAGGAGGCCCATGAGCCGAGAAAAACGCGAAAAACTAAAAAAATCGACTTTAGAAAATTCCCGGACCCCCAGAAAAATCGGAAATCGTCTCACGAATGCAATGGCGCCAGCCAAATTGTCCTAGCTATGATATTTCCAAAGACATGGGCGAAAAACGGTACGAGCCCAAATCCGGGCCCGTTTAGCTCTGGGTGGCCCAGGAGCCGAGAAAAACGCGAAAAACTAAAAACATCGACTTTAGAAAATTCCCGGACCCCTAGAAAAATCGGAAATCGTCTCACGAATCCAATGCCGCTAGCCAAATTGTCCTAACTATAATATTTCCAAAGACATGGGCGAAAAACGGTATGAGCCCAAATCCAGGCCCGTTTAGCTCTGGGTGGCCCAGGAGCCGAGAAAAACGCGAAAAACTAAAAACATCGACTTTAGAAAATTGCCGGACCACTAGAAAAATCGGAAATCATCTCACGAATCCAATGGCGCCAGCCAAATTGTCCTAGCTATGATATTTCCAAAGATATGGGCGAAAAACGGTATGAGACCAAATCAGGGCCCGTTTTGCTGTAGGAGGCCCAGGAGCCGAGAAAAACGCGAAAAACTAAAAAAATCGACTTTAGAAAATTCCCGGACCCCTAGAAAAATCGGAAATCGTCTCACGAATCCAATGCCGCTAGCCAAATTGTCCTAACTATAATATTTCCAAAGACATGGGCGAAAAACGGTACGAGCCCAAATCCGGGCCCGTTTAGCTCTGGGTGGCCCAGGAGCCGAGAAAAACGCGAAAAACTAAAAACATCGACTTTAGAAAATTCCCGGACCCCTAGAAAAATCGGAAATCGTCTCACGAATCCAATGCCGCTAGCCAAATTGTCCTAACTATAATATTTCCAAAGACATGGGCGAAAAACGGTACGAGCCCAAATTCGGCCCCGTTTAGCTCTGGGTGGCCCAGGAGCCGAGAAAAACGCGAAAAACTAAAAACATCGACTTTAGAAAATTGCCGGCCCACTGGAAAAATCGGAAATCATCTCACGAATCCAATGGCGCCAGCCAAATTGTCCTAGCTATGATATTTCCAAAGATATGGGCGAAAAACGGTATGAGACCAAATCAGGGCCCGTTTTGCTGTAGGAGGCCCAGGAGCCGAGAAAAACGCGAAAAACTAAAAAAATCGACTTTAGAAAATTCCCGGACCCCTAGAAAAATGGGAAATCGTCTCACGAATCCAATGGCGCCAGCCAAATTGCCCTAGCTATGATATTTCCAAAGATATGGGCGAAAAACGGTACGAGCCCAAATCCGGGCCCGTTTAGCTCTGGGTGGCCCAGGAGCCGAGAAAAACGCGAAAAACTAAAAACATCGACTTTAGAAAATTCCCGGACCCCTAGAAAAATCGGAAATCGTCTCACGAATCCAATGACGCTAGCCAAATTGTCCTAGCTATGATATTTCCAACGATATAGGCGAAAAACGGTATGAGTCCAAATCCGGGCCCGTTTAGCTCTAGGAGGCCCATGAGCCGAGAAAAACGCGAAAAACTAAAAAAATCGACTTTAGGAAATTCCCGGACCCCTAGAAAAATCGGAACTCGTCTCCCGAATCCAATGGCGCCAACCAAATTGTCCTAGCTATGATATTTCCAAAGATATGGGCGAAAAACGGTATGCGTCGAAATCCGTGCACGTTTTGCTCTAGGAGGCCCAGGAGTCGAGAAAAACGCGAAAAACTAAAAAAATCGACTTTAGAAAATTCCCGGACCCCTAGAAAAATGGGAAATCGTCTCACGAATCCAATGGCGCCAGCCAAATAGTCCTAGCTATGATATTTCCAAAGACATGGGCGAAAAACGGTACGAGCCCAAATCCGGGCCTGTCTAGCTCTGGGTGGCCCAGGAGCCGAGAAAAACGCGAAAAACTAAAAACATCGACTTTAGAAAATTCCCGGACCCCTAGAAAAATCGGAAATCGTCTCACGAATCCAATGGCGCTAGCCAAATTGTCCTACCTATAATATTTCCAACGATATAGGCGAAAAACGTTATGAGTCCAAATCCGGGCCCGTTTTGCCCTAGGAGGCCCAGGAGCCGAGAAAAACGCGAAAAACTAAAAAAATCGACTTTAGAAAATTCCCGGACCACTAGAAAAATCGGAAATCATCTCACGAATCCAATGGCGCCAGCCAAATTATCCTAGCTATGATATTTCCAACGATATAGGCGAAAAACGGTATGAGTCCAAATCCGGGCCCGTTTTGCTCTAGGAGGCCCAGGAGCCGAGAAAAACGCGAAAAACTAAAAAAATCGACTTTAGAAAATTCCCGGACCCCTAGAAAAATCGGAAATCGTCTCACGAATCCAATGGCGCCAGCCAAATTATCCTAGCTATGATATTTCCAACGATATAGGCGAAAAACGGTATGAGTCCAAATCCGGGCCCGTTTTGCTCTAGGAGGCCCAGGAGCCGAGAAAAACGCGAAAAACTAAAAAAATCGACTTTAGAAAATTCCCGGACCCCTAGAAAAATCGGAAATCGTCTCACGAATCCAATGGCGCCAGCCAAATTATCCTAGCTATGATATTTCCAACTATATAGGCGAAAAACGGTATGAGTCCAAATCCGGGCCCGTTTAGCTCTGGGTGGCCCAGGAGCCGAGAAAAACGCGAAAAACTAAAAACATCGACTTTAGAAAATTCCGGACCCCTAGAAAAATCGGAAATCGTCTCACGAATGCAATGGCGCCAGCCAAATTGTCCTAGCTATGATATTTCCAAAAACATGGGCGAAAAACGGTACGAGCCCAAATCCGGGCCCGTTTAGCTCTGGGTGGCCCAGGAGCCGAGAAAAACGCGAAAAACTAAAAACATCGACTTTAGAAAATTCCCGGACCCCTAGAAAAATCGGAAATCATCTCACGAATTCAATGGCGCCAGCCAAATTGTCCTAGCTATGATATTTCCAAAGACATGGGCGAAAAACGGTCTGAGTCTAAATCCGGGCGCGTTTTGCTCTAGGAGACCCAGAAGCCGAGAAAAACGCGAAAAACGAAAAAATCGACTGTGGACAATTCCGGTACCCCTAGAAAAATCGGGAATCGTCTCACGAATCCAATGGCGCCAGCCAAATTGTCTTAGCTAAGATATTTCCAAAGATATGGGCGAAGAACGGTGTGATCCCAAATCCGGGCTTTTTTTGCTCTAGGAGCCATAGGAGTTGGACTGATGTGCAGGCGGAGAGCAATCGGACTGATGTGCAGGAGCAGGAGGATCGGACTGTCTGACGAAAAACGGTGTGATCCCAAATCTAGGCCCTTTTTGCTCCAGGAGCCATAAGAATTGGACTGATGTGCAGGCGGAGAGCAATCGAACTGATGCGCAAGCGCAGAAGAGTCGGACTGATGCGCAAGCGCAGGGGAGTCGGACTGATGCTCATGCGCAGAAGAATCGGACTGCTGCGCAGGCGCAGGGGAGTCGGACTGATGCTCATGCGCAGAAGAATCGGACTGATGCGCAGGACCAGGAGGATCGGACCGAGGCGCATGCGCAGAAGAATCGGACTGCTGCGCAGGCGCAGGGGAGTCGGACTGATGCGCAGGCGCAGAAGCATCGGACTGATGCGCAGGCGCAGAAGAATCCGACTGACGCGTAGGCGCAGGAGAGTCGGACTGAGGCGCAGGCGCAGAGGAGTGGAACTGATGCGCAGGAGCATGAGGATCCTACTGACGCGCACGCGCAGAGGCATCGGACTGATGGGCTGGCGGAGGGGAGTCAGACTGATGCGCATGCGCAGAGGAATCGGACTGATACGCAGGCGCAGAGGAGTGGTATTGAGGCGCAGCAGAAGAAGAATCGGACTGATGCGCATGGGCAGAAGAATCGGCCTGACTGACGAAAAACGGTGTGAGCCCAAAATCTAGGCCCTTTTTGCTCTAGGAGCCATAGGAGTTAGACTGATGTGCAGGCGGAGAGCACCCGTACTGCTGCGCATGGGCAGAAGAGCCGGTCTGATGCGCAGGCCCAGGGGAGTCGGACTGATGCGCAAGAGCAGGAGTATCGGACTGATGCGTTGGCGCAGAAGAATCGGACTGCTGCGCAGGCGCAGGGGAGTGGAACTTATGCGCAGGAGCAGCAGGATCCTACTGACGCGCACGCGCAGAGGCATCGACTGGTGCGCTGGCGGAGGTGAGTCAGACTGATGCGCATGCGCAGAAGAATCGGACTGATGCGCAGGCGCAGAGGAGTGGTATTGATGCGCAGCAGCAGAAGAATCGGACTGATGCGCATACGCAGAGGCAACGGACTGATGCGCATACGCAGAGGCATCGGACTGATGCGCATGGGCAGAGGCATCGGACTGATGCGCATGGGCAGAAGAATCGGACTGACTGACGAAAAACGGTGTGACCCCAAATCCGGGCCCGTTTAGCTCTGGGTGGCCCAGGAGCCGAGAAAAACGCGAAAAACTAAAAAAATCGACTTTAGAAAATTCCCGGACCACTAGAAAAATCGGAACTCGTCTCCCGAATCCAATGGCGCCAACCAAATTGTCCTAGCTATGATATTTCCAAAGATATGGGCGAAAAACGGTATGCGTCGAAATCCGTGCACGTTTTGCTCTAGGAGGCCCAGGAGTCGAGAAAAACGCGAAAAACTAAAAAAATCGACTTTAGAAAATTCCCGGACCCCTAGAAAAATGGGAAATCGTCTCACGAATCCAATGGCGCCAGCCAAATAGTCCTAGCTATGATATTTCCAAAGATATGGGCGAAAAACGGTATGAGTCCAAATCCGGGGCCGTTTTGCTCTAGGAGGCCCAGGAGCCGAGAAAAACGCGAAAAACTAAAAAAATCGACTTTAGAAAATTCCCGGACCCCCAGAAAAATCGGAAATCGTCTCACGAATCCAATGGCGCCAGCCAAATTGTCCTAACTATAATATTTCCAAAGATATGGGCGAAAAACGGTATGAGTCCAAATCCGGGCCCGTTTTGCTCTAGGAGGCCCAGGAGCCGAGAAAAACGCGAAAAACTAAAAAAATCGACTTTAGAAAATTCCCGGACCCCTAGAAAAATCGGAAATCGTCTCACGAATCCAATGGCACCAGCCAAATTGTCCTAGCTATGATATTTCCAAAGATATGGGCGAAAAACGGTATGAGACCAAATCAGGGCCCGTTTTGCTGTAGGAGGCCCAGGAGCCGAGAAAAACGCGAAAAACTAAACAAATCGACTTTAGAAAATTCCCGGACCCCTAGAAAAGTCGGAAATCGTCTCACGAATGCAATGGCGCCAGCCAAATTGTCCTAGCTATGATATTTCCAAAGATATGGGCGAAAAACGGTATGAGTCCAAATCCGGGCCCGTTTTAGTCTAGGAGGCCCATGAGCCGAGAAAAACGCGAAAAACTAAAAAAATCGACTTTAGAAAATTCCCGGACCCCTAGAAAAATCGGAAATCGTCTCACGAATGCAATGGCGCCAGCCAAATTGTCCTAGCTATGATATTTCCAAAGACATGGGCGAAAAACGGTACGAGCCCAAATCCGGGCCCGTTTAGCTCTGGGTGGCCCAGGAGCCGAGAAAAACGCGAAAAACTAAAAAAATCGACTTTAGAAAATTCCCGGACCACTAGAAAAATCGGAAATCATCTCACGAATCCAATGGCGCCAGCCAAATTATCCTAGCTATGATATTTCCAACGATATAGGCGAAAAACGGTATGAGTCCAAATCCGGGCCCGTTTTGCTCTAGGAGGCCCAGGAGCCGAGAAAAACGCGAAAAACTAAAAAAATCGACTTTAGAAAATTCCCGGACCCCTAGAAAAATCGGAAATCGTCTCACGAATCCAATGGCGCCAGCCAAATTATCCTAGCTATGATATTTCCAACTATATAGGCGAAAAACGGTATGAGTCCAAATCCGGGCCCGTTTAGCTCTGGGTGGCCCAGGAGTCGAGAAAAACGCGAAAAACTAAAAAAATCGACTTTAGAAAATTCCCGGACCCCTAGAAAAATGGGAAATCGTCTCACGAATCCAATGGCGCCAGCCAAATTGTCCTAACTATAATATTTCCAAAGACATGGGCGAAAAACGGTATGAGTCCAAATCCGGGGCCGTTTTGCTCTAGGAGGCCCAGGAGCCGAGAAAAACGCGAAAAACTAAACAAATCGACTTTAGAAAATTCCCGGACCCCTAGAAAAATCGGAAATCGTCTCACGAATGCAATGGCGCCAGCCAAATTGTTCTAGCTATGATATTTCCAAAGATATGGGCGAAAAACGGTATGAGTCCAAATCCGGGCCCGTTTTGCTCTAGGAGGCCCATGAGCCGAGAAAAACGCGAAAAACTAAAAAAATCGACTTTAGAAAATTCCCGGACCCCTCGAAAAATCGGAAATCGTCTCACGAATGCAATGGCGCCAGCCAAATTGTCCTAGCTATGATATTTCCAAAGACATGGGCGAAAAACGGTACGAGCCCAAATCCGGGCCCGTTTAGCTCTGGGTGGCCCAGGAGCCGAGAAAAACGCGAAAAACTAAAAACATCGACTTTAGAAAATTCCCGGACCCCTAGAAAAATCGGAAATCATCTCACGAATTCAATGGCGCCAGCCAAATTGTCCTAGCTATGATATTTCCAAAGACATGGGCGAAAAACGGTCTGAGTCTAAATCCGGGCGCGTTTTGCTCTAGGAGACCCAGAAGCCGAGAAAAACGCGAAAAACGAAAAAATCGACTGTGGACAATTCCGGTACCCCTAGAAAAATCGGGAATCGTCTCACGAATCCAATGGCGCCAGCCAAATTGTCTTAGCTAAGATATTTCCAAAGATATGGGCGAAGAACGGTGTGATCCCAAATCCGGGCTTTTTTTGCTCTAGGAGCCATAGGAGTTGGACTGATGTGCAGGCGGAGAGCAATCGGACTGATGTGCAGGAGCAGGAGGATCGGACTGTCTGACGAAAAACGGTGTGATCCCAAATCTAGGCCCTTTTTGCTCCAGGAGCCATAGGAATTGGACTGATGTGCAGGCGGAGAGCAATCGAACTGATGCGCAAGCGCAGAAGAGTCGGACTGATGCGCAAGCGCAGGGGAGTCGGACTGATGCTCATGCGCAGAAGAATCGGACTGATGCGCAGGAGCAGGAGGATCGGACTGATGCGCATGGGCAGAAGAATCGGACTGACTGACGAAAAACGGTGTGACCCCAAATCCGGGCCCGTTTTGCTCTAGGAGGCCCAGGAGCCGAGAAAGACGCGAAAAACTAAAAAAATCGACTTTAGAAAATTCCCGGACCCCTAAAAAAATCGGAAATCGTCTCACGATTCCAATGGCGCCAGCCAAATTGTCCTGGCTATGATATTTCCAAAGATTTGGGCGAAAAACGGTATGAGTCCATATCCGGGCCCGTTTAGCTATGGTTGGCCCAGGAGCCGAGAAAAACGCGAAAAACCAAAAAATCGACTTTAGAAAATTCCCGGAGCCGTAGAAAAATCGGGAATCGTCTCACGAATCCAATGGCGCCAGCCAAATTGTCATAGCTATGATATTTCCAAAGATATGGGCGAAAAACGGTGTGATCCCAAATCCGGGCCCTATTTGCTCTAGGAGCCATTGGAGCCGAGAAAAACGCGAAAAAGGAAAAAATTTATTTTAGAAAATTCCCGGAATACTAGAAAAATCGGAAATCGTCTCACCAATCCACTGGCGCCGGCCAAATTCACCTAGCTATTATATTCCCAATGATATGGAAGGAAACCGGTGTGATCTCAAATCCGGGCCCTTTTTGCTCTAGGAGTCGAGAGAAGCGCGAAAAACTAAAAAAATCGACTTTAGAAAATTCCCGGACCCCTAGAAAAATCGGAAATCGTCTCACGAATCCAATGGCGCCAGCCAAATTGTCATAGCTATGATATTTCCAAAGATATGGGCGAAAAACGGTATGAGTCCAAATCCGGGGCCGTTTTGCTCTAGGAGGCCCAGGAGCCGAGAAAAACGCGAAAAACTAAAAAAATCGACTTTAGAAAATTCCCGGACCCCCAGAAAAATCGGAAATCGTCTCACGAATCCAATGGCGCCAGCCAAATTGTCCTAACTATAATATTTCCAAAGATATGGGCGAAAAACGGTATGAGTACAAATCCGGGCCCGTTTTGCTCTAGGAGGCCCAGGAGCCGAGAAAAACGCGAAAACGCGAAAAGCCGAGGAGCCGAGAAAAACGCGAAAAACTAAACAAATCGACTTTAGAAAATTCCCGGACCCCTAGAAAAGTCGGAAATCGTCTCACGAATGCAATGGCGCCAGCCAAATTGTCCTAGCTATGATATTTCCAAAGATATGGGCGAAAAACGGTATGAGTCCAAATCCGGGCCCGTTTTAGTCTAGGAGGCCCATGAGCCGAGAAAAACGCGAAAAACTAAAAAAATCGACTTTAGAAAATTCCCGGACCCCTAGAAAAATGGGAAATCGTCTCACGAATCCAATGGTGCCAGCCAAATAGTCCTAGCTATGATATTTCCAAAGATATGGGCGAAAAACGGTATGAGTCCAAATCCGGGGCCGTTTTGCTCTAGGAGGCCCAGGAGCCGAGAAAAACGCGAAAAACTAAAAAAATCGACTTTAGAAAATTCCCGGACCCCCAGAAAAATCGGAAATCGTCTCACGAATCCAATGGCGCCAGCCAAATTGTCCTAACTATAATATTTCCAAAGATATGGGCGAAAAACGGTATGAGTACAAATCCGGGCCCGTTTTGCTCTAGGAGGCCCAGGAGCCGAGAAAAACGCGAAAAACTAAACAAATCGACTTTAGAAAATTCCCGGACCCCTAGAAAAGTCGGAAATCGTCTCACGAATGCAATGGCGCCAGCCAAATTGTCCTAGCTATGATATTTCCAAAGATATGGGCGAAAAACGGTATGAGTCCAAATCCGGGCCCGTTTTAGTCTAGGAGGCCCATGAGCCGAGAAAAACGCGAAAAACTAAAAAAATCGACTTTAGAAAATTCCCGGACCCCTAGAAAAATGGGAAATCGTCTCACGAATCCAATGGTGCCAGCCAAATAGTCCTAGCTATGATATTTCCAAAGATATGGGCGAAAAACGGTATGAGTCCAAATCCGGGGCCGTTTTGCTCTAGGAGGCCCAGGAGCCGAGAAAAACGCGAAAAACTAAAAAAATCGACTTTAGAAAATTCCCGGACCCCCAGAAAAATCGGAAATCGTCTCACGAATCCGATGGCGCCAGCCAAATTGTCCTAACTATAATATTTCCAAAGATATGGGCGAAAAACGGTATGAGTACAAATCCGGGCCCGTTTTGCTCTAGGAGGCCCAGGAGCCGAGAAAAACGCGAAAAACTAAACAAATCGACTTTAGAAAATTCCCGGACCCCTAGAAAAGTCGGAAATCGTCTCACGAATGCAATGGCGCCAGCCAAATTGTCCTAGCTATGATATTTCCAAAGATATGGGCGAAAAACGGTATGAGTCCAAATCCGGGCCCGTTTTAGTCTAGGAGGCCCATGAGCCGAGAAAAACGCGAAAAACTAAAAAAATCGACTTTAGAAAATTCCCGGACCCCTAGAAAAATCGGAAATCGTCTCACGAATGCAATGGCGCCAGCCAAATTGTCCTAGCTATGATATTTCCAAAGACATGGGCGAAAAACGGTACGAGCCCAAATCCGGGCCCGTTTAGCTCTGGGTGGCCCAGGAGCCGAGAAAAACGCGAAAAACTAAAAACATCGACTTGAGAAAATTCCCGGACCCCTAGAAAAATCGGAAATCATCTCACGAATCCAATGGCGCCAGCCAAATTGTCCTAGCTATGATATTTCCAAAGATATGGGCGAAAAACGGTATGAGACCAAATCAGGGCCCGTTTTGCTGTAGGAGGCCCAGGAGCCGAGAAAAACGCGAAAAACTAAAAAAATCGACTTTAGAAAATTCCCGGACCCCTAGAAAAATGGGAAATCGTCTCACGAATCCAATGGCGCCAGCCAAATAGTCCTAGCTATGATATTTCCAAAGACATGGGCGAAAAACGGTACGAGCCCAAATCCGGGCCCGTCTAGCTCTGGGTGGCCCAGGAGCCGAGAAAAACGCGAAAAACTAAAAACATCGACTTTAGAAAATTCCCGGACCCCTAGAAAAATCGGAAATCGTCTCACGAATCCAATGGCGCTAGCCAAATTGTCCTACCTATAATATTTCCAACGATATAGGCGAAAAACGTTATGAGTCCAAATCCGGGCCCGTTTTGCCCTAGGAGGCCCAGGAGCCGAGAAAAACGCGAAAAACTAAAAAAATCGACTTTAGAAAATTCCCGGACCCCCAGAAAAATCGGAAATCGTCTCACGAATCCAATGGCGCCAGCCAAATTGTCCTAACTATAATATTTCCAAAGATATGGGCGAAAAACGGTATGAGTACAAATCCGGGCCCGTTTTGCTCTAGGAGGCCCAGGAGCCGAGAAAAACGCGAAAAACTAAACAAATCGACTTTAGAAAATTCCCGGACCCCTAGAAAAGTCGGAAATCGTCTCACGAATGCAATGACGCCAGCCAAATTGTCCTAGCTATGATATTTCCAAAGATATGGGCGAAAAACGGTATGAGTCCAAATCCGGGCCCGTTTTAGTCTAGGAGGCCCATGAGCCGAGAAAAACGCGAAAAACTAAAAAAATCGACTTTAGAAAATTCCCGGACCCCTAGAAAAATGGGAAATCGTCTCACGAATCCAATGGTGCCAGCCAAATAGTCCTAGCTATGATATTTCCAAAGATATGGGCGAAAAACGGTATGAGTCCAAATCCGGGGCCGTTTTGCTCTAGGAGGCCCAGGAGCCGAGAAAAACGCGAAAAACTAAAAAAATCGACTTTAGAAAATTCCCGGACCCCCAGAAAAATCGGAAATCGTCTCACGAATCCAATGGCGCCAGCCAAATTGTCCTAACTATAATATTTCCAAAGATATGGGCGAAAAACGGTATGAGTACAAATCCGGGCCCGTTTTGCTCTAGGAGGCCCAGGAGCCGAGAAAAACGCGAAAAACTAAACAAATCGACTTTAGAAAATTCCCGGACCCCTAGAAAAGTCGGAAATCGTCTCACGAATGCAATGGCGCCAGCCAAATTGTCCTAGCTATGATATTTCCAAAGATATGGGCGAAAAACGGTATGAGTCCAAATCCGGGCCCGTTTTAGTCTAGGAGGCCCATGAGCCGAGAAAAACGCGAAAAACTAAAAAAATCGACTTTAGAAAATTCCCGGACCCCTAGAAAAATCGGAAATCGTCTCACGAATGCAATGGCGCCAGCCAAATTGTCCTAGCTATGATATTTCCAAAGACATGGGCGAAAAACGGTACGAGCCCAAATCCGGGCCCGTTTAGCTCTGGGTGGCCCAGGAGCCGAGAAAAACGCGAAAAACTAAAAACATCGACTTGAGAAAATTCCCGGACCCCTAGAAAAATCGGAAATCATCTCACGAATCCAATGGCGCCAGCCAAA
The DNA here is from genome assembly GCF_034640455.1 of Diachasmimorpha longicaudata. NCBI lineage: Eukaryota > Metazoa > Arthropoda > Insecta > Hymenoptera > Braconidae > Diachasmimorpha > Diachasmimorpha longicaudata. Next base: position 3,275,573 of record NC_087228.1, on the reverse strand, counting down.
TTGTCCTAGCTATGATATTTCCAAAGATATGGGCGAAAAACGGTATGAGACCAAATCAGGGCCCGTTTTGCTGTAGGAGGCCCAGGAGCCGAGAAAAACGCGAAAAACTAAAAAAATCGACTTTAGAAAATTCCCGGACCCCTAGAAAAATGGGAAATCGTCTCACGAATCCAATGGCGCCAGCCAAATAGTCCTAGCTATGATATTTCCAAAGACATGGGCGAAAAACGGTACGAGCCCAAATCCGGGCCCGTCTAGCTCTGGGTGGCCCAGGAGCCGAGAAAAACGCGAAAAACTAAAAACATCGACTTTAGAAAATTCCCGGACCCCTAGAAAAATCGGAAATCGTCTCACGAATCCAATGGCGCCAGCCAAATTATCCTAGCTATGATATTTCCAACGATATAGGCGAAAAACGGTATGAGTCCAAATCCGGGCCCGTTTAGCTCTGGGTGGCCCAGGAGCCGAGAAAAACGCGAAAAACTAAAAACATCGACTTTAGAAAATTCCGGACCCGTAGAAAAATCGGAAATCGTCTCACGAATCCAATGGCACCAGCCAAATTGTCCTAGCTATGATATTTCCAAAGATATGGGCGAAAAACGGTGTGATCCCAAATCCGGGCCCTATTTGCTCTAGGAGCCATTGGAGCCGAGAAAAACGCGAAAATCGAATAAATTTATTTTAGAAAATTCCCGGAATATTAGAAAAATTGGAAATCGTCTCACCAATCGACTGGCGCCGGCCAAATTCCCCTAGCTATTAGATTTCCAATGATATGGAAGGAAAACGGTGTGATTTCAAATCCGGGCCCTTTTTGGTCTAAGAGCCGAGAAAAGTGCGAAAACCAAAAAAATCGATTTTAGAATATTCCCGGACCCCTAGAAAAATCGGAAATCGTCTCACGAATCCACTAGCGCCAGCCAAATTGTACTACCTATGATATTTCCAAAGATATGGGCGAAAAACGGTGTGATCCCAAATCCGGGCCCTATTTGCTCTAGGAGCCATTGGTGCCGAGAAAAACGCGAAAATCGAATAAATTTATTTTAGAAAATTCCCGGAATATTAGAAAAATTGGAAATCGTCTCACCAATCGACTGGCGCCGGCCAAATTCCCCTAGCTATTATATTTCCAATGATATGGAAGGAAAACGGTGTGATTTCAAATCCGGGCCCTTTTTGGTCTAAGAGCCGAGAAAAGTGCGAAAAACTAAAAAAATCGACTTTAGAAAATTCCCGGACCCCTAGAAAAATCGGAAATCATCTCACGAATCCAATGGCGCCAGCCAAATTGTCCTAGCTATGATATTTCCAAAGATATGGGCGAAAAACGGTATGAGACCAAATCAGGGCCCGTTTTGCTGTAGGAGGCCCAGGAGCCGAGAAAAACGCGAAAAACTAAAAAAATCGACTTTAGAAAATTCCCGGACCCCTAGAAAAATGGGAAATCGTCTCACGAATCCAATGGTGCCAGCCAAATAGTCCTAGCTATGATATTTCCAAAGATATGGGCGAAAAACGGTATGAGTCCAAATCCGGGGCCGTTTTGCTCTAGGAGGCCCAGGAGCCGAGAAAAACGCGAAAAACTAAAAAAATCGACTTTAGAAAATTCCCGGACCCCTAGAAAAGTCGGAAATCGTCTCACGAATGCAATGGCGCCAGCCAAATTGTCCTAGCTATGATATTTCCAAAGATATGGGCGAAAAACGGTATGAGTCCAAATCCGGGCCCGTTTTAGTCTAGGAGGCCCATGAGCCGAGAAAAACGCGAAAAACTAAAAAAATCGACTTTAGAAAATTCCCGGACCCCTAGAAAAATGGGAAATCGTCTCACGAATCCAATGGTGCCAGCCAAATAGTCGTAGCTATGATATTTCCAAAGATATGGGCGAAAAACGGTATGAGTCCAAATCCGGGGCCGTTTTGCTCTAGGAGGCCCAGGAGCCGAGAAAAACGCGAAAAACTAAAAAAATCGACTTTAGAAAATTCCCGGACCCCCAGAAAAATCGGAAATCGTCTCACGAATCCAATGGCGCCAGCCAAATTGTCCTAACTATAATATTTCCAAAGATATGAGCGAAAAACGGTATGAGTACAAATCCGGGCCCGTTTTGCTCTAGGAGGCCCAGGAGCCGAGAAAAACGCGAAAAACTAAACAAATCGACTTTAGAAAATTCCCGGACCCCTAGAAAAGTCGGAAATCGTCTCACGAATGCAATGGCGCCAGCCAAATTGTCCTAGCTATGATATTTCCAAAGATATGGGCGAAAAACGGTATGAGTCCAAATCCGGGCCCGTTTTAGTCTAGGAGGCCCATGAGCCGAGAAAAACGCGAAAAACTAAAAAAATCGACTTTAGAAAATTCCCGGACCCCTAGAAAAATCGGAAATCGTCTCACGAATGCAATGGCGCCAGCCAAATTGTCCTAGCTATGATATTTCCAAAGAATATGGGCGAAAAACGGTACGAGCCCAAATCCGGGCCCGTTTAGCTCTGGGTGGCCCAGGAGCCGAGAAAAACGCGAAAAACTAAAAACATCGACTTGAGAAAATTCCCGGACCCCTAGAAAAATCGGAAATCATCTCACGAATCCAATGGCGCCAGCCAAATTGTCCTAGCTATGATATTTCCAAAGATATGGGCGAAAAACGGTATGAGACCAAATCAGGGCCCGTTTTGCTGTAGGAGGCCCAGGAGCCGAGAAAAACGCGAAAAACTAAAAAAATCGACTTTAGAAAATTCCCGGACCCCTAGAAAAATGGGAAATCGTCTCACGAATCCAATGGCGCCAGCCAAATAGTCCTAGCTATGATATTTCCAAAGACATGGGCGAAAAACGGTACGAGCCCAAATCCGGGCCCGTCTAGCTCTGGGTGGCCCAGGAGCCGAGAAAAACGCGAAAAACTAAAAACATCGACTTTAGAAAATTCCCGGACCCCTAGAAAAATCGGAAATCGTCTCACGAATCCAATGGCGCTAGCCAAATTGTCCTACCTATAATATTTCCAACGATATAGGCGAAAAACGTTATGAGTCCAAATCCGGGCCCGTTTTGCCCTAAGAGGCCCAGGAGCCGAGAAAAACGCGAAAAACTAAAAAAATCGACTTTAGAAAATTCCGGACCCCTAGAAAAATCGGAAATCGTCTCACGAATCCAATGACGCCAGCCAAATTATCCTAGCTATGATATTTCCAACGATATAGGCGAAAAACGGTATGAGTCCAAATCCGGGCCCGTTTTGCTCTAGGAGGCCCAGGAGCCGAGAAAAACGCGAAAAACTAAAAAAATCGACTTTAGAAAATTCCCGGACCCCTAGAAAAATCGGAAATCGTCTCACGAATCCAATGGCGCCAGCCAAATTATCCTAGCTATGATATTTCCAACGATATAGGCGAAAAACGGTATGAGTCCAAATCCGGGCCCGTTTAGCTCTGGGTGGCCCAGGAGCCGAGAAAAACGCGAAAAACTAAAAACATCGACTTTAGAAAATTCCGGACCCCTAGAAAAATCGGAAATCGTCTCACGAATCCAATGACGCCAGCCAAATTGTCCTAACTATAATATTTCCAAAGATATGAGCGAAAAACGGTATGAGTACAAATCCGGGCCCGTTTTGCTCTAGGAGGCCCAGGAGCCGAGAAAAACGCGAAAAACTAAACAAATCGACTCTAGAAAATTCCCGGACCCCTAGAAAAGTCGGAAATCGTCTCACGAATGCAATGGCGCCAGCCAAATTGTCCTAGCTATGATATTTCCAAAGATATGGGCGAAAAACGGTATGAGTCCAAATCCGGGCCCGTTTTAGTCTAGGAGGCCCATGAGCCGAGAAAAACGCGAAAAACTAAAAAAATCGACTTTAGAAAATTCCCGGACCCCTAGAAAAATGGGAAATCGTCTCACGAATCCAATGGTGCCAGCCAAATAGTCCTAGCTATGATATTTCCAAAGATATGGGCGAAAAACGGTATGAGTCCAAATCCGGGGCCGTTTTGCTCTAGGAGGCCCAGGAGCCGAGAAAAACGCGAAAAACTAAAAAAATCGACTTTAGAAAATTCCCGGACCCCCAGAAAAATCGGAAATCGTCTCACGAATCCAATGGCGCCAGCCAAATTGTCCTAACTATAATATTTCCAAAGATATGGGCGAAAAACGGTATGAGTACAAATCCGGGCCCGTTTTGCTCTAGGAGGCCCAGGAGCCGAGAAAAACGCGAAAAACTAAACAAATCGACTTTAGAAAATTCCCGGACCCCTAGAAAAGTCGGAAATCGTCTCACGAATGCAATGGCGCCAGCCAAATTGTCCTAGCTATGATATTTCCAAAGATATGGGCGAAAAACGGTATGAGTCCAAATCCGGGCCCGTTTTAGTCTAGGAGGCCCATGAGCCGAGAAAAACGCGAAAAACTAAAAAAATCGACTTTAGAAAATTCCCGGACCCCTAGAAAAATCGGAAATCGTCTCACGAATGCAATGGCGCCAGCCAAATTGTCCTAGCTATGATATTTCCAAAGACATGGGCGAAAAACGGTACGAGCCCAAATCCGGGCCCGTTTAGCTCTGGGTGGCCCAGGAGCCGAGAAAAACGCGAAAAACTAAAAACATCGACTTGAGAAAATTCCCGGACCCCTAGAAAAATCGGAAATCATCTCACGAATCCAATGGCGCCAGCCAAATTGTCCTAGCTATGATATTTCCAAAGATATGGGCGAAAAACGGTATGAGACCAAATCAGGGCCCGTTTTGCTGTAGGAGGCCCAGGAGCCGAGAAAAACGCGAAAAACTAAAAAAATCGACTTTAGAAAATTCCCGGACCCCTAGAAAAATGGGAAATCGTCTCACGAATCCAATGGCGCCAGCCATATAGTCCTAGCTATGATATTTCCAAAGACATGGGCGAAAAACGGTACGAGCCCAAATCCGGGCCCGTCTAGCTCTGGGTGGCCCAGGAGCCGAGAAAAACGCGAAAAACTAAAAACATCGACTTTAGAAAATTCCCGGACCCCTAGAAAAATCGGAAATCGTCTCACGAATCCAATGGCGCTAGCCAAATTGTCCTACCTATAATATTTCCAACGATATAGGCGAAAAACGTTATGAGTCCAAATCCGGGCCCGTTTTGCCCTAGGAGGCCCAGGAGCCGAGAAAAACGCGAAAAACTAAAAAAATCGACTTTAGAAAATTCCGGACCCCTAGAAAAATCGGAAATCGTCTCACGAATCCAATGACGCCAGCCAAATTATCCTAGCTATGATATTTCCAACGATATAGGCGAAAAACGGTATGAGTCCAAATCCGGGCCCGTTTTGCTCTAGGAGGCCCAGGAGCCGAGAAAAACGCGAAAAACTAAAAAAATCGACTTTAGAAAATTCCCGGACCCCTAGAAAAATCGGAAATCGTCTCACGAATCCAATGGCGCCAGCCAAATTATCCTAGCTATGATATTTCCAACGATATAGGCGAAAAACGGTATGAGTCCAAATCCGGGCCCGTTTAGCTCTGGGTGGCCCAGGAGCCGAGAAAAACGCGAAAAACTAAAAACATCGACTTTAGAAAATTCCGGACCCCTAGAAAAATCGGAAATCGTCTCTCGAATTCAATGACGCCAGCCAAATTATCCTAGCTATGATATTTCCAACGATATAGGCGAAAAACGGTATGAGTCCAAATCCGGGCCCGTTTTGCTCTAGGAGGCCCAGGAGCCGAGAAAAACGCGAAAAACTAAAAAAATCGACTTTAGAAAATTCCCGGACCCCTAGAAAAATCGGAAATCGTCTCACGAATCCAATGGCACCAGCCAAATTGTCCTAGCTATGATATTTCCAAAGATATGGGCGAAAAACGGTATGAGACCAAATCAGGGCCCGTTTTGCTGTAGGAGGCCCAGGAGCCGAGGAAAACGCGAAAAACTAAACAAATCGACTTTAGAAAATTCCCGGACCCCTAGAAAAATCGGAAATCGTCTCACGAATGCAATGGCGCTAGCCAAATTGTCCTAACTATAATATTTCCAAAGACATGGGCGAAAAACGGTACGAGCCCAAATCCGGGCCCGTTTAGCTCTGGGTGGCCCAGGAGCCGAGAAAAACGCGAAAAACTAAAAACATCGACTTTAGAAAATTCCCGGACCCCTAGAAAAATCGGAAATCATCTCACGAATCCAATGGCGCCAGCCAAATTGTCCTAGCTATGATATTTCCAAAGATATGGGCGAAAAACGGTATGAGACCAAATCAGGGCCCGTTTTGCTGTAGGAGGCCCAGGAGCCGAGAAAAACGCGAAAAACTAAAAAAATCGACTTTAGAAAATTCCCGGACCCCTAAAAAAATGGGAAATCGTCTCACGAATCCAATGGCGCCAGCCAAATAGTCCTAGCTATGATATTTCCAAAGACATGGGCGAAAAACGGTACGAGCCCAAATCCGGGCCCGTTTAGCTCTGGGTGGCCCAGGAGCCGAGAAAAACGCGAAAAACTAAAAACATCGACTTTGGAAAATTCCCGGACCCCTAGAAAAATCGGAAATCGTCTCACGAATCCAATGACGCTAGCCAAATTGTCCTAGCTATGATATTTCCAACGATATAGGCGAAAAACGGTATGAGTCCAAATCCGGGCCCGTTTAGCTCTAGGAGGCCCATGAGCCGAGAAAAACGCGAAAAACTAAAAAAATCGACTTTAGGAAATTCCCGGACCCCTAGAAAAATCGGAACTGGTCTCCCGAATCCAATGGCGCCAACCAAATTGTCCTAGCTATGATATTTCCAAAGATATGGGCGAAAAACGGTATGCGTCGAAATCCGTGCACGTTTTGCTCTAGGAGGCCCAGGAGTCGAGAAAAACGCGAAAAACTAAAAAAATCGACTTTAGAAAATTCCCGGACCCCTAGAAAAATGGGAAATCGTCTCACGAATCCAATGGCGCCAGCCAAATAGTCCTAGCTATGATATTTCCAAAGATATGGGCGAAAAACGGTATGAGTCCAAATCCGGGGCCGTTTTGCTCTAGGAGGCCCAGGAGCCGAGAAAAACGCGAAAAACTGGAAAAATCGACTTTAGAAAATTCCCGGACCCCTAGAAAAATCGGAAATCGTCTCACGAATCCAATGGCACCAGCCAAATTGTCCTAGCTATGATATTTCCAAAGATATCGACGGAAAACGGGGTGATCCCAAATCCGGGCTTTTTTTGCTCCAGGAGCCATAGGAGTTGGACTGATGTGCAGGCGGAGAGCAATCGTACTGCGCAGGCGCAGGGAAGTCGGACGGATGCGCATGCGCAGAGGAGTAGAACTGATGCGCAGGCGAAGGGGAGTCGGACTGATGCGCAGGAGCAGGAAGATCGGACTGATGCGCAGGCGCAGAAGAATCGGACTGATGCGCAGGCGCAGGAACATCGAACTGATGCGCATGCGCAGAGGAATCTGACTGATGCGCAGGCGCAGAGGAGTGGAACTGATGCGCAGGAGCAGGAGGATCCTACTGACGCGCACGCGCAGAGGCATCGGACTGATGCGCATGGGCAGAGGCATCGGACTGATGCGCATGGGCAGAAGAATCGGACTGACTGACGAAAAACGGTGTGATCCCAAATCAGGGCCCGTTTGGCTCTGGGAGGCCCAGGAGCTGAGAAAAACGCGAAAAACGAAAAAATCGACTTTAGAAAATTCCCGGACCCCTAGAAAAATCGGAAATCGTCTCACGAATCCAATGGCGCAGCCAAATTGTCCTAGCTATGATATTTCCAAAGATATGGGTGAAAAACGGTATGAGTCCAAATCCGGGCCCGTTTTGTTCTAGGAGGCCCAGGAGCCGAGAAAAACGCGAAAAACTAAAAAAATCGACTTTAGAAAATTGCCGCACCCCTAGAAAAATCGGAAATTGTCTCACGAATCCAATGGCACCAGCCAAATTGTCCTAGCTATGATATTTCCAAAGATATCGACGGAAAACGGGGTGATCCCAAATCCGGGCTTTTTTTGCTCCAGGAGCCATAGGAGTTGGACTGATGTGCAGGCGGAGAGCAATCGAACTGCGCAGGCGCAGGGAAGTCGGACGGATGGGCATGCTCACAGGAGTGGAACTGATGCGCAGGCGCAGGGGAGTCGGACTGATGCGCAAGAGCAGGAGGATCGGACTGATGCGCAGGCGCAGAGGAGTGGTATTGATGCGCAGGCGCAGAGGAGTGGTATTGATGCGCAGCAGCAGAAGAATCGGACTGATGCGCATACGCAGAGGCATCGGACTGATGCGCATGGGCAGAAGAATCGGACTGACTGACGAAAAACTGTGTGATCCCAAATCAGGGCCTGTTTGGCTCTGGGAGGCCCAGGAGCCGAGAAAAACGCGAAAAACGAAAAAATCGACTTTAGAAAATTCCCGGACGCCTAGAAAAATCGGAAATCGTCTCACGAATCCAATGGCGCAGCCAAATTGCTCTAGCTATGATATTTCCAAAGATATGGGCGAAAAACGGTGTGACCCCAAATCAGGGCCCGTTTTGCTCTAGGAGGCCCAGGAGCCGAGAAAAACGCAAAAAACGAAAAAATCGACTTTAGAAAATTCCCGGACCCCTAGAAAAATCGGAAATCGTCTCACGATTCCAATGGCGCCAGCCAAATTGTCCTGGCTATGATATTTCCAAAGATTTGGGCGAAAAACGGTATGAGTCCAAATCCGGGCCCGTTTAGCTATGGTTGGCCCAGGAGCCGAGAAAAACGCGAAAAACCAAAAAAATCGACTTTAGAAAACTCCCGGAGCCGTAGAAAAATCGGGAATCGTCTCACGAATCCAATGGCGCCAGCCAAATTGTCCTAGCTATGATATTTCCAAAGATATGGGCGAAAAATGGTATGAGTCCAAATCCGGGCCCGTTTAGCTCTGGGTGGCCCAGGAGCCAAGAAAAACGCGAAAAACCAAAAAAATTGACTTTAGAAAATTCCCGGAGCCGTAGAAAAATCGGCAATCGACTCACGAATGCAATGGCGCCGGCAAAATTGTCCTAGCTATGATATTTCCAAAGATATGGGCGAAAAACGGTATGATCCCAAATCCGGGCCCTATTTGCTCTAGGAGCCATTGGAGCCGAGAAAAACGCGAAAAACGAAAAAATTTATTTTAGAAAATTCCCGGAATACTAGAAAAATCGGAAATCGTCTCAACAATCGACTGGTGCCACCCAAATTCCCCTAGCTATTATATTCCCAATGATATGGAAGGAAAACGGTGTGATCTCAAATCCGGGCCCTTTTTGCTCTAGGAGTCGAGAGAAGCGCGAAAAACTAAAAAAATCGACTTTAGAAAATTTCCGGACCCCAAGAAAAATCGGAAATCGTCTCACGAATCCAATGGCGCCAGCCAAATTGTCCTAGCTATGATATTTCCACAGACATGGGGGAAAAACGGTATGAGCCCAAATCCGGGCCCGTTTAGCTCTGGGTGGCCCAGGCGCCGAGAAAAACGCGAAAAAATAAATAAATCGACTTTAGAAAATTGCCGCACCCCTAGAAAAATCGGAAATTGTCTCACGAATCCAATGGCACCGGCCAAATTGTCCTAGCTATGATATTTCCAAAGATATCGACGGAAAACGGGGTGATCCCAAATCCGGGCTTTTTTTGCTCCAGGAGCCATAGGAGTTGGACTGATGTGCAGGCGGAGAGCAATCGTACTGCGCAGGCGCAGGGAAGTCGGACGGATGCGCATGCGCAGAGGAGTAGAACTGATGCGCAGGCGAAGGGGAGTCGGACTGATGTGCAGGAGCAGGAAGATCGGACTGATGCGCAGGCGCAGAAGAATCGGACTGATGCGCAGGCGCAGGAACATCGAACTGATGCGCATGCGCAGAGGAATCTGACTGATGCGCAGGCGCAGAGGAGTGGAACTGATGCGCAGGAGCAGGAGGATCCTACTGACGCGCACGCGCAGAGGCATCGGACTGATGCGCATGGGCAGAGGCATCGGACTGATGCGCATGGGCAGAAGAATCGGACTGACTGACGAAAAACGGTGTGATCCCAAATCAGGGCCCGTTTGGCTCTGGGAGGCCCAGGAGCCGAGAAAAACGCGAAAAACGAAAAAATCGACTTTAGAAAATTCCCGGACCCCTAGAAAAATCGGAAATCGTCTCACGAATCCAATGGCGCAGCCAAATTGTCCTAGCTATGATATTTCCAAAGATATGGGTGAAAAACGGTATGAGTCCAAATCCGGGCCCGTTTTGTTCTAGGAGGCCCAGGAGCCGAGAAAAACGCGAAAAACTAACAAAATCGACTTTAGAAAATTGCCGCACCCCTAGAAAGATCGGAAATTGTCTCACGCATCCAATGGCACCAGCCAAATTGTCCTAGCTATGATATTTCCAAAGATATCGACGGAAAACGGGGTGATCCCAAATCCGGGCTTTTTTTGCTCCAGGAGCCATAGGAGTTGGACTGATGTGCAGGCGGAGAGCAATCGTACTGCGCAGGCGCAGGGAAGTCGGACGGATGCGCATGCTCAGAGGAGTGGAACTGATGCGCAGGCGCAGGGGATTCGGACTGATGCGCAAGAGCAGGAGGATCGGACTGATGCGCTGGCGCAGAAGAATCGGACTGCTGCGCAGGCGCAGAGGAGTGGTATTGATGCGCAGGCGCAGAGGAGTGGAACTGATGCGCAGGAGCAGGAGGATCCTACTGACGCGCACGCGCAGAGGCATCGGACTGATGCGCATGGGCAGAGGCATCGGACTGATGCGCATGGGCAGAAGAATCGGACTGACTGACGAAAAACTGTGTGATCCCAAATCAGGGCCTGTTTGGCTCTGGGAGGCCCAGGAGCCGAGAAAAACGCGAAAAACGAAAAAATCGACTTTAGAAAATTCCCGGACGCCTAGAAAAATCGGAAATCGTCTCACGAATCCAATGGCGCAGCCAAATTGCTCTAGCTATGATATTTCCAAAGATATGGGCGAAAAACGGTGTGACCCCAAATCAGGGCCCGTTTTGCTCTAGGAGGCCCAGGAGCCGAGAAAAACGCAAAAAACGAAAAAATCGACTTTAGAAAATTCCCGGACCCCTAGAAAAATCGGAAATCGTCTCACGATTCCAATGGCGCCAGCCAAATTGTCCTGGCTATGATATTTCCAAAGATTTGGGCGAAAAACGGTATGAGTCCAAATCCGGGCCCGTTTAGCTATGGTTGGCCCAGGAGCCAAGAAAAACGCGAAAAACCAAAAAAATCGACTTTAGAAAATTCCCGGAGCCGTAGAAAAATCGGCAATCGACTCACGAATGCAATGGCACCGGCAAAATTGTCCTAGCTATGATATTTCCAAAGATATGGGCGAAAAACGGTATGATCCCAAATCCGGGCCCTATTTGCTCTAGGAGCCATTGGAGCCGAGAAAAACGCGAAAAACGAAAAAATTTATTTTAGAAAATTCCCGGAATACTAGAAAAATCGGAAATCGTCTCAACAATCGACTGGCGCCACCCAAATTCCCCTAGCTATTATATTCCCAATGATATGGAAGGAAAACGGTGTGATCTCAAATCCGGGCCCTTTTTGCTCTAGGAGTCGAGAGAAGCGCGAAAAACTAAAAAAATCGACTTTAGAAAATTCCCGGACCCCAAGAAAAATCGGAAATCGTCTCACGAATCCAATGGCGCCAGCCAAATTGTCCTAGCTATGATATTTCCACAGACATGGGGGAAAAACGGTATGAGCCCAAATCCGGGCCCGTTTAGCTCTGGGTGGCCCAGGCGCCGAGAAAAACGCGAAAAAATAAATAAATCGACTTTAGAAAATTGCCGCACCCCTAGAAAGATCGGAAATTGTCTGACGCATCCAATGGCACCAGCCAAATTGTCCTAGCTATGATATTTCCAAAGATATCGACGGAAAACGGGGTGATCCCAAATCCGGGCTTTTTTTGCTCCAGGAGCCATAGGAGTTGGACTGATGTGCAGGCGGAGAGCAATCGTACTGCGCAGGCGCAGGGAAGTCGGACGGATGCGCATGCTCAGAGGAGTGGAACTGATGCGCAGGCGCAGGGGATTCGGACTGATGCGCAAGAGCAGGAGGATCGGACTGATGCGCTGGCGCAGAAGAATCGGACTGCTGCGCAGGCGCAGAGGAGTGGTATTGATGCGCAGGCGCAGAGGAGTGGAACTGATGCGCAGGAGCAGGAGGATCCTACTGACGCGCACGCGCAGAGGCATCGGACTGATGCGCATGGGCAGAGGCATCGGACTGATGCGCATGGGCAGAAGAATCGGACTGACTGACGAAAAACGGTGTGATCCCAAATCAGGGCCCGTTTGGCTCTGGGAGTCCCAGGAGCCGAGAAAAACGCGAAAAACGAAAAAATCGACTTTAGAAAATTCCCGGACCCCTAGAAAAATCGGAAATCGTCTCACGAATCCAATGGCGCAGCCAAATTGTCCTAGCTATGATATTTCCAAAGATATGGGCGAAAAACGGTATGAGACCAAATCAGGGCCCGTTTTGCTGTAGGAGGCCCAGGAGCCGAGAAAAACGCGAAAAACTAAAAAAATCGACTTTAGAAAATTCCCGGACCCCTAGAAAAATGGGAAATCGTCTCACGAATCCAATGGTGCCAGCCAAATAGTCCTAGCTATGATATTTCCAACGATATGGGCGAAAAACGGTATGAGCCCAAATCCGGGCCCGTTTTGCTCTAGGAGGCCCATGAGCCGAGAAAAACGCGAAAAACTAAAAAAATCGACTTTAGAAAATTCCCGGACCCATAGAAAAATCGGAAATGGTCTCACGAATCCAATGGCACCAGCCAAATTGTCCTAGCTATGATATTTCCAAAGATATCGACGGAAAACGGTGTGATCCCAAATCCGGGCTTTTTTTGCTCCAGGACCCATAGGAGTTGGACTGATGTGCAGTCGGAGAGCAATCGAACTGCGCAGGCGCAGGGAAGTCGGATGGATGCGCATGCGCAGAGGAATCGGACTGATGCGCATGGGCAGAAGAATCGGACTGACTGACGAAAAACGGTGTGACCCCAAATCAGGGCCCGTTTTGCTCTAGGAGGCCCAGGAGCCGAGAAAAACGCGAAAAACTAAAAAAATCGACTTTAGAAAATTGCCGCACCCCTAGAAAAATCGGAAATTGTCTCACGAATCCAATGGCACCAGCCAAATTGTCCTAGCTATGATATTTCCAAAGACATGGGCGAAAAACGGTACGAGCCCAAATCCGGGCCCGTTTAGCTCTGGGTGGCCCAGGAGCCGAGAAAAACGCGAAAAACTAAAAACATCGACTTGAGAAAATTCCCGGACCCCTAGAAAAATCGGAAATCATCTCACGAATCCAATGGCGCCAGCCAAATTGTCCTAGCTATGATATTTCCAAAGATATGGGCGAAAAACGGTATGAGACCAAATCAGGGCCCGTTTTGCTGTAGGAGGCCCAGGAGCCGAGAAAAACGCGAAAAACTAAAAAAATCGACTTTAGAAAATCCCCGGACCCCCAGAAAAATGGGAAATCGTCTCACGAATCCAATGGCGCCAGCCAAATAGTCCTAGCTATGATATTTCCAAAGACATGGGCGAAAAACGGTACGAGCCCAAATCCGGGCCCGTCTAGCTCTGGGTGGCCCAGGAGCCGAGAAAAACGCGAAAAACTAAAAACATCGACTTTAGAAAATTCCCGGACCCCTAGAAAAATCGGAAATCGTCTCACGAATCCAATGGCGCAGCCAAATTGTCCTAGCTATGATATTTCCAAAGATATGGGTGAAAAACGATATGAGTCCAAATCCGGGCCCGTTTTGTTCTAGGAGGCCCAGGAGCCGAGAAAAACGCGAAAAACTAAAAAAATCGACTTTAGAAAATTCCTGGACCCCTAGAAAAATCGGAAATCGTCTCACGAATCCAATGGCGCCAGCCAAATTGCTCTAGCTATGATATTTCCAAAGATATGGGCGAAAAACGGTACGAGCCCAAATCCGGGCCCGTTTAGCTCTGGGTGGCCCAGGAGCCGAGAAAAACGCGAAAAACTAAAAACATCGACTTGAGAAAATTCCCGGACCGCTAGAAAAATCGGAAATCATCTCACGAATCCAATGGCGCCAGCCAAATTGTCCTAGCTATGATATTTCCAAAGATATGGGCGAAAAACGGTACGAGCCCAAATCCGGGCCCGTTTAGCTCTGGGTGGCCCAGGAGCCGAGAAAAACGCGAAAAACTAAAAACATCGACTTGAGAAAATTCCCGGACCCCTAGAAAAATCGGAAATCATCTCACGAATCCAATGGCGCCAGCCAAAGTGTCCTAGCTATGATATTTCCAAAGATATGGGCGAAAAACGGTATGAGACCAAATCAGGGCCCGTTTTGCTGTAGGAGGCCCAGGAGCCGAGAAAAACGCGAAAAACTAAAAAAATCGACTTTAGAAAATCCCCGGGCCCCTAGAAAAATCGGAAATCGTCTCACGAATCCAATGGCGCCAGCCAAATTGTCCTAGCTATGATAATTCCAAAGTCAGGGGCGACACACGGCATGAGTCCAAATCCGGGCTTTATTTGCTCTAGGAGCCATTGGACCCGAGAAAAACGCGAAAAACGAAAAAATTTATTTTAGAAAATTCCCGGAATACTAGAAAACACGGAAATCGTCTCAACAATCGACTGGCGCCACCCAAATTCCCCTAGCTATTATATTCCCAATGATATGGAAGGAAAACGGTGTGATCTCAAATCCGGGCCCTTTTTGCTCTAGGAGTCGAGAGAAGCGCGAAAAACCAAAAAAATCGACTTTAGAAAATTCCCGGAGCCGTAGAAAAATCGGGAATCGTCTCACGAATCCAATGGCGCCAGCCAAATTGTCCTAGCTATGATATTTCCAAAGATATGGGCGAAAAACGGTATGAGTCCAAATCCGGGCCCGTTTAGCTCTGGGTGGCCCAGGAGCCAAGAAAAACGCGAAAAACCAAAAAAATCGACTTTAGAAAATTCCCGGAGCCGTAGAAAAATCGAAAATCGTCTCACGATTCCAATGGCGCCAGCCAAATTGTCCTGGCTATGATATTTCCAAAGATATGGGCGAAAAACGGTGTGATCCCAAATCCGGGCCCGTTTTGCTCTGGGAGGCCCAGGAGCCGAGAAAAACGCGAAAAACGAAAAAATCGACTTTAGAAAATTCCCGGACCCCTAGAAAAACGGAAATCGTCTCACGAATCCAATGGCGCAGCCAAATTGTCCTAGCTATGATATTTCCAAAGATATGGGTGAAAAACGGTATGAGTCCAAATCCGGGCCCGTTTTGTTCTAGGAGGCCCAGGAGCCGAGAAAAACGCGAAAAACTAAAAAAATCGACTTTAGAAAATTGCCGCACCCCTAGAAAAATCGGAAATTGTCTCACGAATCCAATGGCACCAGCCAAATTGTCCTAGCTATGATATTTCCAAAGATATCGACGGAAAACGGGGTGATCCCAAATCCGGGCTTTTTTTGCTCCAGGAGCCATAGGAGTTGGACTGATGTGCAGGCGGAGAGCAATCGTACTGCGCAGGCGCAGGGAAGTCAGACGGATGCGCATGCGCAGAGGAGTAGAACTGATGCGCAGGCGAAGGGGAGTCGGACTGATGCGCAGGAGCAGGAAGATCGGACTGATGCGCAGGCGCAGAAGAATCGGACTGATGCGCAGGCGCAGGAACATCGAACTGATGCGCATGCGCAGAGGAATCTGACTGATGCGCAGGCGCAGAGGAGTGGAACTGATGCGCAGGAGCAGGAGGATCCTACTGACGCGCACGCGCAGAGGCATCGGACTGATGTGCATGGGCAGAGGCATCGGACTGATGCGCATGGGCAGAAGAATCGGACTGACTGACGAAAAACGGTGTGATCCCAAATCAGGGCCCGTTTGGCTCTGGGAGGCCCAGGAGCCGAGAAAAACGCGAAAAACGAAAAAATCGACTTTAGAAAATTCCCGGACCCCTAGAAAAATCGGAAATCGTCTCACGAATCCAATGGCGCAGCCAAATTGTCCTAGCTATGATATTTCCAAAGATATGGGTGAAAAACGGTATGAGTCCAAATCCGGGCCCGTTTTGTTCTAGGAGGCCCAGGAGCCGAGAAAAACGCGAAAAACTAAAAAAATCGACTTTAGAAAATTGCCGCACCCCTAGAAAAATCGGAAATTGTCTCACGAATCCAATGGCACCAGCCAAATTGTCCTAGCTATGATATTTCCAAAGATATCGACGGAAAACGGGGTGATCCCAAATCCGGGCTTTTGTTGCTCCAGGAGCCATAGGAGTTGGACTGCTGTACAGGCGGAGAGCAATCGAACTGCGCAGGCGCAGGGAAGTCGGACGGATGCGCATGCTCAGAGGAGTGGAACTGATGCGCAAGAGCAGGAGGATCGGACTGATGCGCTGGCGCAGAAGAATCGGACTGCTGCGCAGGCGCAGAGGAGTCGTATTGATGCGCGGCAGCAGAAGAATCGGACTGATGCGCAGGCGCAGAGGAGTGGTATTGATGGGCAGCAGCAGAAGAATCGTACTGATGCGCAGGCGCAGGAACATCGAACTGATGCGCATGCGCAGAAGAATCTGACTGATGCGCAGGCGCAGAGGAGTGGAACTGATGCGCAGGAGCAGGAGGATCCTACTGACGCGCACGCGCAGAGGCATCGGACTGATGCGCATGGGCAGAGGCATCGGACTGATGCGCATGGGCAGAAGAATCGGACTGACTGACGAAAAACGGTGTGATCCCAAATCAGGGCCCGTTTGGCTCTGGGAGGCCCAGGAGCCGAGAAAAACGCGAAAAACGAAAAAATCGACTTTAGAAAATTCCCGGACCCCTAGAAAAATCGGAAATCGTCTCACGAATCCAATGGCGCCAGCCAAATTGCTCTAGCTATGATATTTCCAAAGATATGGGCGAAAAACGGTATGAGCCCAAATCCGGGCCCGTTTTGCTCTAGGAGGCCCATGAGCCGAGAAAAACGCGAAAAACTAAAAAAATCGACTTTAGAAAATTCCCGGACCCATAGAAAAATCGGAAATCGTCTCACGAATCCAATGGCACCAGCCAAATTGTCCTAGCTATGATATTTCCAAAGATATCGACGGAAAACGGTGTGATCCCAAATCCGGGCTTTTTTTGCTCCAGGACCCATAGGAGTTGGACTGATGTGCAGTCGGAGAGCAATCGAACTGCGCAGGCGCAGGGAAGTCGGATGGATGCGCATGCGCAGAGGAATCGGACTGATGCGCATGGGCAGAAGAATCGGACTGACTGACGAAAAACGGTGTGACCCCAAATCAGGGCCCGTTTTGCTCTAGGAGGCCCAGGAGCCGAGAAAAACGCGAAAAACTAAAAAAATCGACTTCAGAAAATTGCCGCACCCCTAGAAAAATCGGAAATTGTCTCACGAATCCAATGGCACCAGCCAAATTGTCCTAGCTATGATATTTCCAAAGACATGGGCGAAAAACGGTACGAGCCCAAATCCGGGCCCGTTTAGCTCTGGGTGGCCCAGGAGCCGAGAAAAACGCGAAAAACTAAAAACATCGACTTGAGAAAATTCCCGGACCCCTAGAAAAATCGGAAATCATCTCACGAATCCAATGGCGCCAGCCAAATTGTCCTAGCTATGATATTTCCAAAGATATGGGCGAAAAACGGTACGAGCCCAAATCCGGGCCCGTTTAGCTCTGGGTGGCCCAGGAGCCGAGAAAAACGCGAAAAACTAAAAACATCGACTTGAGAAAATTCCCGGACCCCTAGAAAAATCGGAAATCATCTCACGAATCCAATGGCGCCAGCCAAATTGTCCTAGCTATGATATTTCCAAAGATATGGGCGAAAAACGGTATGAGACCAAATCAGGGCCCGTTTTGCTGTAGGAGGCCCAGGAGCCGAGAAAAACGCGAAAAACTAAAAAAATCGACTTTAGAAAATCCCCGGACCCCTAGAAAAATCGGAAATCGTCTCACGAATCCAATGGCGCCAGCCAAATTGTCCTAGCTATGATAATTCCAAAGTCAGGGGCGACACACGGCATGAGTCCAAATCCGGGCTTTATTTGCTCTAGGAGCCATTGGACCCGAGAAAAACGCGAAAAACGAAAAAATTTATTTTAGAAAATTCCCGGAATACTAGAAAACACGGAAATCGTCTCAACAATCGACTGGCGCCACCCAAATTCCCCTAGCTATTATATTCCCAATGATATGGAAGGAAAACGGTGTGATCTCAAATCCGGGCCCTTTTTGCTCTAGGAGTCGAGAGAAGCGCGAAAAACCAAAAAAATCGACTTTAGAAAATTCCCGGAGCCGTAGAAAAATCGGGAATCGTCTCACGAATCCAATGGCGCCAGCCAAATTGTCCTAGCTATGATATTTCCAAAGATATGGGCGAAAAACGGTATGAGTCCAAATCCGGGCCCGTTTAGCTCTGGGTGGCCCAGGAGCCAAGAAAAACGCGAAAAACCAAAAAAATCGACTTAAGAAAATTCCCGGAGCCGTAGAAAAATCGAAAATCGTCTCACGATTCCAATGGCGCCAGCCAAATTGTCCTGGCTATGATATTTCCAAAGATTTGGGCGAAAAACGGTATGAGTCCAAATCCGGGCCCGTTTAGCTATGGTTGGCCCAGGAGCCGAGAAAAACGCAAAAAACGAAAAAATCGACTTTAGAAAATTCCCGGACCCCTAGAAAAATCGGAAATCGTCTCACGATTCCAATGGCGCCAGCCAAATTGTCCTGGCTATGATATTTCCAAAGATTTGGGCGAAAAACGGTATGAGTCCAAATCCGGGCCCGTTTAGCTATGGTTGGCCCAGGAGGCGAGAAAAACGCGAAAAACCAAAAAAATCGACTTTAGAAAATTCCCGGAGCCGTAGAAAAATCGGGAATCGTCTCACGAATCCAATGGCGCCAGCCAAATTGTCCTAGCTATGATATTTCCAAAGATATGGGCGAAAAACGGTATGAGTCCAAATCCGGGCCCGTTTAGCTCTGGGTGGCCCAGGAGCCAAGAAAAACGCGAAAAACCAAAAAAATCGACTTTAGAAAATTCCCGGACCCATTGAAAAATCGGAAATCGTCTCACGAATCCAATGGCGCAGCCAAATTGTCCTAGCTATGATATTTCCAAAGATATGGGCGAAAAACGGTGTGATCCCAAATCCGGGCCCGTTTTGCTCTGGGAGGCCCAGGAGCCGAGAAAAATGCGAAAAACGAAAGAATCAACTTTAGAAAATTCCCGGACCCCTAGAAAAATCGGAAATCGTCTCACGAATCCAATGGCACCAGCCAAATTGTCCTAGCTATGATATTTCCAAAGATATGGGCGAAAAACGGTGTGATCCCAAATCCGGGCCCGTTTTGCTCTGGGAGGCCCAGGAGCCGAGAAAAATGCGAAAAACGAAAGAATCGACTTTAGAAAATTCCAGGACCCCTAGAAAAATCGGAAATCGTCTCACGAATCCAGTGGCACCAGCCAAATTGTCCTAGCTATGATATTTCCAAAGATATCGACGGAAAACGGGGTGATCCCAAATCCGGGCTTTTTTTGCTCCAGGAGCCATAGGAGTTGGACTGATGTGCAGGCGGAGAGCAATCGTACTGCGCAGGCGCAGGCAAGTCGGACGGATGCGCATGCGCAGAGGAGTAGAACTGATGCGCAGGCGAAGGGGAGTCGGACTGATGCGCAGGAGCAGGAAGATCGGACTGATGCGCAGGCGCAGAAGAATCGGACTGATGCGCAGGCGCAGGAACATCGAACTGATGCGCATGCGCAGAGGAATCTGACTGATGCGCAGGCGCAGAGGAGTGGAACTGATGCGCAGGAGCAGGAGGATCCTACTGACGCGCACGCGCAGAGGCATCGGACTGATGTGCATGGGCAGAGGCATCGGACTGATGCGCATGGGCAGAAGAATCGGACTGACTGACGAAAAACGGTGTGATCCCAAATCAGGGCCCGTTTGGCTCTGGGAGGCCCAGGAGCCGAGAAAAACGCGAAAAACGAAAAAATCGACTTTAGAAAATTCCCGGACCCCTAGAAAAATCGGAAATCGTCTCACGAATCCAATGGCGCAGCCAAATTGTCCTAGCTATGATATTTCCAAAGATATGGGTGAAAAACGGTATGAGTCCAAATCCGGGCCCGTTTTGTTCTAGGAGGCCCAGGAGCCGAGAAAAACGCGAAAAACTAAAAAAATCGACTTTAGAAAATTGCCGCACCCCTAGAAAAATCGGAAATTGTCTCACGAATCCAATGGCACCAGCCAAATTGTCCTAGCTATGATATTTCCAAAGACATGGGCGAAAAACGGTACGAGCCCAAATCCGGGCCCGTTTAGCTCTGGGTGGCCCAGGAGCCGAGAAAAACGCGAAAAACTAAAAACATCGACTTGAGAAAATTCCCGGACCCCTAGAAAAATCGGAAATCATCTCACGAATCCAATGGCGCCAGCCAAATTGTCCTAGCTATGATATTTCCAAAGATATGGGCGAAAAACGGTACGAGCCCAAATCCGGGCCCGTTTAGCTCTGGGTGGCCCAGGAGCCGAGAAAAACGCGAAAAACTAAAAACATCGACTTGAGAAAATTCCCGGACCCCTAGAAAAATCGGAAATCATCTCACGAATCCAATGGCGCCAGCCAAATTGTCCTAGCTATGATATTTCCAAAGATATGGGCGAAAAACGGTATGAGACCAAATCAGGGCCCGTTTTGCTGTAGGAGGCCCAGGAGCCGAGAAAAACGCGAAAAACTAAAAAAATCGACTTTAGAAAATCCCCGGACCCCTAGAAAAATCGGAAATCGTCTCACGAATCCAATGGCGCCAGCCAAATTGTCCTAGCTATGATAATTCCAAAGTCAGGGGCGACACACGGCATGAGTCCAAATCCGGGCTTTATTTGCTCTAGGAGCCATTGGACCCGAGAAAAACGCGAAAAACGAAAAAATTTATTTTAGAAAATTCCCGGAATACTAGAAAACACGGAAATCGTCTCAACAATCGACTGGCGCCACCCAAATTCCCCTAGCTATTATATTCCCAATGATATGGAAGGAAAACGGTGTGATCTCAAATCCGGGCCCTTTTTGCTCTAGGAGTCGAGAGAAGCGCGAAAAACCAAAAAAATCGACTTTAGAAAATTCCCGGAGCCGTAGAAAAATCGGGAATCGTCTCACGAATCCAATGGCGCCAGCCAAATTGTCCTAGCTATGATATTTCCAAAGATATGGGCGAAAAACGGTATGAGTCCAAATCCGGGCCCGTTTAGCTCTGGGTGGCCCAGGAGCCAAGAAAAACGCGAAAAACCAAAAAAATCGACTTTAGAAAATTCCCGGAGCCGTAGAAAAATCGAAAATCGTCTCACGATTCCAATGGCGCCAGCCAAATTGTCCTGGCTATGATATTTCCAAAGATATGGGCGAAAAACGGTGTGATCCCAAATCCGGGCCCGTTTTGCTCTGGGAGGCCCAGGAGCCGAGAAAAACGCGAAAAACGAAAAAATCGACTTTAGAAAATTCCCGGACCCCTAGAAAAACGGAAATCGTCTCACGAATCCAATGGCGCAGCCAAATTGTCCTAGCTATGATATTTCCAAAGATATGGGTGAAAAACGGTATGAGTCCAAATCCGGGCCCGTTTTGTTCTAGGAGGCCCAGGAGCCGAGAAAAACGCGAAAAACTAAAAAAATCGACTTTAGAAAATTGCCGCACCCCTAGAAAAATCGGAAATTGTCTCACGAATCCAATGGCACCAGCCAAATTGTCCTAGCTATGATATTTCCAAAGATATCGACGGAAAACGGGGTGATCCCAAATCCGGGCTTTTTTTGCTCCAGGAGCCATAGGAGTTGGACTGATGTGCAGGCGGAGAGCAATCGTACTGCGCAGGCGCAGGGAAGTCAGACGGATGCGCATGCGCAGAGGAGTAGAACTGATGCGCAGGCGAAGGGGAGTCGGACTGATGCGCAGGAGCAGGAAGATCGGACTGATGCGCAGGCGCAGAAGAATCGGACTGATGCGCAGGCGCAGGAACATCGAACTGATGCGCATGCGCAGAGGAATCTGACTGATGCGCAGGCGCAGAGGAGTGGAACTGATGCGCAGGAGCAGGAGGATCCTACTGACGCGCACGCGCAGAGGCATCGGACTGATGTGCATGGGCAGAGGCATCGGACTGATGCGCATGGGCAGAAGAATCGGACTGACTGACGAAAAACGGTGTGATCCCAAATCAGGGCCCGTTTGGCTCTGGGAGGCCCAGGAGCCGAGAAAAACGCGAAAAACGAAAAAATCGACTTTAGAAAATTCCCGGACCCCTAGAAAAATCGGAAATCGTCTCACGAATCCAATGGCGCAGCCAAATTGTCCTAGCTATGATATTTCCAAAGATATGGGTGAAAAACGGTATGAGTCCAAATCCGGGCCCGTTTTGTTCTAGGAGGCCCAGGAGCCGAGAAAAACGCGAAAAACTAAAAAAATCGACTTTAGAAAATTGCCGCACCCCTAGAAAAATCGGAAATTGTCTCACGAATCCAATGGCACCAGCCAAATTGTCCTAGCTATGATATTTCCAAAGATATCGACGGAAAACGGGGTGATCCCAAATCCGGGCTTTTGTTGCTCCAGGAGCCATAGGAGTTGGACTGCTGTACAGGCGGAGAGCAATCGAACTGCGCAGGCGCAGGGAAGTCGGACGGATGCGCATGCTCAGAGGAGTGGAACTGATGCGCAAGAGCAGGAGGATCGGACTGATGCGCTGGCGCAGAAGAATCGGACTGCTGCGCAGGCGCAGAGGAGTCGTATTGATGCGCGGCAGCAGAAGAATCGGACTGATGCGCAGGCGCAGAGGAGTGGTATTGATGGGCAGCAGCAGAAGAATCGTACTGATGCGCAGGCGCAGGAACATCGAACTGATGCGCATGCGCAGAAGAATCTGACTGATGCGCAGGCGCAGAGGAGTGGAACTGATGCGCAGGAGCAGGAGGATCCTACTGACGCGCACGCGCAGAGGCATCGGACTGATGCGCATGGGCAGAGGCATCGGACTGATGCGCATGGGCAGAAGAATCGGACTGACTGACGAAAAACGGTGTGATCCCAAATCAGGGCCCGTTTGGCTCTGGGAGGCCCAGGAGCCGAGAAAAACGCGAAAAACGAAAAAATCGACTTTAGAAAATTCCCGGACCCCTAGAAAAATCGGAAATCGTCTCACGAATCCAATGGCGCCAGCCAAATTGCTCTAGCTATGATATTTCCAAAGATATGGGCGAAAAACGGTATGAGCCCAAATCCGGGCCCGTTTTGCTCTAGGAGGCCCATGAGCCGAGAAAAACGCGAAAAACTAAAAAAATCGACTTTAGAAAATTCCCGGACCCATAGAAAAATCGGAAATCGTCTCACGAATCCAATGGCACCAGCCAAATTGTCCTAGCTATGATATTTCCAAAGATATCGACGGAAAACGGTGTGATCCCAAATCCGGGCTTTTTTTGCTCCAGGACCCATAGGAGTTGGACTGATGTGCAGTCGGAGAGCAATCGAACTGCGCAGGCGCAGGGAAGTCGGATGGATGCGCATGCGCAGAGGAATCGGACTGATGCGCATGGGCAGAAGAATCGGACTGACTGACGAAAAACGGTGTGACCCCAAATCAGGGCCCGTTTTGCTCTAGGAGGCCCAGGAGCCGAGAAAAACGCGAAAAACTAAAAAAATCGACTTCAGAAAATTGCCGCACCCCTAGAAAAATCGGAAATTGTCTCACGAATCCAATGGCACCAGCCAAATTGTCCTAGCTATGATATTTCCAAAGACATGGGCGAAAAACGGTACGAGCCCAAATCCGGGCCCGTTTAGCTCTGGGTGGCCCAGGAGCCGAGAAAAACGCGAAAAACTAAAAACATCGACTTGAGAAAATTCCCGGACCCCTAGAAAAATCGGAAATCATCTCACGAATCCAATGGCGCCAGCCAAATTGTCCTAGCTATGATATTTCCAAAGATATGGGCGAAAAACGGTACGAGCCCAAATCCGGGCCCGTTTAGCTCTGGGTGGCCCAGGAGCCGAGAAAAACGCGAAAAACTAAAAACATCGACTTGAGAAAATTCCCGGACCCCTAGAAAAATCGGAAATCATCTCACGAATCCAATGGCGCCAGCCAAATTGTCCTAGCTATGATATTTCCAAAGATATGGGCGAAAAACGGTATGAGACCAAATCAGGGCCCGTTTTGCTGTAGGAGGCCCAGGAGCCGAGAAAAACGCGAAAAACTAAAAAAATCGACTTTAGAAAATCCCCGGACCCCTAGAAAAATCGGAAATCGTCTCACGAATCCAATGGCGCCAGCCAAATTGTCCTAGCTATGATAATTCCAAAGTCAGGGGCGACACACGGCATGAGTCCAAATCCGGGCTTTATTTGCTCTAGGAGCCATTGGACCCGAGAAAAACGCGAAAAACGAAAAAATTTATTTTAGAAAATTCCCGGAATACTAGAAAACACGGAAATCGTCTCAACAATCGACTGGCGCCACCCAAATTCCCCTAGCTATTATATTCCCAATGATATGGAAGGAAAACGGTGTGATCTCAAATCCGGGCCCTTTTTGCTCTAGGAGTCGAGAGAAGCGCGAAAAACCAAAAAAATCGACTTTAGAAAATTCCCGGAGCCGTAGAAAAATCGGGAATCGTCTCACGAATCCAATGGCGCCAGCCAAATTGTCCTAGCTATGATATTTCCAAAGATATGGGCGAAAAACGGTATGAGTCCAAATCCGGGCCCGTTTAGCTCTGGGTGGCCCAGGAGCCAAGAAAAACGCGAAAAACCAAAAAAATCGACTTAAGAAAATTCCCGGAGCCGTAGAAAAATCGAAAATCGTCTCACGATTCCAATGGCGCCAGCCAAATTGTCCTGGCTATGATATTTCCAAAGATTTGGGCGAAAAACGGTATGAGTCCAAATCCGGGCCCGTTTAGCTATGGTTGGCCCAGGAGCCGAGAAAAACGCAAAAAACGAAAAAATCGACTTTAGAAAATTCCCGGACCCCTAGAAAAATCGGAAATCGTCTCACGATTCCAATGGCGCCAGCCAAATTGTCCTGGCTATGATATTTCCAAAGATTTGGGCGAAAAACGGTATGAGTCCAAATCCGGGCCCGTTTAGCTATGGTTGGCCCAGGAGGCGAGAAAAACGCGAAAAACCAAAAAAATCGACTTTAGAAAATTCCCGGAGCCGTAGAAAAATCGGGAATCGTCTCACGAATCCAATGGCGCCAGCCAAATTGTCCTAGCTATGATATTTCCAAAGATATGGGCGAAAAACGGTATGAGTCCAAATCCGGGCCCGTTTAGCTCTGGGTGGCCCAGGAGCCAAGAAAAACGCGAAAAACCAAAAAAATCGACTTTAGAAAATTCCCGGACCCATTGAAAAATCGGAAATCGTCTCACGAATCCAATGGCGCAGCCAAATTGTCCTAGCTATGATATTTCCAAAGATATGGGCGAAAAACGGTGTGATCCCAAATCCGGGCCCGTTTTGCTCTGGGAGGCCCAGGAGCCGAGAAAAATGCGAAAAACGAAAGAATCAACTTTAGAAAATTCCCGGACCCCTAGAAAAATCGGAAATCGTCTCACGAATCCAATGGCACCAGCCAAATTGTCCTAGCTATGATATTTCCAAAGATATGGGCGAAAAACGGTGTGATCCCAAATCCGGGCCCGTTTTGCTCTGGGAGGCCCAGGAGCCGAGAAAAATGCGAAAAACGAAAGAATCGACTTTAGAAAATTCCAGGACCCCTAGAAAAATCGGAAATCGTCTCACGAATCCAGTGGCACCAGCCAAATTGTCCTAGCTATGATATTTCCAAAGATATCGACGGAAAACGGGGTGATCCCAAATCCGGGCTTTTTTTGCTCCAGGAGCCATAGGAGTTGGACTGATGTGCAGGCGGAGAGCAATCGTACTGCGCAGGCGCAGGCAAGTCGGACGGATGCGCATGCGCAGAGGAGTAGAACTGATGCGCAGGCGAAGGGGAGTCGGACTGATGCGCAGGAGCAGGAAGATCGGACTGATGCGCAGGCGCAGAAGAATCGGACTGATGCGCAGGCGCAGGAACATCGAACTGATGCGCATGCGCAGAGGAATCTGACTGATGCGCAGGCGCAGAGGAGTGGAACTGATGCGCAGGAGCAGGAGGATCCTACTGACGCGCACGCGCAGAGGCATCGGACTGATGTGCATGGGCAGAGGCATCGGACTGATGCGCATGGGCAGAAGAATCGGACTGACTGACGAAAAACGGTGTGATCCCAAATCAGGGCCCGTTTGGCTCTGGGAGGCCCAGGAGCCGAGAAAAACGCGAAAAACGAAAAAATCGACTTTAGAAAATTCCCGGACCCCTAGAAAAATCGGAAATCGTCTCACGAATCCAATGGCGCAGCCAAATTGTCCTAGCTATGATATTTCCAAAGATATGGGTGAAAAACGGTATGAGTCCAAATCCGGGCCCGTTTTGTTCTAGGAGGCCCAGGAGCCGAGAAAAACGCGAAAAACTAAAAAAATCGACTTTAGAAAATTGCCGCACCCCTAGAAAAATCGGAAATTGTCTCACGAATCCAATGGCACCAGCCAAATTGTCCTAGCTATGATATTTCCAAAGACATGGGCGAAAAACGGTACGAGCCCAAATCCGGGCCCGTTTAGCTCTGGGTGGCCCAGGAGCCGAGAAAAACGCGAAAAACTAAAAACATCGACTTGAGAAAATTCCCGGACCCCTAGAAAAATCGGAAATCATCTCACGAATCCAATGGCGCCAGCCAAATTGTCCTAGCTATGATATTTCCAAAGATATGGGCGAAAAACGGTACGAGCCCAAATCCGGGCCCGTTTAGCTCTGGGTGGCCCAGGAGCCGAGAAAAACGCGAAAAACTAAAAACATCGACTTGAGAAAATTCCCGGACCCCTAGAAAAATCGGAAATCATCTCACGAATCCAATGGCGCCAGCCAAATTGTCCTAGCTATGATATTTCCAAAGATATGGGCGAAAAACGGTATGAGACCAAATCAGGGCCCGTTTTGCTGTAGGAGGCCCAGGAGCCGAGAAAAACGCGAAAAACTAAAAAAATCGACTTTAGAAAATCCCCGGACCCCTAGAAAAATCGGAAATCGTCTCACGAATCCAATGGCGCCAGCCAAATTGTCCTAGCTATGATAATTCCAAAGTCAGGGGCGACACACGGCATGAGTCCAAATCCGGGCTTTATTTGCTCTAGGAGCCATTGGACCCGAGAAAAACGCGAAAAACGAAAAAATTTATTTTAGAAAATTCCCGGAATACTAGAAAACACGGAAATCGTCTCAACAATCGACTGGCGCCACCCAAATTCCCCTAGCTATTATATTCCCAATGATATGGAAGGAAAACGGTGTGATCTCAAATCCGGGCCCTTTTTGCTCTAGGAGTCGAGAGAAGCGCGAAAAACCAAAAAAATCGACTTTAGAAAATTCCCGGAGCCGTAGAAAAATCGGGAATCGTCTCACGAATCCAATGGCGCCAGCCAAATTGTCCTAGCTATGATATTTCCAAAGATATGGGCGAAAAACGGTATGAGTCCAAATCCGGGCCCGTTTAGCTCTGGGTGGCCCAGGAGCCAAGAAAAACGCGAAAAACCAAAAAAATCGACTTTAGAAAATTCCCGGACCCATTGAAAAATCGGAAATCGTCTCACGAATCCAATGGCGCAGCCAAATTGTCCTAGCTATGATATTTCCAAAGATATGGGCGAAAAACGGTGTGATCCCAAATCCGGGCCCGTTTTGCTCTGGGAGGCCCAGGAGCCGAGAAAAATGCGAAAAACGAAAGAATCAACTTTAGAAAATTCCCGGACCCCTAGAAAAATCGGAAATCGTCTCACGAATCCAATGGCACCAGCCAAATTGTCCTAGCTATGATATTTCCAAAGATATGGGCGAAAAACGGTGTGATCCCAAATCCGGGCCCGTTTTGCTCTGGGAGGCCCAGGAGCCGAGAAAAATGCGAAAAACGAAAGAATCGACTTTAGAAAATTCCAGGACCCCTAGAAAAATCGGAAATCGTCTCACGAATCCAGTGGCACCAGCCAAATTGTCCTAGCTATGATATTTCCAAAGATATCGACGGAAAACGGGGTGATCCCAAATCCGGGCTTTTTTTGCTCCAGGAGCCATAGGAGTTGGACTGATGTGCAGGCGGAGAGCAATCGTACTGCGCAGGCGCAGGCAAGTCGGACGGATGCGCATGCGCAGAGGAGTAGAACTGATGCGCAGGCGAAGGGGAGTCGGACTGATGCGCAGGAGCAGGAAGATCGGACTGATGCGCAGGCGCAGAAGAATCGGACTGATGCGCAGGCGCAGGAACATCGAACTGATGCGCATGCGCAGAGGAATCTGACTGATGCGCAGGCGCAGAGGAGTGGAACTGATGCGCAGGAGCAGGAGGATCCTACTGACGCGCACGCGCAGAGGCATCGGACTGATGTGCATGGGCAGAGGCATCGGACTGATGCGCATGGGCAGAAGAATCGGACTGACTGACGAAAAACGGTGTGATCCCAAATCAGGGCCCGTTTGGCTCTGGGAGGCCCAGGAGCCGAGAAAAACGCGAAAAACGAAAAAATCGACTTTAGAAAATTCCCGGACCCCTAGAAAAATCGGAAATCGTCTCACGAATCCAATGGCGCAGCCAAATTGTCCTAGCTATGATATTTCCAAAGATATGGGTGAAAAACGGTATGAGTCCAAATCCGGGCCCGTTTTGTTCTAGGAGGCCCAGGAGCCGAGAAAAACGCGAAAAACTAAAAAAATCGACGTTAGAAAATTGCCGCACCCCTAGAAAAATCGGAAATTGTCTCACGAATCCAATGGCACCAGCCAAATTGTCCTAGCTATGATATTTCCAAAGACATGGGCGAAAAACGGTACGAGCCCAAATCCGGGCCCGTTTAGCTCTGGGTGGCCCAGGAGCCGAGAAAAACGCGAAAAACTAAAAACATCGACTTGAGAAAATTCCCGGACCCCTAGAAAAATCGGAAATCATCTCACGAATCCAATGGCGCCAGCCAAATTGTCCTAGCTATGATATTTCCAAAGATATGGGCGAAAAACGGTACGAGCCCAAATCCGGGCCCGTTTAGCTCTGGGTGGCCCAGGAGCCGAGAAAAACGCGAAAAACTAAAAACATCGACTTTAGAAAATCCCCGGACCCCTAGAAAAATCGGAAATCGTCTCACGAATCCAATGGCGCCAGCCAAATTGTCCTAGCTATGATAATTCCAAAGTCAGGGGCGACACACGGCATGAGTCCAAATCCGGGCTTTATTTGCTCTAGGAGCCATTGGACCCGAGAAAAACGCGAAAAACGAAAAAATTTATTTTAGAAAATTCCCGGAATACTAGAAAACACGGAAATCGTCTCAACAATCGACTGGCGCCACCCAAATTCCCCTAGCTATTATATTCCCAATGATATGGAAGGAAAACGGTGTGATCTCAAATCCGGGCCCTTTTTGCTCTAGGAGTCGAGAGAAGCGCGAAAAACCAAAAAAATCGACTTTAGAAAATTCCCGGAGCCGTAGAAAATTCGGGAATCGTCTCACGAATCCAATGGCGCCAGCCAAATTGTCCTAGCTATGATATTTCCAAAGATATGGGCGAAAAACGGTATGAGTCCAAATCCGGGCCCGTTTAGCTCTGGGTGGCCCAGGAGCCAAGAAAAACGCGAAAAACCAAAAAAATCGACTTAAGAATATTCCCGGAGCCGTAGAAAAATCGAAAATCGTCTCACGATTCCAATGGCGCCAGCCAAATTGTCCTGGCTATGATATTTCCAAAGATTTGGGCGAAAAACGGTATGAGTCCAAATCCGGGCCCGTTTAGCTATGGTTGGCCCAGGAGCCGAGAAAAACGCAAAAAACGAAAAAATCGACTTTAGAAAATTCCCGGACCCCTAGAAAAATCGGAAATCGTCTCACGATTCCAATGGCGCCAGCCAAATTGTCCTGGCTATGATATTTCCAAAGATTTGGGCGAAAAACGGTATGAGTCCAAATCCGGGCCCGTTTAGCTATGGTTGGCCCAGGAGCCGAGAAAAACGCGAAAAACCAAAAAAATCGACTTTAGAAAATTCCCGGAGCCGTAGAAAAATCGGGAATCGTCTCACGAATCCAATGGCGCCAGCCAAATTGTCCTAGCTATGATATTTCCAAAGATATGGGCGAAAAACGGTATGAGTCCAAATCCGGGCCCGTTTAGCTCTGGGTGGCCCAGGAGCCAAGAAAAACGCGAAAAACCAAAAAAATCGACTTTAGAAAATTCCCGGACCCATTGAAAAATCGGAAATCGTCTCACGAATCCAATGGCGCAGCCAAATTGTCCTAGCTATGATATTTCCAAAGATATGGGCGAAAAACGGTGTGATCCCAAATCCGGGCCCGTTTTGCTCTGGGAGGCCCAGGAGCCGAGAAAAATGCGAAAAACGAAAGAATCAACTTTAGAAAATTCCCGGACCCCTAGAAAAATCGGAAATCGTCTCACGAATCCAATGGCACCAGCCAAATTGTCCTAGCTATGATATTTCCAAAGATATGGGCGAAAAACGGTGTGATCCCAAATCCGGGCCCGTTTTGCTCTGGGAGGCCCAGGAGCCGAGAAAA
This sequence comes from Diachasmimorpha longicaudata, assembly GCF_034640455.1. Classification (NCBI taxonomy): domain Eukaryota; kingdom Metazoa; phylum Arthropoda; class Insecta; order Hymenoptera; family Braconidae; genus Diachasmimorpha; species Diachasmimorpha longicaudata. The sequence goes on along the minus strand of NC_087228.1, from coordinate 3,244,896 downwards.
ATGCGAAAAACGAAAGAATCGACTTTAGAAAATTCCAGGACCCCTAGAAAAATCGGAAATCGTCTCACGAATCCAGTGGCACCAGCCAAATTGTCCTAGCTATGATATTTCCAAAGATATCGACGGAAAACGGGGTGATCCCAAATTCGGGCTTTTTTTGCTCCAGGAGCCATAGGAGTTGGACTGATGTGCAGGCGGAGAGCAATCGTACTGCGCAGGCGCAGGCAAGTCGGACGGCTGCGCATGCGCAGAGGAGTAGAACTGATGCGCAGGCGAAGGGGAGTCGGACTGATGCGCAGGAGCAGGAAGATCGGACTGATGCGCAGGCGCAGAAGAATCGGACTGATGCGCAGGCGCAGGAACATCGAACTGATGCGCATGCGCAGAGGAATCTGACTGATGCGCAGGCGCAGAGGAGTGGAACTGATGCGCAGGAGCAGGAGGATCCTACTGACGCGCACGCGCAGAGGCATCGGACTGATGTGCATGGGCAGAGGCATCGGACTGATGCGCATGGGCAGAAGAATCGGACTGACTGACGAAAAACGGTGTGATCCCAAATCAGGGCCCGTTTGGCTCTGGGAGGCCCAGGAGCCGAGAAAAACGCGAAAAACGAAAAAATCGACTTTAGAAAATTCCCGGACCCCTAGAAAAATCGGAAATCGTCTCACGAATCCAATGGCGCAGCCAAATTGTCCTAGCTATGATATTTCCAAAGATATGGGTGAAAAACGGTATGAGTCCAAATCCGGGCCCGTTTTGTTCTAGGAGGCCCAGGAGCCGAGAAAAACGCGAAAAACTAAAAAAATCGACTTTAGAAAATTGCCGCACCCCTAGAAAAATCGGAAATTGTCTCACGAATCCAATGGCACCAGCCAAATTGTCCTAGCTATGATATTTCCAAAGATATCGACGGAAAACGGGGTGATCCCAAATCCGGGCTTTTTTTGCTCCAGGAGCCATAGGAGTTGGACTGATGTGCAGGCGGAGAGCAATCGTACTGCGCAGGCGCAGGGAAGTCGGACGGATGCGCATGCGCAGAGGAGTAGAACTGATGCCCAGGCGAAGGGGAGTCGGACTGATGCGCAGGAGCAGGAAGATCGGACTGATGCGCAGGCGCAGAAGAATCGGACTGATGCGCAGGCGCAGGAACATCGAACTGATGCGCATGCGCAGAGGAATCTGACTGATGCGCAGGCGCAGAGGAGTGGAACTGATGCGCAGGAGCAGGAGGATCCTACTGACGCGCACGCGCAGAGGCATCGGACTGATGTGCATGGGCAGAGGCATCGGACTGATGCGCATGGGCAGAAGAATCGGACTGACTGACGAAAAACGGTGTGATCCCAAATCAGGGCCCGTTTGGCTCTGGGAGGCCCAGGAGCCGAGAAAAACGCGAAAAACGAAAAAATCGACTTTAGAAAATTCCCCAACCCCTAGAAAAATCGGAAATCGTCTCACGAATCCAATGGCGCCAGCCAAATTGCTCTAGCTATGATATTTCCAAAGATATGGGCGAAAAACGGTATGAGCCCAAATCCGGGCCCGTTTTGCTCTAGGAGGCCCATGAGCCGAGAAAAACGCGAAAAACTAAAAAAATCGACTTTAGAAAATTCCCGGACCCATAGAAAAATCGGAAATCGTCTCACGAATCCAATGGCACCAGCCAAATTGTCCTAGCTATGATATTTCCAAAGATATCGACGGAAAACGGTGTGATCCCAAATCCGGGCTTTTTTTGCTCCAGGACCCATAGGAGTTGGACTGATGTGCAGTCGGAGAGCAATCGAACTGCGCAGGCGCAGGGAAGTCGGATGGATGCGCATGCGCAGAGGAATCGGACTGATGCGCATGGGCAGAAGAATCGGACTGACTGACGAAAAACGGTGTGACCCCAAATCAGGGCCCGTTTTGCTCTAGGAGGCCCAGGAGCCGAGAAAAACGCGAAAAACTAAAAAAATCGACTTTAGAAAATTGCCGCACCCCTAGAAAAATCGGAAATTGTCTCACGAATCCAATGGCACCAGCCAAATTGTCCTAGCTATGATATTTCCAAAGACATGGGCGAAAAACGGTACGAGCCCAAATCCGGGCCCGTTTAGCTCTGGGTGGCCCAGGAGCCGAGAAAAACGCGAAAAACTAAAAACATCGACTTGAGAAAATTCCCGGACCCCTAGAAAAATCGGAAATCATCTCACGAATCCAATGGCGCCAGCCAAATTGTCCTAGCTATGATATTTCCAAAGATATGGGCGAAAAACGGTACGAGCCCAAATCCGGGCCCGTTTAGCTCTGGGTGGCCCAGGAGCCGAGAAAAACGCGAAAAACTAAAAACATCGACTTGAGAAAATTCCCGGACCCCTAGAAAAATCGGAAATCATCTCACGAATCCAATGGCGCCAGCCAAATTGTCCTAGCTATGATATTTCCAAAGATATGGGCGAAAAACGGTATGAGACCAAATCAGGGCCCGTTTTGCTGTAGGAGGCCCAGGAGCCGAGAAAAACGCGAAAAACTAAAAAAATCGACTTTAGAAAATCCCCGGACCCCTAGAAAAATCGGAAATCGTCTCACGAATCCAATGGCGCCAGCCAAATTGTCCTAGCTATGATAATTCCAAAGTCAGGGGCGACACACGGCATGAGTCCAAATCCGGGCTTTATTTGCTCTAGGAGCCATTGGACCCGAGAAAAACGCGAAAAACGAAAAAATTTATTTTAGAAAATTCCCGGAATACTAGAAAACACGGAAATCGTCTCAACAATCGACTGGCGCCACCCAAATTCCCCTAGCTATTATATTCCCAATGATATGGAAGGAAAACGGTGTGATCTCAAATCCGGGCCCTTTTTGCTCTAGGAGTCGAGAGAAGCGCGAAAAACCAAAAAAATCGACTTTAGAAAATTCCCGGAGCCGTAGAAAAATCGGGAATCGTCTCACGAATCCAATGGCGCCAGCCAAATTGTCCTAGCTATGATATTTCCAAAGATATGGGCGAAAAACGGTATGAGTCCAAATCCGGGCCCGTTTAGCTCTGGGTGGCCCAGGAGCCAAGAAAAACGCGAAAAACCAAAAAAATCGACTTAAGAAAATTCCCGGAGCCGTAGAAAAATCGAAAATCGTCTCACGATTCCAATGGCGCCAGCCAAATTGTCCTGGCTATGATATTTCCAAAGATTTGGGCGAAAAACGGTATGAGTCCAAATCCGGGCCCGTTTAGCTATGGTTGGCCCAGGAGCCGAGAAAAACGCAAAAAACGAAAAAATCGACTTTAGAAAATTCCCGGACCCCTAGAAAAATCGGAAATCGTCTCACGATTCCAATGGCGCCAGCCAAATTGTCCTGGCTATGATATTTCCAAAGATTTGGGCGAAAAACGGTATGAGTCCAAATCCGGGCCCGTTTAGCTATGGTTGGCCCAGGAGCCGAGAAAAACGCGAAAAACCAAAAAAATCGACTTTAGAAAATTCCCGGAGCCGTAGAAAAATCGGGAATCGTCTCACGAATCCAATGGCGCCAGCCAAATTGTCCTAGCTATGATATTTCCAAAGATATGGGCGAAAAACGGTATGAGTCCAAATCCGGGCCCGTTTAGCTCTGGGTGGCCCAGGAGCCAAGAAAAACGCGAAAAACCAAAAAAATCGACTTAAGAAAATTCCCGGAGCCGTAGAAAAATCGAAAATCGTCTCACGATTCCAATGGCGCCAGCCAAATTGTCCTGGCTATGATATTTCCAAAGATTTGGGCGAAAAACGGTATGAGTCCAAATCCGGGCCCGTTTAGCTATGGTTGGCCCAGGAGCCGAGAAAAACGCGAAAAACCAAAAAAATCGACTTTAGAAAATTCCCGGAGCCGTAGAAAAATCGGGAATCGTCTCACGAATCCAATGGCGCCAGCCAAATTGTCCTAGCTATGATATTTCCAAAGATATGGGCGAAAAACGGTATGAGTCCAAATCCGGGCCCGTTTAGCTATGGTTGGCCCAGGAGCCGAGAAAAACGCGAAAAACCAAAAAAATCGACTTTAGAAAATTCCCGGACCCATTGAAAAATCGGAAATCGTCTCACGAATCCAATGGCGCAGCTAAATTGTCCTAGCTATGATATTTCCAAAGATATGGGCGAAAAACAGTGTGATCCCAAATCCGGGCCCGTTTTGCTCTGGGAGGCCCAGGAGCCGAGAAAAATGCGAAAAACGAAAGAATCAACTTTAGAAAATTCCCGGACCCCTAGAAAAATCGGAAATCGTCTCACGAATCCAATGGCACCAGCCAAATTGTCCTAGCTATGATATTTCCAAAGATATGGGCGAAAAACGGTGTGATCCCAAATCCGGGCCCGTTTTGCTCTGGGAGGCCCAGGAGCCGAGAAAAATGCGAAAAACGAAAGAATCGACTTTAGAAAATTCCAGGACCCCTAGAAAAATCGGAAATCGTCTCACGAATCCAGTGGCACCAGCCAAATTGTCCTAGCTATGATATTTCCAAAGATATCGACGGAAAACGGGGTGATCCCAAATTCGGGCTTTTTTTGCTCCAGGAGCCATAGGAGTTGGACTGATGTGCAGGCGGAGAGCAATCGTACTGCGCAGGCGCAGGCAAGTCGGACGGCTGCGCATGCGCAGAGGAGTAGAACTGATGCGCAGGCGAAGGGGAGTCGGACTGATGCGCAGGAGCAGGAAGATCGGACTGATGCGCAGGCGCAGAAGAATCGGACTGATGCGCAGGCGCAGGAACATCGAACTGATGCGCATGCGCAGAGGAATCTGACTGATGCGCAGGCGCAGAGGAGTGGAACTGATGCGCAGGAGCAGGAGGATCCTACTGACGCGCACGCGCAGAGGCATCGGACTGATGTGCATGGGCAGAGGCATCGGACTGATGCGCATGGGCAGAAGAATCGGACTGACTGACGAAAAACGGTGTGATCCCAAATCAGGGCCCGTTTGGCTCTGGGAGGCCCAGGAGCCGAGAAAAACGCGAAAAACGAAAAAATCGACTTTAGAAAATTCCCGGACCCCTAGAAAAATCGGAAATCGTCTCACGAATCCAATGGCGCAGCCAAATTGTCCTAGCTATGATATTTCCAAAGATATGGGTGAAAAACGGTATGAGTCCAAATCCGGGCCCGTTTTGTTCTAGGAGGCCCAGGAGCCGAGAAAAACGCGAAAAACTAAAAAAATCGACTTTAGAAAATTGCCGCACCCCTAGAAAAATCGGAAATTGTCTCACGAATCCAATGGCACCAGCCAAATTGTCCTAGCTATGATATTTCCAAAGATATCGACGGAAAACGGGGTGATCCCAAATCCGGGCTTTTTTTGCTCCAGGAGCCATAGGAGTTGGACTGATGTGCAGGCGGAGAGCAATCGTACTGCGCAGGCGCAGGGAAGTCGGACGGATGCGCATGCGCAGAGGAGTAGAACTGATGCCCAGGCGAAGGGGAGTCGGACTGATGCGCAGGAGCAGGAAGATCGGACTGATGCGCAGGCGCAGAAGAATCGGACTGATGCGCAGGCGCAGGAACATCGAACTGATGCGCATGCGCAGAGGAATCTGACTGATGCGCAGGCGCAGAGGAGTGGAACTGATGCGCAGGAGCAGGAGGATCCTACTGACGCGCACGCGCAGAGGCATCGGACTGATGTGCATGGGCAGAGGCATCGGACTGATGCGCATGGGCAGAAGAATCGGACTGACTGACGAAAAACGGTGTGATCCCAAATCAGGGCCCGTTTGGCTCTGGGAGGCCCAGGAGCCGAGAAAAACGCGAAAAACGAAAAAATCGACTTTAGAAAATTCCCGGACCCCTAGAAAAATCGGAAATCGTCTCACGAATCCAATGGCGCCAGCCAAATTGCTCTAGCTATGATATTTCCAAAGATATGGGCGAAAAACGGTATGAGCCCAAATCCGGGCCCGTTTTGCTCTAGGAGGCCCATGAGCCGAGAAAAACGCGAAAAACTAAAAAAATCGACTTTAGAAAATTCCCGGACCCATAGAAAAATCGGAAATCGTCTCACGAATCCAATGGCACCAGCCAAATTGTCCTAGCTATGATATTTCCAAAGATATCGACGGAAAACGGTGTGATCCCAAATCCGGGCTTTTTTTGCTCCAGGACCCATAGGAGTTGGACTGATGTGCAGTCGGAGAGCAATCGAACTGCGCAGGCGCAGGGAAGTCGGATGGATGCGCATGCGCAGAGGAATCGGACTGATGCGCATGGGCAGAAGAATCGGACTGACTGACGAAAAACGGTGTGACCCCAAATCAGGGCCCGTTTTGCTCTAGGAGGCCCAGGAGCCGAGAAAAACGCGAAAAACTAAAAAAATCGACTTTAGAAAATTGCCGCACCCCTAGAAAAATCGGAAATTGTCTCACGAATCCAATGGCACCAGCCAAATTGTCCTAGCTATGATATTTCCAAAGACATGGGCGAAAAACGGTACGAGCCCAAATCCGGGCCCGTTTAGCTCTGGGTGGCCCAGGAGCCGAGAAAAACGCGAAAAACTAAAAACATCGACTTGAGAAAATTCCCGGACCCCTAGAAAAATCGGAAATCATCTCACGAATCCAATGGCGCCAGCCAAATTGTCCTAGCTATGATATTTCCAAAGATATGGGCGAAAAACGGTACGAGCCCAAATCCGGGCCCGTTTAGCTCTGGGTGGCCCAGGAGCCGAGAAAAACGCGAAAAACTAAAAACATCGACTTGAGAAAATTCCCGGACCCCTAGAAAAATCGGAAATCATCTCACGAATCCAATGGCGCCAGCCAAATTGTCCTAGCTATGATATTTCCAAAGATATGGGCGAAAAACGGTATGAGACCAAATCAGGGCCCGTTTTGCTGTAGGAGGCCCAGGAGCCGAGAAAAACGCGAAAAACTAAAAAAATCGACTTTAGAAAATCCCCGGACCCCTAGAAAAATCGGAAATCGTCTCACGAATCCAATGGCGCCAGCCAAATTGTCCTAGCTATGATAATTCCAAAGTCAGGGGCGACACACGGCATGAGTCCAAATCCGGGCTTTATTTGCTCTAGGAGCCATTGGACCCGAGAAAAACGCGAAAAACGAAAAAATTTATTTTAGAAAATTCCCGGAATACTAGAAAACACGGAAATCGTCTCAACAATCGACTGGCGCCACCCAAATTCCCCTAGCTATTATATTCCCAATGATATGGAAGGAAAACGGTGTGATCTCAAATCCGGGCCCTTTTTGCTCTAGGAGTCGAGAGAAGCGCGAAAAACCAAAAAAATCGACTTTAGAAAATTCCCGGAGCCGTAGAAAAATCGGGAATCGTCTCACGAATCCAATGGCGCCAGCCAAATTGTCCTAGCTATGATATTTCCAAAGATATGGGCGAAAAACGGTATGAGTCCAAATCCGGGCCCGTTTAGCTCTGGGTGGCCCAGGAGCCAAGAAAAACGCGAAAAACCAAAAAAATCGACTTTAGAAAATTCCCGGACCCATTGAAAAATCGGAAATCGTCTCACGAATCCAATGGCGCAGCCAAATTGTCCTAGCTATGATATTTCCAAAGATATGGGCGAAAAACGGTGTGATCCCAAATCCGGGCCCGTTTTGCTCTGGGAGGCCCAGGAGCCGAGAAAAATGCGAAAAACGAAAGAATCAACTTTAGAAAATTCCCGGACCCCTAGAAAAATCGGAAATCGTCTCACGAATCCAATGGCACCAGCCAAATTGTCCTAGCTATGATATTTCCAAAGATATGGGCGAAAAACGGTGTGATCCCAAATCCGGGCCCGTTTTGCTCTGGGAGGCCCAGGAGCCGAGAAAAATGCGAAAAACGAAAGAATCGACTTTAGAAAATTCCAGGACCCCTAGAAAAATCGGAAATCGTCTCACGAATCCAGTGGCACCAGCCAAATTGTCCTAGCTATGATATTTCCAAAGATATCGACGGAAAACGGGGTGATCCCAAATTCGGGCTTTTTTTGCTCCAGGAGCCATAGGAGTTGGACTGATGTGCAGGCGGAGAGTAATCGTACTGCGCAGGCGCAGGCAAGTCGGACGGATGCGCATGCGCAGAGGAGTAGAACTGATGCGCAGGCGAAGGGGAGTCGGACTGATGCGCAGGAGCAGGAAGATCGGACTGATGCGCAGGCGCAGAAGAATCGGACTGATGCGCAGGCGCAGGAACATCGAACTGATGCGCATGCGCAGAGGAATCTGACTGATGCGCAGGCGCAGAGGAGTGGAACTGATGCGCAGGAGCAGGAGGATCCTACTGACGCGCACGCGCAGAGGCATCGGACTGATGTGCATGGGCAGAGGCATCGGACTGATGCGCATGGGCAGAAGAATCGGACTGACTGACGAAAAACGGTGTGATCCCAAATCAGGGCCCGTTTGGCTCTGGGAGGCCCAGGAGCCGAGAAAAACGCGAAAAACGAAAAAATCGACTTTAGAAAATTCCCGGACCCCTAGAAAAATCGGAAATCGTCTCACGAATCCAATGGCGCAGCCAAATTGTCCTAGCTATGATATTTCCAAAGATATGGGTGAAAAACGGTATGAGTCCAAATCCGGGCCCGTTTTGTTCTAGGAGGCCCAGGAGCCGAGAAAAACGCGAAAAACTAAAAAAATCGACTTTAGAACATTGCCGCACCCCTAGAAAAATCGGAAATTGTCTCACGAATCCAATGGCACCAGCCAAATTGTCCTAGCTATGATATTTCCAAAGACATGGGCGAAAAACGGTACGAGCCCAAATCCGGGCCCGTTTAGCTCTGGGTGGCCCAGGAGCCGAGAAAAACGCGAAAAACTAAAAACATCGACTTGAGAAAATTCCCGGACCCCTAGAAAAATCGGAAATCATCTCACGAATCCAATGGCGCCAGCCAAATTGTCCTAGCTATGATATTTCCAAAGATATGGGCGAAAAACGGTATGAGACCAAATCAGGGCCCGTTTTGCTGTAGGAGGCCCAGGAGCCGAGAAAAACGCGCAAAACTAAAAAAATCGACTTTAGAAAATCCCCGGACCCCTAGAAAAATCGGAAATCGTCTCACGAATCCAATGGCGCCAGCCAAATTGTCCTAGCTATGATATTTCCAAAGATATGGGCGAAAAACGGTATGAGTCCAAATCCGGGCCCGTTTAGCTCTGGGTGGCCCAGGAGCCAAGAAAAACGCGAAAAACCAAAAAAATCGACTTAAGAAAATTCCCGGAGCCGTAGAAAAATCGAAAATCGTCTCACGATTCCAATGGCGCCAGCCAAATTGTCCTGGCTATGATATTTCCAAAGATTTGGGCGAAAAACGGTATGAGTCCAAATCCGGGCCCGTTTAGCTATGGTTGGCCCAGGAGCCGAGAAAAACGCGAAAAACCAAAAAAATCGACTTTAGAAAATTCCCGGAGCCGTAGAAAAATCGGGAATCGTCTCACGAATCCAATGGCGCCAGCCAAATTGTCCTAGCTATGATATTTCCAAAGATATGGGCGAAAAACGGTATGAGTCCAAATCCGGGCCCGTTTAGCTCTGGGTGGCCCAGGAGCCAAGAAAAACGCGAAAAACCAAAAAAATCGACTTTAGAAAATTCCCGGACCCATTGAAAAATCGGAAATCGTCTCACGAATCCAATGGCGCAGCCAAATTGTCCTAGCTATGATATTTCCAAAGATATGGGCGAAAAACGGTGTGATCCCAAATCCGGGCCCGTTTTGCTCTGGGAGGCCCAGGAGCCGAGAAAAATGCGAAAAACGAAAGAATCAACTTTAGAAAATTCCCGGACCCCTAGAAAAATCGGAAATCGTCTCACGAATCCAATGGCACCAGCCAAATTGTCCTAGCTATGATATTTCCAAAGATATGGGCGAAAAACGGTGTGATCCCAAATCCGGGCCCGTTTTGCTCTGGGAGGCCCAGGAGCCGAGAAAAATGCGAAAAACGAAAGAATCGACTTGAGAAAATTCCAGGACCCCTAGAAAAATCGGAAATCGTCTCACGAATCCAGTGGCACCAGCCAAATTGTCCTAGCTATGATATTTCCAAAGATATCGACGGAAAACGGGGTGATCCCAAATTCGGGCTTTTTTTGCTCCAGGAGCCATAGGAGTTGGACTGATGTGCAGGCGGAGAGCAATCGTACTGCGCAGGCGCAGGCAAGTCGGACGGATGCGCATGCGCAGAGGAGTAGAACTGATGCGCAGGCGAAGGGGAGTCGGACTGATGCGCAGGAGCAGGAAGATCGGACTGATGCGCAGGCGCAGAAGAATCGGACTGATGCGCAGGCGCAGGAACATCGAACTGATGCGCATGCGCAGAGGAATCTGACTGATGCGCAGGCGCAGAGGAGTGGAACTGATGCGCAGGAGCAGGAGGATCCTACTGACGCGCACGCGCAGAGGCATCGGACTGATGTGCATGGGCAGAGGCATCGGACTGATGCGCATGGGCAGAAGAATCGGACTGACTGACGAAAAACGGTGTGATCCCAAATCAGGGCCCGTTTGGCTCTGGGAGGCCCAGGAGCCGAGAAAAACGCGAAAAACGAAAAAATCGACTTTAGAAAATTCCCGGACCCCTAGAAAAATCGGAAATCGTCTCACGAATCCAATGGCGCAGCCAAATTGTCCTAGCTATGATATTTCCAAAGATATGGGTGAAAAACGGTATGAGTCCAAATCCGGGCCCGTTTTGTTCTAGGAGGCCCAGGAGCCGAGAAAAACGCGAAAAACTAAAAAAATCGACTTTAGAAAATTGCCGCACCCCTAGAAAAATCGGAAATTGTCTCACGAATCCAATGGCACCAGCCAAATTGTCCTAGCTATGATATTTCCAAAGATATCGACGGAAAACGGGGTGATCCCAAATCCGGGCTTTTTTTGCTCCAGGAGCCATAGGAGTTGGACTGATGTGCAGGCGGAGAGCAATCGTACTGCGCAGGCGCAGGGAAGTCGGACGGATGCGCATGCGCAGAGGAGTAGAACTGATGCGCAGGCGAAGGGGAGTCGGACTGATGCGCAGGAGCAGGAAGATCGGACTGATGCGCAGGCGCAGAAGAATCGGACTGATGCGCAGGCGCAGGAACATCGAACTGTTGCGCATGCGCAGAGGAATCTGACTGATGCGCAGGCGCAGAGGAGTGGAACTGATGCGCAGGAGCAGGAGGATCCTACTGACGCGCACGCGCAGAGGCATCGGACTGATGTGCATGGGCAGAGGCATCGGACTGATGCGCATGGGCAGAAGAATCGGACTGACTGACGAAAAACGGTGTGATCCCAAATCAGGGCCCGTTTGGCTCTGGGAGGCCCAGGAGCCGAGAAAAACGCGAAAAACGAAAAAATCGACTTTAGAAAATTCCCGGACCCCTAGAAAAATCGGAAATCGTCTCACGAATCCAATGGCGCAGCCAAATTGTCCTAGCTATGATATTTCCAAAGATATGGGTGAAAAACGGTATGAGTCCAAATCCGGGCCCGTTTTGTTCTAGGAGGCCCAGGAGCCGAGAAAAACGCGAAAAACTAAAAAAATCGACTTTAGAAAATTGCCGCACCCCTAGAAAAATCGGAAATTGTCTCACGAATCCAATGGCACCAGCCAAATTGTCCTAGCTATGATATTTCCAAAGATATCGACGGAAAACGGGGTGATCCCAAATCCGGGCTTTTTTTGCTCCAGGAGCCATAGGAGTTGGACTGATGTGCAGGCGGAGAGCAATCGTACTGCGCAGGCGCAGGGAAGTCGGACGGATGCGCATGCGCAGAGGAGTAGAACTGATGCCCAGGCGAAGGGGAGTCGGACTGATGCGCAGGAGCAGGAAGATCGGACTGATGCGCAGGCGCAGAAGAATCGGACTGATGCGCAGGCGCAGGAACATCGAACTGATGCGCATGCGCAGAGGAATCTGACTGATGCGCAGGCGCAGAGGAGTGGAACTGATGCGCAGGAGCAGGAGGATCCTACTGACGCGCACGCGCAGAGGCATCGGACTGATGTGCATGGGCAGAGGCATCGGACTGATGCGCATGGGCAGAAGAATCGGACTGACTGACGAAAAACGGTGTGATCCCAAATCAGGGCCCGTTTGGCTCTGGGAGGCCCAGGAGCCGAGAAAAACGCGAAAAACGAAAAAATCGACTTTAGAAAATTCCCGGACCCCTAGAAAAATCGGAAATCGTCTCACGAATCCAATGGCGCCAGCCAAATTGCTCTAGCTATGATATTTCCAAAGATATGGGCGAAAAACGGTATGAGCCCAAATCCGGGCCCGTTTTGCTCTAGGAGGCCCATGAGCCGAGAAAAACGCGAAAAACTAAAAAAATCGACTTTAGAAAATTCCCGGACCCATAGAAAAATCGGAAATCGTCTCACGAATCCAATGGCACCAGCCAAATTGTCCTAGCTATGATATTTCCAAAGATATCGACGGAAAACGGTGTGATCCCAAATCCGGGCTTTTTTTGCTCCAGGACCCATAGGAGTTGGACTGATGTGCAGTCGGAGAGCAATCGAACTGCGCAGGCGCAGGGAAGTCGGATGGATGCGCATGCGCAGAGGAATCGGACTGATGCGCATGGGCAGAAGAATCGGACTGACTGACGAAAAACGGTGTGACCCCAAATCAGGGCCCGTTTTGCTCTAGGAGGCCCAGGAGCCGAGAAAAACGCGAAAAACTAAAAAAATCGACTTTAGAAAATTGCCGCACCCCTAGAAAAATCGGAAATTGTCTCACGAATCCAATGGCACCAGCCAAATTGTCCTAGCTATGATATTTCCAAAGACATGGGCGAAAAACGGTACGAGCCCAAATCCGGGCCCGTTTAGCTCTGGGTGGCCCAGGAGCCGAGAAAAACGCGAAAAACTAAAAACATCGACTTGAGAAAATTCCCGGACCCCTAGAAAAATCGGAAATCATCTCACGAATCCAATGGCGCCAGCCAAATTGTCCTAGCTATGATATTTCCAAAGATATGGGCGAAAAACGGTACGAGCCCAAATCCGGGCCCGTTTAGCTCTGGGTGGCCCAGGAGCCGAGAAAAACGCGAAAAACTAAAAACATCGACTTGAGAAAATTCCCGGACCCCTAGAAAAATCGGAAATCATCTCACGAATCCAATGGCGCCAGCCAAATTGTCCTAGCTATGATATTTCCAAAGATATGGGCGAAAAACGGTATGAGACCAAATCAGGGCCCGTTTTGCTGTAGGAGGCCCAGGAGCCGAGAAAAACGCGAAAAACTAAAAAAATCGACTTTAGAAAATCCCCGGACCCCTAGAAAAATCGGAAATCGTCTCACGAATCCAATGGCGCCAGCCAAATTGTCCTAGCTATGATAATTCCAAAGTCAGGGGCTACACACGGCATGAGTCCAAATCCGGGCTTTATTTGCTCTAGGAGCCATTGGACCCGAGAAAAACGCGAAAAACGAAAAAATTTATTTTAGAAAATTCCCGGAATACTAGAAAACACGGAAATCGTCTCAACAATCGACTGGCGCCACCCAAATTCCCCTAGCTATTATATTCCCAATGATATGGAAGGAAAACGGTGTGATCTCAAATCCGGGCCCTTTTTGCTCTAGGAGTCGAGAGAAGCGCGAAAAACCAAAAAAATCGACTTTAGAAAATTCCCGGAGCCGTAGAAAAATCGGGAATCGTCTCACGAATCCAATGGCGCCAGCCAAATTGTCCTAGCTATGATATTTCCAAAGATATGGGCGAAAAACGGTATGAGTCCAAATCCGGGCCCGTTTAGCTCTGGGTGGCCCAGGAGCCAAGAAAAACGCGAAAAACCAAAAAAATCGACTTTAGAAAATTCCCGGACCCATTGAAAAATCGGAAATCGTCTCACGAATCCAATGGCGCAGCCAAATTGTCCTAGCTATGATATTTCCAAAGATATGGGCGAAAAACGGTGTGATCCCAAATCCGGGCCCGTTTTGCTCTGGGAGGCCCAGGAGCCGAGAAAAATGCGAAAAACGAAAGAATCAACTTTAGAAAATTCCCGGACCCCTAGAAAAATCGGAAATCGTCTCACGAATCCAATGGCACCAGCCAAATTGTCCTAGCTATGATATTTCCAAAGATATGGGCGAAAAACGGTGTGATCCCAAATCCGGGCCCGTTTTGCTCTGGGAGGCCCAGGAGCCGAGAAAAATGCGAAAAACGAAAGAATCGACTTTAGAAAATTCCAGGACCCCTAGAAAAATCGGAAATCGTCTCACGAATCCAGTGGCACCAGCCAAATTGTCCTAGCTATGATATTTCCAAAGATATCGACGGAAAACGGGGTGATCCCAAATTCGGGCTTTTTTTGCTCCAGGAGCCATAGGAGTTGGACTGATGTGCAGGCGGAGAGTAATCGTACTGCGCAGGCGCAGGCAAGTCGGACGGATGCGCATGCGCAGAGGAGTAGAACTGATGCGCAGGCGAAGGGGAGTCGGACTGATGCGCAGGAGCAGGAAGATCGGACTGATGCGCAGGCGCAGAAGAATCGGACTGATGCGCAGGCGCAGGAACATCGAACTGATGCGCATGCGCAGAGGAATCTGACTGATGCGCAGGCGCAGAGGAGTGGAACTGATGCGCAGGAGCAGGAGGATCCTACTGACGCGCACGCGCAGAGGCATCGGACTGATGTGCATGGGCAGAGGCATCGGACTGATGCGCATGGGCAGAAGAATCGGACTGACTGACGAAAAACGGTGTGATCCCAAATCAGGGCCCGTTTGGCTCTGGGAGGCCCAGGAGCCGAGAAAAACGCGAAAAACGAAAAAATCGACTTTAGAAAATTCCCGGACCCCTAGAAAAATCGGAAATCGTCTCACGAATCCAATGGCACAGCCAAATTGTCCTAGCTATGATATTTCCAAAGATATGGGTGAAAAACGGTATGAGTCCAAATCCGGGCCCGTTTTGTTCTAGGAGGCCCAGGAGCCGAGAAAAACGCGAAAAACTAAAAAAATCGACTTTAGAAAATTGCCGCACCCCTAGAAAAATCGGAAATTGTCTCACGAATCCAATGGCACCAGCCAAATTGTCCTAGCTATGATATTTCCAAAGACATGGGCGAAAAACGGTACGAGCCCAAATCCGGGCCCGTTTAGCTCTGGGTGGCCCAGGAGCCGAGAAAAACGCGAAAAACTAAAAACATCGACTTGAGAAAATTCCCGGACCCCTAGAAAAATCGGAAATCATCTCACGAATCCAATGGCGCCAGCCAAATTGTCCTAGCTATGATATTTCCAAAGATATGGGCGAAAAACGGTATGAGACCAAATCAGGGCCCGTTTTGCTGTAGGAGGCCCAGGAGCCGAGAAAAACGCGCAAAACTAAAAAAATCGACTTTAGAAAATCCCCGGACCCCTAGAAAAATCGGAAATCGTCTCACGAATCCAATGGCGCCAGCCAAATTGTCCTAGCTATGATAATTCCAAAGTCAGGGGCGACACACGGCATGAGTCCAAATCCGGGCTTTATTTGCTCTAGGAGCCATTGGACCCGAGAAAAACGCGAAAAACGAAAAAATTTATTTTAGAAAATTCCCGGAATACTAGAAAACACGGAAATCGTCTCAACAATCGACTGGCGCCACCCAAATTCCCCTAGCTATTATATTCCCAATGATATGGAAGGAAAACGGTGTGATCTCAAATCCGGGCCCTTTTTGCTCTAGGAGTCGAGAGAAGCGCGAAAAACCAAAAAAATCGACTTTAGAAAATTCCCGGAGCCGTAGAAAAATCGGGAATCGTCTCACGAATCCAATGGCGCCAGCCAAATTGTCCTAGCTATGATATTTCCAAAGATATGGGCGAAAAACGGTATGAGTCCAAATCCGGGCCCGTTTAGCTCTGGGTGGCCCAGGAGCCAAGAAAAACGCGAAAAACCAAAAAAATCGACTTAAGAAAATTCCCGGAGCCGTAGAAAAATCGAAAATCGTCTCACGATTCCAATGGCGCCAGCCAAATTGTCCTGGCTATGATATTTCCAAAGATTTGGGCGAAAAACGGTATGAGTCCAAATCCGGGCCCGTTTAGCTATGGTTGGCCCAGGAGCCGAGAAAAACGCGAAAAACCAAAAAAATCGACTTTAGAAAATTCCCGGAGCCGTAGAAAAATCGGGAATCGTCTCACGAATCCAATGGCGCCAGCCAAATTGTCCTAGCTATGATATTTCCAAAGATATGGGCGAAAAACGGTATGAGTCCAAATCCGGGCCCGTTTAGCTCTGGGTGGCCCAGGAGCCAAGAAAAACGCGAAAAACCAAAAAAATCGACTTTAGAAAATTCCCGGACCCATTGAAAAATCGGAAATCGTCTCACGAATCCAATGGCGCAGCCAAATTGTCCTAGCTATGATATTTCCAAAGATATGGGCGAAAAACGGTGTGATCCCAAATCCGGGCCCGTTTTGCTCTGGGAGGCCCAGGAGCCGAGAAAAATGCGAAAAACGAAAGAATCAACTTTAGAAAATTCCCGGACCCCTAGAAAAATCGGAAATCGTCTCACGAATCCAATGGCACCAGCCAAATTGTCCTAGCTATGATATTTCCAAAGATATGGGCGAAAAACGGTGTGATCCCAAATCCGGGCCCGTTTTGCTCTGGGAGGCCCAGGAGCCGAGAAAAATGCGAAAAACGAAAGAATCGACTTGAGAAAATTCCAGGACCCCTAGAAAAATCGGAAATCGTCTCACGAATCCAGTGGCACCAGCCAAATTGTCCTAGCTATGATATTTCCAAAGATATCGACGGAAAACGGGGTGATCCCAAATTCGGGCTTTTTTTGCTCCAGGAGCCATAGGAGTTGGACTGATGTGCAGGCGGAGAGCAATCGTACTGCGCAGGCGCAGGCAAGTCGGACGGATGCGCATGCGCAGAGGAGTAGAACTGATGCGCAGGCGAAGGGGAGTCGGACTGATGCGCAGGAGCAGGAAGATCGGACTGATGCGCAGGCGCAGAAGAATCGGACTGATGCGCAGGCGCAGGAACATCGAACTGATGCGCATGCGCAGAGGAATCTGACTGATGCGCAGGCGCAGAGGAGTGGAACTGATGCGCAGGAGCAGGAGGATCCTACTGACGCGCACGCGCAGAGGCATCGGACTGATGTGCATGGGCAGAGGCATCGGACTGATGCGCATGGGCAGAAGAATCGGACTGACTGACGAAAAACGGTGTGATCCCAAATCAGGGCCCGTTTGGCTCTGGGAGGCCCAGGAGCCGAGAAAAACGCGAAAAACGAAAAAATCGACTTTAGAAAATTCCCGGACCCCTAGAAAAATCGGAAATCGTCTCACGAATCCAATGGCGCAGCCAAATTGTCCTAGCTATGATATTTCCAAAGATATGGGTGAAAAACGGTATGAGTCCAAATCCGGGCCCGTTTTGTTCTAGGAGGCCCAGGAGCCGAGAAAAACGCGAAAAACTAAAAAAATCGACTTTAGAAAATTGCCGCACCCCTAGAAAAATCGGAAATTGTCTCACGAATCCAATGGCACCAGCCAAATTGTCCTAGCTATGATATTTCCAAAGATATCGACGGAAAACGGGGTGATCCCAAATCCGGGCTTTTTTTGCTCCAGGAGCCATAGGAGTTGGACTGATGTGCAGGCGGAGAGCAATCGTACTGCGCAGGCGCAGGGAAGTCGGACGGATGCGCATGCGCAGAGGAGTAGAACTGATGCGCAGGCGAAGGGGAGTCGGACTGATGCGCAGGAGCAGGAAGATCGGACTGATGCGCAGGCGCAGAAGAATCGGACTGATGCGCAGGCGCAGGAACATCGAACTGTTGCGCATGCGCAGAGGAATCTGACTGATGCGCAGGCGCAGAGGAGTGGAACTGATGCGCAGGAGCAGGAGGATCCTACTGACGCGCACGCGCAGAGGCATCGGACTGATGTGCATGGGCAGAGGCATCGGACTGATGCGCATGGGCAGAAGAATCGGACTGACTGACGAAAAACGGTGTGATCCCAAATCAGGGCCCGTTTGGCTCTGGGAGGCCCAGGAGCCGAGAAAAACGCGAAAAACGAAAAAATCGACTTTAGAAAATTCCCGGACCCCTAGAAAAATCGGAAATCGTCTCACGAATCCAATGGCGCAGCCAAATTGTCCTACCTATGATATTTCCAAAGATATGGGTGAAAAACGGTATGAGTCCAAATCCGGGCCCGTTTTGTTCTAGGAGGCCCAGGAGCCGAGAAAAACGCGAAAAACTAAAAAAATCGACTTTAGAAAATTCCTGGACCCCTAGAAAAATCGGAAATCGTCTCACGAATCCAATGGCGCCAGCCAAATTGCTCTAGCTATGATATTTCCAAAGATATGGGCGAAAAACGGTATGAGCCCAAATCCGGGCCCGTTTTGCTCTAGGAGGCCCATGAGCCGAGAAAAACGCGAAAAACTAAAAAAATCGACTTTAGAAAATTCCCGGAGCCGTAGAAAAATCGAAAATCGTCTCACGATTCCAATGGCGCCAGCCAAATTGTCCTGGCTATGATATTTCCAACGATTTGGGCGAAAAACGGTATGAGTCCAAATCCGGGCCCGTTTAGCTATGGTTGGCCCAGGAGCCGAGAAAAACGCAAAAAACGAAAAAATCGACTTTAGAAAATTCCCGGACCCCTAGAAAAATCGGAAATCGTCTCACGATTCCAATGGCGCCAGCCAAATTGTCCTGGCTATGATATTTCCAAAGATTTGGGCGAAAAACGGTATGAGTCCAAATCCGGGCCCGTTTAGCTATGGTTGGCCCAGGAGCCGAGAAAAACGCGAAAAACCAAAAAAATCGACTTTAGAAAATTCCCGGAGCCGTAGAAAAATCGGGAATCGTCTCACGAATCCAATGGCGCCAGCCAAATTGTCCTAGCTATGATATTTCCAAAGATATGGGTGAAAAACGGTATGAGTCCAAATCCGGGCCCGTTTAGCTCTGGGTGGCCCAGGAGCCAAGAAAAACGCGAAAAACCAAAAAAATCGACTTTAGAAAATTCCCGGACCCATTGAAAAATCGGAAATCGTCTCACGAATCCAATGGCGCAGCCAAATTGTCCTAGCTATGATATTTCCAAAGATATGGGCGAAAAACGGTGTGATCCCAAATCCGGGCCCGTTTTGCTCTGGGAGGCCCAGGAGCCGAGAAAAATGCGAAAAACGAAAGAATCGACTTTAGAAAATTCCCGGACCCCTAGAAAAATCGGAAATCGTCTCACGAATCCAATGGCACCAGCCAAATTGTCCTAGCTATGATATTTCCAAAGATATGGGCGAAAAACGGTGTGATCCCAAATCCGGGCCCGTTTTGCTCTGGGAGGCCCAGGAGCCGAGAAAAATGCGAAAAACGAAAGAATCGACTTTAGAAAATTCCAGGACCCCTAGAAAAATCGGAAATCGTCTCACGAATCCAGTGGCACCAGCCAAATTGTCCTAGCTATGATATTTCCAAAGATATCGACGGAAAACGGGGTGATCCCAAATCCGGGCTTTTTTTGCTCCAGGAGCCATAGGAGTTGGACTGATGTGCAGGCGGAGAGCAATCGTACTGCGCAGGCGCAGGCAAGTCGGACGGATGCGCATGCGCAGAGGAGTAGAACTGATGCGCAGGCGAAGGGGAGTCGGACTGATGCGCAGGAGCAGGAAGATCGGACTGATGCGCAGGCGCAGAAGAATCGGACTGATGCGCAGGCGCAGGAACATCGAACTGATGCGCATGCGCAGAGGAATCTGACTGATGCGCAGGCGCAGAGGAGTGGAACTGATGCGCAGGAGCAGGAGGATCCTACTGACGCGCACGCGCAGAGGCATCGGACTGATGTGCATGGGCAGAGGCATCGGACTGATGCGCATGGGCAGAAGAATCGGACTGACTGACGAAAAACGGTGTGATCCCGAATCAGGGCCCGTTTGGCTCTGGGAGGCCCAGGAGCCGAGAAAAACGCGAAAAACGAAAAAATAGACTTTAGAAAATTCCCGGACCCCTAGAAAAATCGGAAATCGTCTCACGAATCCAATGGCGCAGCCAAATTGTCCTAGCTATGATATTTCCAAAGATATGGGTGAAAAACGGTATGAGTCCAAATCCGGGCCCGTTTTGTTCTAGGAGGCCCAGGAGCCGAGAAAAACGCGAAAAACTAAAAAAATCGACTTTAGAAAATTGCCGCACCCCTAGAAAAATCGGAAATTGTCTCACGAATCCAATGGCACCAGCCAAATTGTCCTAGCTATGATATTTCCAAAGATATCGACGGAAAACGGGGTGATCCCAAATCCGGGCTTTTTTTGCTCCAGGAGCCATAGGAGTTGGACTGATGTGCAGGCGGAGAGCAATCGTACTGCGCAGGCGCAGGGAAGTCGGACGGATGCGCATGCGCAGAGGAGTAGAACTGATGCGCAGGCGAAGGGGAGTCGGACTGATGCGCAGGAGCAGGAAGATCGGACTGATGCGCAGGCGCAGAAGAATCGGACTGATGCGCAGGCGCAGGAACATCGAACTGATGCGCATGCGCAGAGGAATCTGACTGATGCGCAGGCGCAGAGGAGTGGAACTGATGCGCAGGAGCAGGAGGATCCTACTGACGCGCACGCGCAGAGGCATCGGACTTATGTGCATGGGCAGAGGCATCGGACTGATGCGCATGGGCAGAAGAATCGGACTGACTGACGAAAAACGGTGTGATCCCAAATCAGGGCCCGTTTGGCTCTGGGAGGCCCAGGAGCCGAGAAAACGCGAAAAACGAAAAAATCGACTTTAGAAAATTCCCGGACCCCTAGAAAAATCGGAAATCGTCTCACGAATCCAATGGCACCAGCCAAATTGTCCTAGCTATGATATTTCCAAAGATATGGGCGAAAAACGGTGTGATCCCAAATCCGGGCCCGTTTTGCTCTGGGAGGCCCAGGAGCCGAGAAAAATGCGAAAAACGAAAGAATCGACTTTAGAAAATTCCAGGACCCCTAGAAAAATCGGAAATCGTCTCACGAATCCAGTGGCACCAGCCAAATTGTCCTAGCTATGATATTTCCAAAGATATCGACGGAAAACGGGGTGATCCCAAATTCGGGCTTTTTTTGCTCCAGGAGCCATAGGAGTTGGACTGATGTGCAGGCGGAGAGCAATCGTACTGCGCAGGCGCAGGCAAGTCGGACGGATGCGCATGCGCAGAGGAGTAGAACTGATGCGCAGGCGAAGGGGAGTCGGACTGATGCGCAGGAGCAGGAAGATCGGACTGATGCGCAGGAGCAGGAAGATCGGACTGATGCGCAGGCGCAGAAGAATCGGACTGATGCGCAGGCGCAGGAACATCGAACTGATGCGCATGCGCAGAGGAATCTGACTGATGCGCAGGCGCAGAGGAGTGGAACTGATGCGCAGGAGCAGGAGGATCCTACTGACGCGCACGCGCAGAGGCATCGGACTGATGTGCATGGGCAGAGGCATCGGACTGATGCGCATGGGCAGAAGAATCGGACTGACTGACGAAAAACGGTGTGATCCCAAATCAGGGCCCGTTTGGCTCTGGGAGGCCCAGGAGCCGAGAAAAACGCGAAAAACGAAAAAATCGACTTTAGAAAATTCCCGGACCCCTAGAAAAATCGGAAATCGTCTCACGAATCCAATGGCGCAGCCAAATTGTCCTAGCTATGATATTTCCAAAGATATGGGTGAAAAACGGTATGAGTCCAAATCCGGGCCCGTTTTGTTCTAGGAGGCCCAGGAGCCGAGAAAAACGCGAAAAACTAAAAAAATCGACTTTAGAAAATTGCCGCACCCCTAGAAAAATCGGAAATTGTCTCACGAATCCAATGGCACCAGCCAAATTGTCCTAGCTATGATATTTCCAAAGATATCGACGGAAAACGGGGTGATCCCAAATCCGGGCTTTTTTTGCTCCAGGAGCCATAGGAGTTGGACTGATGTGCAGGCGGAGAGCAATCGTACTGCGCAGGCGCAGGGAAGTCGGACGGATGCGCATGCGCAGAGGAGTAGAACTGATGCGCAGGCGAAGGGGAGTCGGACTGATGCGCAGGAGCAGGAAGATCGGACTGATGCGCAGGCGCAGAAGAATCGGACTGATGCGCAGGCGCAGGAACATCGAACTGTTGCGCATGCGCAGAGGAATCTGACTGATGCGCAGGCGCAGAGGAGTGGAACTGATGCGCAGGAGCAGGAGGATCCTACTGACGCGCACGCGCAGAGGCATCGGACTGATGTGCATGGGCAGAGGCATCGGACTGATGCGCATGGGCAGAAGAATCGGACTGACTGACGAAAAACGGTGTGATCCCAAATCAGGGCCCGTTTGGCTCTGGGAGGCCCAGGAGCCGAGAAAAACGCGAAAAACGAAAAAATCGACTTTAGAAAATTCCCGGACCCCTAGAAAAATCGGAAATCGTCTCACGAATCCAATGGCGCAGCCAAATTGTCCTAGCTATGATATTTCCAAAGATATGGGTGAAAAACGGTATGAGTCCAAATCCGGGCCCGTTTTGTTCTAGGAGGCCCAGGAGCCGAGAAAAACGCGAAAAACTAAAAAAATTGACTTTAGAAAATTGCCGCACCCCTAGAAAAAGCGGAAATTGTCTCACGAATCCAATGGCACCAGCCAAATTGTCCTAGCTATGATATTTCCAAAGATATCGACGGAAAACGGGGTGATCCCAAATCCGGGCTTTTTTTGCTCCAGGAGCCATAGGAGTTGGACTGATGTGCAGGCGGAAAGCAATCGTACTGCGCAGGCGCAGGGAAGTCGGACGGATGCGCATGCGCAGAGGAGTAGAACTGATGCGCAGGCGAAGGGGAGTCGGACTGATGCGCAGGAGCAGGAAGATCGGACTGATGCGCAGGCGCAGAAGAATCGGACTGATGCGCAGGCGCAGGAACATCGAACTGATGCGCATGCGCAGAGGAATCTGACTGATGCGCAGGCGCAGAGGAGTGGAACTGATGCGCAGGAGCAGGAGGATCCTACTGACGCGCACGCGCAGAGGCATCGGACTGATGCGCATGGGCAGAGGCATCGGACTGATGCGCATGGGCAGAAGAATCGGACTGACTGACGAAAAACGGTGTGATCCCAAATCAGGGCCCGTTTGGCTCTGGGAGGCCCAGGAGCCGAGAACAACGCGAAAAACGAAAAAATCGACTTTAGAAATATCCCGGACCCCTAGAAAAATCGGAAATCGTCTCACGAATCCAATGGCGCAGCCAAATTGTCCTAGCTATGATATTTCCAAAGATATGGGTGAAAAACGGTATGAGTCCAAATCCGGGCCCGTTTTGTTCTAGGAGGCCCAGGAGCCGAGAAAAACGCGAAAAACTAAAAAAATCGACTTTAGAAAATTGCCGCACCCCTAGAAAAGTCGGAAATTGTCTCACGAATCCAATGGCACCAGCCAAATTGTCCTAGCTATGATATTTCCAAAGATATCGACGGAAAACGGGGTGATCCCAAATCCGGGCTTTTGTTGCTCCAGGAGCCATAGGAGTTGGACTGATGTACAGGCGGAGAGCAATCGAACTGCGCAGGCGCAGGGAAGTCGGACGGATGCGCATGCTCAGAGGAGTGGAACTGATGCGCAGGCGCAGGGGATTCGGACTGATGCGCAAGAGCAGGAGGATCGGACTGATGCGCTGGCGCAGAAGAATCGGACTGCTGCGCAGGCGCAGAGGAGTGGTATTGATGGGCAGCAGCAGAAGAATCGTACTGATGCGCAGGCGCAGGAACATCGAACTGATGCGCATGCGCAGAAGAATCTGACTGATGCGCAGGCGCAGAGGAGTGGAACTGATGCGCAGGAGCAGGAGGATCCTACTGACGCGCACGCGCAGAGGCATCGGACTGATGCGCATGGGCAGAGGCATCGGACTGATGCGCATGG
Source organism: Diachasmimorpha longicaudata (assembly GCF_034640455.1). NCBI lineage: Eukaryota > Metazoa > Arthropoda > Insecta > Hymenoptera > Braconidae > Diachasmimorpha > Diachasmimorpha longicaudata. The sequence goes on along the minus strand of NC_087228.1, from coordinate 3,221,045 downwards.
GCAGAAGAATCGGACTGACTGACGAAAAACGGTGTGATCCCAAATCCGGGCCCGTTTTGTTCTAGGAGGCCCAGGAGCCGAGAAAAACGCGAAAAACTAAAAAAATCGACTTTAGAAAATTCCTGGACCCCTAGAAAAATCGGAAATCGTCTCACGAATCCAATGGCGCCAGCCAAATTGCTCTAGCTATGATATTTCCAAAGATATGGGCGAAAAACGGTATGAGCCCAAATCCGGGCCCGTTTTGCTCTAGGAGGCCCATGAGCCGAGAAAAACGCGAAAAACTAAAAAAATCGACTTTAGAAAATTGCCGCACCCCTAGAAAAATCGGAAATTGTCTCACGAATCCAATGGCACCAGCCAAATTGTCCTAGCTATGATATTTCCAAAGATATCGACGGAAAACGGGGTGATCCCAAATCCGGGCTTTTTTTGCTCCAGGAGCCATAGGAGTTGGACTGATGTGCAGGCGGAGAGCAATCGTACTGCGCAGGCGCAGGGAAGTCGGACGGATGCGCATGCGCAGAGGAGTAGAACTGATGCGCAGGCGAAGGGGAGTCGGACTGATGCGCAGGAGCAGGAAGATCGGACTGATGCGCAGGCGCAGAAGAATCGGACTGATGCGCAGGCGCAGGAACATCGAACTGATGCGCATGCGCAGAGGAATCTGACTGATGCGCAGGCGCAGAGGAGTGGAACTGATGCGCAGGAGCAGGAGGATCCTACTGACGCGCACGCGCAGAGGCATCGGACTTATGTGCATGGGCAGAGGCATCGGACTGATGCGCATGGGCAGAAGAATCGGACTGACTGACGAAAAACGGTGTGATCCCAAATCAGGGCCCGTTTGGCTCTGGGAGGCCCAGGAGCCGAGAAAACGCGAAAAACGAAAAAATCGACTTTAGAAAATTCCCGGACCCCTAGAAAAATCGGAAATCGTCTCACGAATCCAATGGCACCAGCCAAATTGTCCTAGCTATGATATTTCCAAAGATATGGGCGAAAAACGGTGTGATCCCAAATCCGGGCCCGTTTTGCTCTGGGAGGCCCAGGAGCCGAGAAAAATGCGAAAAACGAAAGAATCGACTTTAGAAAATTCCAGGACCCCTAGAAAAATCGGAAATCGTCTCACGAATCCAGTGGCACCAGCCAAATTGTCCTAGCTATGATATTTCCAAAGATATCGACGGAAAACGGGGTGATCCCAAATTCGGGCTTTTTTTGCTCCAGGAGCCATAGGAGTTGGACTGATGTGCAGGCGGAGAGCAATCGTACTGCGCAGGCGCAGGCAAGTCGGACGGATGCGCATGCGCAGAGGAGTAGAACTGATGCGCAGGCGAAGGGGAGTCGGACTGATGCGCAGGAGCAGGAAGATCGGACTGATGCGCAGGAGCAGGAAGATCGGACTGATGCGCAGGCGCAGAAGAATCGGACTGATGCGCAGGCGCAGGAACATCGAACTGATGCGCATGCGCAGAGGAATCTGACTGATGCGCAGGCGCAGAGGAGTGGAACTGATGCGCAGGAGCAGGAGGATCCTACTGACGCGCACGCGCAGAGGCATCGGACTGATGTGCATGGGCAGAGGCATCGGACTGATGCGCATGGGCAGAAGAATCGGACTGACTGACGAAAAACGGTGTGATCCCAAATCAGGGCCCGTTTGGCTCTGGGAGGCCCAGGAGCCGAGAAAAACGCGAAAAACGAAAAAATCGACTTTAGAAAATTCCCGGACCCCTAGAAAAATCGGAAATCGTCTCACGAATCCAATGGCGCAGCCAAATTGTCCTAGCTATGATATTTCCAAAGATATGGGTGAAAAACGGTATGAGTCCAAATCCGGGCCCGTTTTGTTCTAGGAGGCCCAGGAGCCGAGAAAAACGCGAAAAACTAAAAAAATCGACTTTAGAAAATTGCCGCACCCCTAGAAAAATCGGAAATTGTCTCACGAATCCAATGGCACCAGCCAAATTGTCCTAGCTATGATATTTCCAAAGATATCGACGGAAAACGGGGTGATCCCAAATCCGGGCTTTTTTTGCTCCAGGAGCCATAGGAGTTGGACTGATGTGCAGGCGGAAAGCAATCGTACTGCGCAGGCGCAGGGAAGTCGGACGGATGCGCATGCGCAGAGGAGTAGAACTGATGCGCAGGCGAAGGGGAGTCGGACTGATGCGCAGGAGCAGGAAGATCGGACTGATGCGCAGGCGCAGAAGAATCGGACTGATGCGCAGGCGCAGGAACATCGAACTGATGCGCATGCGCAGAGGAATCTGACTGATGCGCAGGCGCAGAGGAGTGGAACTGATGCGCAGGAGCAGGAGGATCCTACTGACGCGCACGCGCAGAGGCATCGGACTGATGCGCATGGGCAGAGGCATCGGACTGATGCGCATGGGCAGAAGAATCGGACTGACTGACGAAAAACGGTGTGATCCCAAATCAGGGCCCGTTTGGCTCTGGGAGGCCCAGGAGCCGAGAACAACGCGAAAAACGAAAAAATCGACTTTAGAAATATCCCGGACCCCTAGAAAAATCGGAAATCGTCTCACGAATCCAATGGCGCAGCCAAATTGTCCTAGCTATGATATTTCCAAAGATATGGGTGAAAAACGGTATGAGTCCAAATCCGGGCCCGTTTTGTTCTAGGAGGCCCAGGAGCCGAGAAAAACGCGAAAAACTAAAAAAATCGACTTTAGAAAATTGCCGCACCCCTAGAAAAGTCGGAAATTGTCTCACGAATCCAATGGCACCAGCCAAATTGTCCTAGCTATGATATTTCCAAAGATATCGACGGAAAACGGGGTGATCCCAAATCCGGGCTTTTGTTGCTCCAGGAGCCATAGGAGTTGGACTGATGTACAGGCGGAGAGCAATCGAACTGCGCAGGCGTAGGGAAGTCGGACGGATGCGCATGCTCAGAGGAGTGGAACTGATGCGCAGGCGCAGGGGATTCGGACTGATGCGCAAGAGCAGGAGGATCGGACTGATGCGCTGGCGCAGAAGAATCGGACTGCTGCGCAGGCGCAGAGGAGTGGTATTGATGGGCAGCAGCAGAAGAATCGTACTGATGCGCAGGCGCAGGAACATCGAACTGATGCGCATGCGCAGAAGAATCTGACTGATGCGCAGGCGCAGAGGAGTGGAACTGATGCGCAGGAGCAGGAGGATCCTACTGACGCGCACGCGCAGAGGCATCGGACTGATGCGCATGGGCAGAGGCATCGGACTGATGCGCATGGGCAGAAGAATCGGACTGACTGACGAAAAACGGTGTGATCCCAAATCCGGGCCCGTTTTGTTCTAGGAGGCCCAGGAGCCGAGAAAAACGCGAAAAACTAAAAAAATCGACTTTAGAAAATTCCTGGACCCCTAGAAAAATCGGAAATCGTCTCACGAATCCAATGGCGCCAGCCAAATTGCTCTAGCTATGATATTTCCAAAGATATGGGCGAAAAACGGTATGAGCCCAAATCCGGGCCCGTTTTGCTCTAGGAGGCCCATGAGCCGAGAAAAACGCGAAAAACTAAAAAAATCGACTTTAGAAAATTCCCGGAGCCGTAGAAAAATCGAAAATCGTCTCACGATTCCAATGGCGCCAGCCAAATTGTCCTGGCTATGATATTTCCAACGATTTGGGCGAAAAACGGTATGAGTCCAAATCCGGGCCCGTTTAGCTATGGTTGGCCCAGGAGCCGAGAAAAACGCAAAAAACGAAAAAATCGACTTTAGAAAATTCCCGGACCCCTAGAAAAATCGGAAATCGTCTCACGATTCCAATGGCGCCAGCCAAATTGTCCTGGCTATGATATTTCCAAAGATTTGGGCGAAAAACGGTATGAGTCCAAATCCGGGCCCGTTTAGCTATGGTTGGCCCAGGAGCCGAGAAAAACGCGAAAAACCAAAAAAATCGACTTTAGAAAATTCCCGGAGCCGTAGAAAAATCGGGAATCGTCTCACGAATCCAATGGCGCCAGCCAAATTGTCCTAGCTATGATATTTCCAAAGATATGGGTGAAAAACGGTATGAGTCCAAATCCGGGCCCGTTTAGCTCTGGGTGGCCCAGGAGCCAAGAAAAACGCGAAAAACCAAAAAAATCGACTTTAGAAAATTCCCGGACCCATTGAAAAATCGGAAATCGTCTCACGAATCCAATGGCGCAGCCAAATTGTCCTAGCTATGATATTTCCAAAGATATGGGCGAAAAACGGTGTGATCCCAAATCCGGGCCCGTTTTGCTCTGGGAGGCCCAGGAGCCGAGAAAAATGCGAAAAACGAAAGAATCGACTTTAGAAAATTCCCGGACCCCTAGAAAAATCGGAAATCGTCTCACGAATCCAATGGCACCAGCCAAATTGTCCTAGCTATGATATTTCCAAAGATATGGGCGAAAAACGGTGTGATCCCAAATCCGGGCCCGTTTTGCTCTGGGAGGCCCAGGAGCCGAGAAAAATGCGAAAAACGAAAGAATCGACTTTAGAAAATTCCAGGACCCCTAGAAAAATCGGAAATCGTCTCACGAATCCAGTGGCACCAGCCAAATTGTCCTAGCTATGATATTTCCAAAGATATCGACGGAAAACGGGGTGATCCCAAATCCGGGCTTTTTTTGCTCCAGGAGCCATAGGAGTTGGACTGATGTGCAGGCGGAGAGCAATCGTACTGCGCAGGCGCAGGCAAGTCGGACGGATGCGCATGCGCAGAGGAGTAGAACTGATGCGCAGGCGAAGGGGAGTCGGACTGATGCGCAGGAGCAGGAAGATCGGACTGATGCGCAGGCGCAGAAGAATCGGACTGATGCGCAGGCGCAGGAACATCGAACTGATGCGCATGCGCAGAGGAATCTGACTGATGCGCAGGCGCAGAGGAGTGGAACTGATGCGCAGGAGCAGGAGGATCCTACTGACGCGCACGCGCAGAGGCATCGGACTGATGTGCATGGGCAGAGGCATCGGACTGATGCGCATGGGCAGAAGAATCGGACTGACTGACGAAAAACGGTGTGATCCCGAATCAGGGCCCGTTTGGCTCTGGGAGGCCCAGGAGCCGAGAAAAACGCGAAAAACGAAAAAATAGACTTTAGAAAATTCCCGGACCCCTAGAAAAATCGGAAATCGTCTCACGAATCCAATGGCGCAGCCAAATTGTCCTAGCTATGATATTTCCAAAGATATGGGTGAAAAACGGTATGAGTCCAAATCCGGGCCCGTTTTGTTCTAGGAGGCCCAGGAGCCGAGAAAAACGCGAAAAACTAAAAAAATCGACTTTAGAAAATTGCCGCACCCCTAGAAAAATCGGAAATTGTCTCACGAATCCAATGGCACCAGCCAAATTGTCCTAGCTATGATATTTCCAAAGATATCGACGGAAAACGGGGTGATCCCAAATCCGGGCTTTTTTTGCTCCAGGAGCCATAGGAGTTGGACTGATGTGCAGGCGGAGAGCAATCGTACTGCGCAGGCGCAGGGAAGTCGGACGGATGCGCATGCGCAGAGGAGTAGAACTGATGCGCAGGCGAAGGGGAGTCGGACTGATGCGCAGGAGCAGGAAGATCGGACTGATGCGCAGGCGCAGAAGAATCGGACTGATGCGCAGGCGCAGGAACATCGAACTGATGCGCATGCGCAGAGGAATCTGACTGATGCGCAGGCGCAGAGGAGTGGAACTGATGCGCAGGAGCAGGAGGATCCTACTGACGCGCACGCGCAGAGGCATCGGACTTATGTGCATGGGCAGAGGCATCGGACTGATGCGCATGGGCAGAAGAATCGGACTGACTGACGAAAAACGGTGTGATCCCGAATCAGGGCCCGTTTGGCTCTGGGAGGCCCAGGAGCCGAGAAAAACGCGAAAAACGAAAAAATAGACTTTAGAAAATTCCCGGACCCCTAGAAAAATCGGAAATCGTCTCACGAATCCAATGGCGCAGCCAAATTGTCCTAGCTATGATATTTCCAAAGATATGGGTGAAAAACGGTATGAGTCCAAATCCGGGCCCGTTTTGTTCTAGGAGGCCCAGGAGCCGAGAAAAACGCGAAAAACTAAAAAAATCGACTTTAGAAAATTGCCGCACCCCTAGAAAAATCGGAAATTGTCTCACGAATCCAATGGCACCAGCCAAATTGTCCTAGCTATGATATTTCCAAAGATATCGACGGAAAACGGGGTGATCCCAAATCCGGGCTTTTTTTGCTCCAGGAGCCATAGGAGTTGGACTGATGTGCAGGCGGAGAGCAATCGTACTGCGCAGGCGCAGGGAAGTCGGACGGATGCGCATGCGCAGAGGAGTAGAACTGATGCGCAGGCGAAGGGGAGTCGGACTGATGCGCAGGAGCAGGAAGATCGGACTGATGCGCAGGCGCAGAAGAATCGGACTGATGCGCAGGCGCAGGAACATCGAACTGATGCGCATGCGCAGAGGAATCTGACTGATGCGCAGGCGCAGAGGAGTGGAACTGATGCGCAGGAGCAGGAGGATCCTACTGACGCGCACGCGCAGAGGCATCGGACTTATGTGCATGGGCAGAGGCATCGGACTGATGCGCATGGGCAGAAGAATCGGACTGACTGACGAAAAACGGTGTGATCCCAAATCAGGGCCCGTTTGGCTCTGGGAGGCCCAGGAGCCGAGAAAACGCGAAAAACGAAAAAATCGACTTTAGAAAATTCCCGGACCCCTAGAAAAATCGGAAATCGTCTCACGAATCCAATGGCGCAGCCAAATTGTCCTAGCTATGATATTTCCAAAGATATGGGTGAAAAACGGTATGAGTCCAAATCCGGGCCCGTTTTGTTCTAGGAGGCCCAGGAGCCGAGAAAAACGCGAAAAACTAAAAAAATTGACTTTAGAAAATTGCCGCACCCCTAGAAAAAGCGGAAATTGTCTCACGAATCCAATGGCACCAGCCAAATTGTCCTAGCTATGATATTTCCAAAGATATCGACGGAAAACGGGGTGATCCCAAATCCGGGCTTTTGTTGCTCCAGGAGCCATAGGAGTTGGACTGATGTACAGGCGGAGAGCAATCGAACTGCGCCGGCGCAGGGAAGTCGGACGGATGCGCATGCTCAGAGGAGTGGAACTGATGCGCAGGCGCAGGGGATTCGGACTGATGCGCAAGAGCAGGAGGATCGGACTGATGCGCTGGCGCAGAAGAATCGGACTGCTGCGCAGGCGCAGAGGAGTGGTATTGATGGGCAGCAGCAGAAGAATCGTACTGATGCGCAGGCGCAGGAACATCGAACTGATGCGCATGCGCAGAAGAATCTGACTGATGCGCAGGCGCAGAGGAGTGGAACTGATGCGCAGGAGCAGGAGGATCCTACTGACGCGCACTCGCAGAGGCATCGGACTGATGCGCATGGGCAGAGGCATCGGACTGATGCGCATGGGCAGAAGAATCGGACTGACTGACGAAAAACGGTGTGATCCCAAATCCGGGCCCGTTTTGTTCTAGGAGGCCCAGGAGCCGAGAAAAACGCGAAAAACTAAAAAAATCGACTTTAGAAAATTCCTGGACCCCTAGAAAAATCGGAAATCGTCTCACGAATCCAATGGCGCCAGCCAAATTGCTCTAGCTATGATATTTCCAAAGATATGGGCGAAAAACGGTATGAGCCCAAATCCGGGCCCGTTTTGCTCTAGGAGGCCCATGAGCCGAGAAAAACGCGAAAAACTAAAAAAATCGACTTTAGAAAATTCCCGGAGCCGTAGAAAAATCGAAAATCGTCTCACGATTCCAATGGCGCCAGCCAAATTGTCCTGGCTATGATATTTCCAAAGATTTGGGCGAAAAACGGTATGAGTCCAAATCCGGGCCCGTTTAGCTATGGTTGGCCCAGGAGCCGAGAAAAACGCGAAAAACCAAAAAAATCGACTTTAGAAAATTCCCGGAGCCGTAGAAAAATCGGGAATCGTCTCACGAATCCAATGGCGCCAGCCAAATTGTCCTAGCTATGATATTTCCAAAGATATGGGAGAAAAACGGTATGAGTCCAAATCCGGGCCCGTTTAGCTCTGGGTGGCCCAGGAGCCAAGAAAAACGCGAAAAACCAAAAAAATCGACTTTAGAAAATTCCCGGACCCATTGAAAAATCGGAAATCGTCTCACGAATCCAATGGCGCAGCCAAATTGTCCTAGCTATGATATTTCCAAAGATATGGGCGAAAAACGGTGTGATCCCAAATCCGGGCCCGTTTTGCTCTGGGAGGCCCAGGAGCCGAGAAAAATGCGAAAAACGAAAGAATCGACTTTAGAAAATTCCCGGACCCCTAGAAAAATCGGAAATCGTCTCACGAATCCAATGGCACCAGCCAAATTGTCCTAGCTATGATATTTCCAAAGATATGGGCGAAAAACGGTGTGATCCCAAATCCGGGCCCGTTTTGCTCTGGGAGGCCCAGGAGCCGAGAAAAATGCGAAAAACGAAAGAATCGACTTTAGAAAATTCCAGGACCCCTAGAAAAATCGGAAATCGTCTCACGAATCCAGTGGCACCAGCCAAATTGTCCTAGCTATGATATTTCCAAAGATATCGACGGAAAACGGGGTGATCCCAAATCCGGGCTTTTTTTGCTCCAGGAGCCATAGGAGTTGGACTGATGTGCAGGCGGAGAGCAATCGTACTGCGCAGGCGCAGGCAAGTCGGACGGATGCGCATGCGCAGAGGAGTAGAACTGATGCGCAGGCGAAGGGGAGTCGGACTGATGCGCAGGAGCAGGAAGATCGGACTGATGCGCAGGCGCAGAAGAATCGGACTGATGCGCAGGCGCAGGAACATCGAACTGATGCGCATGCGCAGAGGAATCTGACTGATGCGCAGGCGCAGAGGAGTGGAACTGATGCGCAGGAGCAGGAGGATCCTACTGACGCGCACGCGCAGAGGCATCGGACTGATGTGCATGGGCAGAGGCATCGGACTGATGCGCATGGGCAGAAGAATCGGACTGACTGACGAAAAACGGTGTGATCCCAAATCGGGGCCCGTTTGGCTCTGGGAGGCCCAGGAGCCGAGAAAAACGCGAAAAACGAAAAAATAGACTTTAGAAAATTCCCGGACCCCTAGAAAAATCGGAAATCGTCTCACGAATCCAATGGCGCAGCCAAATTGTCCTAGCTATGATATTTCCAAAGATATGGGTGAAAAACGGTATGAGTCCAAATCCGGGCCCGTTTTGTTCTAGGAGGCCCAGGAGCCGAGAAAAACGCGAAAAACTAAAAAAATCGACTTTAGAAAATTGCCGCACCCCTAGAAAAATCGGAAATTGTCTCACGAATCCAATGGCACCAGCCAAATTGTCCTAGCTATGATATTTCCAAAGATATCGACGGAAAACGGGGTGATCCCAAATCCGGGCTTTTTTTGCTCCAGGAGCCATAGGAGTTGGACTGATGTGCAGGCGGAGAGCAATCGTACTGCGCAGGCGCAGGGAAGTCGGACGGATGCGCATGCGCAGAGGAGTAGAACTGATGCGCAGGCGAAGGGGAGTCGGACTGATGCGCAGGAGCAGGAAGATCGGACTGATGCGCAGGCGCAGAAGAATCGGACTGATGCGCAGGCGCAGGAACATCGAACTGATGCGCATGCGCAGAGGAATCTGACTGATGCGCAGGCGCAGAGGAGTGGAACTGATGCGCAGGAGCAGGAGGATCCTACTGACGCGCACGCGCAGAGGCATCGGACTGATGTGCATGGGCAGAGGCATCGGACTGATGCGCATGGGCAGAAGAATCGGACTGACTGACGAAAAACGGTGTGATCCCAAATCAGGGCCCGTTTGGCTCTGGGAGGCCCAGGAGCCGAGAAAAACGCGAAAAACGAAAAAATCGACTTTAGAAAATTCCCGGACCCCTAGAAAAATCGGAAATCGTCTCACGAATCCAATGGCGCAGCCAAATTGTCCTAGCTATGATATTTCCAAAGATATGGGTGAAAAACGGTATGAGTCCAAATCCGGGCCCGTTTTGTTCTAGGAGGCCCAGGAGCCGAGAAAAACGCGAAAAACTAAAAAAATTGACTTTAGAAAATTGCCGCACCCCTAGAAAAATCGGAAATTGTCTCACGAATCCAATGGCACCAGCCAAATTGTCCTAGCTATGATATTTCCAAAGATATCGACGGAAAACGGGGTGATCCCAAATCCGGGCTTTTTTTGCTCCAGGAGCCATAGGAGTTGGACTGATGTGCAGGCGGAGAGCAATCGTCCTGCGCAGGCGCAGGGAAGTCGGACGGATGCGCATGCGCAGAGGAGTAGAACTGATGCGCAGGCGAAGGGGAGTCGGACTGATGCGCAGGAGCAGGAAGATCGGACTGATGCGCAGGCGCAGAAGAATCGGACTGATGCGCAGGCGCAGGAACATCGAACTGATGCGCATGCGCAGAGGAATCTGACTGATGCGCAGGCGCAGAGGAGTGGAACTGATGCGCAGGAGCAGGAGGATCCTACTGACGCGCACGCGCAGAGGCATCGGACTGATGCGCATGGGCAGAGGCATCGGACTGATGCGCATGGGCAGATGAATCGGACTGACTGACGAAAAACGGTGTGATCCCAAATCAGGGCCCGTTTGGCTCTGGGAGGCCCAGGAGCCGAGAAAGACGCGAAAAACGAAAAAATCGACTTTAGAAAATTCCCGGACCCCTAGAAAAATCGGAAATCGTCTCACGAATCCAATGGCGCAGCCAAATTCTCCTAGCTATGATATTTCCAAAGATATGGGTGAAAAACGGTATGAGTCCAAATCCGGGCCCGTTTTGTTCTAGGAGGCCCAGGAGCCGAGAAAAACGCGAAAAACTAAAAAAATCGACTTTAGAAAATTGCCGCACCCCTAGAAAAATCGGAAATTGTCTCACGAATCCAATGGCACCAGCCAAATTGTCCTAGCTATGATATTTCCAAAGATATCGACGGAAAACGGGGTGATCCCAAATCCGGGCTTTTTTTGCTCCAGGAGCCATAGGAGTTGGACTGATGTGCAGGCGGAGAGCAATCGTACTGCGCAGGCGCAGGGAAGTCGGACGGATGCGCATGCGCAGAGGAGTAGAACTGATGCGCAGGCGAAGGGGAGTCGGACTGATGCGCAGGAGCAGGAAGATCGGACTGATGCGCAGGCGCAGAAGAATCGGACTGATGCGCAGGCGCAGGAACATCGAACTGATGCGCATGGGCAGAAGAATCGGACTGACTGACGAAAAACGGTGTGATCCCGAATCAGGGCCCGTTTGGCTCTGGGAGGCCCAGGAGCCGAGAAAAACGCGAAAAACGAAAAAATAGACTTTAGAAAATTCCCGGACCCCTAGAAAAATCGGAAATCGTCTCACGAATCCAATGGCGCAGCCAAATTGTCCTAGCTATGATATTTCCAAAGATATGGGTGAAAAACGGTATGAGTCCAAATCCGGGCCCGTTTTGTTCTAGGAGGCCAAGGAGCCGAGAAAAACGCGAAAAACTAAAAAAATCGACTTTAGAAAATCGCCGCACCCCTAGAAAAATCGGAAATTGTCTCACGAATCCAATGGCACCAGCCAAATTGTCCTAGCTATGATATTTCCAAAGATATCGACGGAAAACGGGGTGATCCCAAATCCGGGCTTTTTTTGCTCCAGGAGCCATAGGAGTTGGACTGATGTGCAGGCGGAGAGCAATCGTACTGCGCAGGCGCAGGGAAGTCGGACGGATGCGCATGCGCAGAGGAGTAGAACTGATGCGCAGGCGAAGGGGAGTCGGACTGATGCGCAGGAGCAGGAAGATCGGACTGATGCGCAGGCGCAGAAGAATCGGACTGATGCGCAGGCGCAGGAACATCGAACTGATGCGCATGCGCAGAGGAATCTGACTGATGCGCAGGCGCAGAGGAGTGGAACTGATGCGCAGGAGCAGGAGGATCCTACTGACGCGCACGCGCAGAGGCATCGGACTTATGTGCATGGGCAGAGGCATCGGACTGATGCGCATGGGCAGAAGAATCGGACTGACTGACGAAAAACGGTGTGATCCCAAAACAGGGCCCGTTTGGCTCTGGGAGGCCCAGGAGCCGAGAAAACGCGAAAAACGAAAAAATCGACTTTAGAAAATTCCCGGACCCCTAGAAAAATCGGAAATCGTCTCACGAATCCAATGGCGCAGCCAAATTGTCCTAGCTATGATATTTCCAAAGATATGGGTGAAAAACGGTATGAGTCCAAATCCGGGCCCGTTTTGTTCTAGGAGGCCCAGGAGCCGAGAAAAACGCGAAAAACTAAAAAAATTGACTTTAGAAAATTGCCGCACCCCTAGAAAAAGCGGAAATTGTCTCACGAATCCAATGGCACCAGCCAAATTGTCCTAGCTATGATATTTCCAAAGATATCGACGGAAAACGGGGTGATCCCAAATCCGGGCTTTTTTTGCTCCAGGAGCCATAGGAGTTGGACTGATGTGCAGGCGGAAAGCAATCGTACTGCGCAGGCGCAGGGAAGTCGGACGGATGCGCATGCGCAGAGGAGTAGAACTGATGCGCAGGCGAAGGGGAGTCGGACTGATGCGCAGGAGCAGGAAGATCGGACTGATGCGCAGGCGCAGAAGAATCGGACTGATGCGCAGGCGCAGGAACATCGAACTGATGCGCATGCGCAGAGGAATCTGACTGATGCGCAGGCGCAGAGGAGTGGAACTGATGCGCAGGAGCAGGAGGATCCTACTGACGCGCACGCGCAGAGGCATCGGACTGATGCGCATGGGCAGAGGCATCGGACTGATGCGCATGGGCAGAAGAATCGGACTGACTGACGAAAAACGGTGTGATCCCAAATCAGGGCCCGTTTGGCTCTGGGAGGCCCAGGAGCCGAGAAAAACGCGAAAAACGAAAAAATCGACTTTAGAAAATTCCCGGACCCCTAGAAAAATCGGAAATCGTCTCACGAATCCAATGGCGCAGCCAAATTGTCCTAGCTATGATATTTCCAAAGATATGGGTGAAAAACGGTATGAGTCCAAATCCGGGCCCGTTTTGTTCTAGGAGGCCCAGGAGCCGAGAAAAACGCGAAAAACTAAAAAAATCGACTTTAGAAAATTGCCGCACCCCTAGAAAAATCGGAAATTGTCTCACGAATCCAATGGCACCAGCCAAATTGACCTAGCTATGATATTTCCAAAGATATCGACGGAAAACGGGGTGATCCCAAATCCGGGCTTTTGTTGCTCCAGGAGCCATAGGAGTTGGACTGATGTACAGGCGGAGAGCAATCGAACTGCGCAGGCGCAGGGAAGTCGGACGGATGCGCATGCTCAGAGGAGTGGAACTGATGCGCAGGCGCAGGGGATTCGGACTGATGCGCAAGAGCAGGAGGATCGGACTGATGCGCTGGCGCAGAAGAATCGGACTGCTGCGCAGGCGCAGAGGAGTGGTATTGATGGGCAGCAGCAGAAGAATCGTACTGATGCGCAGGCGCAGGAACATCGAACTGATGCGCATGCGCAGAAGAATCTGTCTGATGCGCAGGCGCAGAGGAGTGGAACTGATGCGCAGGAGCAGGAGGATCCTACTGACGCGCACTCGCAGAGGCATCGGACTGATGCGCATGGGCAGAGGCATCGGACTGATGCGCATGGGCAGAAGAATCGGACTGACTGACGAAAAACGGTGTGATCCCAAATCCGGGCCCGTTTTGTTCTAGGAGGCCCAGGAGCCGAGAAAAACGCGAAAAACTAAAAAAATCGACTTTAGAAAATTCCTGGACCCCTAGAAAAATCGGAAATCGTCTCACGAATCCAATGGCGCCAGCCAAATTGCTCTAGCTATGATATTTCCAAAGATATGGGCGAAAAACGGTATGAGCCCAAATCCGGGCCCGTTTTGCTCTAGGAGGCCCATGAGCCGAGAAAAACGCGAAAAACTAAAAAAATCGACTTTAGAAAATTCCCGGAGCCGTAGAAAAATCGAAAATCGTCTCACGATTCCAATGGCGCCAGCCAAATTGTCCTGGCTATGATATTTCCAAAGATTTGGGCGAAAAACGGTATGAGTCCAAATCCGGGCCCGTTTAGCTATGGTTGGCCCAGGAGCCGAGAAAAACGCGAAAAACCAAAAAAATCGACTTTAGAAAATTCCCGGAGCCGTAGAAAAATCGGGAATCGTCTCACGAATCCAATGGCGCCAGCCAAATTGTCCTAGCTATGATATTTCCAAAGATATGGGAGAAAAACGGTATGAGTCCAAATCCGGGCCCGTTTAGCTCTGGGTGGCCCAGGAGCCAAGAAAAACGCGAAAAACCAAAAAAATCGACTTTAGAAAATTCCCGGACCCATTGAAAAATCGGAAATCGTCTCACGAATCCAATGGCGCAGCCAAATTGTCCTAGCTATGATATTTCCAAAGATATGGGCGAAAAACGGTGTGATCCCAAATCCGGGCCCGTTTTGCTCTGGGAGGCCCAGGAGCCGAGAAAAATGCGAAAAACGAAAGAATCGACTTTAGAAAATTCCCGGACCCCTAGAAAAATCGGAAATCGTCTCACGAATCCAATGGCACCAGCCAAATTGTCCTAGCTATGATATTTCCAAAGATATGGGCGAAAAACGGTGTGATCCCAAATCCGGGCCCGTTTTGCTCTGGGAGGCCCAGGAGCCGAGAAAAATGCGAAAAACGAAAGAATCGACTTTAGAAAATTCCAGGACCCCTAGAAAAATCGGAAATCGTCTCACGAATCCAGTGGCACCAGCCAAATTGTCCTAGCTATGATATTTCCAAAGATATCGACGGAAAACGGGGTGATCCCAAATCCGGGCTTTTTTTGCTCCAGGAGCCATAGGAGTTGGACTGATGTGCAGGCGGAGAGCAATCGTACTGCGCAGGCGCAGGCAAGTCGGACGGATGCGCATGCGCAGAGGAGTAGAACTGATGCGCAGGCGAAGGGGAGTCGGACTGATGCGCAGGAGCAGGAAGATCGGACTGATGCGCAGGCGCAGAAGAATCGGACTGATGCGCAGGCGCAGGAACATCGAACTGATGCGCATGCGCAGAGGAATCTGACTGATGCGCAGGCGCAGAGGAGTGGAACTGATGCGCAGGAGCAGGAGGATCCTACTGACGCGCACGCGCAGAGGCATCGGACTGATGTGCATGGGCAGAGGCATCGGACTGATGCGCATGGGCAGAAGAATCGGACTGACTGACGAAAAACGGTGTGATCCCAAATCGGGGCCCGTTTGGCTCTGGGAGGCCCAGGAGCCGAGAAAAACGCGAAAAACGAAAAAATAGACTTTAGAAAATTCCCGGACCCCTAGAAAAATCGGAAATCGTCTCACGAATCCAATGGCGCAGCCAAATTGTCCTAGCTATGATATTTCCAAAGATATGGGTGAAAAACGGTATGAGTCCAAATCCGGGCCCGTTTTGTTCTAGGAGGCCCAGGAGCCGAGAAAAACGCGAAAAACTAAAAAAATCGACTTTAGAAAATTGCCGCACCCCTAGAAAAATCGGAAATTGTCTCACGAATCCAATGGCACCAGCCAAATTGTCCTAGCTATGATATTTCCAAAGATATCGACGGAAAACGGGGTGATCCCAAATCCGGGCTTTTTTTGCTCCAGGAGCCATAGGAGTTGGACTGATGTGCAGGCGGAGAGCAATCGTACTGCGCAGGCGCAGGGAAGTCGGACGGATGCGCATGCGCAGAGGAGTAGAACTGATGCGCAGGCGAAGGGGAGTCGGACTGATGCGCAGGAGCAGGAAGATCGGACTGATGCGCAGGCGCAGAAGAATCGGACTGATGCGCAGGCGCAGGAACATCGAACTGATGCGCATGCGCAGAAGAATTTGACTGATGCGCAGGCGCAGAGGAGTGGAACTGATGCGCAGGAGCAGGAGGATCCTACTGACGCGCACGCGCAGAGGCATCGGACTGATGCGCATGGGCAGAGGCATCGGACTGATGCGCATGGGCAGAAGAATCGGACTGACTGACGAAAAACGGTGTGATCCCAAATCCGGGCCCGTTTTGTTCTAGGAGGCCCAGGAGCCGAGAAAAACGCGAAAAACTAAAAAAATCGACTTTAGAAAATTCCTGGACCCCTAGAAAAATCGGAAATCGTCTCACGAATCCAATGGCGCCAGCCAAATTGCTCTAGCTATGATATTTCCAAAGATATGGGCGAAAAACGGTATGAGCCCAAATCCGGGCCCGTTTTGCTCTAGGAGGCCCATGAGCCGAGAAAAACGCGAAAAACTAAAAAAATCGACTTTAGAAAATTCCCGGAGCCGTAGAAAAATCGAAAATCGTCTCACGATTCCAATGGCGCCAGCCAAATTGTCCTGGCTATGATATTTCCAACGATTTGGGCGAAAAACGGTATGTGTCCAAATCCGGGCCCGTTTAGCTATGGTTGGCCCAGGAGCCGAGAAAAACGCAAAAAACGAAAAAATCGACTTTAGAAAATTCCCGGACCCCTAGAAAAATCGGAAATCGTCTCACGATTCCAATGGCGCCAGCCAAATTGTCCTGGCTATGATATTTCCAAAGATTTGGGCGAAAAACGGTATGAGTCCAAATCCGGGCCCGTTTAGCTATGGTTGGCCCAGGAGCCGAGAAAAACGCGAAAAACCAAAAAAATCGACTTTAGAAAATTCCCGGAGCCGTAGAAAAATCGGGAATCGTCTCACGAATCCAATGGCGCCAGCCAAATTGTCCTAGCTATGATATTTCCAAAGATATGGGTGAAAAACGGTATGAGTCCAAATCCGGGCCCGTTTAGCTCTGGGTGGCCCAGGAGCCAAGAAAAACGCGAAAAACCAAAAAAATCGACTTTAGAAAATTCCCGGACCCATTGAAAAATCGGAAATCGTCTCACGAATCCAATGGCGCAGCCAAATTGTCCTAGCTATGATATTTCCAAAGATATGGGCGAAAAACGGTGTGATCCCAAATCCGGGCCCGTTTTGCTCTGGGAGGCCCAGGAGCCGAGAAAAATGCGAAAAACGAAAGAATCGAATTTAGAAAATTCCCGGACCCCTAGAAAAATCGGAAATCGTCTCACGAATCCAATGGCACCAGCCAAATTGTCCTAGCTATGATATTTCCAAAGATATGGGCGAAAAACGGTGTGATCCCAAATCCGGGCCCGTTTTGCTCTGGGAGGCCCAGGAGCCGAGAAAAATGCGAAAAACGAAAGAATCGACTTTAGAAAATTCCAGGACCCCTAGAAAAATCGGAAATCGTCTCACGAATCCAGTGGCACCAGCCAAATTGTCCTAGCTATGATATTTCCAAAGATATCGACGGAAAACGGGGTGATCCCAAATCCGGGCTTTTTTTGCTCCAGGAGCCATAGGAGTTGGACTGATGTGCAGGCGGAGAGCAATCGTACTGCGCAGGCGCAGGCAAGTCGGACGGATGCGCATGCGCAGAGGAGTAGAACTGATGCGCAGGCGAAGGGGAGTCGGACTGATGCTCAGGAGCAGGAAGATCGGACTGATGCGCAGGCGCAGAAGAATCGGACTGATGCGCAGGCGCAGGAACATCGAACTGATGCGCATGCGCAGAGGAATCTGACTGATGCGCAGGCGCAGAGGAGTGGAACTGATGCGCAGGAGCAGGAGGATCCTACTGACGCGCACGCGCAGAGGCATCGGACTGATGTGCATGGGCAGAGGCATCGGACTGATGCGCATGGGCAGAAGAATCGGACTGACTGACGAAAAACGGGGTGATCCCAAATCCGGGCTTTTTTTGCTCCAGGAGCCATAGGAGTTGGACTGATGTGCAGGCGGAGAGCAATCGTACTGCGCAGGCGCAGGGAAGTCGGACGGATGCGCATGCGCAGAGGAGTAGAACTGATGCGCAGGCGAAGGGGAGTCGGACTGATGCGCAGGAGCAGGAAGATCGGACTGATGCGCAGGCGCAGAAGAATCGGACTGATGCGCAGGCGCAGGAACATCGAACTGATGCGCATGCGCAGAGGAATCTGACTGATGCGCAGGCGCAGAGGAGTGGAACTGATGCGCAGGAGCAGGAGGATCCTACTGACGCGCACGCGCAGAGGCATCGGACTGATGTGCATGGGCAGAGGCATCGGACTGATGCGCATGGGCAGAAGAATCGGACTGACTGACGAAAAACGGTGTGATCCCAAATCAGGGCCCGTTTGGCTCTGGGAGGCCCAGGAGCCGAGAAAAACGCGAAAAACGAAAAAATCGACTTTAGAAAATTCCCGGACCCCTAGAAAAATCGGAAATCGTCTCACGAATCCAATGGCGCAGCCAAATTGTCCTAGCTATGATATTTCCAAAGATATGGGTGAAAAACGGTATGAGTCCAAATCCGGGCCCGTTTTGTTCTAGGAGGCCCAGGAGCCGAGAAAAACGCGAAAAACTAAAAAAATTGACTTTAGAAAATTGCCGCACCCCTAGAAAAAGCGGAAATTGTCTCACGAATCCAATGGCACCAGCCAAATTGTCCTAGCTATGATATTTCCAAAGATATCGACGGAAAACGGGGTGATCCCAAATCCGGGCTTTTTTTGCTCCAGGAGCCATAGGAGTTGGACTGATGTGCAGGCGGAAAGCAATCGTACTGCGCAGGCGCAGGGAAGTCGGACGGATGCGCATGCGCAGAGGAGTAGAACTGATGCGCAGGCGAAGGGGAGTCGGACTGATGCGCAGGAGCAGGAAGATCGGACTGATGCGCAGGCGCAGAAGAATCGGACTGATGCGCAGGCGCAGGAACATCGAACTGATGCGCATGCGCAGAGGAATCTGACTGATGCGCAGGCGCAGAGGAGTGGAACTGATGCGCAGGAGCAGGAGGATCCTACTGACGCGCACGCGCAGAGGCATCGGACTGATGCGCATGGGCAGAGGCATCGGACTGATGCGCATGGGCAGAAGAATCGGACTGACTGACGAAAAACGGTGTGATCCCAAATCAGGGCCCGTTTGGCTCTGGGAGGCCCAGGAGCCGAGAAAAACGCGAAAAACGAAAAAATCGACTTTAGAAAATTCCCGGACCCCTAGAAAAATCGGAAATCGTCTCACGAATCCAATGGCGCAGCCAAATTGTCCTAGCTATGATATTTCCAAAGATATGGGTGAAAAACGGTATGAGTCCAAATCCGGGCCCGTTTTGTTCTAGGAGGCCCAGGAGCCGAGAAAAACGCGAAAAACTAAAAAAATCGACTTTAGAAAATTGCCGCACCCCTAGAAAAATCGGAAATTGTCTCACGAATCCAATGGCACCAGCCAAATTGACCTAGCTATGATATTTCCAAAGATATCGACGGAAAACGGGGTGATCCCAAATCCGGGCTTTTGTTGCTCCAGGAGCCATAGGAGTTGGACTGATGTACAGGCGGAGAGCAATCGAACTGCGCAGGCGCAGGGAAGTCGGACGGATGCGCATGCTCAGAGGAGTGGAACTGATGCGCAGGCGCAGGGGATTCGGACTGATGCGCAAGAGCAGGAGGATCGGAATGATGCGCTGGCGCAGAAGAATCGGACTGCTGCGCAGGCGCAGAGGAGTGGTATTGATGGGCAGCAGCAGAAGAATCGTACTGATGCGCAGGCGCAGGAACATCGAACTGATGCGCATGCGCAGAAGAATCTGACTGATGCGCAGGCGCAGAGGAGTGGAACTGATGCGCAGGAGCAGGAGGATCCTACTGACGCGCACGCGCAGAGGCATCGGACTGATGCGCATGGGCAGAGGCATCGGACTGATGCGCATGGGCAGAAGAATCGGACTGACTGACGAAAAACGGTGTGATCCCAAATCCGGGCCCGTTTTGTTCTAGGAGGCCCAGGAGCCGAGAAAAACGCGAAAAACTAAAAAAATCGACTTTAGAAAATTCCTGGACCCCTAGAAAAATCGGAAATCGTCTCACGAATCCAATGGCGCCAGCCAAATTGCTCTAGCTATGATATTTCCAAAGATATGGGCGAAAAACGGTATGAGCCCAAATCCGGGCCCGTTTTGCTCTAGGAGGCCCATGAGCCGAGAAAAACGCGAAAAACTAAAAAAATCGACTTTAGAAAATTCCCGGAGCCGTAGAAAAATCGAAAATCGTCTCACGATTCCAATGGCGCCAGCCAAATTGTCCTGGCTATGATATTTCCAAAGATTTGGGCGAAAAACGGTATGAGTCCAAATCCGGGCCCGTTTAGCTATGGTTGGCCCAGGAGCCGAGAAAAACGCGAAAAACCAAAAAAATCGACTTTAGAAAATTCCCGGAGCCGTAGAAAAATCGGGAATCGTCTCACGAATCCAATGGCGCCAGCCAAATTGTCCTAGCTATGATATTTCCAAAGATATGGGAGAAAAACGGTATGAGTCCAAATCCGGGCCCGTTTAGCTCTGGGTGGCCCAGGAGCCAAGAAAAACGCGAAAAACCAAAAAAATCGACTTTAGAAAATTCCCGGACCCATTGAAAAATCGGAAATCGTCTCACGAATCCAATGGCGCAGCCAAATTGTCCTAGCTATGATATTTCCAAAGATATGGGCGAAAAACGGTGTGATCCCAAATCCGGGCCCGTTTTGCTCTGGGAGGCCCAGGAGCCGAGAAAAATGCGAAAAACGAAAGAATCGACTTTAGAAAATTCCCGGACCCCTAGAAAAATCGGAAATCGTCTCACGAATCCAATGGCACCAGCCAAATTGTCCTAGCTATGATATTTCCAAAGATATGGGCGAAAAACGGTGTGATGCCAAATCCGGGCCCGTTTTGCTCTGGGAGGCCCAGGAGCCGAGAAAAATGCGAAAAACGAAAGAATCGACTTTAGAAAATTCCAGGACCCCTAGAAAAATCGGAAATCGTCTCACGAATCCAGTGGCACCAGCCAAATTGTCCTAGCTATGATATTTCCAAAGATATCGACGGAAAACGGGGTGATCCCAAATCCGGGCTTTTTTTGCTCCAGGAGCCATAGGAGTTGGACTGATGTGCAGGCGGAGAGCAATCGTACTGCGCAGGCGCAGGCAAGTCGGACGGATGCGCATGCGCAGAGGAGTAGAACTGATGCGCAGGCGAAGGGGAGTCGGACTGATGCGCAGGAGCAGGAAGATCGGACTGATGCGCAGGCGCAGAAGAATCGGACTGATGCGCAGGCGCAGGAACATCGAACTGATGCGCATGCGCAGAGGAATCTGACTGATGCGCAGGCGCAGAGGAGTGGAACTGATGCGCAGGAGCAGGAGGATCCTACTGACGCGCACGCGCAGAGGCATCGGACTGATGTGCATGGGCAGAGGCATCGGACTGATGCGCATGGGCAGAAGAATCGGACTGACTGACGAAAAACGGTGTGATCCCAAATCGGGGCCCGTTTGGCTCTGGGAGGCCCAGGAGCCGAGAAAAACGCGAAAAACGAAAAAATAGACTTTAGAAAATTCCCGGACCCCTAGAAAAATCGGAAATCGTCTCACGAATCCAATGGCGCAGCCAAATTGTCCTAGCTATGATATTTCCAAAGATATGGGTGAAAAACGGTATGAGTCCAAATCCGGGCCCGTTTTGTTCTAGGAGGCCCAGGAGCCGAGAAAAACGCGAAAAACTAAAAAAATCGACTTTAGAAAATTGCCGCACCCCTAGAAAAATCGGAAATTGTCTCACGAATCCAATGGCACCAGCCAAATTGTCCTAGCTATGATATTTCCAAAGATATCGACGGAAAACGGGGTGATCCCAAATCCGGGCTTTTTTTGCTCCAGGAGCCATAGGAGTTGGACTGATGTGCAGGCGGAGAGCAATCGTACTGCGCAGGCGCAGGGAAGTCGGACGGATGCGCATGCGCAGAGGAGTAGAACTGATGCGCAGGCGAAGGGGAGTCGGACTGATGCGCAGGAGCAGGAAGATCGGACTGATGCGCAGGCGCAGAAGAATCGGACTGATGCGCAGGCGCAGGAACATCGAACTGATGCGCATGCGCAGAGGAATCTGACTGATGCGCAGGCGCAGAGGAGTGGAACTGATGCGCAGGAGCAGGAGGATCCTACTGACGCGCACGCGCAGAGGCATCGGACTGATGTGCATGGGCAGAGGCATCGGACTGATGCGCATGGGCAGAAGAATCGGACTGACTGACGAAAAACGGTGTGATCCCAAATCAGGGCCCGTTTGGCTCTGGGAGGCCCAGGAGCCGAGAAAAACGCGAAAAACGAAAAAATCGACTTTAGAAAATTCCCGGACCCCTAGAAAAATCGGAAATCGTCTCACGAATCCAATGGCGCAGCCAAATTGTCCTAGCTATGATATTTCCAAAGATATGGGTGAAAAACGGTATGAGTCCAAATCCGGGCCCGTTTTGTTCTAGGAGGCCCAGGAGCCGAGAAAAACGCGAAAAACTAAAAAAATTGACTTTAGAAAATTGCCGCACCCCTAGAAAAATCGGAAATTGTCTCACGAATCCAATGGCACCAGCCAAATTGTCCTAGCTATGATATTTCCAAAGATATCGACGGAAAACGGGGTGATCCCAAATCCGGGCTTTTTTTGCTCCAGGAGCCATAGGAGTTGGACTGATGTGCAGGCGGAGAGCAATCGTCCTGCGCAGGCGCAGGGAAGTCGGACGGATGCGCATGCGCAGAGGAGTAGAACTGATGCGCAGGCGAAGGGGAGTCGGACTGATGCGCAGGAGCAGGAAGATCGGACTGATGCGCAGGCGCAGAAGAATCGGACTGATGCGCAGGCGCAGGAACATCGAACTGATGCGCATGCGCAGAGGAATCTGACTGATGCGCAGGCGCAGAGGAGTGGAACTGATGCGCAGGAGCAGGAGGATCCTACTGACGCGCACGCGCAGAGGCATCGGACTGATGCGCATGGGCAGAGGCATCGGACTGATGCGCATGGGCAGAAGAATCGGACTGACTGACGAAAAACGGTGTGATCCCAAATCAGGGCCCGTTTGGCTCTGGGAGGCCCAGGAGCCGAGAAAGACGCGAAAAACGAAAAAATCGACTTTAGAAAATTCCCGGACCCCTAGAAAAATCGGAAATCGTCTCACGAATCCAATGGCGCAGCCAAATTCTCCTAGCTATGATATTTCCAAAGATATGGGTGAAAAACGGTATGAGTCCAAATCCGGGCCCGTTTTGTTCTAGGAGGCCCAGGAGCCGAGAAAAACGCGAAAAACTTAAAAAATCGACTTTAGAAAATTGCCGCACCCCTAGAAAAATCGGAAATTGTCTCACGAATCCAATGGCACCAGCCAAATTGTACTAGCTATGATATTTCCAAAGATATCGACGGAAAACGGGGTGATCCCAAATCCGGGCTTTTTTTGCTCCAGGAGCCATAGGAGTTGGACTGATGTGCAGGCGGAGAGCAATCGTACTGCGCAGGCGCAGGGAAGTCGGACGGATGCGCATGCGCAGAGGAGTAGAACTGATGCGCAGGCGAAGGGGAGTCGGACTGATGCGCAGGAGCAGGAAGATCGGACTGATGCGCAGGCGCAGAAGAATCGGACTGATGCGCAGGCGCAGGAACATCGAACTGATGCGCATGCGCAGAGGAATCTGACTGATGCGCAGGCGCAGAGGAGTGGAACTGATGCGCAGGAGCAGGAGGATCCTACTGACGCGCACACGCAGAGGCATCGGACTGATGCGCATGGGCAGAGGCATCGGACTGATGCGCATGGGCAGAAGAATCGGACTGACTGACGAAAAACGGTGTGATCCCAAATCAGGGCCCGTTTGGCTCTGGGAGGCCCAGGAGCCGAGAAAAACGCGAAAAACGAAAAAATCGACTTTAGAAAATTCCCGGACCCCTAGAAAAATCGGAAATCGTCTCACGAATCCAATGGCGCAGCCAAATTGTCCTAGCTATGATATTTCCAAAGATATGGGTGAAAAACGGTATGAGTCCAAATCCGGGCCCGTTTTGTTCTAGGAGGCCCAGGAGCCGAGAAAAACGCGAAAAACTAAAAAAATCGACTTTAGAAAATTGCCGCACCCCTAGAAAAATCGGAAATTGTCTCACGAATCCAATGGCACCAGCCAAATTGACCTAGCTATGATATTTCCAAAGATATCGACGGAAAACGGGGTGATCCCAAATCCGGGCTTTTGTTGCTCCAGGAGCCATAGGAGTTGGACTGATGTACAGGCGGAGAGCAATCGAACTGCGCAGGCGCAGGGAAGTCGGACGGATGCGCATGCTCAGAGGAGTGGAACTGATGCGCAGGCGCAGGGGATTCGGACTGATGCGCAAGAGCAGGAGGATCGGAATGATGCGCTGGCGCAGAAGAATCGGACTGCTGCGCAGGCGCAGAGGAGTGGTATTGATGGGCAGCAGCAGAAGAATCGTACTGATGCGCAGGCGCAGGAACATCGAACTGATGCGCATGCGCAGAAGAATCTGACTGATGCGCAGGCGCAGAGGAGTGGAACTGATGCGCAGGAGCAGGAGGATCCTACTGACGCGCACGCGCAGAGGCATCGGACTGATGCGCATGGGCAGAGGCATCGGACTGATGCGCATGGGCAGAAGAATCGGACTGACTGACGAAAAACGGTGTGATCCCAAATCCGGGCCCGTTTTGTTCTAGGAGGCCCAGGAGCCGAGAAAAACGCGAAAAACTAAAAAAATCGACTTTAGAAAATTCCTGGACCCCTAGAAAAATCGGAAATCGTCTCACGAATCCAATGGCGCCAGCCAAATTGCTCTAGCTATGATATTTCCAAAGATATGGGCGAAAAACGGTATGAGCCCAAATCCGGGCCCGTTTTGCTCTAGGAGGCCCATGAGCCGAGAAAAACGCGAAAAACTAAAAAAATCGACTTTAGAAAATTCCCGGAGCCGTAGAAAAATCGAAAATCGTCTCACGATTCCAATGGCGCCAGCCAAATTGTCCTAGCTATGATATTTCCAAAGATATGGGCGAAAAACGGTATGAGTCCAAATCCGGGCCCGTTTAGCTCTGGGTGGCCCAGGAGCCAAGAAAAACGCGAAAAACCAAAAAAATCGACTTTAGAAAATTCCCGGACCCATTGAAAAATCGGAAATCGTCTCACGAATCCAATGGCGCAGCCAAATTGTCCTAGCTATGATATTTCCAAAGATATGGGCGAAAAACGGTGTGATCCCAAATCCGGGCCCGTTTTGCTCTGGGAGGCCCAGGAGCCGAGAAAAATGCGAAAAACGAAAGAATCGACTTTAGAAAATTCCCGGACCCCTAGAAAAATCGGAAATCGTCTCACGAATCCAATGGCACCAGCCAAATTGTCCTAGCTATGATATTTCCAAAGATATGGGCGAAAAACGGTGTGATGCCAAATCCGGGCCCGTTTTGCTCTGGGAGGCCCAGGAGCCGAGAAAAATGCGAAAAACGAAAGAATCGACTTTAGAAAATTCCAGGACCCCTAGAAAAATCGGAAATCGTCTCACGAATCCAGTGGCACCAGCCAAATTGTCCTAGCTATGATATTTCCAAAGATATCGACGGAAAACGGGGTGATCCCAAATCCGGGCTTTTTTTGCTCCAGGAGCCATAGGAGTTGGACTGATGTGCAGGCGGAGAGCAATCGTACTGCGCAGGCGCAGGCAAGTCGGACGGATGCGCATGCGCAGAGGAGTAGAACTGATGCGCAGGCGAAGGGGAGTCGGACTGATGCGCAGGAGCAGGAAGATCGGACTGATGCGCAGGCGCAGAAGAATCGGACTGATGCGCAGGCGCAGGAACATCGAACTGATGCGCATGCGCAGAGGAATCTGACTGATGCGCAGGCGCAGAGGAGTGGAACTGATGCGCAGGAGCAGGAGGATCCTACTGACGCGCACGCGCAGAGGCATCGGACTGATGTGCATGGGCAGAGGCATCGGACTGATGCGCATGGGCAGAAGAATCGGACTGACTGACGAAAAACGGTGTGATCCCAAATCGGGGCCCGTTTGGCTCTGGGAGGCCCAGGAGCCGAGAAAAACGCGAAAAACGAAAAAATAGACTTTAGAAAATTCCCGGACCCCTAGAAAAATCGGAAATCGTCTCACGAATCCAATGGCGCAGCCAAATTGTCCTAGCTATGATATTTCCAAAGATATGGGTGAAAAACGGTATGAGTCCAAATCCGGGCCCGTTTTGTTCTAGGAGGCCCAGGAGCCGAGAAAAACGCGAAAAACTAAAAAAATCGACTTTAGAAAATTGCCGCACCCCTAGAAAAATCGGAAATTGTCTCACGAATCCAATGGCACCAGCCAAATTGTCCTAGCTATGATATTTCCAAAGATATCGACGGAAAACGGGGTGATCCCAAATCCGGGCTTTTTTTGCTCCAGGAGCCATAGGAGTTGGACTGATGTGCAGGCGGAGAGCAATCGTACTGCGCAGGCGCAGGGAAGTCGGACGGATGCGCATGCGCAGAGGAGTAGAACTGATGCGCAGGCGAAGGGGAGTCGGACTGATGCGCAGGAGCAGGAAGATCGGACTGATGCGCAGGCGCAGAAGAATCGGACTGATGCGCAGGCGCAGGAACATCGAACTGATGCGCATGCGCAGAGGAATCTGACTGATGCGCAGGCGCAGAGGAGTGGAACTGATGCGCAGGAGCAGGAGGATCCTACTGACGCGCACGCGCAGAGGCATCGGACTGATGTGCATGGGCAGAGGCATCGGACTGATGCGCATGGGCAGAAGAATCGGACTGACTGACGAAAAACGGTGTGATCCCAAATCAGGGCCCGTTTGGCTCTGGGAGGCCCAGGAGCCGAGAAAAACGCGAAAAACGAAAAAATCGACTTTAGAAAATTCCCGGACCCCTAGAAAAATCGGAAATCGTCTCACGAATCCAATGGCGCAGCCAAATTGTCCTAGCTATGATATTTCCAAAGATATGGGTGAAAAACGGTATGAGTCCAAATCCGGGCCCGTTTTGTTCTAGGAGGCCCAGGAGCCGAGAAAAACGCGAAAAACTAAAAAAATTGACTTTAGAAAATTGCCGCACCCCTAGAAAAATCGGAAATTGTCTCACGAATCCAATGGCACCAGCCAAATTGTCCTAGCTATGATATTTCCAAAGATATCGACGGAAAACGGGGTGATCCCAAATCCGGGCTTTTTTTGCTCCAGGAGCCATAGGAGTTGGACTGATGTGCAGGCGGAGAGCAATCGTCCTGCGCAGGCGCAGGGAAGTCGGACGGATGCGCATGCGCAGAGGAGTAGAACTGATGCGCAGGCGAAGGGGAGTCGGACTGATGCGCAGGAGCAGGAAGATCGGACTGATGCGCAGGCGCAGAAGAATCGGACTGATGCGCAGGCGCAGGAACATCGAACTGATGCGCATGCGCAGAGGAATCTGACTGATGCGCAGGCGCAGAGGAGTGGAACTGATGCGCAGGAGCAGGAGGATCCTACTGACGCGCACGCGCAGAGGCATCGGACTGATGCGCATGGGCAGAGGCATCGGACTGATGCGCATGGGCAGAAGAATCGGACTGACTGACGAAAAACGGTGTGATCCCAAATCAGGGCCCGTTTGGCTCTGGGAGGCCCAGGAGCCGAGAAAGACGCGAAAAACGAAAAAATCGACTTTAGAAAATTCCCGGACCCCTAGAAAAATCGGAAATCGTCTCACGAATCCAATGGCGCAGCCAAATTCTCCTAGCTATGATATTTCCAAAGATATGGGTGAAAAACGGTATGAGTCCAAATCCGGGCCCGTTTTGTTCTAGGAGGCCCAGGAGCCGAGAAAAACGCGAAAAACTTAAAAAATCGACTTTAGAAAATTGCCGCACCCCTAGAAAAATCGGAAATTGTCTCACGAATCCAATGGCACCAGCCAAATTGTACTAGCTATGATATTTCCAAAGATATCGACGGAAAACGGGGTGATCCCAAATCCGGGCTTTTTTTGCTCCAGGAGCCATAGGAGTTGGACTGATGTGCAGGCGGAGAGCAATCGTACTGCGCAGGCGCAGGGAAGTCGGACGGATGCGCATGCGCAGAGGAGTAGAACTGATGCGCAGGCGAAGGGGAGTCGGACTGATGCGCAGGAGCAGGAAGATCGGACTGATGCGCAGGCGCAGAAGAATCGGACTGATGCGCAGGCGCAGGAACATCGAACTGATGCGCATGCGCAGAGGAATCTGACTGATGCGCAGGCGCAGAGGAGTGGAACTGATGCGCAGGAGCAGGAGGATCCTACTGACGCGCACACGCAGAGGCATCGGACTGATGCGCATGGGCAGAGGCATCGGACTGATGCGCATGGGCAGAAGAATCGGACTGACTGACGAAAAACGGTGTGATCCCAAATCAGGGCCCGTTTGGCTCTGGGAGGCCCAGGAGCCGAGAAAAACGCGAAAAACGAAAAAATCGACTTTAGAAAATTCCCGGACCCCTAGAAAAATCGGAAATCGTCTCACGAATCCAATGGCGCAGCCAAATTGTCCTAGCTATGATATTTCCAAAGATATGGGTGAAAAACGGTATGAGTCCAAATCCGGGCCCGTTTTGTTCTAGGAGGCCCAGGAGCCGAGAAAAACGCGAAAAACTAAAAAAATCGACTTTAGAAAATTGCCGCACCCCTAGAAAAATCGGAAATTGTCTCACGAATCCAATGGCACCAGCCAAATTGACCTAGCTATGATATTTCCAAAGATATCGACGGAAAACGGGGTGATCCCAAATCCGGGCTTTTGTTGCTCCAGGAGCCATAGGAGTTGGACTGATGTACAGGCGGAGAGCAATCGAACTGCGCAGGCGCAGGGAAGTCGGACGGATGCGCATGCTCAGAGGAGTGGAACTGATGCGCAGGCGCAGGGGATTCGGACTGATGCGCAAGAGCAGGAGGATCGGAATGATGCGCTGGCGCAGAAGAATCGGACTGCTGCGCAGGCGCAG
The DNA here is from genome assembly GCF_034640455.1 of Diachasmimorpha longicaudata. NCBI lineage: Eukaryota > Metazoa > Arthropoda > Insecta > Hymenoptera > Braconidae > Diachasmimorpha > Diachasmimorpha longicaudata. Next base: position 3,192,234 of record NC_087228.1, on the reverse strand, counting down.
AGGAGTGGTATTGATGGGCAGCAGCAGAAGAATCGTACTGATGCGCAGGCGCAGGAACATCGAACTGATGCGCATGCGCAGAAGAATCTGACTGATGCGCAGGCGCAGAGGAGTGGAACTGATGCGCAGGAGCAGGAGGATCCTACTGACGCGCACGCGCAGAGGCATCGGACTGATGCGCATGGGCAGAGGCATCGGACTGATGCGCATGGGCAGAAGAATCGGACTGACTGACGAAAAACGGTGTGATCCCAAATCCGGGCCCGTTTTGTTCTAGGAGGCCCAGGAGCCGAGAAAAACGCGAAAAACTAAAAAAATCGACTTTAGAAAATTCCTGGACCCCTAGAAAAATCGGAAATCGTCTCACGAATCCAATGGCGCCAGCCAAATTGCTCTAGCTATGATATTTCCAAAGATATGGGCGAAAAACGGTATGAGCCCAAATCCGGGCCCGTTTTGCTCTAGGAGGCCCATGAGCCGAGAAAAACGCGAAAAACTAAAAAAATCGACTTTAGAAAATTCCCGGAGCCGTAGAAAAATCGAAAATCGTCTCACGATTCCAATGGCGCCAGCCAAATTGTCCTGGCTATGATATTTCCAAAGATTTGGGCGAAAAACGGTATGAGTCCAAATCCGGGCCCGTTTAGCTATGGTTGGCCCAGGAGCCGAGAAAAACGCGAAAAACCAAAAAAATCGACTTTAGAAAATTCCCGGAGCCGTAGAAAAATCGGGAATCGTCTCACGAATCCAATGGCGCCAGCCAAATTGTCCTAGCTATGATATTTCCAAAGATATGGGAGAAAAACGGTATGAGTCCAAATCCGGGCCCGTTTAGCTCTGGGTGGCCCAGGAGCCAAGAAAAACGCGAAAAACCAAAAAAATCGACTTTAGAAAATTCCCGGACCCATTGAAAAATCGGAAATCGTCTCACGAATCCAATGGCGCAGCCAAATTGTCCTAGCTATGATATTTCCAAAGATATGGGCGAAAAACGGTGTGATCCCAAATCCGGGCCCGTTTTGCTCTGGGAGGCCCAGGAGCCGAGAAAAATGCGAAAAACGAAAGAATCGACTTTAGAAAATTCCCGGACCCCTAGAAAAATCGGAAATCGTCTCACGAATCCAATGGCACCAGCCAAATTGTCCTAGCTATGATATTTCCAAAGATATCGACGGAAAACGGGGTGATCCCAAATCCGGGCTTTTTTTGCTCCAGGAGCCATAGGAGTTGGACTGATGTGCAGGCGGAGAGCAATCGTACTGCGCAGGCGCAGGCAAGTCGGACGGATGCGCATGCGCAGAGGAGTAGAACTGATGCGCAGGCGAAGGGGAGTCGGACTGATGCGCAGGAGCAGGAAGATCGGACTGATGCGCAGGCGCAGAAGAATCGGACTGATGCGCAGGCGCAGGAACATCGAACTGATGCGCATGCGCAGAGGAATCTGACTGATGCGCAGGCGCAGAGGAGTGGAACTGATGCGCAGGAGCAGGAGGATCCTACTGACGCGCACGCGCAGAGGCATCGGACTGATGTGCATGGGCAGAGGCATCGGACTGATGCGCATGGGCAGAAGAATCGGACTGACTGACGAAAAACGGTGTGATCCCAAATCGGGGCCCGTTTGGCTCTGGGAGGCCCAGGAGCCGAGAAAAACGCGAAAAACGAAAAAATAGACTTTAGAAAATTCCCGGACCCCTAGAAAAATCGGAAATCGTCTCACGAATCCAATGGCGCAGCCAAATTGTCCTAGCTATGATATTTCCAAAGATATGGGTGAAAAACGGTATGAGTCCAAATCCGGGCCCGTTTTGTTCTAGGAGGCCCAGGAGCCGAGAAAAACGCGAAAAACTAAAAAAATCGACTTTAGAAAATTGCCGCACCCCTAGAAAAATCGGAAATTGTCTCACGAATCCAATGGCACCAGCCAAATTGTCCTAGCTATGATATTTCCAAAGATATCGACGGAAAACGGGGTGATCCCAAATCCGGGCTTTTTTTGCTCCAGGAGCCATAGGAGTTGGACTGATGTGCAGGCGGAGAGCAATCGTACTGCGCAGGCGCAGGGAAGTCGGACGGATGCGCATGCGCAGAGGAGTAGAACTGATGCGCAGGCGAAGGGGAGTCGGACTGATGCGCAGGAGCAGGAAGATCGGACTGATGCGCAGGCGCAGAAGAATCGGACTGATGCGCAGGCGCAGGAACATCGAACTGATGCGCATGCGCAGAGGAATCTGACTGATGCGCAGGCGCAGAGGAGTGGAACTGATGCGCAGGAGCAGGAGGATCCTACTGACGCGCACGCGCAGAGGCATCGGACTGATGTGCATGGGCAGAGGCATCGGACTGATGCGCATGGGCAGAAGAATCGGACTGACTGACGAAAAACGGTGTGATCCCAAATCAGGGCCCGTTTGGCTCTGGGAGGCCCAGGAGCCGAGAAAAACGCGAAAAACGAAAAAATCGACTTTAGAAAATTCCCGGACCCCTAGAAAAATCGGAAATCGTCTCACGAATCCAATGGCGCAGCCAAATTGTCCTAGCTATGATATTTCCAAAGATATGGGTGAAAAACGGTATGAGTCCAAATCCGGGCCCGTTTTGTTCTAGGAGGCCCAGGAGCCGAGAAAAACGCGAAAAACTAAAAAAATTGACTTTAGAAAATTGCCGCACCCCTAGAAAAATCGGAAATTGTCTCACGAATCCAATGGCACCAGCCAAATTGTCCTAGCTATGATATTTCCAAAGATATCGACGGAAAACGGGGTGATCCCAAATCCGGGCTTTTTTTGCTCCAGGAGCCATAGGAGTTGGACTGATGTGCAGGCGGAGAGCAATCGTCCTGCGCAGGCGCAGGGAAGTCGGACGGATGCGCATGCGCAGAGGAGTAGAACTGATGCGCAGGCGAAGGGGAGTCGGACTGATGCGCAGGAGCAGGAAGATCGGACTGATGCGCAGGCGCAGAAGAATCGGACTGATGCGCAGGCGCAGGAACATCGAACTGATGCGCATGCGCAGAGGAATCTGACTGATGCGCAGGCGCAGAGGAGTGGAACTGATGCGCAGGAGCAGGAGGATCCTACTGACGCGCACGCGCAGAGGCATCGGACTGATGCGCATGGGCAGAGGCATCGGACTGATGCGCATGGGCAGAAGAATCGGACTGACTGACGAAAAACGGTGTGATCCCAAATCAGGGCCCGTTTGGCTCTGGGAGGCCCAGGAGCCGAGAAAGACGCGAAAAACGAAAAAATCGACTTTAGAAAATTCTCGGACCCCTAGAAAAATCGGAAATCGTCTCACGAATCCAATGGCGCAGCCAAATTCTCCTAGCTATGATATTTCCAAAGATATGGGTGAAAAACGGTATGAGTCCAAATCCGGGCCCGTTTTGTTCTAGGAGGCCCAGGAGCCGAGAAAAACGCGAAAAACTTAAAAAATCGACTTTAGAAAATTGCCGCACCCCTAGAAAAATCGGAAATTGTCTCACGAATCCAATGGCACCAGCCAAATTGTACTAGCTATGATATTTCCAAAGATATCGACGGAAAACGGGGTGATCCCAAATCCGGGCTTTTTTTGCTCCAGGAGCCATAGGAGTTGGACTGATGTGCAGGCGGAGAGCAATCGTACTGCGCAGGCGCAGGGAAGTCGGACGGATGCGCATGCGCAGAGGAGTAGAACTGATGCGCAGGCGAAGGGGAGTCGGACTGATGCGCAGGAGCAGGAAGATCGGACTGATGCGCAGGCGCAGAAGAATCGGACTGATGCGCAGGCGCAGGAACATCGAACTGATGCGCATGCGCAGAGGAATCTGACTGATGCGCAGGCGCAGAGGAGTGGAACTGATGCGCAGGAGCAGGAGGATCCTACTGACGCGCACACGCAGAGGCATCGGACTGATGCGCATGGGCAGAGGCATCGGACTGATGCGCATGGGCAGAAGAATCGGACTGACTGACGAAAAACGGTGTGATCCCAAATCAGGGCCCGTTTGGCTCTGGGAGGCCCAGGAGCCGAGAAAAACGCGAAAAACGAAAAAATCGACTTTAGAAAATTCCCGGACCCCTAGAAAAATCGGAAATCGTCTCACGAATCCAATGGCGCAGCCAAATTGTCCTAGCTATGATATTTCCAAAGATATGGGTGAAAAACGGTATGAGTCCAAATCCGGGCCCGTTTTGTTCTAGGAGGCCCAGGAGCCGAGAAAAACGCGAAAAACTAAAAAAATCGACTTTAGAAAATTGCCGCACCCCTAGAAAAATCGGAAATTGTCTCACGAATCCAATGGCACCAGCCAAATTGTCCTAGCTATGATATTTCCAAAGATATCGACGGAAAACGGGGTGATCCCAAATCCGGGCTTTTGTTGCTCCAGGAGCCATAGGAGTTGGACTGATGTACAGGCGGAGAGCAATCGAACTGCGCAGGCGCAGGGAAGTCGGACGGATGCGCATGCTCAGAGGAGTGGAACTGATGCGCAAGAGCAGGAGGATCGGACTGATGCGCTGGCGCAGAAGAATCGGACTGCTGCGCAGGCGCAGAGGAGTGGTATTGATGCGCGGCAGCAGAAGAATCGGACTGATGCGCAGGCGCAGAGGAGTGGTATTGATGGGCAGCAGCAGAAGAATCGTACTGATGCGCAGGCGCAGGAACATCGAACTGATGCGCATGCGCAGAAGAATCTGACTGATGCGCAGGCGCAGAGGAGTGGAACTGATGCGCAGGAGCAGGAGGATCCTACTGACGCGCACGCGCAGAGGCATCGGACTGATGCGCATGGGCAGAGGCATCGGACTGATGCGCATGGGCAGAAGAATCGGACTGACTGACGAAAAACTGTGTGATCCCAAATCAGGGCCCGTTTGGCTCTGGGAGGCCCAGGAGCCGAGAAAAACGCGAAAAACGAAAAAATCGACTTTAGAAAATTCCCGGACCCCAAGAAAAATCGGAAATCGTCTCACGAATCCAATGGCGCCAGCCAAATTGTCCTGGCTATGATATTTCCAAAGATTTGGGCGAAAAACGGTATGAGTCCAAATCCGGGCCCGTTTAGCTATGGTTGGCCCAGGAGCCGAGAAAAACGCGAAAAACCAAAAAAATCGACTTTAGAAAATTCCCGGAGCCGTAGAAAAATCGGGAATCGTCTCACGAATCCAATGGCGCCAGCCAAATTGTCCTAGCTATGATATTTCCAAAGATATGGGCGAAAAACGGTATGAGTCCAAATCCGGGCCCGTTTAGCTCTGGGTGGCCCAGGAGCCAAGAAAAACGCGAAAAACCAAAAAAATCGACTTTAGAAAATTCCCGGAGCCGTAGAAAAATCGGCAATCGACTCACGAATGCAATGGCGCCGGCAAAATTGTCCTAGCTATGATATTTCCAAAGATATGGGCGAAAAACGGTGTGATCCCAAATCCGGGCTTTTTTTGCTCCAGGAGCCATAGGAGTTGGACTGATGTGCAGGCGGAGAGCAATCGTACTGCGCAGGCGCAGGGAAGTCGGACGGATGCGCATGCGCAGAGGAGTAGAACTGATGCGCAGGCGAAGGGGAGTCGGACTGATGCGCAGGAGCAGGAAGATCGGACTGATGCGCAGGCGCAGAAGAATCGGACTGATGCGCAGGCGCAGGAACATCGAACTGATGCGCATGCGCAGAGGAATCTGACTGATGCGCAGGCGCAGAGGAGTGGAACTGATGCGCAGGAGCAGGAGGATCCTACTGACGCGCACACGCAGAGGCATCGGACTGATGCGCATGGGCAGAGGCATCGGACTGATGCGCATGGGCAGAAGAATCGGACTGACTGACGAAAAACGGTGTGATCCCAAATCAGGGCCCGTTTGGCTCTGGGAGGCCCAGGAGCCGAGAAAAACGCGAAAAACGAAAAAATCGACTTTAGAAAATTCCCGGACCCCTAGAAAAATCGGAAATCGTCTCACGAATCCAATGGCGCAGCCAAATTGTCCTAGCTATGATATTTCCAAAGATATGGGTGAAAAACGGTATGAGTCCAAATCCGGGCCCGTTTTGTTCTAGGAGGCCCAGGAGCCGAGAAAAACGCGAAAAACTAAAAAAATCGACTTTAGAAAATTGCCGCACCCCTAGAAAAATCGGAAATTGTCTCACGAATCCAATGGCACCAGCCAAATTGTCCTAGCTATGATATTTCCAAAGATATCGACGGAAAACGGGGTGATCCCAAATCCGGGCTTTTGTTGCTCCAGGAGCCATAGGAGTTGGACTGATGTACAGGCGGAGAGCAATCGAACTGCGCAGGCGCAGGGAAGTCGGACGGATGCGCATGCTCAGAGGAGTGGAACTGATGCGCAAGAGCAGGAGGATCGGACTGATGCGCTGGCGCAGAAGAATCGGACTGCTGCGCAGGCGCAGAGGAGTGGTATTGATGCGCGGCAGCAGAAGAATCGGACTGATGCGCAGGCGCAGAGGAGTGGTATTGATGGGCAGCAGCAGAAGAATCGTACTGATGCGCAGGCGCAGGAACATCGAACTGATGCGCATGCGCAGAAGAATCTGACTGATGCGCAGGCGCAGAGGAGTGGAACTGATGCGCAGGAGCAGGAGGATCCTACTGACGCGCACGCGCAGAGGCATCGGACTGATGCGCATGGGCAGAGGCATCGGACTGATGCGCATGGGCAGAAGAATCGGACTGACTGACGAAAAACTGTGTGATCCCAAATCAGGGCCCGTTTGGCTCTGGGAGGCCCAGGAGCCGAGAAAAACGCGAAAAACGAAAAAATCGACTTTAGAAAATTCCCGGACCCCAAGAAAAATCGGAAATCGTCTCACGAATCCAATGGCGCCAGCCAAATTGTCCTGGCTATGATATTTCCAAAGATTTGGGCGAAAAACGGTATGAGTCCAAATCCGGGCCCGTTTAGCTATGGTTGGCCCAGGAGCCGAGAAAAACGCGAAAAACCAAAAAAATCGACTTTAGAAAATTCCCGGAGCCGTAGAAAAATCGGGAATCGTCTCACGAATCCAATGGCGCCAGCCAAATTGTCCTAGCTATGATATTTCCAAAGATATGGGCGAAAAACGGTATGAGTCCAAATCCGGGCCCGTTTAGCTCTGGGTGGCCCAGGAGCCAAGAAAAACGCGAAAAACCAAAAAAATCGACTTTAGAAAATTCCCGGAGCCGTAGAAAAATCGGCAATCGACTCACGAATGCAATGGCGCCGGCAAAATTGTCCTAGCTATGATATTTCCAAAGATATGGGCGAAAAACGGTGTGATCCCAAATCCGGGCCCTATTTGCTCTAGGAGCCATTGGAGCCGAGAAAAACGCGAAAAACGAAAAAATTTATTTTAGAAAATTCCCGGAATACTAGAAAAATCGGAAATCGTCTCAACAATCGACTGGCGCCACCCAAATTCCCCTAGCTATTATATTCCCAATGATATGGAAGGAAAACGGTGTGATCTCAAATCCGGGCCCTTTTTGCTCTAGGAGTCGAGAGAAGCGCGAAAAACTAAAAAAATCGACTTTAGAAAATTCCCGGACCCCAAGAAAAATCGGAAATCGTCTCACGAATCCAATGGCGCCAGCCAAATTGTCCTAGCTATGATAATTCCAAAGTCAGGGGCGACACACGGCATGAGTCCAAATCCGGGCTTTATTTGCTCTAGGAGCCATTGGACCCGAGAAAAACGCGAAAAACGAAAAAATTTATTTTAGAAAATTCCTGGAATACTAGAAAACACGGAAATCGTCTCACCAATCGACTGGCGCCGGCCAAATTCCCCTAGCTATTATATTTCCAATGATATGGAAGGAAAACGGTGTGATTTCAAATCCGGGCCCTTTTTGGTCTAGGAGCCGAGAAAAGCGCGAAAACCAAAAAAATCGATTTTAGAATATTCCCGGACCCCTAGAAAAATCGGAAATCGTCTCACGAATCCAATGGCGCAGCCAAATTGTCCTAGCTATGATATTTCCAAAGATATGGGTGAAAAACGGTATGAGTCCAAATCCGGGCCCGTTTTGTTCTAGGAGGCCCAGGAGCCGAGAAAAACGCGAAAAACTAAAAAAATCGACTTTAGAAAATTGCCGCACCCCTAGAAAAATCGGAAATTGTCTCACGAATCCAATGGCACCAGCCAAATTGTCCTAGCTATGATATTTCCAAAGATATCGACGGAAAACGGGGTGATCCCAAATCCGGGCTTTTTTTGCTCCAGGAGCCATAGGAGTTGGACTGATGTGCAGGCGGAGAGCAATCGTACTGCGCAGGCCCAGGGAAGTCGGACGGATGCGCATGCGCAGAGGAGTAGAACTGATGCGCAGGCGAAGGGGAGCCGGACTGATGTGCAGGAGCAGGAAGATCGGACTGATGCGCAGGCGCAGAAGAATCGGACTGATGCGCAGGCGCAGGAACATCGAACTGATGCGCATGCGCAGAGGAATCTGACTGATGCGCAGGCGCAGAGGAGTGGAACTGATGCGCAGGAGCAGGAGGATCCTACTGACGCGCACGCGCAGAGGCATCGGACTGATGCGCATGGGCAGAGGCATCGGACTGATGCGCATGGGCAGAAGAATCGGACTGACTGACGAAAAACGGTGTGATCCCAAATCAGGGCCCGTTTGGCTCTGGGAGGCCCAGGAGCCGAGAAAAACGCGAAAAACGAAAAAATCGACTTCAGAAAATTCCCGGACCCCTAGAAAAATCGGAAATCGTCTCACGAATCCAATGGCGCAGCCAAATTGTCCTAGCTATGATATTTCCAAAGATATGGGTGAAAAACGGTATGAGTCCAAATCCGGGCCCGTTTTGTTCTAGGAGGCCCAGGAGCCGAGAAAAACGCGAAAAACTAAAAAAATCGACTTTAGAAAATTGCCGCACCCCTAGAAAAATCGGAAATCGTCTCACGAATCCAGTGGCACCAGCCAAATTGTCCTAGCTATGATATTTCCAAAGATATCGCCGGAAAAGGGGGTGATCCCAAATTCGGGCTTTTTTTGCTCCAGGAGCCATAGGAGTTGGACTGATGTGCAGGCGGAGAGCAATCGAACTGCGCAGGCGCAGGGAAGTCGGACGGATGCGCATGCTCAGAGGAGTGGAACTGATGCGCAGGCGCAGGGGATTCGGACTGATGCGCAAGAGCAGGAGGATCGGACTGATGCGCTGGCGCAGAAGAATCGGACTGCTGCGCAGGCGCAGAGGAGTGGTATTGATGGGCAGCAGCAGAAGAATCGTACTGATGCGCAGGCGCAGGAACATCGAACTGATGCGCATGCGCAGAAGAATCTGACTGATGCGCAGGCGCAGAGGAGTGGAACTGATGCGCAGGAGCAGGAGGATCCTACTGACGCGCACGCGCAGAGGCATCGGACTGATGCGCATGGGCAGAGGCTTCGGACTGATGCGCATGGGCAGAAGAATCGGACTGACTGACGAAAAACGGTGTGATCCCAAATCAGGGCCCGTTTGGCTCTGGGAGGCCCAGGAGCCGAGAAAAACGCGAAAAACGAAAAAATCGACTTTAGAAAATTCCCGGACCCCTAGAAAAATCGGAAATCATCTCACGAATCCAATGGCGCCAGCCAAATTGTCCTAGCTATGATATTTCCAAAGATATGGGCGAAAAACGGTATGAGACCAAATCAGGGCCCGTTTTGCTGTAGGAGGCCCAGGAGCCGAGAAAAACGCGAAAAACTAAAAAAATCGACTTTAGGAAATCCCCGGACCCCTAGAAAAATGGGAAATCGTCTCACGAATCCAATGGCGCCAGCCAAATAGTCCTAGCTATGATATTTCCAATGACATGGGCGAAAAACGGTACGAGCCCAAATCCGGGCCCGTCTAGCTCTGGGTGGCCCAGGAGCCGAGAAAAACGCGAAAAACTAAAAACATCGACTTTAGAAAATTCCCGGACCCCTAGAAAAATCGGAAATCGTCTCACGAATCCAATGACGCTAGCCAAATTGTCCTAGCTATGATATTTCCAAAGATTTGGGCGAAAAACGGTATGAGTCCAAATCCGGGCCCGTTTAGCTATGGTTGGCCCAGGAGCCGTAGAAAAATCGGGAATCGTCTCACGAATCCAATGGCGCCAGCCAAATTGTCCTAGCTATGATATTTCCAAAGATATTGACGGAAAACGGGGTGATCCCAAATCCGGGCTTTTTTTGCTCCAGGAGCCATAGGAGTTGGACTGATGTGCAGGCGGAGAGCAATCGAACTGCGCAGGCGCAGGGAAGTCGGACGGATGCGCATGCTCAGAGGAGTGGAACTGATGCGCAGGCGCAGGGGATTCGGACTGATGCGCAAGAGCAGGAGGATCGGACTGATGCGCAGGCGCAGAAGAATCGGACTGATGCGCAGGCGCAGGAACATCGAACTGATGCGCATGCGCAGAGGAATCTGACTGATGCGCAGGCGCAGAGGAGTGGAACTGATGCGCAGGAGCAGGAGGATCCTACTGACGCGCACGCGCAGAGGCATCGGACTGATGCGCATGGGCAGAGGCATCGGACTGATGCGCATGGGCAGAAGAATCGGACTGACTGACGAAAAACGGTGTGATCCCAAATCAGGGCCCGTTTGGCTCTGGGAGGCCCAGGAGCCGAGAAAAACGCGAAAAACGAAAAAATCGACTTTAGAAAATTCCCGGACCCCTAGAAAAATCGGAAATCGTCTCACGAATCCAATGGCGCAGCCAAATTGTCCTAGCTATGATATTTCCAAAGATATGGGTGAAAAACGGTATGAGTCCAAATCCGGGCCCGTTTTGTTCTAGGAGGCCCAGGAGCCGAGAAAAACGCGAAAAACTAAAAAAATCGACTTTAGAAAATTGCCGCACCCCTAGAAAAATCGGAAATTGTCTCACGAATCCAATGGCACCAGCCAAATTGTCCTAGCTATGATATTTCCAAAGATATCGACGGAAAACGGGGTGATCCCAAATCCGGGCTTTTTTTGCTCCAGGAGCCATAGGAGTTGGACTGATGTGCAGGCGGAGAGCAATCGAACTGCGCAGGCGCAGGGAAGTCGGACGGATGCGCATGCTCAGAGGAGTGGAACTGATGCGCAGGCGCAGGGGATTCGGACTGATGCGCAAGAGCAGGAGGATCGGACTGATGCGCTGGCGCAGAAGAATCGGACTGCTGCGCAGGCGCAGAGGAGTGGTATTGATGGGCAGCAGCAGAAGAATCGTACTGATGCGCAGGCGCAGGAACATCGAACTGATGCGCATGCGCAGAAGAATCTGACTGATGCGCAGGCGCAGAGGAGTGGAACTGATGCGCAGGAGCAGGAGGATCCTACTGACGCGCACGCGCAGAGGCATCGGACTGATGCGCATGGGCAGAGGCTTCGGACTGATGCGCATGGGCAGAAGAATCGGACTGACTGACGAAAAACGGTGTGATCCCAAATCAGGGCCCGTTTGGCTCTGGGAGGCCCAGGAGCCGAGAAAAACGCGAAAAACGAAAAAATCGACTTTAGAAAATTCCCGGACCCCTAGAAAAATCGGAAATCATCTCACGAATCCAATGGCGCCAGCCAAATTGTCCTAGCTATGATATTTCCAAAGATATGGGCGAAAAACGGTATGAGACCAAATCAGGGCCCGTTTTGCTGTAGGAGGCCCAGGAGCCGAGAAAAACGCGAAAAACTAAAAAAATCGACTTTAGGAAATCCCCGGACCCCTAGAAAAATGGGAAATCGTCTCACGAATCCAATGGCGCCAGCCAAATAGTCCTAGCTATGATATTTCCAATGACATGGGCGAAAAACGGTACGAGCCCAAATCCGGGCCCGTCTAGCTCTGGGTGGCCCAGGAGCCGAGAAAAACGCGAAAAACTAAAAACATCGACTTTAGAAAATTCCCGGACCCCTAGAAAAATCGGAAATCGTCTCACGAATCCAATGACGCTAGCCAAATTGTCCTAGCTATGATATTTCCAAAGATTTGGGCGAAAAACGGTATGAGTCCAAATCCGGGCCCGTTTAGCTATGGTTGGCCCAGGAGCCGTAGAAAAATCGGGAATCGTCTCACGAATCCAATGGCGCCAGCCAAATTGTCCTAGCTATGATATTTCCAAAGATATTGACGGAAAACGGGGTGATCCCAAATCCGGGCTTTTTTTGCTCCAGGAGCCATAGGAGTTGGACTGATGTGCAGGCGGAGAGCCATCGAACTGCGCAGGCGCAGGGAAGTCGGACGGATGCGCATGCTCAGAGGAGTGGAACTGATGCGCAGGCGCAGGGGATTCGGACTGATGCGCAAGAGCAGGAGGATCGGACTGATGCGCTGGCGCAGAAGAATCGGACTGCTGCGCAGGCGCAGAGGAGTGGTGTTCATGGGCAGCAGCAGAAGAATCGTACTGATGCGCAGGCGCAGGAACATCGAACTGATGCGCATGCGCAGAAGAATCTGACTGATGCGCAGGCGCAGAGGAGTGGAACTGATGCGCAGGAGCAGGAGGATCCTACTGACGCGCACGCGCAGAGGCATCGGACTGATGCGCATGGGCAGAGGCATCGGACTGATGCGCATGGGCAGAAGAATCGGACTGACTGACGAAAAACGGTGTGATCCCAAATCAGGGCCCGTTTGGCCCTGGGAGGCCCAGGAGCCGAGAAAAACGCGAAAAACGAAAAAATCGACTTTAGAAAATTCCCGGACCCCTAGAAAAATCGGAAATCGTCTCACGAATCCAATGGCGCAGCCAAATTGTCCTAGCTATGATATTTCCAAAGATATGGGTGAAAAACGATATGAGTCCAAATCCGGGCCCGTTTTGTTCTAGGAGGCCCAGGAGCCGAGAAAAACGCGAAAAACTAAAAAAATCGACTTTAGAAAATTGCCGCACCCCTAGAAAAATCGGAAATTGTCTCACGAATCCAATGGCACCAGCCAAATTGTCCTAGCTATGATATTTCCAAAGACATGGGCGAAAAACGGTACGAGCCCAAATCCGGGCCCGTTTAGCTCTGGGTGGCCCAGGAGCCGAGAAAAACGCGAAAAACTAAAAACATCGACTTGAGAAAATTCCCGGACCCCTAGGAAAATCGGAAATCATCTCACGAATCCAATGGCGCCAGCCAAATTGTCCTAGCTATGATATTTCCAAAGATATGGGCGAAAAACGGTATGAGACCAAATCAGGGCCCGTTTTGCTGTAGGAGGCCCAGGAGCCGAGAAAAACGCGAAAAACTAAAAAAATCGACTTTAGGAAATCCCCGGACCCCTAGAAAAATGGGAAATCGTCTCACGAATCCAATGGCGCCAGCCAAATAGTCTTAGCTATGATATTTCCAATGACATGGGCGAAAAACGGTACGAGCCCAAATCCGGGCCCGTCTAGCTCTGGGTGGCCCAGGAGCCGAGAAAAACGCGAAAAACTAAAAACATCGACTTTAGAAAATTCCCGGACCCCTAGAAAAATCGGAAATCGTCTCACGAATCCAATGACGCTAGCCAAATTGTCCTAGCTATGATATTTCCAACGATATAGGCGAAAAACGGTATGAGTCCAAATCCGGGCCCGTTTAACTCTAGGAGGCCCATGAGCCGAGAAAAACGCGAAAAACTAAAAAAATCGACTTTAGGAAATTCCCGGACCCCTAGAAAAATCGGAACTCGTCTCCCGAATCCAATGGCGCCAACCAAATTGTCCTAGCTATGATATTTCCAAAGATATGGGCGAAAAACGGTATGAGACCAAATCAGGGCCCGTTTTGCTGTAGGAGGCCCAGGAGCCGAGAAAAACGCGAAAAACTAAACAAATCGATTTTAGAAAATTCCCGGACCCCTAGAAAAATCGGAAATCGTCTCACGAATGCAATGGCGCTAGCCAAATTGTCCTAACTATAATATTTCCAAAGACATGGGCGAAAAACGGTACGAGCCCAAATCCGGGCCCGTTTAGCTCTGGGTGGCCCAGGAGCCGAGAAAAACGCGAAAAACTAAAAACATCGACTTTAGAAAATTCCCGGACCCCTAGAAAAATCGGAAATCATCTCACGAATCCAATGGCTCCAGCCAAATTGTCCTAGCTATGATATTTCCAAAGATATGGGCGAAAAACGGTATGAGACCAAATCAGGGCCCGTTTGGCTCTGGGAGGCCCAGGAGCCGAGAAAAACGCGAAAAACGAAAAAATCGACTTTAGAAAATTCCCGGAGCCGTAGAAAAATCGGCAATCGACTCACGAATGCAATGGCGCCGGCAAAATTGTCCTAGCTATGATATTTCCAAAGATATGGGCGAAAAACGGTGTGATCCCAAATCCGGGCCCTATTTGCTCTAGGAGCCATTGGAGCCGAGAAAAACGCGAAAAACGAAAAAATTTATTTTAGAAAATTCCCGGAATACTAGAAAAATCGGAAATCGTCTCAACAATCGACTGGCGCCACCCAAATTCCCCTAGCTATTATATTGCCGATGATATGGAAGGAAAACGGTGTGATCTCAAATCCGGGCCCTTTTTGCTCTAGGAGTCGAGAGAAGCGCGAAAAACTAAAAAAATCGACTTTAGAAAATTCCCGGACCCCAAGAAAAATCGGAAATCGTCTCACGAATCCAATGGCGCCAGCCAAATTGTCCTAGCTATGATATTTCCACAGACATGGGGGAAAAACGGTATGAGCCCAAATCCGGGCCCGTTTAGCTCTGGGTGGCCCAGGCGCCGAGAAAAACGCGAAAAAATAAATAAATCGACTTTAGAAAATTCCCGGAGCCATAGAAAAATCGGAAATCGTCTTACGAATCCAATGGCGCTAGCCAAATTGTCCTATTTATGATATTTCCAAAGATATGGGCGAATAACGGTATGAGTCCAAATCCGGGCCCATTTTGCTCTAGGAGGCCCAGGAGCCGAGAAAAACGCGAAAAACTAAAAAAATCGACTTTAGAAAATTCGCGGACCCCAAGAAAAATCGGAAATCGTCTCACGAATCCAATGGCGCTAGGCAAATTGTCCTAGCTATGATAATTCCAAAGTCAGGGGCGACACACGGCATGAGTCCAAATCCGGGCTTTATTTGCTCTAGGAGCCATTGGACCCGAGAAAAACGCGAAAAACGAAAAAATTTATTTTAGAAAATTCCCGGAATACTAGAAAACACGGAAATCGTCTCACCAATCGACTGGCGCCGGCCAAATTCTCCTAGCTATTATATTTCCAATGATATGCAAGGAAAACGGTGTGATTTCAAATCCGGGCCCTTTTTGGTCTAGGAGCCGAGAAAAGCGCGAAAACCAAAAAAATCGATTTTAGAATATTCCCGGACCCCTAGAAAAATCGGAAATCGTCTCACGAATCCAATGGCGCAGCCAAATTGTCCTAGCTATGATATTTCCAAAGATATGGGTGAAAAACGGTATGAGTCCAAATCCGGGCCCGTTTTGTTCTAGGAGGCCCAGGAGCCGAGAAAAACGCGAAAAACTAAAAAAATCGACTTTAGAAAATTGCCGCACCCCTAGAAAAATCGGAAATTGTCTCACGAATCCAATGGCACAAGCCAAATTGTCCTAGGTATGATATTTCCAAAGATATCGACGGAAAACGGGGTGATCCCAAATCCGGGCTTTTTTTGCTCCAGGAGCCATAGGAGTTGGACTGATGTGCAGGCGGAGAGCAATCGTACTGCGCAGGCGCAGGGAAGTCGGACGGATGCGCATGCGCAGAGGAGTAGAACTGATGCGCAGGCGAAGGGGAGTCGGACTGATGTGCAGGAGCAGGAAGATCGGACTGATGCGCAGGCGCAGAAGAATCGGACTGATGCGCAGGCGCAGGAACATCGAATTGATGCGCATGCGCAGAGGAATCTGACTGATGCGCAGGCGCAGAGGAGTGGAACTGATGCGCAGTAGCAGGAGGATCCTACTGACGCGCACGCGCAGAGGCATCGGACTGATGCGCATGGGCAGAGGCATCGGACTGATGCGCATGGGCAGAAGAATCGGACTGACTGACGAAAAACGGTGTGATCCCAAATCAGGGCCCGTTTGGCTCTGGGAGGCCCAGGAGCCGAGAAAAACGCGAAAAACGAAAAAATCGACTTTAGAAAATTCCCGGACCCCTAGAAAAATCGGAAATAATCTCACGAATCCAATGGCACCAGCCAAATTGTCCTAGCTATGATATTTCCAAAGATATCGACGGAAAACGGTGTGATCCCAAATCCGGGCTTTTTTTGCTCCAGGACCCATAGGAGTTGGACTGATGTGCAGTCGGAGAGCAATCGAACTGCGCAGGCGCAGGGAAGTCGGATGGATGCGCATGCGCAGAGGAATCGGACTGATGCGCATGGGCAGAAGAATCGGACTGACTGACGAAAAACGGTGTGACCCCAAATCAGGGCCCGTTTTGCTCTAGGAGGCCCAGGAGCCGAGAAAAACGCAAAAAACGAAAAAATCGACTTTAGAAAATTCCCGGACCCCTAGAAAAATCGGAAATCGTCTCACGATTCCAATGGCGCCAGCCAAATTGTCCTGGCTATGATATTTCCAAAGATTTGGGCGAAAAACGGTATGAGTCCAAATCCGGGCCCGTTTAGCTATGGTTGGCCCAGGAGCCGAGAAAAACGCGAAAAACCAAAAAAATCGACTTTAGAAAATTCCCGGAGCCGTAGAAAAATCGGGAATCGTCTCACGAATCCAATGGCGCCAGCCAAATTGTCCTAGCTATGATATTTCCAAAGATATGGGCGAAAAACGGTATGAGTCCAAATCCGGGCCCGTTTAGCTCTGGGTGGCCCAGGAGCCAAGAAAAACGCGAAAAACCAAAAAAATCGACTTTAGAAAATTCCCGGACCCATAGAAAAATCGGAAATCGTCTCACGAATCCAATGGCGCAGCCAAATTGTCCTAGCTATGATATTTCCAAAGATATGGGTGAAAAACGGTATGAGTCCAAATCCGGGCCCGGTTTGTTCTAGGAGGCCCAGGAGCCGAGAAAAACGCGAAAAACTAAAAAAATCGACTTCAGAAAATTGCCGCACCCCTAGAAAAATCGGAAATTGTCTCACGAATCCAATGGCACCAGCCAAATTGTCCTAGCTATGATATTTCCAAAGACATGGGCGAAAAACGGTACGAGCCCAAATCCGGGCCCGTTTAGCTCTGGGTGGCCCAGGAGCCGAGAAAAACGCGAAAAACTAAAAACATCGACTTGAGAAAATTCCCGGACCCCTAGAAAAATCGGAAATCATCTCACGAATCCAATGGCGCCAGCCAAATTGTCTTAGCTAAGATATTTCCAAAGATATGGGCGAAGAACGGTGTGATCCCAAATCCGGGCTTTTTTTGCTCTAGGAGCCATAGGAGTTGGACTGATGTGCAGGCGGAGAGCAATCGGACTGATGTGCAGGAGCAGGAGGATCGGACTGTCTGACGAAAAACGATGTGATCCCAAATCTAGGCCCTTTTTGCTCCAGGAGCCATAGGAATTGGACTGATGTGCAGGCGGAGAGCAATCGAACTGATGCGCAAGCGCAGAAGAGTCGGACTGATGCGCAAGCGCAGGGGAGTCGGACTGATGCTCATGCGCAGAAGAATCGGACTGATGCGCAGGAGCAGGAGGATCGGACTGAGGCGCATGCGCAGAAGAATCGGACTGCTGCGCATGGGCAGAGGCATCGGACTGATGCGCATGGGCAGAAGAATCGGACTGACTGACGAAAAACGGTGTGATCCCAAATCAGGGCCCGTTTGGCTCTGGGAGGCCCAGGAGCCGAGAAAAACGCGAAAAACGAAAAAATCGACTTTAGAAAATTCCCGGACCCCTAGAAAAATCGGAAATCGTCTCACGAATCCAATGGCGCAGCCAAATTGTCCTAGCTATGATATTTCCAAAGATATGGGTGAAAAACGATATGAGTCCAAATCCGGGCCCGTTTTGTTCTAGGAGGCCCAGGAGCCGAGAAAAACGCGAAAAACTAAAAAAATCGACTTTAGAAAATTCCTGGACCCCTAGAAAAATCGGAAATCGTCTCACGAATCCAATGGCGCCAGCCAAATTGCTCTAGCTATGATATTTCCAAAGATATGGGCGAAAAACGGTATGAGCCCAAATCCGGGCCCGTTTTGCTCTAGGAGGCCCATGAGCCGAGAAAAACGCGAAAAACTAAAAAAATCGACTTTAGAAAATTCCCGGACCCATAGAAAAATCGGAAATCGTCTCACGAATCCAATGGCGCAGCCAAATTGTCCTAGCTATGATATTTCCAAAGATATGGGTGAAAAACGGTATGAGTCCAAATCCGGGCCCGTTTTGTTCTAGGAGGCCCAAGAGCCGAGAAAAACGCGAAAAACTAAAAAAATCGACTTTAGAAAATTGCCGCACCCCTAGAAAAATCGGAAATTGTCTCACGAATCCAATGGCACAAGCCAAATTGTCCTAGGTATGATATTTCCAAAGATATCGACGGAAAACGGGGTGATCCCAAATCCGGGCTTTTTTTGCTCCAGGAGCCATAGGAGTTGGACTGATGTGCAGGCGGAGAGCAATCGTACTGCGCAGGCGCAGGGAAGTCGGACGGATGCGCATGCGCAGAGGAGTAGAACTGATGCGCAGGCGAAGGGGAGTCGGACTGATGTGCAGGAGCAGGAAGATCGGACTGATGCGCAGGCGCAGAAGAATCGGACTGATGCGCAGGCGCAGGAACATCGAATTGATGCGCATGCGCAGAGGAATCTGACTGATGCGCAGGCGCAGAGGAGTGGAACTGATGCGCAGTAGCAGGAGGATCCTACTGACGCGCACGCGCAGAGGCATCGGACTGATGCGCATGGGCAGAGGCATCGGACTGATGCGCATGGGCAGAAGAATCGGACTGACTGACGAAAAACGGTGTGATCCCAAATCAGGGCCCGTTTGGCTCTGGGAGGCCCAGGAGCCGAGAAAAACGCGAAAAACGAAAAAATCGACTTTAGAAAATTCCCGGACCCCTAGAAAAATCGGAAATAATCTCACGAATCCAATGGCACCAGCCAAATTGTCCTAGCTATGATATTTCCAAAGATATCGACGGAAAACGGTGTGATCCCAAATCCGGGCTTTTTTTGCTCCAGGACCCATAGGAGTTGGACTGATGTGCAGTCGGAGAGCAATCGAACTGCGCAGGCGCAGGGAAGTCGGATGGATGCGCATGCGCAGAGGAATCGGACTGATGCGCATGGGCAGAAGAATCGGACTGACTGACGAAAAACGGTGTGACCCCAAATCAGGGCCCGTTTTGCTCTAGGAGGCCCAGGAGCCGAGAAAAACGCGAAAAACCAAAAAAATCGACTTTAGAAAATTCCCGGACCCATAGAAAAATCGGAAATCGTCTCACGAATCCAATGGCGCAGCCAAATTGTCCTAGCTATGATATTTCCAAAGATATGGGTGAAAAACGGTATGAGTCCAAATCCGGGCCCGGTTTGTTCTAGGAGGCCCAGGAGCCGAGAAAAACGCGAAAAACTAAAAAAATCGACTTCAGAAAATTGCCGCACCCCTAGAAAAATCGGAAATTGTCTCACGAATCCAATGGCACCAGCCAAATTGTCCTAGCTATGATATTTCCAAAGACATGGGCGAAAAACGGTACGAGCCCAAATCCGGGCCCGTTTAGCTCTGGGTGGCCCAGGAGCCGAGAAAAACGCGAAAAACTAAAAACATCGACTTGAGAAAATTCCCGGACCCCTAGAAAAATCGGAAATCATCTCACGAATCCAATGGCGCCAGCCAAATTGTCTTAGCTAAGATATTTCCAAAGATATGGGCGAAGAACGGTGTGATCCCAAATCCGGGCTTTTTTTGCTCTAGGAGCCATAGGAGTTGGACTGATGTGCAGGCGGAGAGCAATCGGACTGATGTGCAGGAGCAGGAGGATCGGACTGTCTGACGAAAAACGATGTGATCCCAAATCTAGGCCCTTTTTGCTCCAGGAGCCATAGGAATTGGACTGATGTGCAGGCGGAGAGCAATCGAACTGATGCGCAAGCGCAGAAGAGTCGGACTGATGCGCAAGCGCAGGGGAGTCGGACTGATGCTCATGCGCAGAAGAATCGGACTGATGCGCAGGAGCAGGAGGATCGGACTGAGGCGCATGCGCAGAAGAATCGGACTGCTGCGCATGGGCAGAGGCATCGGACTGATGCGCATGGGCAGAAGAATCGGACTGACTGACGAAAAACGGTGTGATCCCAAATCAGGGCCCGTTTGGCTCTGGGAGGCCCAGGAGCCGAGAAAAACGCGAAAAACGAAAAAATCGACTTTAGAAAATTCCCGGACCCCTAGAAAAATCGGAAATCGTCTCACGAATCCAATGGCGCAGCCAAATTGTCCTAGCTATGATATTTCCAAAGATATGGGTGAAAAACGATATGAGTCCAAATCCGGGCCCGTTTTGTTCTAGGAGGCCCAGGAGCCGAGAAAAACGCGAAAAACTAAAAAAATCGACTTTAGAAAATTCCTGGACCCCTAGAAAAATCGGAAATCGTCTCACGAATCCAATGGCGCCAGCCAAATTGCTCTAGCTATGATATTTCCAAAGATATGGGCGAAAAACGGTATGAGCCCAAATCCGGGCCCGTTTTGCTCTAGGAGGCCCATGAGCCGAGAAAAACGCGAAAAACTAAAAAAATCGACTTTAGAAAATTCCCGGACCCATAGAAAAATCGGAAATCGTCTCACGAATCCAATGGCGCAGCCAAATTGTCCTAGCTATGATATTTCCAAAGATATGGGTGAAAAACGGTATGAGTCCAAATCCGGGCCCGTTTTGTTCTAGGAGGCCCAAGAGCCGAGAAAAACGCGAAAAACTAAAAAAATCGACTTTAGAAAATTGCCGCACCCCTAGAAAAATCGGAAATTGTCTCACGAATCCAATGGCACAAGCCAAATTGTCCTAGCTATGATATTTCCAAAGATATCGACGGAAAACGGGGTGATCCCAAATCCGGGCTTTTTTTGCTCCAGGAGCCATAGGAGTTGGACTGATGTGCAGGCGGAGAGCAATCGTACTGCGCAGGCGCAGGGAAGTCGGACGGATGCGCATGCGCAGAGGAGTAGAACTGATGCGCAGGCGAAGGGGAGTCGGACTGATGTGCAGGAGCAGGAAGATCGGACTGATGCGCAGGCGCAGAAGAATCGGACTGATGCGCAGGCGCAGGAACATCGAATTGATGCGCATGCGCAGAGGAATCTGACTGATGCGCAGGCGCAGAGGAGTGGAACTGATGCGCAGTAGCAGGAGGATCCTACTGACGCGCACGCGCAGAGGCATCGGACTGATGCGCATGGGCAGAGGCATCGGACTGATGCGCATGGGCAGAAGAATCGGACTGACTGACGAAAAACGGTGTGATCCCAAATCAGGGCCCGTTTGGCTCTGGGAGGCCCAGGAGCCGAGAAAAACGCGAAAAACGAAAAAATCGACTTTAGAAAATTCCCGGACCCCTAGAAAAATCGGAAATCGTCTCACGAATCCAATGGCGCAGCCAAATTGTCCTGGCTATGATATTTCCAAAGATTTGGGCGAAAAACGGTATGAGTCCAAATCCGGGCCCGTTTAGCTATGGTTGGCCCAGGAGCCGAGAAAAACGCGAAAAACCAAAAAAATCGACTTTAGAAAATTCCCGGAGCCGTAGAAAAATCGGGAATCGTCTCACGAATCCAATGGCGCCAGCCAAATTGTCCTAGCTATGATATTTCCAAAGATATGGGCGAAAAACGGTATGAGTCCAAATCCGGGCCCGTTTAGCTCTGGGTGGCCCAGGAGCCAAGAAAAACGCGAAAAACCAAAAAAATCGACTTTAGAAAATTCCCGGACCCATAGAAAAATCGGAAATCGTCTCACGAATCCAATGGCGCAGCCAAATTGTCCTAGCTATGATATTTCCAAAGATATGGGTGAAAAACGGTATGAGTCCAAATCCGGGCCCGTTTTGTTCTAGGAGGCCCAGGAGCCGAGAAAAACGCGAAAAACTAAAAAAATCGACTTCAGAAAATTGCCGCACCCCTAGAAAAATCGGAAATTGTCTCACGAATCCAATGGCACCAGCCAAATTGTCCTAGCTATGATATTTCCAAAGACATGGGCGAAAAACGGTACGAGCCCAAATCCGGGCCCGTTTAGCTCTGGGTGGCCCAGGAGCCGAGAAAAACGCGAAAAACTAAAAACATCGACTTGAGAAAATTCCCGGACCCCTAGAAAAATCGGAAATCATCTCACGAATCCAATGGCGCCAGCCAAATTGTCTTAGCTAAGATATTTCCAAAGATATGGGCGAAGAACGGTGTGATCCCAAATCCGGGCTTTTTTTGCTCTAGGAGCCATAGGAGTTGGACTGATGTGCAGGCGGAGAGCAATCGGACTGATGTGCAGGAGCAGGAGGATCGGACTTTCTGACGAAAAACGGTGTGATCCCAAATCTAGGCCCTTTTTGCTCCAGGAGCCATAGGAATTGGACTGATGTGCAGGCGGAGAGCAATCGAACTGATGCGCAAGCGCAGAAGAGTCGGACTGATGCGCAAGCGCAGGGGAGTCGGACTGATGCTCATGCGCAGAAGAATCGGACTGATGCGCAGGAGCAGGAGGATCGGACTGAGGCGCATGCGCAGAAGAATCGGACTGCTGGGCATGGGCAGAGGCATCGGACTGATGCGCATGGGCAGAAGAATCGGACTGACTGACGAAAAACGGTGTGATCCCAAATCAGGGCCCGTTTGGCTCTGGGAGGCCCAGGAGCCGAGAAAAACGCGAAAAACGAAAAAATCGACTTTAGAAAATTCCCGGAGCCGTAGAAAAATCGGGAATCGTCTCACGAATCCAATGGCGCCAGCCAAATTGCTCTAGCTATGATATTTCCAAAGATATGGGCGAAAAACGGTATGAGCCCAAATCCGGGCCCGTTTTGCTCTAGGAGGCCCATGAGCCGAGAAAAACGCGAAAAACTAAAAAAATCGACTTTAGAAAATTCCCGGACCCATAGAAAAATCGGAAATGGTCTCACGAATCCAATGGCACCAGCCAAATTGTCCTAGCTATGATATTTCCAAAGATATCGACGGAAAACGGTGTGATCCCAAATCCGGGCTTTTTTTGCTCCAGGACCCATAGGAGTTGGACTGATGTGCAGTCGGAGAGCAATCGAACTGCGCAGGCGCAGGGAAGTCGGATGGATGCGCATGCGCAGAGGAATCGGACTGATGCGCATGGGCAGAAGAATCGGACTGACTGACGAAAAACGGTGTGACCCCAAATCAGGGCCCGTTTTGCTCTAGGAGGCCCAGGAGCCGAGAAAAACGCAAAAAACGAAAAAATCGACTTTAGAAAATTCCCGGACCCCTAGAAAAATCGGAAATCGTCTCACGATTCCAATGGCGCCAGCCAAATTGTCCTGGCTATGATATTTCCAAAGATTTGGGCGAAAAACGGTATGAGTCCAAATCCGGGCCCGTTTAGCTATGGTTGGCCCAGGAGCCGAGAAGAACGCGAAAAACCAAAAAAATCGACTTTAGAAAATTCCCGGAGCCGTAGAAAAATCGGGAATCGTCTCACGAATCCAATGGCGCCAGCCAAATTGTCCTAGCTATGATATTTCCAAAGATATGGGCGAAAAACGGTATGAGTCCAAATCCGGGCCCGTTTAGCTCTTGGTGGCCCATGAGCCGAGAAAAACGCGAAAAACTAAAAAAATCGACTTTAGAAAATTCCCGGACCCCTCGAAAAATCGGAAATCGTCTCACGAATGCAATGGCGCCAGCCAAATTGTCCTAGCTATGATATTTCCAAAGACATGGGCGAAAAACGGTACGAGCCCAAATCCGGGCCCGTTTAGCTCTGGGTGGCCCAGGAGACGAGAAAAACGCGAAAAACTAAAAACATCGACTTTAGAAAATTCCCGGACCCCTAGAAAAATCGGAAATCATCTCACGAATTCAATGGCGCCAGCCAAATTGTCCTAGCTATGATATCTCCAAAGACATGGGCGAAAAACGGTACGAGCCCAAATCCGGGCCCGTTTTGCTCTAGGAGGCCCAGGAGCCGAGAAAAACGCGAAAAACTAAAAAAATCGCCTTTAGAAAATCCCCGGACCCCCAGAAAAATCGGAAATCGTCTCACGAATCCAATGGCGCCAGCCAAATTGCTCTAGCTATGATATTTCCAAAGATATGGGCGAAAAACGGTATAAGCCCAAATCCGGGCCCGTTTTGCTCTAGGAGGCCCATGAGCCGAGAAAAACGCGAAAAACTAAAAAAATCGACTTTAGAAAATTCCCGGACCCATAGAAAAATCGGAAATGGTCTCACGAATCCAATGGCACCAGCCAAATTGTCCTAGCTATGATATTTCCAAAGATATCGACGGAAAACGGTGTGATCCCAAATCCGGGCTTTTTTTGCTCCAGGACCCATAGGAGTTGGACTGATGTGCAGTCGGAGAGCAATCGAACTGCGCAGGCGCAGGGAAGTCGGATGGATGCGCATGCGCAGAGGAATCGGACTGATGCGCATGGGCAGAAGAATCGGACTGACTGACGAAAAACGGTGTGACCCCAAATCAGGGCCCGTTTTGCTCTAGGAGGCCCAGGAGCCGAGAAAAACGCGAAAAACCAAAAAAATCGACTTTAGAAAATTCCCGGACCCATAGAAAAATCGGAAATCGTCTCACGAATCCAATGGCGCAGCCAAATTGTCCTAGCTATGATATTTCCAAAGATATGGGTGAAAAACGGTATGAGTCCAAATCCGGGCCCGGTTTGTTCTAGGAGGCCCAGGAGCCGAGAAAAACGCGAAAAACTAAAAAAATCGACTTCAGAAAATTGCCGCACCCCTAGAAAAATCGGAAATTGTCTCACGAATCCAATGGCACCAGCCAAATTGTCCTAGCTATGATATTTCCAAAGACATGGGCGAAAAACGGTACGAGCCCAAATCCGGGCCCGTTTAGCTCTGGGTGGCCCAGGAGCCGAGAAAAACGCGAAAAACTAAAAACATCGACTTGAGAAAATTCCCGGACCCCTAGAAAAATCGGAAATCATCTCACGAATCCAATGGCGCCAGCCAAATTGTCTTAGCTAAGATATTTCCAAAGATATGGGCGAAGAACGGTGTGATCCCAAATCCGGGCTTTTTTTGCTCTAGGAGCCATAGGAGTTGGACTGATGTGCAGGCGGAGAGCAATCGGACTGATGTGCAGGAGCAGGAGGATCGGACTGTCTGACGAAAAACGATGTGATCCCAAATCTAGGCCCTTTTTGCTCCAGGAGCCATAGGAATTGGACTGATGTGCAGGCGGAGAGCAATCGAACTGATGCGCAAGCGCAGAAGAGTCGGACTGATGCGCAAGCGCAGGGGAGTCGGACTGATGCTCATGCGCAGAAGAATCGGACTGATGCGCAGGAGCAGGAGGATCGGACTGAGGCGCATGCGCAGAAGAATCGGACTGCTGCGCATGGGCAGAGGCATCGGACTGATGCGCATGGGCAGAAGAATCGGACTGACTGACGAAAAACGGTGTGATCCCAAATCAGGGCCCGTTTGGCTCTGGGAGGCCCAGGAGCCGAGAAAAACGCGAAAAACGAAAAAATCGACTTTAGAAAATTCCCGGACCCCTAGAAAAATCGGAAATCGTCTCACGAATCCAATGGCGCAGCCAAATTGTCCTAGCTATGATATTTCCAAAGATATGGGTGAAAAACGATATGAGTCCAAATCCGGGCCCGTTTTGTTCTAGGAGGCCCAGGAGCCGAGAAAAACGCGAAAAACTAAAAAAATCGACTTTAGAAAATTCCTGGACCCCTAGAAAAATCGGAAATCGTCTCACGAATCCAATGGCGCCAGCCAAATTGCTCTAGCTATGATATTTCCAAAGATATGGGCGAAAAACGGTATGAGCCCAAATCCGGGCCCGTTTTGCTCTAGGAGGCCCATGAGCCGAGAAAAACGCGAAAAACTAAAAAAATCGACTTTAGAAAATTCCCGGACCCATAGAAAAATCGGAAATCGTCTCACGAATCCAATGGCGCAGCCAAATTGTCCTAGCTATGATATTTCCAAAGATATGGGTGAAAAACGGTATGAGTCCAAATCCGGGCCCGTTTTGTTCTAGGAGGCCCAAGAGCCGAGAAAAACGCGAAAAACTAAAAAAATCGACTTTAGAAAATTGCCGCACCCCTAGAAAAATCGGAAATTGTCTCACGAATCCAATGGCACAAGCCAAATTGTCCTAGCTATGATATTTCCAAAGATATCGACGGAAAACGGGGTGATCCCAAATCCGGGCTTTTTTTGCTCCAGGAGCCATAGGAGTTGGACTGATGTGCAGGCGGAGAGCAATCGTACTGCGCAGGCGCAGGGAAGTCGGACGGATGCGCATGCGCAGAGGAGTAGAACTGATGCGCAGGCGAAGGGGAGTCGGACTGATGTGCAGGAGCAGGAAGATCGGACTGATGCGCAGGCGCAGAAGAATCGGACTGATGCGCAGGCGCAGGAACATCGAATTGATGCGCATGCGCAGAGGAATCTGACTGATGCGCAGGCGCAGAGGAGTGGAACTGATGCGCAGTAGCAGGAGGATCCTACTGACGCGCACGCGCAGAGGCATCGGACTGATGCGCATGGGCAGAGGCATCGGACTGATGCGCATGGGCAGAAGAATCGGACTGACTGACGAAAAACGGTGTGATCCCAAATCAGGGCCCGTTTGGCTCTGGGAGGCCCAGGAGCCGAGAAAAACGCGAAAAACGAAAAAATCGACTTTAGAAAATTCCCGGACCCCTAGAAAAATCGGAAATCGTCTCACGAATCCAATGGCACCAGCCAAATTGTCCTAGCTATGATATTTCCAAAGATATCGACGGAAAACGGTGTGATCCCAAATCCGGGCTTTTTTTGCTCCAGGACCCATAGGAGTTGGACTGATGTGCAGTCGGAGAGCAATCGAACTGCGCAGGCGCAGGGAAGTCGGATGGATGCGCATGCGCAGAGGAATCGGACTGATGCGCATGGGCAGAAGAATCGGACTGACTGACGAAAAACGGTGTGACCCCAAATCAGGGCCCGTTTTGCTCTAGGAGGCCCAGGAGCCGAGAAAAACGCAAAAAACGAAAAAATCGACTTTAGAAAATTCC
This sequence comes from Diachasmimorpha longicaudata, assembly GCF_034640455.1. Classification (NCBI taxonomy): domain Eukaryota; kingdom Metazoa; phylum Arthropoda; class Insecta; order Hymenoptera; family Braconidae; genus Diachasmimorpha; species Diachasmimorpha longicaudata. Next base: position 3,165,137 of record NC_087228.1, on the reverse strand, counting down.
CGGACCCCTAGAAAAATCGGAAATCGTCTCACGATTCCAATGGCGCCAGCCAAATTGTCCTGGCTATGATATTTCCAAAGATTTGGGCGAAAAACGGTATGAGTCCAAATCCGGGCCCGTTTAGCTATGGTTGGCCCAGGAGCCGAGAAAAACGCGAAAAACCAAAAAAATCGACTTTAGAAAATTCCCGGAGCCGTAGAAAAATCGGGAATCGTCTCACGAATCCAATGGCGCCAGCCAAATTGTCCTAGCTATGATATTTCCAAAGATATGGGCGAAAAACGGTATGAGTCCAAATCCGGGCCCGTTTAGCTCTGGGTGGCCCAGGAGCCAAGAAAAACGCGAAAAACCAAAAAAATCGACTTTAGAAAATTCCCGGACCCATAGAAAAATCGGAAATCGTCTCACGAATCCAATGGCGCAGCCAAATTGTCCTAGCTATGATATTTCCAAAGATATGGGTGAAAAACGGTATGAGTCCAAATCCGGGCCCGTTTTGTTCTAGGAGGCCCAGGAGCCGAGAAAAACGCGAAAAACTAAAAAAATCGACTTCAGAAAATTGCCGCACCCCTAGAAAAATCGGAAATTGTCTCACGAATCCAATGGCACCAGCCAAATTGTCCTAGCTATGATATTTCCAAAGACATGGGCGAAAAACGGTACGAGCCCAAATCCGGGCCCGTTTAGCTCTGGGTGGCCCAGGAGCCGAGAAAAACGCGAAAAACTAAAAACATCGACTTGAGAAAATTCCCGGACCCCTAGAAAAATCGGAAATCATCTCACGAATCCAATGGCGCCAGCCAAATTGTCTTAGCTAAGATATTTCCAAAGATATGGGCGAAGAACGGTGTGATCCCAAATCCGGGCTTTTTTTGCTCTAGGAGCCATAGGAGTTGGACTGATGTGCAGGCGGAGAGCAATCGGACTGATGTGCAGGAGCAGGAGGATCGGACTTTCTGACGAAAAACGGTGTGATCCCAAATCTAGGCCCTTTTTGCTCCAGGAGCCATAGGAATTGGACTGATGTGCAGGCGGAGAGCAATCGAACTGATGCGCAAGCGCAGAAGAGTCGGACTGATGCGCAAGCGCAGGGGAGTCGGACTGATGCTCATGCGCAGAAGAATCGGACTGATGCGCAGGAGCAGGAGGATCGGACTGAGGCGCATGCGCAGAAGAATCGGACTGCTGGGCATGGGCAGAGGCATCGGACTGATGCGCATGGGCAGAAGAATCGGACTGACTGACGAAAAACGGTGTGATCCCAAATCAGGGCCCGTTTGGCTCTGGGAGGCCCAGGAGCCGAGAAAAACGCGAAAAACGAAAAAATCGACTTTAGAAAATTCCCGGAGCCGTAGAAAAATCGGGAATCGTCTCACGAATCCAATGGCGCCAGCCAAATTGCTCTAGCTATGATATTTCCAAAGATATGGGCGAAAAACGGTATGAGCCCAAATCCGGGCCCGTTTTGCTCTAGGAGGCCCATGAGCCGAGAAAAACGCGAAAAACTAAAAAAATCGACTTTAGAAAATTCCCGGACCCATAGAAAAATCGGAAATGGTCTCACGAATCCAATGGCACCAGCCAAATTGTCCTAGCTATGATATTTCCAAAGATATCGACGGAAAACGGTGTGATCCCAAATCCGGGCTTTTTTTGCTCCAGGACCCATAGGAGTTGGACTGATGTGCAGTCGGAGAGCAATCGAACTGCGCAGGCGCAGGGAAGTCGGATGGATGCGCATGCGCAGAGGAATCGGACTGATGCGCATGGGCAGAAGAATCGGACTGACTGACGAAAAACGGTGTGACCCCAAATCAGGGCCCGTTTTGCTCTAGGAGGCCCAGGAGCCGAGAAAAACGCAAAAAACGAAAAAATCGACTTTAGAAAATTCCCGGACCCCTAGAAAAATCGGAAATCGTCTCACGATTCCAATGGCGCCAGCCAAATTGTCCTGGCTATGATATTTCCAAAGATTTGGGCGAAAAACGGTATGAGTCCAAATCCGGGCCCGTTTAGCTATGGTTGGCCCAGGAGCCGAGAAGAACGCGAAAAACCAAAAAAATCGACTTTAGAAAATTCCCGGAGCCGTAGAAAAATCGGGAATCGTCTCACGAATCCAATGGCGCCAGCCAAATTGTCCTAGCTATGATATTTCCAAAGATATGGGCGAAAAACGGTATGAGTCCAAATCCGGGCCCGTTTAGCTCTTGGTGGCCCATGAGCCGAGAAAAACGCGAAAAACTAAAAAAATCGACTTTAGAAAATTCCCGGACCCCTCGAAAAATCGGAAATCGTCTCACGAATGCAATGGCGCCAGCCAAATTGTCCTAGCTATGATATTTCCAAAGACATGGGCGAAAAACGGTACGAGCCCAAATCCGGGCCCGTTTAGCTCTGGGTGGCCCAGGAGACGAGAAAAACGCGAAAAACTAAAAACATCGACTTTAGAAAATTCCCGGACCCCTAGAAAAATCGGAAATCATCTCACGAATTCAATGGCGCCAGCCAAATTGTCCTAGCTATGATATCTCCAAAGACATGGGCGAAAAACGGTACGAGCCCAAATCCGGGCCCGTTTTGCTCTAGGAGGCCCAGGAGCCGAGAAAAACGCGAAAAACTAAAAAAATCGCCTTTAGAAAATCCCCGGACCCCCAGAAAAATCGGAAATCGTCTCACGAATCCAATGGCGCCAGCCAAATTGCTCTAGCTATGATATTTCCAAAGATATGGGCGAAAAACGGTATAAGCCCAAATCCGGGCCCGTTTTGCTCTAGGAGGCCCATGAGCCGAGAAAAACGCGAAAAACTAAAAAAATCGACTTTAGAAAATTCCCGGACCCATAGAAAAATCGGAAATGGTCTCACGAATCCAATGGCACCAGCCAAATTGTCCTAGCTATGATATTTCCAAAGATATCGACGGAAAACGGTGTGATCCCAAATCCGGGCTTTTTTTGCTCCAGGACCCATAGGAGTTGGACTGATGTGCAGTCGGAGAGCAATCGAACTGCGCAGGCGCAGGGAAGTCGGATGGATGCGCATGCGCAGAGGAATCGGACTGATGCGCATGGGCAGAAGAATCGGACTGACTGACGAAAAACGGTGTGACCCCAAATCAGGGCCCGTTTTGCTCTAGGAGGCCCAGGAGCCGAGAAAAACGCAAAAAACGAAAAAATCGACTTTAGAAAATTCCCGGACCCCTAGAAAAATCGGAAATCGTCTCACGATTCCAATGGCGCCAGCCAAATTGTCCTGGCTATGATATTTCCAAAGATTTGGGCGAAAAACGGTATGAGTCCAAATCCGGGCCCGTTTTGCTCTAGGAGGCCCATGAGCCGAGAAAAACGCGAAAAACTAAAAAAATCGACTTTAGAAAATTCCCGGACCCATAGAAAAATCGGAAATGGTCTCACGAATCCAATGGCACCAGCCAGATTGTCCTAGCTATGATATTTCCAAAGATATCGACGGAAAACGGTGTGATCCCAAATCCGGGCTTTTTTTGCTCCAGGACCCATAGGAGTTGGACTGATGTGCAGTCGGAGAGCAATCGAACTGCGCAGGCGCAGGGAAGTCGGATGGATGCGCATGCGCAGAGGAATCGGACTGATGCGCATGGGCAGAAGAATCGGACTGACTGACGAAAAACGGTGTGACCCCAAATCAGGGCCCGTTTTGCTCTAGGAGGCCCAGGAGCCGAGAAAAACGCAAAAAACGAAAAAATCGACTTTAGAAAATTCCCGGACCCCTAGAAAAATCGGAAATCGTCTCACGATTCCAATGGCGCCAGCCAAATTGTCCTGGCTATGATATTTCCAAAGATTTGGGCGAAAAACGGTATGAGTCCAAATCCGGGCCCGTTTAGCTATGGTTGGCCCAGGAGCCGAGAAGAACGCGAAAAACCAAAAAAATCGACTTTAGAAAATTCCCGGAGCCGTAGAAAAATCGGGAATCGTCTCACGAATCCAATGGCGCCAGCCAAATTGTCCTAGCTATGATATTTCCAAAGATATGGGCGAAAAACGGTATGAGTCCAAATCCGGGCCCGTTTAGCTCTTGGTGGCCCATGAGCCGAGAAAAACGCGAAAAACTAAAAAAATCGACTTTAGAAAATTCCCGGACCCCTCGAAAAATCGGAAATCGTCTCACGAATGCAATGGCGCCAGCCAAATTGTCCTAGCTATGATATTTCCAAAGACATGGGCGAAAAACGGTACGAGCCCAAATCCGGGCCCGTTTAGCTCTGGGTGGCCCAGGAGACGAGAAAAACGCGAAAAACTAAAAACATCGACTTTAGAAAATTCCCGGACCCCTAGAAAAATCGGAAATCATCTCACGAATTCAATGGCGCCAGCCAAATTGTCCTAGCTATGATATCTCCAAAGACATGGGCGAAAAACGGTACGAGCCCAAATCCGGGCCCGTTTTGCTCTAGGAGGCCCAGGAGCCGAGAAAAACGCGAAAAACTAAAAAAATCGCCTTTAGAAAATCCCCGGACCCCCAGAAAAATCGGAAATCGTCTCACGAATCCAATGGCGCCAGCCAAATTGTCCTAACTATAATATTTCCAAAGATATGGGCGAAAAACGGTCTGAGTCTAAATCCGGGCGCGTTTTGCTCTAGGAGACCCAGGAGCCGAGAAAAACGCGAAAAACGAAAAAATCGACTGTGGACAATTCCGGTACCCCTAGAAAAATCGGGAATCGTCTCACGAATCCAATGGCGCCAGCCAAATTGTCTTAGCTAAGATATTTCCAAAGATATGGGCGAAGAACGGTGTGATCCCAAATCCGGGCTTTTTTTGCTCTAGGAGCCATAGGAGTTGGACTGATATGCAGGCGGAGAGCAATCGGACTGATGTGCAGGAGCAGGAGGATCGGACTGTCTGACGAAAAACGGTGTGATCTCAAATCTAGGCCCTTTTTGCTCCAGGAGCCATAGGAATTGGACTGATGTGCAGGCGGAGAGCAATCGAACTGATGCGCAAGCGCAGAAGAGTCGGACTGATGCGCAAGCGCAGGGGAGTCGGACTGATGCTCATGCGCAGAAGAATCGGACTCATGCGCAGGAGCAGGAGGATCGGACTGAGGCGCATGCGCAGAAGAATCGGACTGACTGACGAAAAACGGTGTGATCCCAAATCAGGGCCCGTTTGGCTCTGGGAGGCCCAGGAGCCGAGAAAAACGCGAAAAACGAAAAAATCGACTTTAGAAAATTCCCGGACCCCTAGAAAAATCGGAAATCGTCTCACGAATCCAATGGCGCAGCCAAATTGTCCTAGCTATGATATTTCCAAAGATATGGGTGAAAAACGATATGAGTCCAAATCCGGGCCCGTTTTGTTCTAGGAGGCCCAGGAGCCGAGAAAAACGCGAAAAACTAAAAAAATCGACTTTAGAAAATTCCCGGACCCATAGAAAAATCGGAAATGGTCTCACGAATCCAATGGCACCAGCCAAATTGTCCTAGCTATGATATTTCCAAAGATATCGACGGAAAACGGTGTGATCCCAAATCCGGGCTTTTTTTGCTCCAGGACCCATAGGAGTTGGACTGATGTGCAGTCGGAGAGCAATCGAACTGCGCAGGCGCAGGGAAGTCGGATGGATGCGCATGCGCAGAGGAATCGGACTGATGCGCATGGGCAGAAGAATCGGACTGACTGACGAAAAACGGTGTGATCCCAAATCAGGGCCCGTTTGGCTCTGGGAGGCCCAGGAGCCGAGAAAAACGCGAAAAACGAAAAAATCGACTTTAGAAAATTCCCGGACCCCTAGAAAAATCGGAAATCGTCTCACGAATCCAATGGCGCCAGCCAAATTGTCTTAGCTAAGATATTTCCAAAGATATGGGCGAAGAACGGTGTGATCCCAAATCCGGGCTTTTTTGGCTCTAGGAGCCATAGGAGTTGGACTGATGTGCAGGCGGAGAGCAATCGGACTGATGTGCAGGAGCAGGAGGATCGGACTGTCTGACGAAAAACGGTGTGATCTCAAATCTAGGCCCTTTTTGCTCCAGGAGCCATAGGAATTGGACTGATGTGCAGGCGGAGAGCAATCGAACTGATGCGCAAGCGCAGAAGAGTCGGACTGATGCGCAAGCGCAGGGGAGTCGGACTGATGCTCATGCGCAGAAGAATCGGACTCATGCGCAGGAGCAGGAGGATCGGACTGAGGCGCATGCGCAGAAGAATCGGACTGACTGACGAAAAACGGTGTGATCCCAAATCAGGGCCCGTTTGGCTCTGGGAGGCCCAGGAGCCGAGAAAAACGCGAAAAACGAAAAAATCGACTTTAGAAAATTCCCGGACCCCTAGAAAAATCGGAAATCGTCTCACGAATCCAATGGCGCAGCCAAATTGTCCTAGCTATGATATTTCCAAAGATATGGGTGAAAAACGATATGAGTCCAAATCCGGGCCCGTTTTGTTCTAGGAGGCCCAGGAGCCGAGAAAAACGCGAAAAACTAAAAAAATCGACTTTAGAAAATTCCCGGACCCATAGAAAAATCGGAAATGGTCTCACGAATCCAATGGCACCAGCCAAATTGTCCTAGCTATGATATTTCCAAAGATATCGACGGAAAACGGTGTGATCCCAAATCCGGGCTTTTTTTGCTCCAGGACCCATAGGAGTTGGACTGATGTGCAGTCGGAGAGCAATCGAACTGCGCAGGCGCAGGGAAGTCGGATGGATGCGCATGCGCAGAGGAATCGGACTGATGCGCATGGGCAGAAGAATCGGACTGACTGACGAAAAACGGTGTGACCCCAAATCAGGGCCCGTTTTGCTCTAGGAGGCCCAGGAGCCGAGAAAAACGCAAAAAACGAAAAAATCGACTTTAGAAAATTCCCGGACCCCTAGAAAAATCGGAAATCGTCTCACGATTCCAATGGCGCCAGCCAAATTGGCCTGGCTATGATATTTCCAAAGATATCGACGGAAAACGGTGTGATCCCAAATCCGGGCTTTTTTTGCTCCAGGACCCATAGGAGTTGGACTGATGTGCAGTCGGAGAGCAATCGAACTGCGCAGGCGCAGGGAAGTCGGATGGATGCGCATGCGCAGAAGAATCGGACTGCTGCGCATGGGCAGAGGCATCGGACTGATGCGCATGGGCAGAAGAATCGGACTGACTGACGAAAAACGGTGTGATCCCAAATCAGGGCCCGTTTGGCTCTGGGAGGCCCAGGAGCCGAGAAAAACGCGAAAAACGAAAAAATCGACTTTAGAAAATTCCCGGACCCCTAGAAAAATCGGAAATCGTCTCACGAATCCAATGGCGCCAGCCAAATTGCTCTAGCTATGATATTTCCAAAGATATGGGCGAAAAACGGTATGAGCCCAAATCCGGGCCCGTTTTGCTCTAGGAGGCCCATGAGCCGAGAAAAACGCGAAAAACTAAAAAAATCGACTTTAGAAAATTCCCGGACCCATAGAAAAATCGGAAATGGTCTCACGAATCCAATGGCACCAGCCAAATTGTCCTAGCTATGATATTTCCAAAGATATCGACGGAAAACGGTGTGATCCCAAATCCGGGCTTTTTTTGCTCCAGGACCCATAGGAGTTGGACTGATGTGCAGTCGGAGAGCAATCGAACTGCGCAGGCGCAGGGAAGTCGGATGGATGCGCATGCGCAGAGGAATCGGACTGATGCGCATGGGCAGAAGAATCGGACTGACTGACGAAAAACGGTGTGACCCCAAATCAGGGCCCGTTTTGCTCTAGGAGGCCCAGGAGCCGAGAAAAACGCAAAAAACGAAAAAATCGACTTTAGAAAATTCCCGGACCCCTAGAAAAATCGGAAATCGTCTCACGATTCCAATGGCGCCAGCCAAATTGTCCTGGCTATGATATTTCCAAAGATTTGGGCGAAAAACGGTATGAGTCCAAATCCGGGCCCGTTTTGCTCTAGGAGGCCCATGAGCCGAGAAAAACGCGAAAAACTAAAAAAATCGACTTTAGAAAATTCCCGGACCCATAGAAAAATCGGAAATGGTCTCACGAATCCAATGGCACCAGCCAAATTGTCCTAGCTCTGATATTTCCAAAGATATCGACGGAAAACGGTGTGATCCCAAATCCGGGCTTTTTTTGCTCCAGGACCCATAGGAGTTGGACTGATGTGCAGTCGGAGAGCAATCGAACTGCGCAGGCGCAGGGAAGTCGGATGGATGCGCATGCGCAGAGGAATCGGACTGATGCGCATGGGCAGAAGAATCGGACTGACTGACGAAAAACGGTGTGACCCCAAATCAGGGCCCGTTTTGCTCTAGGAGGCCCAGGAGCCGAGAAAAACGCAAAAAACGAAAAAATCGACTTTAGAAAATTCCCGGACCCCTAGAAAAATCGGAAATCGTCTCACGATTCCAATGGCGCCAGCCAAATTGTCCTGGCTATGATATTTCCAAAGATTTGGGCGAAAAACGGTATGAGTCCAAATCCAGGCCCGTTTAGCTATGGTTGGCCCAGGAGCCGAGAAAAACGCGAAAAACCAAAAAAATCGACTTTAGAAAATTCCCGGAGCCGTAGAAAAATCGGGAATCGTCTCACGAATCCAATGGCGCCAGCCAAATTGTCCTAGCTATGATATTTCCAAAGATATGGCCGAAAAACGGTATGAGTCCAAATCCGGGCCCGTTTAGCTCTGGGTGGCCCAGGAGCCGAGAAAAACGCGAAAAACTAAAAACATCGACTTTAGAAAATTCCCGGACCCATAGAAAAATCGGAAATGGTCTCACGAATCCAATGGCACCAGCCAAATTGTCCTAGCTATGATATTTCCAAAGATATCGACGGAAAACGGTGTGATCCCAAATCCGGGCTTTTTTTGCTCCAGGACCCATAGGAGTTGGACTGATGTGCAGTCGGAGAGCAATCGAACTGCGCAGGCGCAGGGAAGTCGGATGGATGCGCATGCGCAGAGGAATCGGACTGATGCGCATGGGCAGAAGAATCGGACTGACTGACGAAAAACGGTGTGACCCCAAATCAGGGCCCGTTTTGCTCTAGGAGGCCCAGGAGCCGAGAAAAACGCAAAAAACGAAAAAATCGACTTTAGAAAATTCCCGGACCCCTAGAAAAATCGGAAATCGTCTCACGATTCCAATGGCGCCAGCCAAATTGTCCTGGCTATGATATTTCCAAAGATTTGGGCGAAAAACGGTATGAGTCCAAATCCAGGCCCGTTTAGCTATGGTTGGCCCAGGAGCCGAGAAAAACGCGAAAAACCAAAAAAATCGACTTTAGAAAATTCCCGGAGCCGTAGAAAAATCGGGAATCGTCTCACGAATCCAATGGCGCCAGCCAAATTGTCCTAGCTATGATATTTCCAAAGATATGGCCGAAAAACGGTATGAGTCCAAATCCGGGCCCGTTTAGCTCTGGGTGGCCCAGGAGCCGAGAAAAACGCGAAAAACTAAAAACATCGACTTTAGAAAATTCCCGGACCCCTAGAAAAATCGGAAATCATCTCACGAATTCAATGGCGCCAGCCAAATTGTCCTAGCTATGATATTTCCAAAGACATGGGCGAAAAACGGTACGAGCCCAAATCCGGGCCCGTTTTGCTCTAGGAGGCCCAGGAGCCGAGAAAAACGCGAAAAACTAAAAAAATCGCCTTTAGAAAATCCCCGGACCCCCAGAAAAATCGGAAATCGTCTCACGAATCCAATGGCGCCAGCCAAATTGTCCTAACTATAATATTTCCAAAGATATGGGCGAAAAACGGTCTGAGTCTAAATCCGGGCGCGTTTTGCTCTAGGAGACCCAGGAGCCGAGAAAAACGCGAAAAACGAAAAAATCGACTGTGGACAATTCCGGTACCCCTAGAAAAATCGGGAATCGTCTCACGAATCCAATGGCGCCAGCCAAATTGTCTTAGCTAAGATATTTCCAAAGATATGGGCGAAGAACGGGGTGATCCCAAATCCGGGCTTTTTTTGCTCCAGGAGCCATAGGAGTTGGACTGATGTGCAGGCGGAGAGCAATCGAACTGCGCAGGCGCAGGGAAGTCGGACGGATGCGCATGCTCAGAGGAGTGGAACTGATGCGCAGGCGCAGGGGATTCGGACTGATGCGCAAGAGCAGGAGGATCGGACTGATGCGCTGGCGCAGAAGAATCGGACAGCTGCGCAGGCGCAGGGGAGTGGAACTGATGCGCAGGAGCAGGAGCATCCTACTGACGCGCACGCGCAGAGGCATCGGACTGGTGCTCTGGCGGAGGGAAGTCGGACTGCTGCGCAAGAGCAGGAGGATCGGACTGATGCGCTGGCGCAGAAGAATCGGACAGCTGCGCAGGCACAGGGGAGTGGAACTGATGCGCAGGAGCAGGAGGATCCTACTGACGCGTACGCGCAGAGGCATCGGACTGGTGCGCTGGCGGAGGGCCGTCAGACTGATGCGCATGCGCAGAACAATCGGATTGATGCGCAGGCGCAGAGGAGTGGTATTGATGCGCAGGCGCAGAGGAGTGGTATTGATGCGCAATCGCAGAGGAGTGGTATTGATGCGCAGCAGCAGAAGAATCGGACTGATGCGCAGGCGCAGAGGAGTGGTATTGATGCGCAGCAGCAGAAGAATCGGACTGATGTGCATGCGCAGAGGCATCGGACTGATGCGCATGGGCAAAAGAATCGGACTGATGCGCATGCGCAGAGGCATCGGACTGATACGCATGGGCAGAGGCATCGGACTGATGCGCATGGGCAGACGAATCGGACTGACAGACGAAAAACGGTGTGACCCCAAATCAGGGCCAGCTTGGCTCTGGGAGGCCCAGGAGCCGAGAAAAACGCGAAAAACGAAAAAATCGACTTTAGAAAATTCCTGGACCCCTAGAAAAATCGGAAATCGTCTCACGAATCCAATGGCGCCAGCCAAATTGTCCTAGCTATGATATTTCCAAAGATATGGGCGAAAAACGGTGTGATCCCAAATCTGGGCCCGTTTTGCTCTGGGAGGCCCAGGAGCCGAGAAAAGCGCGAAAAACGAAAAAATCGACTTTAGAAAATTCCCGGACCCCTAGAAAAATCGGAAATCGTCTCACGAATCCAATGGCGCAGCCAAATTGTCCTAGCTATGATATTTCTACAGACATGGGGGAAAAACGGTATGAGCCCAAATCCGGGCCCGTTTAGCTCTGGGTGGCCCAGGAGCCGAGAAAAACACGAAAAAATAAATAAATCGACTTTAGAAAATTCCCGGACCCATAGAAAAATCGGAAATCGTCTTACGAATCCAATGGCGCTAGCCAAATTGTACTAGCTATGATATTTCCAAAGATATGGGCGAAAAACGGTGTGATCCCAAATCCGGGCCCTATTTGCTCTAGGAGCCATTGGAGCCGAGAAAAACGCGAAAAAGGAAAAAATTTATTTTAGAAAATTCCCGGAATACTAGAAAAATCGGAAATCGTCTCACCAATCTACTGGCGCCGGCCAAATTCACCTAGCTATTATATTCCCAATGATATGGAAGGAAAACGGTGTGATCTCAAATCCGGGCCCTTTTTGCTCTAGGAGTCGAGAGAAGCGCGAAAAACGAAAAAATCGACTTTAGAAAATTCCCGGACCCCTAGAAAAATCGGAAATCGTCTCACGAATCCAATGGCACCAGCCAAATTGTCCTAGCTATGATATTTCCAAAGATATCGACGGAAAACGGGGTGATCCCAAATTCGGGCTTTTTTTGCTCCAGGAGCCATAGGAGTTGGACTGATGTGCAGGCGGAGAGCAATCGAACTGCGCAGGCGCAGGGAAGTCGGACGGATGCGCATGCTCAGAGGAGTGGAACTGATGCGCAGGCGCAGGGGAGTCGGACTGATGCGCAAGAGCAGGAGGATCGGACTGATGGGTTGGCGCAGAAGAATCGGACTGCTGCGCAGACGCAGGGGAGTGGAACTGACGCGCAGGAGCAGCAGGATCCTACTGACTCGCACGCGCAGAGGCATCGGACTGGTGCGCTGGCGGAGGGGAGTCAGACTGATGCGCATGCGCAGAAGAATCGGACTGATGCGCGGGCGCAGAGGAGTGGTATTGATGCGCAGGCGCAGAGGAGTGGTATTGATGCGCAGCAGCAGAAGAATCGGACTGATGCGCAGGCGTAGGAACATCGAACTGATGCGCAGGCGCAGAAGAATCGGACTGCTGCGCAGGCGCAGAGGAGTGGTATTGATGCGCAGCAGCAGAAGAATCGGACTGATGCGCAGGCGCAGAGGAGTGGTATTGATGGGCAGCAGCAGAAGAATCGGACTGATGCGCAGGCGTAGGAACATCGAACTGATGCGCATGCGCAGAAGAATCTGACTGATGCACAGGCGCAGAGGAGTGGAACTGATGCGCAGGAGCAGGAGGATCCTACTGACGCGCACGCGCAGAGGCATCGGACTGATGCGCATGGGCAGACGAATCGGACTGACTGACGAAAAACGGTGTGATCCCAAATCAGGGCCCGTTTTGGTCTAGGAGGCCCAAGAGCCGAGAAAAACGCGAAAAACTAAAAAAATCGACTTTAGAAAATTCCCGGACCCATAGAAAAATCGGAAATCGTCTCACGAATCCAATGGCGCAGCCAAATTGTCCTAGCTATGATATTTCCAAAGATATGGGCGAAAAACGGTGTGATCCCAAATCCGGGCCCTATTTGCTCTAGGAGGTCCAGGAGCCGAGAAAATCGCGAAAAACGAAAAAATCGACTTTTGAAAATTCCCGGACCCCTAGAAAAATCGGAAATCGTCTCACGAATCCAATGGGGACAGCCAAATTGTCCTAGCTATGATATTTCCAAAGATATGGGCGAAATACGTTGTGATCCCAAATCCGGGCCTTTTTTACTCTAGGAGCCATAGGAATTGGACTGATGTGCCGGCGGAGAGCAATCGAACTGATGCACATGCGCAGAAGAATCCGACTGACGCGTAGGCGCAGGAGAGTCGGACTGAGGCGCAGGCGCAGAGGAGTGGAACTGATGCGCAGGAGCATGAGGATCCTACTGACGCGCACGCGCAGAGGCATCGGACTGATGCGCTGGCGGAGAGGAGTCAGACTGATGCGCATGCGCAGAGGAATCGGACTGATACGCAGGCGCAGAGGAGTGGTATTGAGGCGCAGCAGAAGAAGAATCGGACTGATGCGCATGGGCAGAAGAATCGGCCTGACTGACGAAAAACGGTGTGAGCCCAAAATCTAGGCCCTTTTTGCTCTAGGAGCCATAGGAGTTAGACTGATGTGCAGGCGGAGAGCACCCGTACTGCTGCGCATGGGCAGAAGAGCTGGTCTGATGCGCAGGCCCAGGGGAGTCGGACTGATGCGCAAGAGCAGGAGGATCGGACTGATGCGTTGGCGCAGAAGAATCGGACTGCTGCGCAGGCGCAGGGGAGTGGAACTTATGCGCAGGAGCAGCAGGATCCTACTGACGCGCACGCGCAGAGGCATCGGACTGGTGCGCTGGCGGAGGGGAGTCAGACTGATGCGCATGCGCAGAAGAATCGGACTGATGCGCAGGCGCAGAGGAGTGGTATTGATGCGCAGGCGCAGAGGAGTGGTATTGATGCGCAGCAGCAGAAGAATCGGACTGATGCGCATACGCAGAGGCAACGGACTGATGCGCATACGCAGAGGCATCGGACTGATGCGCATGGGCAGAGGCATCGGACTGATGCGCATGGGCAGAAGAATCGGACTGACTGACGAAAAACGGTGTGACCCCAAATCAGGGCCCGTTTTGCTCTAGGAGGCCCAGGAGCCGAGAAAAACGCAAAAAACGAAAAAATCGACTTTAGAAAATTCCCGGATCCCTAGAAAAATCGGAAATCGTCTCACGATTCCAATGGCGCCAGCCAAATTGTCCTGGCTATGATATTTCCAAAGATTTGGGCGAAAAACGGTATGAGTCCAAATCCGGGCCCGTTTAGCTATGGTTGGCCCAGGAGCCGAGAAAAACGCGAAAAACCAAAAAAATTGACTTTAGAAAATTCCCGGAGCCGTAGAAAAATCGGGAATCGTCTCACGAATCCAATGGCGCCAGCCAAATTGTCCTAGCTATGATATTTCCAAAGATATGGCCGAAAAACGGTATGAGTCCAAATCCGGGCCCGTTTAGCTCTGGGTGGCCCAGGAGCCGAGAAAAACGCGAAAAACCAAAAAAATCGACTTTAGAAAATTCCCGGACCCATAGAAAAATCGGAAATCGTCTCACGAATCGAATGGCGCAGCCAAATTGCTCTAGCTATGATATTTCCAAAGATATGGGCGAAAAACGGTGTGACCCCAAATCAGGGCCCGTTTTGCTCTAGGAGGCCCAGGAGCCGAGAAAAACGCAAAAAACGAAAAAATCGACTTTAGAAAATTCCCGGACCCCTAGAAAAATCGGAAATCGTCTCACGATTCCAATGGCGCCAGCCAAATTGTCCTAGCTATGATATTTCTAAAGATATGGGCGAAAAACGGTATGAGTCCAAATCCGGGCCCGTTTAGCTCTGGGTGGCCCAGGAGCCAAGAAAAACGCGAAAAACCAAAAAAATCGACTTTAGAAAATTCCCGGAGCCGTAGAAAAATCGGCAATCGACTCACGAATGCAATGGCGCCGGCAAAATTGTCCTAGCTATGATATTTCCAAAGATATGGGCGAAAAACGGTGTGATCCCAAATCCGGGCCCTATTTGCTCTAGGAGCCATTGGAGCCGAGAAAAACGCGAAAAACGAAAAAATTTATTTTAGAAAATTCCCGGAATACTAGAAAAATCGGAAATCGTCTCAACAATCGACTGGCGCCACCCAAATTCCCCTAGCTATTATATTCCCAATGATATGGAAGGAAAACGGTGTGATCTCAAATCCGGGCCCTTTTTGCTCTAGGAGTCGAGAGAAGCGCGAAAAACTAAAAAAATCGACTTTAGAAAATTCCCGGAGCCGTAGAAAAATCGGCAATCGACTCACGAATGCAATGGCGCAGCCAAATTGCTCTAGCTATGATATTTCCAAAGATATGGGCGAAAAACGGTGTGACCCCAAATCCGGGCCCGTTTTGCTCTAGGAGGCCCAGGAGCCGAGAAAAACGCGAAAAAGTAAAAAGATCGACTTTAGAAAATTCGCGGACCCCAAGAAAAATCGGAAATCGTCTCACGAATCCAATGGCGCAGCCAAATTGTCCTAGCTATGATATTTCCAAAGATATGGGTGAAAAACGGTATGAGTCCAAATCCGGGCCCGTTTTGTTCTAGGAGGCCCAGGAGCCGAGAAAAACGCGAAAAACTAGAAAAAATCGACTTTAGAAAAATGCCGCACCCCTAGAAAAATCGGAAATTGTCTCACGAATCCAATGGCACCAGCCAAATTGTCCTAGCTATGATATTTCCAAAGATATCGACGGAAAACGGGGTGATCCCAAATCCGGGCTTTTTTTGCTCCAGGAGCCATAGGAGTTGGACTGATGTGCAGGCGGAGAGCAATCGAACTGCGCAGGCGCAGGGAAGTCGGACGGATGCGCATGCTCAGAGGAGTGGAATTGATGCGCAGGCGCAGGGGATTCGGACTGATGCGCAAGAGCAGGAGGATCGGACTGATGCGCTGGCGCAGAAGAATCGGACTGCTGCGCAGGCGCAGAGGAGTGGTATTGATGCGCAGCAGCAGAAGAATCGGACTGATGCGCAGGCGCAGAGGAGTGGTATTGATGGGCAGCAGCAGAAGAATCGTACTGATGCGCAGGCGCAGGAACATCGAACTGATGCGCATGCGCAGAAGAATCTGACTGATGCGCAGGCGCAGAGGAGTGGAACTGATGCGCAGGCGCAGAGGAGTGGAACTGATGCGCAGGAGCAGGAGGATCCTACTGACGCGCACGCGCAGAGGCATCGGACTGATGCGCATGGGCAGAGGCATCGGACTGATGCGCATGGGCAGAAGAATCGGACTGACTGACGAAAAACGGTGTGATCCCAAATCAGGGCCCGTTTGGCTCTGGGAGGCCCAGGAGCCGAGAAAAACGCGAAAAACGAAAAAATCGACTTTAGAAAATTCCCGGACCCCTAGAAAAATCGGAAATCGTCTCACGAATCCAATGGCGCAGCCAAATTGTCCTAGCTATGATATTTCCAAAGATATGGGTGAAAAACGATATGAGTCCAAATCCGGGCCCGTTTTGTTCTAGGAGGCCCAGGAGCCGAGAAAAACGCGAAAAACTAAAAAAATCGACTTTAGAAAATTCCTGGACCCCTAGAAAAATCGGAAATCGTCTCACGAATCCAATGGCGCCAGCCAAATTGCTCTAGCTATGATATTTCCAAAGATATGGGCGAAAAACGGTATGAGCCCAAATCCGGGCCCGTTTTGCTCTAGGAGGCCCAGGAGCCGAGAACGACGCGAAAAACTAAAAAAATCGACTTTAGAAAATTCCCGGACCCCAAGAAAAATCGGAAATCGTCTCACGAATCCAATGGCGCCAGCCAAATTGTCCTAGATATGATATTTCCAAAGATATGGGCGAAAAACGGTATGAGCCCAAATCCGGGCCCGTTTTGCTCTAGGAAGCCCAGGCGCCGAGAAAAACGCGAAAAACTAAAAAAATCGACTGTAGAAAATTCCCGGACCCCTAGAAAAATAGGAAATCGTCTGACGAATCCAATGGCGCTAGCCAAATTGTCCAATTTATGATATTTCCAAAGATATGGGTGAATAACGGTATGAGTCCAAATCCCGGCCCGTTTTGCTCTAGGAGGCCCAGGAGCCGAGAAAGACGCGAAAAACTAAAAAAATCGACTTTAGAAAATTCCCGGACCCCTACAAAAATCGGAAATCGTCTCACGAATCCAATGGCACTAGGCAAATTCTCCTAGTTATGATAATTCCAAAGCCAGGGGCGACACACGGCATGAGTCCAAATCCGGGCCCTATTTGCTCTAGGAGCAATTGGAGCCGAGAAAAACGCGAAAAACGAAAAAATTTATTTTAGAAAATTCCCGGAATACTAGAAAAATCGGAAATCGTCTCACCAATCGACTGGCGCCGGCCAAATTCCCCTAGCTATTATATTCCCAATGATATGGAAGGAAACCGGTGTGATCTCAAATCCGGGCCCTTTTTGCTCTAGGAGTCGAGAGAAGCGCGAAAAACTAAAAAAATCGACTTTAGAAAATTCCCGGACCCCTAGAAAAATCGGAAATCGTCTCACGAATCCAATGGCGCCAGCCAAATTGTCCTAGCTATGATATTTCCAAAGATATGGGCGAAAAACGGTATGAGCCCAAATCCGGGCCCGTTTTGCTCTAGGAGGCCCAGGCGCCGAGAAAAACGCGAAAAACTACAAAAATCGACTTTAGAAAATTCCCGGACCCCTAAAAAAATAGGAAATCGTCTCACGAATCCAATGGCGCTAGCCAAATTGTACTAGCTATGATATTTCCAAAGATATGGGCGAAAAACGGTGTGATCCCAAATCCGGGCCCTATTTGCTCTAGGAGCCATTGGAGCCGAGAAAAACGCGAAAAAGGAAAAAATTTATTTTAGAAAATTCCCGGAATACTAAAAAAATCGGAAATCGTCTCACCAATCGACTGGCGCAGGCCAAATTCCCCTAGCTATTATATTCCCAATGATATGGAAGGAAACCGGTGTGATCTCAAATCCGGGCCCTTTTTGCTCTAGGCGTCGAGAGAAGCGCGAAAAACTAAAAAAATCGACTTTAGAAAATTCCCGGACCCCAAGAAAAATCGGAAATCGTCTCACGAATCCAATGGCGCCAGCCAAATTGTCCTAGCTATGATATTTCCAAAGATATGGGCGAAAAACGGTATGAGCCCAAATCCGGGCCCGTTTTGCTCTAGGAGGCCCAGGCGCCGAGAAAAACGCGAAAAACTACAAAAATCGACTTTAGAAAATTCCCGGACCCCGAAAAAAAATAGGAAATCGTCTCACCAATCCAATGGCACCAGCCAAATTGTCCTAGCTATGATATTTCCAAAGATATCGACGGAAAACGGGGTGATCCCAAATTCGGGCTTTTTTTGCTCCAGGAGCCATAGGAGTTGGACTGATGTGCAGGCGGAGAGCAATCGAACTGCGCAGGCGCAGGGAAGTCGGACGGATGCGCATGCTCAGAGGAGTGGAACTGATGCGCAGGCGCAGGGGAGTCGGACTGATGCGCAAGAGCAGGAGGATCGGACTGATGCGTTGGCGCAGAAGAATCGGACTGCTGCGCAGACGCATCGGAGTGGAACTGATGCGCAGGAGCAGCAGGATCCTACTGACGCGCACGCGTAGAGAGATCGGACTGGTGCGCTGGCGGAGGGGAGTCAGACTGATGCGCATGGGCAGAAGAATCGGACTGACTGACGAAAAACGGTGTGACCCCAAATCAGCGCCAGCTTGGCTCTGGGAGGCCCAGGAGCCGAGAAAAACGCGAAAAACTAAAAAAATCGACTTTAGAAAATTCCTGGACCCCTAGAAAAATCGGAAATCGTCTCACGAATCCAATGGCGCCAGCCAAATTGCTCTAGCTATGATATTTCCAAAGATATGGGCGAAAAACGGTATGAGCCCAAATCCGGGCCCGTTTTGCTCTAGGAGGTCCAGGAGCCGAGAAAATCGCGAAAAACGAAAAAATCGACTTTTGAAAATTCCCGGACCCCTAGAAAAATCGGAAATCGTCTCACGAATCCAATGGGGACAGCCAAATTGTCCTAGCTATGATATTTCCAAAGATATGGGCGAAATACGTTGTGATCCCAAATCCGGGCCTTTTTTACTCTAGGAGCCATAGGAATTGGACTGATGTGCCGGCGGAGAGCAATCGAACTGATGCACATGCGCAGAAGAATCCGACTGACGCGTAGGCGCAGGAGAGTCGGACTGAGGCGCAGGCGCAGAGGAGTGGAACTGATGCGCAGGAGCATGAGGATCCTACTGACGCGCACGCGCAGAGGCATCGGACTGATGCGCTGGCGGAGAGGAGTCAGACTGATGCGCATGCGCAGAGGAATCGGACTGATACGCAGGCGCAGAGGAGTGGTATTGAGGCGCAGCAGAAGAAGAATCGGACTGATGCGCATGGGCAGAAGAATCGGCCTGACTGACGAAAAACGGTGTGAGCCCAAAATCTAGGCCCTTTTTGCTCTAGGAGCCATAGGAGTTAGACTGATGTGCAGGCGGAGAGCACCCGTACTGCTGCGCATGGGCAGAAGAGCCGGTCTGATGCGCAGGCCCAGGGGAGTCGGACTGATGCGCAAGAGCAGGAGGATCGGACTGATGCGTTGGCGCAGAAGAATCGGACTGCTGCGCAGGCGCAGGGGAGTGGAACTTATGCGCAGGAGCAGCAGGATCCTACTGACGCGCACGCGCAGAGGCATCGGACTGGTGCGCTGGCGGAGGGGAGTCAGACTGATGCGCATGCGCAGAAGAATCGGACTGATGCGCAGGCGCAGAGGAGTGGTATTGATGCGCAGGCGCAGAGGAGTGGTATTGATGCGCAGCAGCAGAAGAATCGGACTGATGCGCATACGCAGAGGCAACGGACTGATGCGCATACGCAGAGGCATCGGACTGATGCGTTGGCGCAGACGAATCGGACTGCTGCGCAGACGCAGGGGAGTGGAACTGACGCGCAGGAGCAGCAGGATCCGACTGACTCGCACGCGCAGAGGCATCGGACTGGTGCGCTGGCGGAGGGGAGTCAGACTGATGCGCATGCGCAGAAGAATCGGACTGATGCGCGGGCGCAGAGGAGTGGTATTGATGCGCAGGCGCAGAGGAGTGGTATTGATGCGCAGCAGCAGAAGAATCGGACTGATGCGCAGGCGTAGGAACATCGAACTGATGCGCATGCGCAGAAGAATCTGACTGATGCGCAGGCGCAGAGGAGTAGAACTGATGCGCAGGCGAAGGGGAGTCGGACTGATGCGCAGGAGCAGGAAGATCGGACTGATGCGCAGGCGCAGAAGAATCGGACTGCTGCGCAGGCGCAGAGGAGTGGTATTGATGCGCAGCAGCAGAAGAATCGGACTGATGCGCAGGCGCAGAGGAGTGGTATTGATGGGCAGCAGCAGAAGAATCGGACTGATGCGCAGGCGTAGGAACATCGAACTGATGCGCATGCGCAGAAGAATCTGACTGATGCACAGGCGCAGAGGAGTGGAACTGATGCGCAGGAGCAGGAGGATCCTACTGACGCGCACGCGCAGAGGCATCGGACTGATGCGCATGGGCAGACGAATCGGACTGACTGACGAAAAACGGTGTGATCCCAAATCAGGGCCCGTTTTGCTCTAGGAGGCCCAAGAGCCGAGAAAAACGCGAAAAACTAAAAAAATCGACTTTAGAAAATTCCCGGACCCATAGAAAAATCGGAAATCGTCTCACGAATCCAATGGCGCAGCCAAATTGTCCTAGCTATGATATTTCCAAAGATATGGGCGAAAAACGGTGTGATCCCAAATCCGGGCCCTATTTGCTCTAGGAGGTCCAGGAGCCGAGAAAATCGCGAAAAACGAAAAAATCGACTTTTGAAAATTCCCGGACCCCTAGAAAAATCGGAAATCGTCTCACGAATCCAATGGGGACAGCCAAATTGTCCTAGCTATGATATTTCCAAAGATATGGGCGAAATACGTTGTGATCCCAAATCCGGGCCTTTTTCACTCTAGGAGCCATAGGAATTGGACTGATGTGCCGGCGGAGAGCAATCGAACTGATGCACATGCGCAGAAGAATCCGACTGACGCGTAGGCGCAGGAGAGTCGGACTGAGGCGCAGGCGCAGAGGAGTGGAACTGCTGCGCAGGAGCATGAGGATCCTACTGACGCGCACGCGCAGAGGCATCGGACTGATGCGCTGGCGGAGAGGAGTCAGACTGATGCGCATGCGCAGAGGAATCGGACTGATACGCAGGCGCAGAGGAGTGGTATTGAGGCGCAGCAGAAGAAGAATCGGACTGATGCGCATGGGCAGAAGAATCGGCCTGACTGACGAAAAACGGTGTGAGCCCAAAATCTAGGCCCTTTTTGCTCTAGGAGCCATAGGAGTTAGACTGATGTGCAGGCGGAGAGCACCCGTACTGCTGCGCATGGGCAGAAGAGCCGGTCTGATGCGCAGGCCCAGGGGAGTCGGACTGATGCGCAAGAGCAGGAGGATCGGACTGATGCGTTGGCGCAGAAGAATCGGACTGCTGCGCAGGCGCAGGGGAGTGGAACTTATGCGCAGGAGCAGCAGGATCCTACTGACGCGCACGCGCAGAGGCATCGGACTGGTGCGCTGGCGGAGGGGAGTCAGACTGATGCGCATGCGCAGAAGAATCGGACTGATGCGCAGGCGCAGAGGAGTGGTATTGATGCGCAGGCGCAGAGGAGTGGTATTGATGCGCAGCAGCAGAAGAATCGGACTGATGCGCATACGCAGAGGCAACGGACTGATGCGCATACGCAGAGGCATCGGACTGATGCGTTGGCGCAGAAGAATCGGACTGCTGCGCAGACGCAGGGGAGTGGAACTGACGCGCAGGAGCAGCAGGATCCTACTGACTCGCACGCGCAGAGGCATCGGACTGGTGCGCTGGCGGAGGGGAGTCAGACTGATGCGCATGCGCAGAAGAATCGGACTGATGCGCGGGCGCAGAGGAGTGGTATTGATGCGCAGGCGCAGAGGAGTGGTATTGATGCGCAGCAGCAGAAGAATCGGACTGATGCGCAGGCGTAGGAACATCGAACTGATGCGCATGCGCAGAAGAATCTGACTGATGCGCAGGCGCAGAGGAGTAGAACTGATGCGCAGGCGAAGGGGAGTCGGACTGATGCGCAGGAGCAGGAAGATCGGACTGATGCGCAGGCGCAGAAGAATCGGACTGCTGCGCAGGCGCAGAGGAGTGGTATTGATGCGCAGCAGCAGAAGAATCGGACTGATGCGCAGGCGCAGAGGAGTGGTATTGATGGGCAGCAGCAGAAGAATCGGACCGATGCGCAGGCGTAGGAACATCGAACTGATGCGCATGCGCAGAAGAATCTGACTGATGCACAGGCGCAGAGGAGTGGTACTGATGCGCAGGAGCAGGAGGATCCTACTGACGCGCACGCGCAGAGGCATCGGACTGATGCGCATGGGCAGACGAATCGGACTGACTGACGAAAAACGGTGTGATCCCAAATCAGGGCCCGTTTTGCTCTAGGAGGCCCAAGAGCCGAGAAAAACGCGAAAAACTAAAAAAATCGACTTTAGAAAATTCCCGGACCCATAGAAAAATCGGAAATCGTCTCACGAATCCAATGGCGCAGCCAAATTGTCCTAGCTATGATATTTCCAAAGATATGGGCGAAAAACGGTGTGATCCCAAATCCGGGCCCTATTTGCTCTAGGAGGTCCAGGAGCCGAGAAAATCGCGAAAAACGAAAAAATTGACTTTTGAAAATTCCCGGACCCCTAGAAAAATCGGAAATCGTCTCACGAATCCAATGGGGACAGCCAAATTGTCCTAGCTATGATATTTCCAAAGATATGGGCGAAATACGTTGTGATCCCAAATCCGGGCCTTTTTCACTCTAGGAGCCATAGGAATTGGACTGATGTGCCGGCGGAGAGCAATCGAACTGATGCACATGCGCAGAAGAATCCGACTGACGCGTAGGCGCAGGAGAGTCGGACTGAGGCGCAGGCGCAGAGGAGTGGAACTGATGCGCAGGAGCATGAGGATCCTACTGACGCGCACGCGCAGAGGCATCGGACTGATGCGCTGGCGGAGAGGAGTCAGACTGATGCGCATGCGCAGAGGAATCGGACTGATACGCAGGCGCAGAGGAGTGGTATTGAGGCGCAGCAGAAGAAGAATCGGACTGATGCGCATGGGCAGAAGAATCGGCCTGACTGACGAAAAACGGTGTGAGCCCAAAATCTAGGCCCTTTTTGCTCTAGGAGCCATAGGATTTAGACTGATGTGCAGGCGGAGAGCACCCGTACTGCTGCGCATGGGCAGAAGAGCCGGTCTGATGCGCAGGCCCAGGGGAGTCGGACTGATGCGCAAGAGCAGGAGGATCGGACTGATGCGTTGGCGCAGAAGAATCGGACTGCTGCGCAGGCGCAGGGGAGTGGAACTTATGCGCAGGAGCAGCAGGATCCTACTGACGCGCACGCGCAGAGGCATCGGACTGGTGCCCTGGCGGAGGGGAGTCAGACTGATGCGCATGCGCAGAAGAATCAGACTGATGCGCAGGCGCAGAGGAGTGGTATTGATGCGCAGGTGCAGAGGAGTGGTATTGATGCGCAGCAGCAGAAGAATCGGACTGATGCGCATACGCCGAGGCAACGGACTGATGCGCATACGCAGAGGCATCGGACTGATGCGCATGGGCAGAGGCATCGGACTGATGCGCATGGGCAGAAGAATCGGACTGACTGACGAAAAACGGTGTGACCCCAAATCCGGGCCCGTTTTGCTCTAGGAGGCCCAAGAGCCGAGAAAAACGCGAAAAACTAAAAAAATCGACTTTAGAAAATTCCCGGACCCATAGAAAAATCGGAAATCGTCTCACGAATCCAATGGCGCAGCCAAATTGTCCTAGCTATGATATTTCCAAAGATATGGGCGAAAAACGGTGTGATCCCAAATCCGGGCCCTATTTGCTCTAGGAGGTCCAGGAGCCGAGAAAATCGCGAAAAACGAAAAAATCGACTTTTGAAAATTCCCGGATCCCTAGAAAAATCGGAAATCGTCTCACGAATCCAATGGGGACAGCCAAATTGTCCTAGCTATGATATTTCCAAAGATATGGGCGAAATACGTTGTGATCCCAAATCCGGGCCTTTTTTACTCTAGGAGCCATAGGAATTGGCCTGATGTGCCGGCGGAGAGCAATCGAACTGATGCACATGCGCAGAAGAATCCGACTGACGCGTAGGCGCAGGAGAGTCGGACTGAGGCGCAGGCGCAGAGGAGTGGAACTGATGCGCAGGAGCATGAGGATCCTACTGACGCGCACGCGCAGAGGCATCGGACTGATGCGCTGGCGGAGAGGAGTCAGACTGATGCGCATGCGCAGAGGAATCGGACTGATACGCAGGCGCAGAGGAGTGGTATTGAAGCGCAGCAGAAGAAGAATCGGACTGATGCGCATGGGCAGAAGAATCGGCCTGACTGACGAAAAACGGTGTGAGCCCAAAATCTAGGCCCTTTTTGCTCTAGGAGCCATAGGAGTTAGACTGATGTGCAGGCGGAGAGCACCCGTACTGCTGCGCATGGGCAGAAGAGTCGGTCTGATGCGCAGGCCCAGGGGAGTCGGACTGATGCGCAAGAGCAGGAGGATCGGACTGATGCGTTGGCGCAGAAGAATCGGACTGCTGCGCAGGCGCAGGGGAGTGGAACTTATGCGCAGGAGCAGCAGGATCCTACTGACGCGCACGCGCAGAGGCATCGGACTGGTGCGCTGGCGGAGGGGAGTCAGACTGATGCGCATGCGCAGAAGAATCGGACTGATGCGCAGGCGCAGAGGAGTGGTATTGATGCGCAGGCGCAGAGGAGTGGTATTGATGCGCAGCAGCAGAAGAATCGGACTGATGCGCATACGCAGAGGCAACGGACTGATGCGCATACGCAGAGGCATCGGACTGATGCGTTGGCGCAGAAGAATCGGACTGCTGCGCAGACGCAGGGGAGTGGAACTGACGCGCAGGAGCAGCAGGATCCGACTGACTCGCACGCGCAGAGGCATCGGACTGGTGCGCTGGCGGAGGGGAGTCAGACTGATGCGCATGCGCAGAAGAATCGGACTGATGCGCGGGCGCAGAGGAGTGGTATTGATGCGCAGGCGCAGAGGAGTGGTATTGATGCGCAGCAGCAGAAGAATCGGACTGATGCGCAGGCGTAGGAACATCGAACTGATGCGCATGCGCAGAAGAATCTGACTGATGCGCAGGCGCAGAGGAGTAGAACTGATGCGCAGGCGAAGGGGAGTCGGACTGATGCGCAGGAGCAGGAAGATCGGACTGATGCGCAGGCGCAGAAGAATCGGACTGCTGCGCAGGCGCAGAGGAGTGGTATTGATGCGCAGCAGCAGAAGAATCGGACTGATGCGCAGGCGCAGAGGAGTGGTATTGATGGGCAGCAGCAGAAGAATCGGACTGATGCGCAGGCGTAGGAACATCGAACTGATGCGCATGCGCAGAAGAATCTGACTGATGCACAGGCGCAGAGGAGTGGAACTGATGCGCAGGAGCAGGAGGATCCTACTGACGCGCACGCGCAGAGGCATCGGACTGATGCGCATGGGCAGACGAATCGGACTGACTGACGAAAAACGGTGTGATCCCAAATCAGGGCCCGTTTTGCTCTAGGAGGCCCAAGAGCCGAGAAAAACGCGAAAAACTAAAAAAATCGACTTTAGAAAATTCCCGGACCCATAGAAAAATCGGAAATCGTCTCACGAATCCAATGGCGCAGCCAAATTGTCCTAGCTATGATATTTCCAAAGATATGGGCGAAAAACGGTGTGATCCCAAATCCGGGCCCTATTTGCTCTAGGAGGTCCAGGAGCCGAGAAAATCGCGAAAAACGAAAAAATCGACTTTTGAAAATTCCCGGACCCCTAGAAAAATCGGAAATCGTCTCACGAATCCAATGGGGACAGCCAAATTGTCCTAGCTATGATATTTCCAAAGATATGGGCGAAATACCTTGTGATCCCAAATCCGGGCCTTTTTCACTCTAGGAGCCATAGGAATTGGACTGATGTGCCGGCGGAGAGCAATCGAACTGATGCACATGCGCAGAAGAATCCGACTGACGCGTAGGCGCAGGAGAGTCGGACTGAGGCGCAGGCGCAGAGGAGTGGAACTGATGCGCAGGAGCATGAGGATCCTACTGACGCGCACGCGCAGAGGCATCGGACTGATGCGCTGGCGGAGAGGAGTCAGACTGATGCGCATGCGCAGAGGAATCGGACTGATACGCAGGCGCAGAGGAGTGGTATTGAGGCGCAGCAGAAGAAGAATCGGACTGATGCGCATGGGCAGAAGAATCGGCCTGACTGACGAAAAACGGTGTGAGCCCAAAATCTAGGCCCTTTTTGCTCTAGGAGCCATAGGATTTAGACTGATGTGCAGGCGGAGAGCACCCGTACTGCTGCGCATGGGCAGAAGAGCCGGTCTGATGCGCAGGCCCAGGGGAGTCGGACTGATGCGCAAGAGCAGGAGGATCGGACTGATGCGTTGGCGCAGAAGAATCGGACTGCTGCGCAGGCGCAGGGGAGTGGAACTTATGCGCAGGAGCAGCAGGATCCTACTGACGCGCACGCGCAGAGGCATCGGACTGGTGCCCTGGCGGAGGGGAGTCAGACTGATGCGCATGCGCAGAAGAATCGGACTGATGCGCAGGCGCAGAGGAGTGGTATTGATGCGCAGGCGCAGAGGAGTGGTATTGATGCGCAGCAGCAGAAGAATCGGACTGATGCGCATACGCCGAGGCAACGGACTGATGCGCATACGCAGAGGCATCGGACTGATGCGCATGGGCAGAGGCATCGGACTGATGCGCATGGGCAGAAGAATCGGACTGACTGACGAAAAACGGTGTGACCCCAAATCCGGGCCCGTTTTGCTCGAGGAGGCCCAGGAGCCGAGAACGACGCGAAAAACTAAAAAAATCGACTTCATAAAATTCCCGGACCCCTAGAAAAATCGGAAATCGTCTCACGATTCCAATGGCACCAGCCAAATTGTCCTGGTTATGATATTTCCAAAGATTTGGGCGAAAAACGGTATGAGTCCAAATCCGGGCCCGTTTAGCTATGGTTGGCCCAGGAGCCGAGAAAAACGCAAAAAACCAAAAAAATCGACTTTAGAAAATTCCCGGAGCCCCAGAAAAATCGGGAATCGTCTCACGAATCCAATGGCGCCAGCCAAATTGTCATAGCTATGATATTTCCAAAGATATGGGCGAAAAACGGTGTGATCCCAAATCCGGGCCCTATTTGCTCTAGGAGCCATTGGAGCCGAGAAAAACGCGAAAAAGGAAAAAATTTATTTTAGAAAATTCCCGGAATACTAGAAAAATCGGAAATCGTCTCACCAATCCACTGGCGCCGGCCAAATTCACCTAGCTATTATATTCCCAATGATATGGAAGGAAAACGGTGTGATCTCAAATCCGGGCCCTTTTTGCTCTAGGAGTCGAGAGAAGCGCGAAAAACTAAAAAAATCGACTTTAGAAAATTCCCGGAGCCGTAGAAAAATCGGCAATCGACTCACGAATGCAATGGCGCCAGCCAAATTGTCCTGGCTATGATATTTCCAAAGATTTGGGCGAAAAACGGTATGAGTCCAAATCCGGGCCCGTTTAGCTATGGTTGGCCCAGGAGCTGAGAAAAACGCGAAAAACCAAAAAAATCGACTTTAGAAAATTCCCGGAGCCGTAGAAAAATCGGGAATCGTCTCACGAATCCAATGGCGCCAGCCAAATTGTCCTAGCTATGATATTTCCAAAGATATGGGCGAAAAACGGTATGAGTCCAAATCCGGGCCCGTTTAGCTCTGGGTGGCCCATGAGCCGAGAAAAACGCGAAAAACTAAAAATATCGACTTTAGAAAATTCCCGGACCCCTAGAAAAATCGGAAATCGTCTCACGAATCCAATGGCGCAGCCAAATTGTCCTAGCTATGATATTTCCAAAGATATGGGTGAAAAACGGAATGAGTCCAAATCCGGGCCCGTTTTGTTCTAGGAGGCCCAGGAGCCGAGAAAAACGCGAAAAACTAAAACAATCGACTTTAGAAAATTGCCGTACCCCTAGAAAAATCGGAAATTGTCTCACGAATCCAATGGCACCAGCCAAATTGTCCTAGCTATGATATTTCCAAAGATATCGACGGAAAACGGGGTGATCCCAAATCCGGGCTTTTTTTGCTCCAGGAGCCATAAGAGTTGGACTGATGTGCAGGCGGAGAGCAATCGTACTGCGCAGGCGCAGGGAAGTCGGACGGATGCGCATGCGCAGAGGAGTAGAACTGATGCGCAGGCGAAGGGGAGTCGGACTGATGCGCAGGAGCAGGAAGATCGGACTGATGCGCAGGCGCAGAAGAATCGGACTGATGCGCATGCGCAGAGGAATCTGACTGATGCGCAGGCGCAGAGGTGTGGAACTGATGCGCAGGAGCAGGAGGATCCTACTGACGCGCACGCGCAGAGGCATCGGACTGATGCGCATGGGCAGAGGCATCGGACTGATGCGCATGGACAGAAGAATCGGACTGACTGACGAAAAACGGTGTGACCCCAAATCAGGGCCCGTTTTGCTCTAGGAGGCCCAGGAGCCGAGAAAAACGCAAAAAACGAAAAAATCGACTTTAGAAAATTCCCGGACCCCTAGAAAAATCGGAAATCGTCTCACGATTCCAATGGCGCCAGCCAAATTGTCCTGGCGATGATATTTCCAAAGATTTGGGCGAAAAACGGTATGAGTCCAAATCCGGGCCCGTTTAGCTATGGTTGGCCCAGGAGCCGAGAAAAACGCGAAAAACCAAAAAAATCGACTTTAGAAAATTCCCGGAGCCGTAGAAAAATCGGGAATCGTCTCACGAATCCAACGGCGCCGGCAAAATTGTCCTAGCTATGATATTTCCAAAGATATGGGCGAAAAACGGTGTGATCCCAAATCCGGGCCCTATTTGCTCCAGGAGCCATTGGAGCCGAGAAAAACGCGAAAAACTAAAAATATCGACTTTAGAAAATTCCCGGACCCATAGAAAAATCGGAAATGGTCTCACGAATCCAATGGCACCAGCCAAATTGTCCTAGCTATGATATTTCCAAAGATATCGACGGAAAACGGTTTGATCCCAAATCCGGGCTTTTTTTGCTCCAGGACCCATAGGAGTTGGACTGATGTGCAGTCGGAGAGCAATTGAACTGCGCAGGCGCAGGGAAGTCGGATGGATGCGCATGCGCAGAGGAATCGGACTGATGCGCAGGCGAAGGGGAGTCGGACTGATGCGCAGGAGCAGGAAGATCGGACTGATGCGCAGGCGCAGAAGAATCGGACTGATGCGCAGGCCCAGGAACATCGAACTGATGCGCATGCGCAGAGCAATCTGACTGATGCGCAGGCGCAGAGGAGTGGAACTGATGCGCAGGAGCAGGAGGATCCTACTGACGCGCACGCGCAGAGGCATCGGACTGATGCGCATGGGCAGAGGCATCGGACTGATGCGCATGGGCAGAAGAATCGGACTGACTGACGAAAAACGGTGTGATCCCAAATCAGGGCCCGTTTGGCTCTGGGAGGCCCAGGAGCCGAGAAAAACGCGAAAAACGAAAAAATCGACTTTAGAAAATTCCCGGACCCCTAGAAAAATCGGAAATCGTCTCACGAATCCAATGGCGCAGCCAAATTGTCCTAGCTATGATATTTCCAAAGATATGGGTGAAAAACGGAATGAGTCCAAATCCGGGCCCGTTTTGTTCTAGGAGGCCCAGGAGCCGAGAAAAACGCGAAAAACTAAAACAATCGACTTTAGAAAATTGCCGTACCCCTAGAAAAATCGGAAATTGTCTCACGAATCCAATGGCACCAGCCAAATTGTCCTAGCTATGATATTTCCAAAGATATCGACGGAAAACGGGGTGATCCCAAATCCGGGCTTTTTTTGCTCCAGGAGCCATAGGAGTTGGACTGATGTGCAGGCGGAGAGCAATCGTACTGCGCAGGCGCAGGGAAGTCGGACGGATGCGCATGCGCAGAGGAGTAGAACTGATGCGCAGGCGAAGGGGAGTCGGACTGATGCGCAGGAGCAGGAAGATCGGACTGATGCGCAGGCGCAGAAGAATCGGACTGATGCGCAGGCGCAGGAACATCGAACTGATGCGCATGCGCAGAGGAATCTGACTGATGCGCAGGCGCAGAGGTGTGGAACTGATGCGCAGGAGCAGGAGGATCCTACTGACGCGCACGCGCAGAGGCATCGGACTGATGCGCATGGGCAGAGGCATCGGACTGATGCGCATGGACAGAAGAATCGGACTGACTGACGAAAAACGGTGTGACCCCAAATCAGGGCCCGTTTTGCTCTAGGAGGCCCAGGAGCCGAGAAAAACGCAAAAAACGAAAAAATCGACTTTAGAAAATTCCCGGACCCCTAGAAAAATCGGAAATCGTCTCACGATTCCAATGGCGCCAGCCAAATCGTCCTGGCTATGATATTTCCAAAGATTTGGGCGAAAAACGGTATGAGTCCAAATCCGGGCCCGTTTAGCTATGGTTGGCCCAGGAGCCGAGAAAAACGCGAAAAACCAAAAAAATCGACTTTAGAAAATTCCCGGAGCCGTAGAAAAATCGGGAATCGTCTCACGAATCCAATGGCGCCGGCAAAATTGTCCTAGCTATGATATTTCCAAAGATATGGGCGAAAAACGGTGTGATCCCAAATCCGGGCCCTATTTGCTCTAGGAGCCATTGGAGCCGAGAAAAACGCGAAAAACGAAAAAATTTATTTTAGAAAATTCCCGGAATACTAGAAAAATCGGAAATCGTCTCAACAATCGACTGGCGCCACCCAAATTCCCCTAGCTATTATATTCCCAATGATATGGAAGGAAAACGGTGTGATCTCAAATCCGGGCCCTTTTTGCTCTAGGAGTCGAGAGAAGCGCGAAAAATTAAAAAAAATCGACTTTAGAACATTCGCGGACCCCAAGAAAAATCGGAAATCGTCTCACGAATCCAATGGCGCTAGGCAAATTGTCCTAGCTATGATAATTCCAAAATCAGGGGCGACACACGGCATGAGTCCAAATCCGGGCTTTATTTGCTCTAGGAGCC